>NC_053398.1:118419256-119019256 GCF_905171765.1 Bufo bufo | reverse complement strand
CCTGCCTCCTAATGCTCCTCCGCTGATTCGTCGGCGTCCTCCTCTTCTTCCTCAGCAGGCAGGGCCACTTGAGCTCTCTGCTCAGGGTCCTGCCATGCCCGTGCATCCTGTACATCCTGTCAGCCGGCTCTCCAAGTCCTTCTACAGTGTGCACACTCCACTCAGCTTCTTAACAGGACAGGGTGTGCTCACTTCCTATTGCCCCCAGCTTATGGCAGCCTTCCATAGTGTATATAAGGCATCCTCCCACTGGGGCAGGTGCCTGAGAAGTAGATTTTAGCTGACTAGTTTCCTGCAAAGGTGTAACATAGCCTTTTTTGTCTGCCTATGTACCGATCTCAGCCTGTTTCTGGATTTGACCCTTCGCTACCTGACCTGCCCTCTGCCTGTTCCTCATTTTGACCCTGTGCTACCATGTCTGACCTTTGGACTATTTTCTGGATAGCTCGTATGCCAGCTGCTCTGATCTCAACTTGTATCCTCCTCATTATGTTTTGCCTGACCCCTTGGTGTTCTGCAACATTTTCTCTTGATTCCTGTGGGTCAGCAGCCACTGAACAGCAAGAAATGGCATCCTGGTAGTTCCCCTGCAGCAGAGTCCAGATAACTGTATAGGTGTAACGGTCACGTCCACACACACACAAGAGAAGGATAGTGACCACTGCGCTCCACCCTCACCCTTGGCCCTGCCTAATTGCCTCACGATTCCTGATGACAGGGGACAACTGGACGACAGTCCCTTACTTAGGATATATGCAGGGAAGACAGACAAGACAAAATACGGAATGTGAACGGACCGGGTCAGAACCAAGAGAGCTAAGCAGTACAAAGGGTTAAGCAAAGAATGGTCAGGAGAAGCCGGGGTCAAATACCAGGAGGGTAGAGAAGTACCAGAGGAGTCCGCAAAGAGTAGTCAGGTGGGAGCCAAGGTCACAATACCAGGAGGGATGCGCAGTACAGGAGGAGCAGGCAAAGAATCATCAGGGAACAGGATCAGGTGAGTATTCAGTAGTCCAACAAATAGCCAGGACCCTAGAATTAACAGGCAACCTGTGGCCAGCAGGCTGCCTGTATTTATAGTGGGGAGTGGCCAGCATCACATGACCGACAGACAGACAAGTCAAGCACCGAGTGATCAGCGCGGCACTCAAGGCAGACCTAGGAGCAGGGAGCCTCCCAGCTAGCAATGCCGCCCTGGGAACGAGGCCAAACACAGATCCTCGCTCCCGAAACTAAGCAGCAGGTCTGCGGCTGATGGGAGACCGAGTGCGCCTTTGGCACCCCGTGACAATAGGGGTTAAAGGGTGAAGACTGGGGGGCCACTTGGATAACACCATTAGGAGTAGCCTAAATCAAATCTGTTCAGTAGACACAGCACATCCACGTCAAAATCCTTAGCACAGAGGTGTAGATGGGAGGAAGTCAAAATAATCAAGGCAGGGTTTTGAGATACAGGACTAGTGCAGCAAACTGAATGTGTGACCCAAAGAAGGGGTGTAAAGAGGAGAGAGATGCAAAAATGAAAATACCTTCCTCCTCCTTGAAAATGGGTACAAGAACTACTTCCCTTCATCATTTAAAACTTAACATAGGTTTTGGGCTGGTAACCTTAGACTTGATTAATAAAGTTGTAGCACTTATGGAGAAAGGAGTCCTGTCACACTACTGCAAAAGGGGATGGGTCAGCTTTTGGGTGTAACAAAAATTTAAGGGCCCCATAAAATTGTCTGCATAGATGACAGCTACATAACTATTTTAGTATTGCCATAAAGCACACTGCCCCCGAGCGGGACTCCCAAGCCTATGGCCCAGTAGCCATTGCATTGGCTTCTTTGGCTATAGTTACATAGCACATAGTACTTTATTTAGGAAGGGTTAAGAAATCATTTAACTAGTTCAAAACCAAGGTATTTACTCCTCTTTCTTACCAAGTGCATTTTCCATTTGTCTTAGTACATGCATCTTTGAAAGCCATAACTTATGTAAATAATAATTATTATTAATAATAATATTAATAATAATAATAAATGATTTTTTTTTCTTACAACCCCTCCATAACAGTCATTTTAATACATGGGTCTTTTGGGTTATGGTCGCCGGGAGCGGGGGAAGAAGTTGCAGTGTGTTGTAGCATTTTAAATATTTTTTTTTAGAGGGGCATTTAATATTACATTAAAAAAAAAAAATATTGCTGATTTCCCCTGTTAGTGGGGATGACATAGTAGCCCCAGTCACAGGGGGAATACAGCACCCAAAGAACGTGGACAGTGCCGTAAAATCTCACTGCAGAGCTGATCTGGGGCTGCCAAATCCCAGCAGCTTGTGCAGACTCCCAGCCCCTGGCAATCACATGACCGCTGGGACAGGAACAGGAAACAGCATTGCCACTTCCTGATTTTTATATACAGCACTCATTCAGCACTGTGTACAGAGCGATGGAGAAGGCAGGGATGGTGAAAAACTGCCACTGCTTTCTCTATGGGCAGCCCTGCTGTCACTGACAGGGAGCTCCCCGTTCCTGCAGCAGGATGATTAGCGCACGGCTGCAGTCTCTGCAATCTTAACATGTCAATGAAGCGATATATACCGACTGCCCAAATGTATATAGTCAACGACATAGTCAATAATGTAAAAATATAATAAAAATTACAATAGTTAGAAGAGGATAAAAAAGAAACAGCAAAAGTTTCCACACCAGCGTCTGACATTAGAAGGGTTAAACCAGGTTCCCTTTGAAAAATATTAACCTAGAAACTCTTATTAGATAAAATCATATAATAATAAAAGACCATCATAGCAGTAATAAAACATTCAAGGCCTTGGCGGTGTACAGCATTTAAGGCCTAGGGGGGAAATTTACTGGCAGTAATATATTCCTGGCTATTGTTACTAGAGATATACACTTGCCTGGACAATAACCCAGTTGCAATTATTTCTCTATGAATTTGCAGAAGGGATTTCTAGAAGGGAATACGCGCACTGCTGATATCCTCTTACTGTGTTGGGCTCCCATCCAGTTACTAATCATCTTAGTTTCACTGGTGCTGAGTGTATTGAGAGCTGATCGCTATTTCTACGCAGCAATGTTTGCCGAGGAAAGCGATCCAACTGGCAGACTTTCGAGAGGATCTGACATACTCGTGGTTTTCAGGGGCTAATGCCAAAAAATTATTTGCGATCTCATTTTCTGCAAGGTTTTCACCCTAATTAAATGTCCACCTCTTAGATGATAAAATATCCATTTAATACGGGGGAAGTGTTCTGCCCGTTAAATACTTATCACCACAGCAGTGGAGCAGATTGATCTACACACCAGGGTTATTTGCTCATTGTCACACTTCTCTCATTTGTTTCTCACGCTGTTTGAGAGTCTGGGATAACCATTGGTATGTTACTCAATTATTTATACAAATAACGGCATGTGGACATATTTGCATGTAATTCCGAATACCTATAAATATGCACGCCAGGAGGATCGGGGCACTCCAAATGAAGAATTGTGCCATGAATGCTCAAACATCAATGGATGTGATCTCGGCACTATTCATCTTCAAATAGTTTTTGGACTTTGTAGGTTTGTGGTGGCCTGTATTTATAATTTGTGAATGAGAAAAGAAGCAGGTGCTTCACTGTCAGCTGTTTACTCCTTGATTCCTCCTTAAGGAACTCCAAGAGTGACAAGCCAAGAAAAGATGGAGTAACCTATAGTGATGGTATGCAAACATTAAGGGCATGCAAACAGGAATTTGAGAGCTACTTGAGACTGGCACCTACAAGTGAGACTCTGGTCATCTAGACCTCTTCAGTGTTTAGAGCAGTGCATATCCAGTTTATTTTATTTGTGACTTTACTGGAGGAGAATTTCTTCTATTGGATGTTATTGTGCTCGTTGATGGACTGACAGGAGGACTTTAGTTTTATCTTTTTACTTTAGTATAAAATCAGGTGTAACAGCGGATCCTGATGTACAAGATGATAGATGAAAGGGCAAAGATAAAAAGAAGAAGAGCAAAAAGAGGAAAAAAGGAGAAGGGAGAAAAGGAAAAGAAGTGGATGATAAGGGTGGAGAAAGAAAGGGAAAGATAAAGAAAGAGAATGGATGTAGAAGAGAAAAGGGGGGACAAGAGTAGATGAAAATCAAGGAAGAGAAGGAAAGTAGAAGATAAGCGGGTGAAGGAAAGGGTTGTGAAGAAAAGAAGAAAATGGAAGTTGAAGAAAAGAGGATGTGAAAAGATGAAGATAGAAGAAGATGAAAGAAAACAAGGGAAATAGGAGAGATTGAGATAAGAAAGTAAAAGAAAGGAAGGAAAACAAGAGAATGGAAGTAGAAAAAGAGATACAGTAAGAAGGGAAAATAAATTAGGGAAAAGATAAAGGAAAAGAATGGAAGTAGAAGAGATAGAGATAAGTAGGAAAAGGAAATGAAGGAAAAGGTAAAGAGAATGGAAGTAGAAGAGAAGGACGGAACATAAGAGAATAGGAAGATGAAATAAGGTCAAGAGAATGGTGAAGAAGAGAAGGGAAGATGAAGAGGAGACAAGATTACGAGGAGGGATGGGAAGAGAAAAATGAAGAAAACAAAGAAAAAGAAGGTGAGAAATGTCTAGAAAAAGAGAGGTAAAAGATATTGGGAGCAAAAGGGAAAGAAAAAAAGAAAAGAGAATGATGTTAAAAAGAGGGATGAAGAGTTAAAGGAAAATGAAGAGCAAGAACAGAAAGAGAGGAAAGGATGCAAGAGGAAAGAAGAGGATGGGAAAGGAATGAATAGAGAACTAAGAGAAGAGGTGATGATAAACAGATGAAAGGGGAAATAGAAGGAAAAGATTAAAGTGAAAGAAAATACGAAAAGGATATTCAGGGCCTTTCCTCAAAAGGTGAGCATAGTGAGGGTGGCGAAAAGGGACAATTACTGCTCATCCTGTGTTCTGGATCAAAACGTTCCAGAGTTCTTCAAGGTTTCATCAGTTGGTCTTCAAAAGTTGTTATTATTATACCATTGCTGCAATTACTTTTGTGTAGTTCTTTATTACAAATACATTAGACACATTGTATGCAAAGTGCATACAGTATATGAAACACCATGAAGGAAAAGTTGTGGAATTATAGAAACCCCAGGATCTATAGACATCTTAATTATATGCAATTAATGAAAATTGAAACAAAATATTAAAAACATCACAATGTATTCAGTATCAAGTATGAGTCCCACATGCAGAAATACATGCAATTACACACCTTGATATGCTAGCAAAGAGGTTAGGATTTGGGGAATATAATATCTCCTTATGGAGAGGTGTGAGGAGTCTTATAGCTCAGGAGGGCTCCTCTGGAATTCTGTGAAGAAGATATGCAAATGAGATCTTAACAAGCTCTGTCTCTAATGCTACCAGAGCTATCTTGTAAGGTTATTAATGGTTAAGGAATGTTCTGCCACAGTGTACATGGGCACACAAATTATCAAGATCTGCTGCTAACAGCTCACTTTGCAATTACCAACCAATGGCGTCCCTGGTGTGCTCGATGGGAGACAAGTCCAGAGATGTTGCAGGCCATGGTACCATGTTTAGGCTACACCAGCTGCTCACAGTAGCAGGAGTAACATGCAACCCAAAGTATAATTGAAAAACGGTTTCTGGGACTGTGTAGAAATAGCTGTACCACTGGTTCCACCACCAAATCAATGTAACTCCGAGCTGTTAGTGCACCTCAAATAAGGACTAGAGGGGTCCAGCTACCATACATAATGCCACCCACATCATAATCCCAGGAGTAGGACCAGCGTAAGGTTGCCTTGTAAAAGCTTCTTCATGGCTTTGCCCACATGGTCTCCAGACCAAGCTATGGCCATCAATACATCCAATACAAAAGCGGGACTCATCGCTAGAGAGGATAGACCTCCACTCCAGCCTCAATTGCAGTCTTGTTGTTTTCCATGATAGTCTGAGGTCCTACCGATGGCTACACCGATGACATTCCTGTATATCCGGAATATACTTCAGCCTCATTGGCCTATGGAACTTGACCAATAAGGTCAGCGATTGGCTGCAGCAGTCATGTGCCATATACAGCACACTGCAGCCTTCTATACAAACACTGGGAAGGAGGATTGGAATGGAAGGGGAGTAACAGGTAGGTGTATGATCATTTTACTATATATTGTCTGAGTTAATGGCGTTACACAACTTCCTGGCACTCTGCTTATGTGTGCTTGGAGTCGGGTTCCCACCCAGTACATAGAAGTGAAGAAAAACTCCAGCAATAAATCTTGCAAAAGAATTCGTATTTATTCAAGTGCGGTTGAATATACAGTTACGTTTCGGCCCAAAACACAGGCCTTTTTCAAACTGTGACCGCTTTGAGGAAATCTTGAAGCAAAGGGCTGCGCTGGGTACATGTGAAGAGCGTGCAGTTGCTTACCCGTTTTTCTTCAATTTTTTGTCTGAGTTAATGTAATTTTTTCATAAATTGGGACAGCCTCTTTAATTTCCCCTGTGGTGATACAGAATAGAAATTTAATACTTTCTGCCAGTCCACATATTATAGCTGATGGGACCCCCTCTGAAATTGGAAAACCCCTTTAAATGCATATCAAAAACAAAATGCTGCCTAGCCGTAAAGATGTTCTGTCAATGTATCTATTATGTCACAAAATACTGTATAAATATTAGTCACAATGGACCCCAACACCGTGCTCCACAAACTTTACCCTCCGTAAGTCCTTTTGATAAACACCCACCATTAAAATCCGCAGATAATAACATTGCAACAGCTAAGAGGAGCAATGGATACGCCAACACGAAGTCATAAAAATTTGTATCGCCCCCTCCGAAAATATTTACCATCAGGGATAAACTAAACTTTCCCCATGAAGCAGAGCATTGTTAAGCATCATGCCATTAAACTTCTATAATGATGTGCTATTGTCTTAGGTTTTATTGTTGTGTTAACATAAAAAGAGCAAAAAATAATCCAGGAAGACAAACTGGATATTACATTATACACGATACTTCCAAATCTCATAAAATATTAGTGTCTGCTTCTGCCATAAAATTAATGGCCAGGCGAGAATTCTTTTTTGAGTTACTAACTTCAAATTAATTTTATCATTTAATGATTCTTGATGTTTTTTTTTTTTTACCTGAATTGTTTTATGGACCAGTTGTCACCATTTTTTACATAATATTTTATAGGGAAAAGTTTTAGTATGTGCAGAATTGAGATTTGGGTAATAGTAGGATAGTGAAGTCCACGTAGTAGCCCAAAGAAGACAGCTAAGTATTAGCTGTGTTACCATTTTGCCTTGTCTTCTACCATTTATACAATATGCCCCTGTATTTGCCTTTCAAACCCCATGGATTATTAGAAGTGTCCTTGTCCAAGCACTTGGACACTGCTGTATAATCCATCAGGTATTAGCAACTGAACAACAGAATTTTGCTCATATTTAAGTTGGTTGAACTTGTACACCAGTTGGAAATATATGGGGGGGTCATTTATTAAGACTGGCATTTTAGACGCCGGTCTTAATAACCCCTTGCGCTTGCAGTGGATGCGCCAAAGTTATGTAGAGGCGCTGACCCTTTTTACTGTTTCTCATTCCTCCTGCTTCTCTTCCTTTCTTTACTACTTTTTTATGGATTTGTCTTCTTCATTCCATTCTTGTTTGTATTCTACCCTACTCTTACCACCCCTTTCATATCTTCCCTTTCTCCTTCCCTTTTCCTCTCATCTCCTTCCCTTCTCTTTGCTTTTTTTTATCTTCTTCTTCTCTTGGCTTGTTTTATCCCTGTTTCATCCCATTCTCTTCTTTCTCTTTCCCATCTCCTTTTTCCAATGCCTTATCTTTCTTATCTTTCTGCTTCTCCTTTTTCCTTCATTCCTCTTTTTCATCCGATCTCTGCCTTTATACTGGAGGAACTTGGGTTTGATTCAAAGTGCAATGGCATTTTTTTCATGTGATGTTCTTTAAAACCTGTCCTCATAGCGGTGGAGCTGGACATCTACAAAATGTATGGAATTTATCTTGTCACCTATCACACTATTTGGGCTATGGAGCTTACCAAACATCATATTAGTGGAACTGGTGGAAATGTTTCTAGATTCCAAACTATTGACTAAGGCACAAATCAAGACTCCTGGAACTACATGTGATTGTCACCTCAAGCCATGACCTCCATCTATGCTGCCACTCTATCTGGTTGCCAAACATTTTGATAAATATGAACCTGAACATATATTAGGGGCTTCTTTCATCATTTTTATTTTATTTTATTTGAAACAGGCAAAAAAAACACCCAAGGAAACTCACTAGAGGGAAAATAAACAAAAACATAGGGGGCACCTTTTAGAGTAATGTCATGGTATTCTGTATCCTTTACCATAGATAGATTTTTTCACTAAATACATCATCAGATGTAGTGGCCTGCTCCATACGTGTTTTGCACTGCCACCCTTTTAACACATTAATAGGTACATTTATACAGTGTCTTTAACACCGGTGATAAATCTCATGAATCTCAAATTAAGCTGACCATACACATTAGATGAATAAAAAGTTTAAACCTACTGATTTTGGGATACTTGTCAAATGACTAATATGTGGAAAGGCCCCCCTACTCTCTCACCAATGGCAGATTTTGAGGGGGGAAAGGATTGGGCTATTTTGGAGAAATAAGCCACTGCCAAAAGTATCTAAAACTGGCCTCCTTAACTCTGTAGAGATAGCTGTCAATTGATCAAATGTTCAGCTATGTGAAACATATGGACAGCTCCATACTGAAATATTCTAGCTACCCTATGAGGCCTTCCTTACCCCAAAGTTAAGTAATATGTCTGCTTTAGGCAGTAAAAGAATCCCTCAAATATGACTGATGTTTGTAGTCATCAACAACTTTGTTGGAAGCCTCCAAGCAATTCTTGTAATATACCTCTATACTTAAATTTTGTAGACCACATTCGAGGCCAGTTTTCAGGTTTGATTTATTTACTAAAATGACATACTGTTATAATATATTACAATGTTGCAGACCAGAATATGATTACTGTTAAATAGATGCTGGGATTCTGCCCATTAAAGCCGTTGACCTCTTTGCGAGGTCACAGCTTCCCAAAAGAAATATAGCTTCTATTTCTTGGAAACATAATCAGATTTTAGCACATTCCCTGCACAATGAGCCTAGTTATTGCCTTACACACTACCAAAATAGTGTGTCCTCCGGAAGGCTGTTTGTTTCTTAATATCGTACATGAGCCTTAAGAGATCTCAGAGTTAATGAGAGAACTTACTTCTCCTTCAGTTAATGAATCAATGGGCTGGGATGTTACTTAGCTCGCCAAAGACCTCTGAAGTTACCAGATAGTTGTAATATGTAAGCTGTTCTTTCTGTGAAGGCCAAGAACTTTATCCACCCTGCTAGACTGTTATTGTATTATAGCTACTTCCACGGGTCACCTGAGACAAGAACTGAATTTACAATTTAAGAAGCCTGAGGCAGTTGAACCGGTGAAGCTCTGTCACCTTCTTCTGAACTTCAGTGTTGAAGCAATGTTTGGCTGCTTCTTTGGCACAGACAGAGTTAATTAAATGTGTGTATGGAGAATGCATTATCATTCAAAGATAGAACCAGCAAATTTCAGCTGCATTCAAAGTGCAGAATGTAGACCCCCAAACTGGAAACTGTATCTTCCTGCATGGAATTTATCCAGTGAGGGTCAGAGATTCCATGAGTGGAGGTATTCCTACATGAATGGATGTAGTCTCACACTAGAAAAAAGCACTTAGAAACAAGCGACACATTACCCTAATCTCTCGTAGGAAATTTTGGCCTATAATGCTTCCTCGTCTGCTTCTCTGATTTCTGTGAATGATCTACAGCCATATGACATAGACCCAATTGACCATGGACCTCCCTTTCCTTCCTAAAAGTGAATCTTCGCCATTTCATACCATGTCATTTTTAGGCTTAAATTTTTATTTTATTTTTGTGTTAAAGAGTTACCGTTCTTTCAACAAACTTTGCATATGTTTATAGTACAGTATTTGTGAAGATAAGAAACTTTATAATATATCTTATCATAGAAAAAAAAGCCTATTTTTCCACTTATTGCTTATATCTTGCCCTTATCCTGCCTTCTGCACTTATCATTCACTTTGAATTCACTGACATAATCCATCTTGGGAGAGTAAAACTATAGATGGATTATCAACTCTCTGAAAGTCCAAGTTACAGCTGTTGCCCATAGAACGTTGGTGTCTTCTGAACCAACTGATCGACGGGGTCCCAGTTGTCGGACCCCCATTGATCAGATATTGATGACCGATCCAGAGGATTGCTCATCAGTAAAAAGATCCCTTTTAAATGATAAAATACTGACTACCTGCAGCCAACACTGGGGGAGGAGAATTCTGAGATTACTGCATAATTATATTTGAATGTTAAACTAGTAATTTCCAACCTCATTCACCATGGAGAAAATAATTTCTCTCCTGGGGAACTGCCACAACTACCCTATTCTTACTGTAAAACTGACGACTCTTGATATTGCTGTCTTTTGAGAAACCCCTAACCCTGGTTGGAAAACACTGATATAAACAGTATTAAACTCCCCATTCATGCCTAAATAATATATTTGGAGCTCTTTATCAGATAAACAGTACTAGCTACAGTACAGATATTTTAATAAATTGAAGAATTTCGATCTTTTAAGGCCTGTTTCACACTTGCGTTGTTGTTTTCCGGTATTGAGATCCGGCAGAGGATCTCAAAACCGGAAACAAACGGTTCAGTTTAGTCCTAATGTATTCGAATAGAAAGAGATCTGTTCAGGAGGCATCAGGATGTCTTCCGTACCGTCAACACTCCCTTTTGTGACAGGAAACAAAACCGCTGTTAGCCATGGTTTTGTGTCCGATGATAGAAACGGAACAAAGCAGATCCGTCTGGAAAAACAATCGATCCTAAAACAACTGATCCGTTACCCATTGACTTTCAATGTATTTAGTGACTGATCCGATTTGTTTGTTTTGATTTCACACAAACGCATTCTGAAGGAACGGATGCATCTTGATGTGCAAAACTGATACGTTTAATTCCGGTTTTGAGATCCTCTGCCGGATCTCAAAACCAGAATTAACAACGCAAGCGTGAAAAAGGCCTTAGACACATAAAAAGATTAGGGCATAACACATTTTTCTATCTACAGGATGAGGAATAACGGATCACTGGGGGTCCAATGACAGGGACCTCCTTCGATAATGAGAATGGAGATACACAAGTGCCACTGACCTGCCCTATGAGAATGCAGCAGTGCCACATTCCACACTTTATTCACTTCTGTGGCATCTCTATACTTGGAAGACCCATAGAAGAGAATAGAGCAATGGACATAGTACCATTGCATTCTCATAGGTTAGTTCGGAAGAACCTGCATATTCTCATGATCACTGGGGGTCCCAGAGGTTGGACCATCAGCAATCAAAGACTTATTCCATATCCTTTAAATAGGGAGCAAGTGTAATTAGTGTCAAAACCCCTTTAATTTTAAACAGTGGTCTAACTATAGGTGTCACAGAGTTTGCAGTTGCGACCTGGCCGACAAGCCAGGTGGACCCACATGGGCCCCTCACAACACTAAGGCTGACTGTTCTTCTTTGATCTCCTATCTGATCTTCTTTGAAGGAGACGTGACCAGCTCCCTCTGAGGACAATGTCTGAGCACACCCCTTGTTCTTCACACGATACCTCTGATGGTGAGGAGAGACTTTACCGAGGGGAGTACCAGATGCTACCTCAGAGGGGAATTGGAACACTAGGGAATAAGGACCAGAGTGTGAACCCATTGCACTGACCTCCAGATAACACAATACACCCAGTGGATGCTGGGAGGCTAGAGGCTGATCAGACGGAGGCGTAGTCAGGGTACAAAGGCAGAAGTCAGGACAGTCAGGCAAAGTCCGTAAACGTAGATCACGGTCAGGGCAGGCAGCAATCAGGCAAAGTCCGTAATACGTAATCCAAAGTCACAGAATGGCAAGAACCAACAGAACACCTTAGCTCAAACAGGAAACTAGACTAGCTAGGAACCTAAGTTGCTCAGGAGCCTTCCTGTAGAATGAGGCGCCTTTAAATGCCTCCTGCAGACCAGCCATAGGCAGGGGAAGATAGAGGGCGTGCGCAGGCTGCCTCACAAAGGGAGGAGAGACACGCTCGCACACACCCTAAATACACACAAGGAACTCTGAGCCAGTGAGATGCTGGTGGCAGGAATGCAGACTAAGAACCCCGCTGCCTGCACCTGTCAGTACTGCATGCAGCAGCGGGAAGGAGTGAAGAAGCCCAGCGCCCGTACCTGTGTGTCGGGACAGAATTGCAGGTACGGAAAGCTGGGCTAACAATATGTCAATATAGAGCAGACATATAGATGGGGTTGTCCTGAGACAACCCCTGTACTGCTGGGCACAGAAAGCACCCATACCCTTACAGATGGTTAATGTGATCACGCTCTAGCTGTCATCAAATTAATCAACATGAAAAACTTGGATCTCGGGTTTAACATAGTTAAGATCGCCAGCAGATGCTGCTTTATTAATCAGCCGTACAGAAATCCTAGCATGTTATGTGTATTTTCTCATATTATTATTACAAGACCTTTCATAGCATCAGGTTTCAGTTTGAAAATAGAAGCTTGAGCGAGGGAAATCGAGCATTCATGAAAGAATGTCACACTCGTGCAAAAATAAGCCTAGGTGAAAAAAGTGGGCAAATATTTTCAACAAAAAAACCTAGTCAATTTTCTTTCAAATGTGTTATCTCCATCACAGCTGAGGCCTCCAGCTCACCATCGCTGATTCACGAACAAGTAGAGAAAACATTCTGAGCTCCGACTAGGAGAATGTTGTGTTCCTCGGCCAGTTGGCAAAACTTTAAAGTCGTCATACTGGAGAAGGTGATTTCTGACTTTTGTTTAACTAATGTGAAATATAATGAGAGCCACATTTCAGGACTTATGCAGAATGGTTTCCATTTTCATAAATGTCCTTGTTTGTGAAGGAACATGGTTATACATGTACAACATTCAACTAAGGACATGGGCACTGCAGTGGTTAACCATGGTGCCTCAGACTGTGCCATCTAGAAGAATTTACCATGGGCTATGTAAGGTTAGTCTGGGGTGGGGGTTTGGGGTACTTCCTAGGTCAAGGGAATGACCCCAGAATAGATTTTGTATCACGTTTTTCCTATTTGGATTATTTCTATTAATTGCTTGTCTAAGCTAAAGCTTTTTGGCAGTTTTATTCTATTGACCTCTAGAGCATTTGCCCATCCAGCCTTGTGTTTCCATCCATCTTAAAGGGGCTATCCAGCCTTTACTAATGATATTACATTTAATCAATAACACCAAATTAAGCTACTTACTGATATGTTTTCCATTTAGTACATGAACCGTTTCGCTGCTGTGAACACATGTCGTGTGACTCAATCAGTGAAGTTTCATATTTTAATCACATGTCCTCCCCTCAGTTCCCACATCACCAAAAATACAAAACATCACTAAACAGGTGACAAATCTGCCTGCATGTGACACTACTCCTCCACTTTAGGGTACTTTCACACTAGCGTTTTTCTTTTCCGGCACTGAGTTCCGTCATAGGGGCTCTATACCGGAAAAGAACTGATTAGTTTTATCCTAATGCCTTCTGAATAGAGAGAAATCCGTTCAGGATGTCTTCAGTTCAGTCACTGAACGGCGTTTTGGAAGGAGGAAATACCGGTATCATCTCCGTCCAAAATTCCGATCAGTTGCCGGATACAGCATTAATTTACATTGAAATACATTAAAAATACTGCAATGCCGGATTCGTCCTTAACCTCCTCAGGACCGCCGTACGCAGGATTGCGTCTTTGCGGCGGCCCTGCTCTTCTGGGTGGACACGCCGATGCGTCCTCTCGCGAGACGCGAGATTTCCTGTGAACGCGGGCACACAGGCGCGCGCGTTCACAGGATCGGAAGGTAAGCGAGTGGATCTCCAGCCTGCCAGCAACGATCGTTCGCTGGCAGGCTGGAGATGTGATTTTTTTAACCCCTAACAGGTATATTAGACGCTGTTTTGATAACAGCGTCTAATATACCTGCTACCTGGTCCTCTGGTGGTCCCCTTTGTTTGGATCGACCACCAGAGGACACAGGTAGCTCAGTAAAGTCCCACCAAGCACCACACTACACTACACCCCCCCCTGTCACTTATTAACCCCTTATTCACCCTTGATCACCCCTGATCACCCCATATAGACTCCCTGATCACCCCCCTGTCATTGATTACCCCCCTGTCATTGATCACCCCCCTGTAAAGCTCCATTCAGATGTCCGCATGATTTTTACGGATCCACTGATAGATGGATCGGATCCGCAAAACGCATACGGACGTCTGAATGGAGCCTTACAGGGGCGTGATCAATGACTGTGGTGATCACCCCATATAGACTCCCTGATCACCCCCCTGTCATTGATTACCCCCCTGTCATTGATCACCCCCCTGTAAAGCTCCATTCAGATGTCCGCATGATTTTTACGGATCCACTGATAGATGGATCGGATCCGCAAAACGCATACGGACGTCTGAATGGAGCCTTACAGGGAGCGTGATCAATGACTGTGGTGATCACCCCATATAGACTCCCTGATCACCCCCCTGTCATTGATTACACCCCTGTCAGGCTGCATTCAGATGTCCGTATGATTTTTACGGATCCACGGATACATGGATCGGATCCGCAAAACACATACAGACATCTGAATGGAGCCTTACAGGGAGCGTGATCAATGACTGTGGTGATCACCCCATATAGACTCCCTGATCACCCCCCTGTCATTGATTACCCCCCCTGTCATTGATCACCCCCCTGTCAGGCTGCATTCAGATGTCCGTATGATTTTTACGGATCCACGGATACATGGATCGGATCCGCAAAACACATACAGACATCTGAATGGAGCCTTACAGGGAGCGTGATCAATGACTGTGGTGATCACCCCATATAGACTCCCTGATCACCCCCCTGTCATTGATTACCCCCCCTGTCATTGATCACCCCCCTGTCAGGCTGCATTCAGATGTCCGCATGATTTTTACGGATCCACTGATAGATGGATCGGATCCGCAAAACGCATACGGACGTCTGAATGGAGCCTTACAGGGAGCGTGATCAATGACTGTGGTGATCACCCCATATAGACTCCCTGATCACCCCCCTGTCATTGATTACCCCCCCTGTCATTGATCACCCCCCTGTCAGGCTGCATTCAGATGTCCGTATGATTTTTACGGATCCACGGATACATGGATCGGATCCGCAAAACACATACAGACATCTGAATGGAGCCTTACAGGGGGGTGATCAATGACAGGGGGGTGATCACCCCATATAGACTCTCTGATCACCCCCCTGTCATTGATCACCCCCCTGTCATTGATCACCCCTCTGTAAGGCTCCATTCAGACATTTTTTTGGCCCAAGTTAGCGGAAATTATTATTTTTTTCTTACAAAGTCTCATATTCCACTAACGTGTCAAAAAATAAAATCTCACATGAACTCACCATACCCCTCACGGAATCCAAATGCGTAAAATTTTTTAGACATTTATATTCCAGACTTCTTCTCACGCTTTAGGGCCCCTAGAATGCCAGGGCAGTATAAATACCCCACATGTGACCCCATTTCGGAAAGAAGACACCCCAAGGTATTCCGTGAGGGGCATATTGAGTCCATGAAAGATTGAAATTTTTGTCCCAAGTTAGCGGAAAGGGAGACTTTGTGAGAAAAAAAAATAAAAAATCAATTTCTGCTAACTTGTGCCAAAAAAAAATTTTTTCGATGAACTCGCCATGCCCCTCATTGAATACCTTAGGGTGTCTTCTTTCCAAAATGGGGTCACATGTGGGGTATTTATACTGCCCTGGCATTCTAGGGGTCCTAAAGCGTGAGAAGAAGTCTGGGATCCAAATATCTAAAAATGCCCTCATAAAATGAATGTGGGCCCCTTTGCGCATCTAGGCTGCAAAAAAGTGTCACACATGTGGTATCGCCGTACTCAGGAGAAGTTGGGCAATGTGTTTTGGGGTGTCATTTTACATATACCCATGCTGGGTGAGATAAATATCTTGGTCAAATGCCAACTTTGTATAAAAAAATGGGAAAAGTTGTCTTTTGCCGAGATATTTCTCTCACCCAGCATGAGTATATGTAAAAAGACACCCCAAAACACATTGCCCAACTTCTCCTGAATACGGCGATACCACATGTGTGACACTTTTTTGCAGCCTAGGTGGGCAAAGGGGCCCACATTCCAAAGAGCACCTTTAGGATTTCACAGGTCATTTACCTACTTACCACACATTAGGGCCCCTGGAAAATGCCAGGGCAGTATAACTACCCCACAAGTGACCCCATTTTGGAAAGAAGACACCCCAAGGTATTCCATGAGGGGCATGGTGAGTTCCTAGAATTTTACATTTTTTGTCACAAGTTAGCGGAAAATTATGATTTTTTAATTTTTAATTTTTAATTTTTTCCCTTACAAAGTCTCATATTCCACTAACTTGTGACAAAAAATAAAAACTTCCATGAACTCACTATGCCTATCAGCGAATACCTTGGGGTGTCTTCTTTCCAAAATGGGGTCACTTGTGGGGTAGTTATACTGCCCTGGCATTCTAGGGGCCCAAATGTGTGGTAAGGAGTTTGAAATCAAATTCTGTAAAAAATGACCAGTGAAATCCGAAAGGTGCTCTTTGGAATATGGGCCCCTTTGCCCACCTAGGCTGCAAAAAAGTGTCACACATGTGGTATCTCCGTATTCAGGAGAAGTTGGGGAATGTGTTTTGGGGTGTCATTTTACATATACCCATGCTGGGTGAGAGAAATATCTTGGCAAAAGACAACTTTTCCCATTTTTTTATACAAAGTTGGCATTTGACCAAGATATTTCTCTCACCCAGCATGGGTATATGTAAAATGACACGTCAAAACACATTCCCCAACTTCTCCTGAATACGGAGATACCACATGTGTGACACTTTTTTGCAGCCTAGGTGGGCAAATAAATAACAATAACAAAAAAAGTAGAAATGTCAGCAGCAATGAAATACCACCAAATGAAAGCTCTATTAGTGAGAAGAAAAGGAGGTAAAATTCATTTGGGTGGTAAGTTGCATGACCGAGCAATAAACGGTGAAAGTAGTGTAGGTCAGAAGTGTAAAAAGTGGCCTGGTCTTTCAGGGTGTTTAAGCTATGGGGGCTGAGGTGGTTAAAATAAAAATGTGAAAAAAATATATAACAGATCCGTTTCTCCGGATGACATCCGGAGAGACGGATCCGTTCTTGCAATCCATGCAGATTGCCACATCTGGCAGGCAGTTCCTGGTTCTGTCTCCTATGTAGCCAGGTTCTGTCAGTAGAGTCTAGTCTTAAGGTACCTATGCAAATTAGTGATCAAAATGGAATATCAACCGAAACAATCATGTGTCGGGTGAAATTTAACAACATATTGTTACATTGGTGGTCTGTGTCAACTGCTGCCCCATGTCCCTCTGTCTATAGCACTTAAAGTGTTAATCCTCCTTGGCTTCTTTGTGCATCTTCTTGACTAATGGGCTAATCAGTTCTGCTATTGTCTGTGTGGTGTGTCTCACCCTTGGCCTGAGCAACAGGTTCTGTCTGGCCTGCTGGATCCTGTGAAGGAGATATAATCCATTTGTCTGTCTGTGTACCATGTTCTCCCTGACTCCTGATTCTGTCTGTCTGCCATCTGACCTTATCTGTGCCTACTACCCTGATCTGTTTGTCTGCCTGCCCTCTGTCTTCTGCCTTTTGTCTGGATTATGTCCCTGTGCCACCTGCCCTGATCCTGGGGCTGTTTCTTGAATTCGCATGTACACTGCCTGCCTCACCTTAGCCTGGTTCTGACTATGAGTATTGCCTCATCCCTTGACGCTTTACCCTGGTGTTTCTGACCCCCATAGGTCAGCTGCCGACCACCTGGACTATTCCAAGAGGAGGCGGGGGTTAAATGTTGAATAGCAGGGGACCACCAGGATAACACCCTCAGGAATAGCCCTAAGTTAAACCAGTTAGTTGGTACAGTGGATCCACAACCATTGTCCGTAACATGAATGAATATTTTAGCTCACCGATGACAGACCATCATCTTTAAAAAAGGGGCTGACTGCGTTTGAAATTTTGGTTTCAAAAGATTTTAAATGAAAGATCTTTATTTGAAAGTAGTTTTCCAGAAATATTATTTGTTGTATACATTTAAAGATACGTGCAGGGGCACATTTACAACTACCAGATGCAGTTTCTAAATAATACAGCATAATGCTCAAACAACGCTATTACATAGCATACAAATAACAGTATCATACAGCGCCCAATCAGTACCCTCCTGGAGTGCCCATAGATAGAGTTGAGCGGACACCTGGATGTTCGGGTTCGACGAATTCGGCCAAACTTGAAAAAAATGTTCAAACTTGACCCCGAACCTGAACCCCATTTAAATCAATGGGGACCCGAACTTTTGGGCACTAAAATGGCTCTAAAATAGTCCTGGAAGGGGCTAGAGGGCTGCAAAAGGCATCAAAATGTGCTTAAGAGCATGGCAACTGTTCTGCAAACAAATGTGGATAGCGAAATGACTTAAAATAACATAAAATACAGAAAAATTAAAAATAACAATCTGGATCTAGGAGTAGGAGGTTGAGGAGGCGGTGGATGGGTGGATGTGGTGGTGTAGGTTGACGTGGCGGTGTAGGTGAAAGCCGCGGTGAAGGAGGAATAGGTAGCCAACACTGATTTGTGTTATTTTTTATTTTTTAATTGGGGTATCCCCCAAAATATTGGGACATATAACAAAATAAAACAAAGAATAAGTGCACTTGAGTACAAGAATGGATGGTTGAGGCTGGTATAAATGTCTATTCTGCACAAGGTACGGACAAGTCCTGTGGGATCCATGCCTGGTTCATTTTAATAAACGTAAGCTTGTCCACATTGGCTGCGGCCTGTGATAATGCTCTCTGCCGTGCTAAACACACGTTCACACTATACACTGGCTGCAGGGCAGGTCAGCTCCTCCAAGGCTGACAAAGCTTTTCCACATTTGGGCCATGCTAACCCTGCCTTCTCAGGTGCTGGCGGTGCCCCAGCTGCGTTGGCGACCTATTCCTCCTCCTCTGCCTTTGCCTTGTGCTTCCACTGTGCCCCCGCTGTCAGGTGGGAATGCCATCAGCAGCGTGCGCTTGTAGTCGCGCATCCTCCGATCAGTAACAGATGTTTTCACTAAATTTAGTTCCCTGTCAGCAATGCAGAGCAGGGGTTCATTCACGGCAAAAGGGGGTTCATGTCACCCAGCAATAGAACAGAGGATTTTGAGAGATTTAGGCCCCTGTCACCCAGGCACAGCAGGGGTTTGTATACGTCAAAAATGGTAAAATGTCACCCGACAATTGAAAATAAGAATTTTTTCAATTTAGGGCACTAAAATTGGCACTTTTTTGCATTAAAATGGCTATAAAATAGTCTTTGAAAAGGCTAGAGAGATGTAAAAGGCAGTAAAATGTGCTTAAGAGCATGGCAACTGCTCTGGAAACAAATGTGGATAGGGAAATAACTTAAAATAAAATAAAATAACTAAAAATTACAAATTATTAACCTGCAACTCAGAGAAGGAGGTGGATATGGAGTCGGAGGTTGAGGAGGCGGTGAATGTGGTGTTGTAGATGGAGGCAGCAATGGAGGAGGAGGAGGTAGCCAACAATGTATTTATTTATTTTTTTATTGGGGTAGGTAGCCCCCAAAATATTGTGACAAATAAAAAAAAAGAAAACAAAGAATCATTGCACTTGACTTGAGTACAAGAATGTATGTTTGATGGTGGTATAAATGTCTATTCTGCACAAGGTACAGACAAGTCAAGTGGGATCCAAGACTGGTTCATTTTAATGAACGTGAGCTTGTCCACATTGGCTGTAGACAGACGGCTGCGCTTGTCTGTGATGACGCCCATAGCCGTGCTAAACACACGATCAGATAATACACTGGCTGCAGGGCAGGCCAGAACCTCCAAGGCGTAAAGGGCAAGCTCAGGCCATGTGGCCAATTTGGAGACCCAGAAGTTGAAGGGGGCAGACCCGTCATTCAGTACGTGTAGGTGTGTGCACACATACTGCTCCACCATGTTGGTGAAATGCTGCCTCCTGCTAAGACGTTCCATATCAGCTGGTGGTGCTGGTTGTTGTGGCGTGCTGACAAAGCTTTTCCACATGTCGGCCATGCTAACCCTGCCTTCTGAGGTGCTGGCGGTGCCCCAGCTGCGTTGGCGACCTCTTCCTCGTCCTCTGCCTTCGCCTTGTGCTTTCACTGTGCCCCCGCTGTCAGGTGAGAATGCCACCAGCAGTGTGTCTACCAGCGTGCGCTTGTTCTCGCACATCTTACGATCACGCTCCAGTGACGGAATTAAGAATGGTACGTTGTCCTTGTAACGGGGATCCAGCAGCGTGGCCACCCAGTAATCAGCACAAGTTAGAATGTGGGCAACACTGTGGTCGTTGCGGAGACACTGCAGCATGTAATCGCTCATGTGTGCCAGGCTGCCCAGAGGCAACGAAAAGCTGTCCTCTGTGGGAGGTGTATCGTCTGTGTCCTCTGTATCCCCCTATCCATGCACCGGTAATGGCCATGAGCTGGTCTGTGTGCCACCCTGCTGTGAACATGGTTCCTCCTCCTCTATCTCCTCCTCCTCATCCTCCACCTCCTCATCCTCCAGAATTGTGCCCTGGCTGGACAATTGTGTACCTTGGGTTTGTGGGTGCAGGAACCCACCTTCAGAGCCACTTGGGAATGACTGGCCGGAAACCCTACGAAATGATCCCTCTTCCTCCTTCTCCTGAGCTACATCGTCTTCCATCATCGCCAGGAGCGTTTTTTCAAGGAGGCATAGAAGTGGGATAGTAACGCTGAGAACGGTGTTATCGGCACTGGCCATGTTGGTGGAGTACTCAAAACAGTGCAACAAGGCACACAGGTCTCGCATGGAGGCCCAGTCATTGGTGGTGAAGTGGTGCTGTTCCGCAGTGCGACTCACCCGTGCGTGCTGCAGCTGAAACTCCACTATGGCCTGCTGCTGCTCGCACAGTCTGGCCAGCATATGCAAGGTGGAGTTCCACCTTGTGGGCACGTCGCATATGAGGCAGTGAGCGGGAAGGCCGAAGTTACGCTGCAGCGCTGACAGGCGAGCAGCAGCAGGGTGAGAACGCCGAAAGCGCGCACAGACGGCCCGCACTTTATGCAGCAGCTCTGACATGTCGGGGTAATTTATTAAGGAATCTCTGCACCACCAAATTCAGCACATGCGCCAGGCAAGGGATGTGCGTCAAACCGGCTAGTCCCAGAGCTGCTACGAGATTTTGCCCATTATCGCACACCACCAGGCCAGGCTTGAGGCTGACTGGCACAAACCACTCATCGGTCTGTTGTTCAAGGCCCGTCCACAGCTCCTGCGCGGTGTGGGGTTTGTCCCCCAAACAGATGCGTTTTAAAACTGCCTGCTGTCGTTTACCCCTGGCTGTGCTGAAGTTGGTGGTGAAGGTGTTACGCTGACCGGATGAGGAGCTGGTAGAGGATGAGGAAGCGGAGTAGGAGGAGGAAGCAACAGGAGGCAAACTGAAGTGCCCTGCAATCCTTGGTGGTGGAAGGACATGCGCCAAACTGCTATCCGCCTCAGACCCAGCCGCCACTGCATTTACCCAGTGTGCTGCTATGGAGATATAACGGCCCTGACCGTGCTTACTGGTCCACGTATCCGTAGTCAGGTGCACCCTGCCACAGATGGCATTGCGCAGTGCACACCTGATTTTGTCCCCTACTTGGTTGTGAAGGAAAGGGATGGCTCGCCTTGAAAAGTAGTGGCGGCTGGGCACGACATACTGTGGGACAGCCACCGCCATAAGGCCTTTAAAACTATCTGTCTCCACCAGACGGAATGACAGCATTTCAAAGGCAAGTCATTTAGAAATGCTGGCATTCAGGGCTAGGGATCGCGGGTGGGTAGGGGGGTACTTCCTCTTCCTCTCCAGCGTTTGGGAAATGGAGAGCTGAACACTTCCGTGGGACATTGTGGAGATGCTTGGTGACCCAGGTGTTGGTGTTGCTGGCAGATCCTCTGTTTGCAGGGTGCCAGGTGGCACTGTCACTCCAGAGGTGGATGAAGAGGCCGCGACTGCAGCAGAAAAGGAAGCAGGAGGAGCCAGAGACCTTTCTTGGTTTTTGAGGTGTCTACTCCACTGCAGCTCGTGCTTTGCACTTAAATGCCTGGTCATGCAAGTTGTGCTCAGGTTGAGAACGTTTATGCCTAGTTGGATGGCCCTGGGAAACCCTGCTAACAGAGTCATCAAAAAGCAGAAGAGACTGCTGCATGACTTGGGGCTCAGACTGCTTGGCTGATTTGCAAGGGGGTGAGGTGAAAGACTGATGGACATCGGCTGCAGGTGCCAACTGTGGTCTTTCAGCAGGAGACTGGGTGGGAGACAATGTGAAGGAACCCAATCTACTATCGCCTGTACTTGTTCAGGCCTCACCATTCGTAGAGCAGCATTAGGCCCGACCAAATACCGCTGCAGGTTTTGTCGCCTACTCGCACCTGAGGAAGGGGTTTCACTTGTGCGTGTAGCTGGCACAGATCGACTACGTCCTCTCCCTGCAACAGGAGCTCCACCAGCAGCACCACGACCTGGGCCACGTCCCTTATTTGACGCTCTCCTCATATATTTTGAATTTAGGATCCTGCCCTAAATGGGTGTTTAATTAATAGTAAAAAAGAACGACAGTATGTAAAGGGTGTATCTCACACGGCCTGAACCAGACTAGGCCTCAATTAAAGATTTCTTTGCACAAAAGGGCTGTATTTCAAATGCCTGAATCAAACCCCTGTATGTATAGGGGGGATCACACACGCCCTGAATCAGTGTAGGCCTGAAGTAAATATATCTTTGCACAAAAAGGCTGTATTTCAAATGGCTATATTTCAAATGGTTAATTCAAACCCCTGTATGTAGAGGTAGTATCTCAGAGGGCCTGAACCTCTGTAGGCCTGAAGTAAATATATCTTTGCACAAAATGGCGGTATTTAAAATGACTGTATTTCAAATGCCTGATTCAAACCCCTGTATGTAGGGGGGTATCTCACACGGTCTGAACCTGTGTAGGCCTGAAGTAAATATATCTTTGCACAAAAAGGCTGTATTTCAAATGCCTGTATGTAGGGGGGTATCTCACAGGGCCTGAACCTCTGTAGGCCTGAATTCAATTTTGATGCACCAAATGGCGGTATTTAAAATATCTGAATGTAACCCAAATGTATTAAGGGTGTATCTCACAATGACATCTGCATCAAAGGCTGCCAACTAAATTTTTGGAGCCCAAACGACTGTTTGTTCAAAAACTGAATTTGACAGCAGTATATGTCTGCAATTTCACACGTGCTGATGCTGCAAGGCCTGAAAATAGTGTTTTTTATCAAATAAGTGTGTTTTTCAAACCCCAGAAAATGATGGGTGTATTTCTAGCTTAAATTGCACACTGACTAATACAGATGTTGTAGTTTGCCCCCAAAAAATTGTGATTTGCAATGTCCCAAAAGCTCAGATGCAGTGCTGGTGCACTGAGCATGCATAAAATGGCCGCCGCTGCCACTCACCTAACTAACAGAATTCTAAAAGTTAGTATTTTTGGTCAATGAGCTCAGGGCAGGGTAAAACGATAGTGCCCTGCACCCACACAACTATTTGTCTGTAGATCGCTGTTAGATTCTCTCCTATTCTCTCCCTGAAATCACAAGTCCAGCAGCATCCTCTCCCTACACTTGTAACAGCAGAGTGACGTGCAGCGCTACGTGACCCAAGCTTATATAGAGCCTGGGTCACATGCTGCTCTGGCCAATCACAGCCATGCCATTAGTAGGCATGGCTGTGATGGCCTCTTGGGGCAAGTAGTATGACGCTTGTTGATTGGCTGCTGTGCAGCCTTTCAAAAAGCGCCAAGAAAGCGGCGAACACCGAACCCAAACTTTTACAAAAATGTTCGGGTTCGGGGTCCAAAAATCCTAAAGTTCGGTACGAACCCGAACTTTAAAGTTCGGGTTCGCTCAACCCTACCCATAGACAATCTCCAATGTTAAAAGAACAGCGCTCAAACCCTTATGCCAACCTCTGATTATTCTGATAAATCAGTGGATTTTACATAGTTGAAGCTTCTAGTTCCCCGCTTTTGGTGACAAGAACTCTTAAGCCAGAGGATCACAGGTTGGTTTCACTTTTTCTTTCCATAACTATCCGTACACCATTCATGGAGAATTACCCATTTAATGAGTCAGTCTTATGGGCACTGATAGTTCAGGTCCTTACGAAAACATTGTTGACATCACTCATTTAAAGGGGCTCTCCAAAACAGAACCATTTTTTATATTCACAGGAAAGGTGCAGGGATTTTAAAAAAACAAGAATCAATTGTCCTCAGCACTTTGGTTCCAGCAGTGAGCTCACTTCTCCTCTACTTCCAGTCTCTGCTGGACCAAAAGTGTGACGTACCATCTATATGCATGTCACCACTGTTGACCCATTAGTGGTTGACTGGCAACAGTGACGTATGTGTGGACGTTATGCCACATTTATGGTCCAGTGGCCAAGGGATCTTGGTACTGGAACCAAAGCATCAGGGACAAGTGAATCTCTTTTTTAATCCCTGCACCCTGTACGGCAATATCAAAAAGGCTTCCCGATCTTGGAGAAGCCTTTAGGACAGGTTCCAGTTTGTCAAGTTCTTCTAAAGCCTTGGGTGATTGTGGATCCAAAAATATGTGGTTTCCAATACACTATATTTTAGATAGGGCCTAGGACATTTACCAGTCTTTGATGTTGCCTGGTCAGATGCAAACTCAATGTTCTAGTGATGTAGGGCAATAGAGCTAACTGGAGTTGCAAATATTTTTGCTCAAATTTTTTTGTCACCAGCCGTGTCTACCTACACCAATGACTTGCAGACCCTACACCTAAAGTGCATTGAGGGCACAGCAGGACTCCTGCTTGTTAGTCTTTTTATCCAATGCTAACAGTAGGGCAGGATAACCGTGATTGAATTTGCATCTGTTGTCAAACATAGACTGAAAAGCAAGTCATTTCGTGTCTTGCTGTATAGAAGGTGCAGGTTTGGGCTCTGTTTGTAGTTGAAGGTAGTAAAGCCATACAAACCTCTATTGATCAGGGACCTTACTTAAACATAACCTACTGTATTTATTTGCTCTATTCAGCTAAGTCAAACAAAAAAGGGACAGTCTTTAAGTAAATCCCTGCTTGACACTGCTGCTGCCTGATTCATTCAGTTGGGATACAGATGTTTCCAATCTGTGCAGTTTGTGTCTCGAATCCATATGAGATGAAGCAGGCTTGATTTGGGCTGGGAGACCTGCCAGGCTGTAGATACATTCTTAACTCATACACGTTGGTTTTGTGGAAAAGTCGTTATTGCCCGTTGCTGTAGGGTAGAAGTCAAAACGAGTTTTTCCTCCTCCTGACTTCATTTCTTTAAGAAAATATTTAGAACTATAATCAAACATAATAATCATGGAAGCCTCAGAAGAGTAAAAGAAAGCTCATTATCGTTTCTTGTTTTTTAGAAAATAGACCTTCTTTAACTTTTTGGTACAATGACTGCATGAAACTCTCAAATGTTTATCTTTTGAACATATTTTCAGTTTTTGCCCGAGTTTTGTTCGATCTCATATTACTTAGGAAGCTATATCACTTTCAAGGCTTTTCAGAACCTTTACAAAAGAGGTGAGAAGACCCATTTTCAAATACCTCATTAGGAGTTAATAGATGATCTCCTTATCAGGATCCCTCCAGAATGAAGAACAACTACGAAGATAGTCTTCCGCTGTGGAGGACTTGGCAAGTCCATGACTGATATGGACAGTCTAACGGTTTCAAAGAAAACTATGTGATACTTCACTTGTCCTGTGGAGGCACTGTAGAGAAAATGAATACTTGCTGCCTGACTCCCCCACACATTACAACTTAAAGAGGTTTGCAAGTGTTTAACATTGATGGCCTATCCTCCCGCTAGGTCATTAATATCAAACTGTTGTTTACCAGCACCCTTGCCAATCAACTGTTGGCAGAGGTCACTTCGGTAAGCACTGAGGCCTCTTCCCAGGCCAGTGACTTCACTTTAATTTCTCACATGGCCTATGCCAGTGATCACTAACCTCTGGCACTCGAGCTGTGGTGAAACTACTACTCCCAGCATGCTCTATTCATTTCTATGGAGTTCTGAAAAACAGCCAAGCAAGTGTGCATCTTGGGAGTTGAGGTTTTACCACAGCTGGAGTGCCGGAGGTTAGCCATCACAGGCCTAGGCGCATCTCAGTCCCTTTAAAGCGAATGGGTCTGGGCTGCAATGCCAAGTACAGCCACAATACAATGTATGGCGCTGTGCTTAGTAAGCTGCGAGGAGGCAGGAGCTAATCTGCCAGGGTTCTGGGTATCAGACCTCCACCGATCAGATATTGGTGACCTATCCTGACCATAGTCCATTAATATAATTACCCTTTCTAATGTTGGTAGCCCCATCAGTATGATACCATATATCCGATTATACTTATCACCCCATTCTAACAAAAGATGAAAACTCCTTAAAATTGTTCTCCCAACTTAAAAAAAAATATTTCAGCTATTTTATATTTACTGTATATGGTCCCGGGAAGTAGCGTAACAGTCAATGCAGTTACCATCACAGCTTTCACAGTGCTTGATTCTTAGCTTTTCTAGGCCCCCAAATGATACATTTCCCTTACCGAAGGCAATACATCCCCCTTACCGTTTTAATGCAGGGTTTTTATACAGGACCCCTACTGTGCAAGCTTTAGGCCTGCATTAAAAGAAATATAAATGTAAATCCAGCAGTAATGTCACACATACTACAGAAGCGCTAGCTTTTCAATTCATTCACAATATATTACCGCCTCCACTACTTCGTTATTATCTATGTATAACTGTAATGTACAGCCGGAAAGAGTCCAATCAGAATCCCCATAAATAATAATAGGAGGTAAATGCAGTGACTGAACGCTTGTTTGCTGGAGCTACAATATGCTAACCTTCTGTAGAGCGTGTGACATTGCACTAACTCCTGGAACATTACCAGATCTTTGCTCCGATATTCGTCAAAGTTTTCCTGAAAGTCTGCAGAATACTGCTGCCACATGCATGCAAACAGATTTCAGGCCCGGGATGATGGACTTTTCATGCTCAGTTGCATATCTAAAACTGGTTATTTGATGTACTCCACGTTCAGGATATAAAGAGGCTATTGGTGGAGATTAAAAGCAGGATTTTCTTAAAAATCTCCCAAAAAACGGTACCTGTTATCTACACAGGAATGCCCATCTGACAGACGAGAGCAGACAGCACACACAAGGACGTATGTTCTCATCTACTGTTTGTTACAGCTGTATAGATTTAGTCACCTTTCTGAAGACTGTCGACTTCCAGGCAAATATTTCTATAACTGAGTGTTAATGAGAGTGTGCATCCCCTGTTCTAGCTGAAGCATGCTCACTATACTTTATCAACAGCCAGTGAAAATGAGGGTGCATCGTCCCTGTTATGTGAAGAGCATGCTCACTACGCTCCATCAGCAGTCGATATGGATGAATGTGCACAGCCCCGATACTGTGAGGAGCATGCTCATTATACTCTATCATCAGTCAGGATAGATGAGAGTGCACAGCCCCTGTTATATGAGGAGCATGCTCATTATACTCTATCATCAGTCAGTATAGATGATAGTGCACAGCCCCGATACTGTGAGGAGCATGCTCATTATACTCTATCATCAGTCAGTATAGATAAGAGTGCGCAGCCCCTGCTATGTGAGGAGCATGCTCATTATACTCTATCATCAGTCAGTATAGATGATAGTGCACAGCCCCTGTTATGTGACGAGCATGCTCATTATACTCTATCATCAGTCAGGATAGATAAGAGTGCACAGCCCCGATACTGTGAGGAGCATGCTCATTATACTCTATCATCAGTCAGTATAGATGATAGTGCACAGCCCCTGTTATGTGAGGAACATGCTCATTATACTCTATCATCAGTCAGGATAGATAAGAGTGCACAGCCCCGATACTGTGAGGAGCATGCTCATTATACTCTATCATCAGTCAGTATAGATGATAGTGCACAGCCCCTGTTATATGAGGAGCATGCTCATTATACTCTATCATCAGTCAGTATAGATAAGAGTGCACAGCCCCTGTTATGTGAGGAGCATGCTCACTACGCTCTATCAGCAGTCGATATGGATGAATGTGCACAGCCCCTATACTGTGAGGAGCATGCTCATTATACTCTATCATCAGTCAGAATAGATGATAGTGCACAGCCCCTGTTATGTGAGGAGCATGCTAACTATACTCTATCATCAGTCAGTATAGATGATAGTGCACAGCCCCTGTTATATGAGGAGCATGCTAACTATACTCTATCATCAGTCAGAATAGATGATAGTGCACAGCCCCTATACTGTGAGGAGCATGCTCATTATACTCTATCATCAGTCAGTATAGATGATAGTGCACAGCCCCTATACTGTGAGGAGCATGCTCATTATACTCTATCATCAGTCAGTATAAATAAGAGTGCACAGTCCCTATAGTGTGAGGAGCATGCTCATTATACTCTATCATCAGTCAGTATAGATAAGAGTGCACAGCCCCTGTTATGTGAGGAGCATGCTCACTACGCTCTATCATCAGTCAGTATAGATGATAGTGCACAGCCCCTGTTATGTGAGGAGCATGCTCATTATACTCTATCATCAGTCAGTATAGATGATAGTGCACAGCCCCTATACTGTGAGGAGCATGCTCATTATACTCTATCATCAGTCAGTATAGATGATAGTGCACAGCCCCTGTTATGTGAGGAGCATGCTCATTATACTCTATCATCAGTCAGTATAAATAAGAGTGCACAGTCCCTATACTGTGAGGAGCATGCTCATTATACTCTATCATCAGTCAGTATAGATAAGAGTGCACAGCCCCTGTTATGTGAGGAGCATGCTCATTATACTCTATCATCAGTCAGTATAGATGATAGTGCACAGCCCCTGTTATGTGACGAGCATGCTCACTAAACTCCATCAACAGTCAATATGGAAGAAAGTGCACAGCCCCTATACTGTGAGGAGAATGCTCACTATATTCTGTCAACAGACAGTATAAATGAGGATGCACAGCCCCTGTTATGTGAGGAGCATGCTAACTATACTCTACCAGGAGTCGATATAGATGAGAGTGCACAGCCCCTATCCTGTGAGCAACATGCTCACTATATTATGTCAACAGCCAGTATTAATGAGGGTGCACAGTCACTGTTATGTGAGGAGCATGCTCACTATACTCTATCATCAGTCAGTATAGATGAGAGTGCACAGCCCCTATACTGTGATGAGTAGTGAAGTGAAGCTTTGTGGTAACGAATCAGGTTTTCCTAAAATGGCAGTTGTACGCGTTACAAATTGAAACTGAGTGTAGA
The DNA here is from genome assembly GCF_905171765.1 of Bufo bufo. NCBI lineage: Eukaryota > Metazoa > Chordata > Amphibia > Anura > Bufonidae > Bufo > Bufo bufo. The sequence goes on along the minus strand of NC_053398.1, from coordinate 118,989,602 downwards.
GGAGATCACCTATAATGCCACGCAGCCAGCCAATCCGCAGATAGCCATCCCCTGTGATGTCACAGCCCTGTAAAACCCTCATCCCGCGCAGTCTCTGCCATTGTCCTGTGAGCTGAGTATAGGTAGAGATGTGGCAAGCACTCATGTGCTAGGGACTGTGTTGCTGAAACCGATTAATAGAAGAATATTGGAGAGGGAGAGTGCAGGGAGAAAGCAGGGATAGTGCAGTGAGACCACAGGGAGATGGCAGGGAGACTGTAGGGAGAGTGCAGGAAGACTACAGGGAGATGGCAGGGAGACTGTAGGGAGAGTGCAGGGAGAAAGCAGGGAGAGTGCAGGGAGACTACAGGGAGATGGCAGGGAGACTGTAGGCAGAGTGCAGGAAGACTACAGGGAGATGGCAGGGAGAATGTAGGGAGAGTGCAGGGAGAAAGCAGGGAGAGTGCAGGGAGACCACAGGGAGATGGCAGGGAGACTGTAGGGAGAGTGCAGGGAGAAAGCAGGGAGAGTGCAGGGAGACTACAGGGAGATGGCAGGGAGACTGTAGGCAGAGTGCAGGAAGACTACAGGGAGATGGCAGGGAGAATGTAGGGAGAGTGCAGGGAGAAAGCAGGGAGAGTGCAGGGAGACCACAGGGAGATGGCAGGGAGACTGTAGGGAGAGTGCAGGAAGACTACAGGGAGATGGCAGGGAGAATGTAGGGAGAGTGCAGGGAGAAAGCAGGGAGAGTGCAGGGAGACCACAGGGAGATGGCAGGGAGACTGTAGGGAGAGTGCAGGAAGACTACAGGGAGATGGCAGGGAGAATGTAGGGAGAGTGCAGGGAGAAAGCAGGGAGAGTGCAGGGAGACTACAGGAAGATGGCAGGGAGACTGTAGGGAGAGTGCAGGGAGAAAGCAGGGAGAGTGCAGGGAGACCACAGGGAGATGGCAGGGAGACTGTAGGGAGAGTGCAGGAAGACTACAGCGAGATGTCAGGGAGAATGTAGGGAGAGTGCAGGGAGAAAGCAGGGAGAGTGCAGGGAGACTACAGGAAGATGGCAGGGAGACTGTAGGCAGAGTGCAGGGAGACTTATTCTTAGTCAGTTTTATTTATCTATTCCTACATTTATTTATTCATACATCAGCCGTAAACTAAGATATGTAATTCCTTACCGATAAGATGGAAGCCTTTATTATTCCAGTGCCAGTGTGCCAAACAATTCCGTTCAGTCTGCACCCCTTAGTGGGCCAGGTCTTAATGATGACCATCCTCATCATCTGCTGGCTTTACTTCTTCCAAATCATCCTTCTTGGTCTCCATGTCCTAGAAAAGTCAGCAAGATGCAGAGAGAGGAGGAGCTGGATGTTCCTGATGACATATTCTCATCCATATTAGATAATGTGGAAAAGGAGGAAAAGCAGATGGCCTGTAGGAGAGCGCTGGGGGTGGAGAAGTGGGTATGCCAGAGCTAAGTGCAGGCCAGAACAGCAATAATATGCATATTGTGCCCTCACCTAACCAGCCAACCCCCATACCAGTAACAGCCCCTGTTTAAAGGGGCATTAAAGGTACCGTGTGGTCATTAACAATGAAGAAGGACTATACAGTGCAGTCTTGGTTATTACATGAAAGGCAGCTGTGGTCTGTGTCCCCCAGTACCTCTTTCCTACCAATGAGAAAATCAGCGAAGTTCTCAGACTTCTGTCTACCCTCACATGCTCTCCCAGCCATTTAAAGGGCCAGAGTACGCATCCCAATCTTTCACCAGCCAATGGCTGATGTCTCTTGGTCATATAACGAACCTTCTCCTATGGAAAGGTGCGTGAGCAAAAAGATGATTGCAGCAAAGGCTATGTTAACCAAGTCTCATAGCAATTCATTTGACCTTAAAATGACCTTTTCGTCCCATTAGAAATCCTGAAATGAACATTATTGCCGTAAGTAGATTAGGCAATCAAGAGAAAGTTTTATGTGATCTTGAGCTGGGTCTCTCTTGGCGGAGCATCTTGGACTCCATCCATCACTGTGTACTTTAATGTAAATAACATGTATTTGTGTTTTGTTGTATCTCTGTTTATTAGTCTCTGTTGTAATAGATCTGCATATTGCTATCCCCATCCAAAATCTTTGATTAATGACGTCATGCAATCGAAAAACTAAGTTGATTGAAAGATATGAAAAGAGATAGAAAGAAAGATATGAGATATATAGATATGACATAGATAGATAGATAGATATGACATATATGAACAGATAGATAGCTAAATAGATAATAGATAGGTACTGTAGATATATAGATACTAGAAGAGAAAAATCAGAAAAGATCAACAGCGGAGATGGAAGTATCTGTCCATAGGGCCACTATAAGCCATACACTCCGCAGAGTGGGCATTTACAGAAGATTGGCCAGATAAAGAAGTCTTGAGACAAGCAAATTGCTAAAAATTTGAATTGGTCAACCCATTGGATTCAGGTCTGAATCGATTCTAATTACTCTACCAAAAAAAACAACGATATAAACCGATGATCGAAGGTCATAAGTACATACAAAAAACCCCCAAAAAAGCTAAATTGACCCCTGAAAACTCATTTATATTAATTAAATTTAAAAGAACTTAACACCACAGGTCACCTATCTAAATCTTCACAGGGTAAATGAACAAAAGGCAAAGAAGAAATACAATCCTGATACTTAGAAAGGGGCCGCCAGTAATAGTTAGGATAGGATAGGATGGGCAGAGAAATCCATATAAGGGGAGCATTTGCCCTAATGTGGCCCTGCTGAGTCCTCAGCCCGGGGATGGCCCCTGAAGGTGGAGTCTCCCCGTCCTCGTACCTAAACTGGCTGGCCCTAGTAAGACATAAATGGGTTTTCCTACTGCTCCAACGCGTTTCTCCCACCTGGGTTCATCAGGGGGTCGTGTGGGAAGGAGCAAAGGACCTAACAAAAAAAGCAAAAAAAAACAAGTAGATGCTAAAGTCAATAAATTCTAAATGATACGTTACGTCAAAGGAGATTGGCACAGATGGTATGTACATGGGACAGTCATAGACAACACATGTGGTTCCCATAGGTCAGGGCATGATACAGACACCTGAAGATAAACATGGAAGAAAAAAGTGGGTCAGATGAACCATTAAGAATCCAGAGGCAGCACTTAATCGTGTAATGGTCGCAAGGTGTGGACATGGCCAAAACTCCAGCGCATATGATGATGTCAGTGAGCGCATAGGAAACGGGGATTTTAATTGCAATGCGCTCCTCCTCTTCCGCCCGCTGATAAAGACACTTTCGGCGGGTGGAACGCATCGTGCCACCATGCCTGTGTTTCAGTTGAGTAGAAATATATACCCTACACTGGTCAATGATGCGGGAAGCATCAGATTAATGTCAATGACATGCACCTTGTCAATATGACACATCATTTTTGTTATATGTTAGTCCTATCATGGAGGAACTGTCTTTGCGTAGCCTTATAAGCCTTTGGCTTATTAATGCGCAGGATGATGTTGTAGGCGTTGGGGAATAGCTGCTAAATGTCTTTATCGGTGGGCAGAAGAGGAGGAGCACATTGCTTTTTAAATCCCCGTTTCCTATGCGCTCACTGACATCATCATATGCGCTGGAGTTTAGGCCATGTGCACACCTTGGGACCATTACATGTGAGTAAAGAGGGGCAACACGATTCAGTGCTGCCTCTTGATTCTTTATGGTTCATCTGACCCACCTTTTTCTCCCATGTTTATATTCAGGTGTCTGTATCATGCCCTGACCTATGGGAACCACATGTGTTTTCTATGACTGTCCCATGTACATACCATCTGTGCCAATCTCCTTTAACGTAACGTATCATTTAGAATTTATTGACTTCAGCATCTATTTGTATTGTTTTTTTTTTGCTTTTATGTTGGCTCCTGTACTCTTTCTCACACGACCCCCTGATGAACCCAAGTGGGAGAAACGCGCTGGAGCAGTAGGGAAACCCATTTAGGGCTTACTAGGGCCAGCCAGTTTAAGTACAAGGTGTCACCGCCAGCTCTGTGAGAAGATCTGGCAGATGTTCTTCTCTACCTGTTGTATGATGTTCTTTGTTTTGGTTTCACTTTCTCATCTCCTTTCCCTCTCCCAGCTGTCACCTATTTGCACTGATTGTCTCCCTTTATATTCCCTCCCATACTGCCTCACTTTATACTTCTTCCTGGATTGTGTTCACTGCTGGAGGCTGCTTCTCCTGATTCCTCAGATAAGTCTGTTTCCATTATTTGTGTTTCTTGCTGGCTTGATTGTAGGTGACCCTGACTCCGTCCGTATTAAGTGCAGGGAGCCGGTGGTGGTGTCCCCTCACTATTATAGGGTTTTCAGGTGTCACATAGTATAAGGTACGAGGGCATGCAATCGTCTACCATAAAGATCTTTGCATGGGCATAGCAGTCAGGGAGAGCTCTAGGGGCTTTATAGGGCTCACCCATATGCTCCTTAGTTTGGGATCAAGCCAGTCGGATGTTTATTTATAAGTTCCAGCTTTCTGCAACACCATCCGTGACACAAGGACGGGGAGAGTCTACCTTCAGGGGCCATCCCGGGGCTGAGGACTCAGCAGGGCCACATTAGGGCAAATGCTCCCTTTATATGGATATCTCTGCCCATCCTAGCCTATCCTATTACTGGCAGCCCCTTTCTAAGTATCAGGATTGTATATCTTCTTTGCCTTTTGTTCATTTACCCTGTGAAGATTTAGATAGGTGGCCTGTGGTGTTAAGTCCTTTTAAATTGAAGTAATAAAAATGAGTTTTAAGGGGTCAATTTAGTTTTTTTTTTGTTTTCTGAATCGTTTCTACCCAAAACCATGGCCTGGAAATTTGAGTATGACACCTTGAGGTCTTCTAGGATTCATGTGTTTTCCTCTCCAGTGTCTCATTTTATTTCTTCTCGTTCTCTCTATCAGGTGTCTCCACAGATTACCTTGGACTGCTGCTTGTGGTGGTTCCAGTAATAGGACTCTCTGTAGTCATGTTACTGTCCAGTCAGAGAACCCGGGTTAGACTTGTATCATGTGTCTTGTTCTTATGTAAAACACGGTGTACTCTCTGTAGAGTTCTAGATTATGACACTTACCTCTGTTTCTGTACAACTTTCTTATCACATGGATCAACGAGCTAGCAATCTATTTCCTTCTTTCCTAAAATCTCAACACAAAGTAACATTATTAATGATCAGGAGAGTGGGGTCATTTGTGGCACAGCAGATAATGCCGCTTATCAGCAGCATTAATCACGTTATTTATGAAAGGCTGGGCCGGGTAGCGTGCAGAGCCAATGGTAACTATTCTTCATCGGAGCGCTAAGTAGTGTGGTTTGGCAGCAAGTATCCAGAATGTATTTGTTTTTTTCCTTCCTTTCTGGCTCAGTATGGATGCTATAATTCAACACACCCGCTCCCTTTGGATGCAAGGCTTTTGGTTGCAGGTTACATTGATTGGCTGCAAATAGTCATTTAACCAACCACATCCTGATTACATTATAGAAATTCAATCTTTAAAATAAATGAAAGTGATTAATATGGTAAACCTGACATTGCTGCCACACGTTACCAGCCTCCCGCCTATTCTCCATGGATTATCCAGATTTTTAAAGGAGATTACAAAAACATGGCTGTTATTTTTTTATATTTTTTTCTACAAACAGTGCTACAGCTGTCCACAGGTTGTATGTGGTGTAACGGGATTAGCTTCACGGGATCACCGTCTCCTGGGATAGACGGGCGCTGTTGGCACACAAAACGCAATCCAGTCCAGGTAAGGATGGTGCAACTGGCCTCAGACAGTATTATTGGCTTTTGCAAACAAAAAAAGTAATAATCAAAATAAAAGAAAACCCTGGCCGTCTGGCCGCTACCTCTAGACATAAAGCAGTTCCTACCTAAAGGAAACTGAGCCTTGTACCCAGCACCATAAAGAAAACACACCGTTGCTTTTTATTTTAGTTTTTATTCACATCTGAGCTTTCCCAGGAGCAGAGGCTATCAGCCCTTTTTAGCACACCCAGGTTCTCAGGTGATTAGTCACAGTTACTACAAATACCTGGAGTGGCTTACTGGAGCAAGGACCCTCCCAACTCTTCAAGCAGCCAGGCCCTTCTAACCAGGTTTTTGATGAAACCCTTACAAACAGAAGACCTAGTTTTCCTTGCTGCTTCAACTCCCTGGCTGCTATTCAGCATGTACACTGCGTGCAGAATTATTAGGCAAATGAGTATTTTGACCACATCATCCTCTTTATGCATGTTGTCTTACTCCAAGCTGTATAGGCTCGAAAGCCTACTACCAATTAAGCATATTAGGTGATGTGCATCTCTGTAATGAGAAGGGGTTTGGTCTAATGACATCAACACCCTATATTAGGTGTGCATAATTATTAGGCAACTTCCTTTCCTTTGACAAAATGGGTCAAAAGAAGGACTTGACAGGCTCAGAAAAGTCAAAAATAGTGAGATATCTTGCAGAGGGATGCAGCACTCTTAAAATTGCAAAGCTTCTGAAGCGTGATCATCGAACAATCAAGCGTTTCATTCAAAATAGTCAACAGGGTCGCAAGAAGCGTGTGGAAAAACCAAGGCGCAAAATAACTGCCCATGAACTGAGAAAAGTCAAGCATGCAGCTGCCAAGATGCCACTTGCCACCAGTTTGGCCATATTTCAGAGCTGCAACATCACTGGAGTGCCCAAAAGCACAAGGTGTGCAATACTCAGAGACATGGCCAAGGTAAGAAAGGCTGAAAGACGACCACCACTGAACAAGACACACAAGCTGAAACGTCAAGACTGGGCCAAGAAATATCTCAAGACTGATTTTTCTAAGGTTTTATGGACTGATGAAATGAGAGTGAGTCTTGATGGGCCAGATGGATGGGCCCGTGGCTGAATTGGTAAAGGGCAGAGAGCTCCAGTCTGACTCAGACGCCAGCAAGGTGGAGGTGGAGTACTGGTTTGGGCTGGTATCATCAAAGATGAGCTTGTGGGGACTTTTCGGGTTGAGGATGGAGTCAAGCTCAACTTCCAGTCCTACTGCCAGTTTCTGGAAGACACCTTCTTCAAGCAGTGGTACAGGAAGAAGTCTGCATCCTTCAAGAAAAACATGATTTTCATGCAGGACAATGCTCCATCACACGCGTCCAAGTACTCCACAGCGTGGCTGGCAAGTAAGGGTATAAAAGAAGAAAATATAATGACATGGCCTCCTTGTTCACCTGATCTGAACCCCATTGAGAACCTGTGGTCCATCATCAATTGTGAGATTTACAAGGAGGGAAAACAGTACACCTCTCTGAACAGTGTCTGGGAGGCTGTGGTTGCTGCTGCACGCAATGTTGATGGTGAACAGATCAAAACACTGACAGAATCCATGGATGGCAGGCTTTTAAATGTCCTTGCAAAGAAAGGTGGCTATATTGGTCACTGATTTGTTTTTGTTTTGTTTTTGAATGTCAGAAATGTATATTTGTGAATGTTGAGATGTTATATTGGTTTCACTGGTAAAAATTAATAATTGAAATGGGTATATATTTGTTTTTTGTTAAGTTGCCTAATAATTATGCACAGTAATAGTCACCTGCACACACAGATATCCCCCTAAAATAGCTAAAACTAAAAACAAACTAAAAACTACTTCCAAAAATATTCAGCTTTGATATTAATGAGTTTTTTGGGTTCATTGAGAACATGGTTGTTGTTCAATAATAAAATTAATCCTCAAAAATACAACTTGCCTAATAATTCTGCACTCCCTGTATAAGACAGGAACCTAGGTGAAATGTAGACTCCTTCTGCCACTTTTCCCCTGCTCCTGTCACAGTGGTATTGCAACTCAGACCCTTATACTTTTATGGAGTTGAGATGTAATATCACAACCCATGCTTATGCAAGAAAGGAGCCCCATTTTTCGAAGCTTTGACAACTGCTTTAGAAGGTTAATACCATAATCCATAGACATCATATAGCACATAACAGTCTCTTTCTAACAAAGCTAGAGCCATTCCTGTACTTCAAGTGGATCCAGAGATCTCCACGTTCTCTGTTCCAATTGCTCTGCTAGATAATTTCAGGCCAGCAGCTCAAGGCGATGTCCTTTCTCAAAGAGAGTGTCTTTTCTCAGGGGGTGGGGGGGATGTCCTTCCTCAGGGGGCATGTTCTTTTTGCTACAGATTTCTTCCTGTACAACTCGTAACAGTAGGCAAGGCTGGTGGCAATCAAAGAATGGAATTGAGCATGTACGACCACCTCAGTAGGTGGATGTGCACATAGCTATACAGATTAAACACCAAGGGGCACCATTATAATGAAGTAAAGAGAATATATCTCACAACTGGAGCATTTTTGTAACAGAAAGTAAATGATAAAAGTAACTCGTTTTTTTCATACTGAATTATATTAAAATAACATTTGATGATGGGACAACCTCTTTATGTATCGGTTCCTGTTTTTTTTTTTTTTACCTATTGCAGGGATGAGTGAATTCATTCAATAAATTCAAAATTCACAGTTCACTGATAAAGCAGTAAATCTTAGCTTTTAGGTGGCCAGATTATGGCTCTGTGTGGGACGGAGTGGTATAGGATGTGCCAAAAGTATGATTTGATCCCTTCAGAATGAAGAAAAGAGCTTTCCAAATCAAAACCTTTGGAGAAGGTTTCCTAGATTTCATTGAAAGACCTTTAGCTGGTCTGAACGGTCTCTTGCCTTCATACAGGCATTACCACTGACACTGGTGAGCAGCCAGTGGAGTGTCAGCCCTGGAGAAGTGGGGACTAAATTGGCAACTTTTTTATTTATTTATTTATTTATTTTTAAATGTTTAATGCAGAAATTTTATTTTTTTTATTCTGCACAAACCCTTCAATTCACTTATTTTTGTGGTTGGGTTCTCCAATGTCAGAGCTTAAATTTGGGGAATTGTTATATCTTTCTCTAGAGATCATCAAAAGTCTTCTTCTATCTATGATAAACTTCAGCACATTCTCAGATAGGCATGTTCTCTCTCTGAAGGACCTATCCAGTGCTATGGTTATAGACAACCTACTGAATTAAGCAGGCACTGTGTAATGCTTTTTCCTCCCTTGTGGTGGCAGTGCAGAAAAATTGAACACCTACTGCCAGGTTGAATCCATGCCAGAAGTCCCAAAATATTATGGACTGTGCCTAATTTTCAGAACTAGTCCCAAAAAATGTGATGAACATGAGTGGGGCTTGTTCAGGCCACATGAGGGATTGTGGGCGTTTCTGGGATGGGGCTTACATACTTTGAATTTTCCAATAGTGATGGACGAACATCGGCCTGGATGGTTCGCGGCGGGCCCCATTGACTTTAATGACAGGCGAACCTGAAAAACCTTCAGGTCATATTTACAGCCACCCATTACTTACTAGAAGTGCACAAATAGTCCCACAACATGGACAGTGACGTGCCAGAGGGGGATCTTTGGCAAAAATTCCCACAAAAAATATGTATTTTAATCAGGGGCCATTTTTATGCGTCTTAAAGGGAAACTCTCAAAAATGTGCCCTGCTGGAGCCTAGAACATTTTTATTTTAGGCCACAGAAGTACAGGCCCCAAAAATTAGGCATTCACCTGACAGAAAAGAACTTGTGATGATGTGGCTGGAGGTACATTAGGCGGTCACTGGATAAAAATTTTACTGTAGGCCAGTACAGGTCACAAAAATTATGCATTAGTAGTAGTAGTACATAAGGCCGAAAAAAGACATTTGTCCATCCAGTTCGGCCTGTTATCCTGCAAGTTGATCCAGAGGAAGGCAAAAAAAAACATGTGAGGTAGAAGCCAATTTTGCCCACTTTAGGGGGAATAAAAAATTCCTTCCCGACTCCAATCAGGCAATCAGAATAACTCCCTGGATCAACGACCCCTCTCTAGTAGCTATAGCCTGTAATATTATTACACTCCAGAAATACATCCAGGCCCCTCTTGAATTCCTTTATTGTACTCCCCATCACCACCTCCTTAGGCAGAGAGTTCCATAGTCTCACTGCTCTTACCGTAAAGAATCCTCTTCTATGTTTGTGTACAAACCTTCTTTCCTCCAGACGCAGAGGATGTCCCCTCGTCACAGTCACAGTCCTGGGGATAAATAGATGATGGGAGAGATCTCTGTACTGACCCCTGATATATTTATACATAGTAATTAAATCTCCCCTCAGTCGTCTTTTTTCTAAAGTGAATAACCCTAATTTTGATAATCTTTCAGGGTACTGTAGTTGCCCCATTCCAGTTATTACTTTAGTTGCCCTCCTCTGAACCCTCTCCAGCTCTGCTGTGTCTGCCTTGTTCACAGGAGCCCAGAACTGTACACAGTACTCCATGTTTGGTCTGACTAGCGATTTGTAAAGTGGTAGGACTATGTTCTTATCACGGGCATCTGTGCCCCTTTTGATGCAACCAATTATCTAATTGAGATAGAACCAAACAAGAAAAAGGCCTCATCTATATGTTCATAGTCGAGGGCAAACAAGAAAACCAACTATAAAAACCTAAAAAGTCGTTCCACAAACAACAATTGAATGCCCAGTATATTTAAAAGTATATTTTATTTCATAATAGTAAATAGTACATAATAATAAAAATATAACGAATAACAAAAAAGTGATGGGTTTTAGAGAGTCAGCGGAAAAACTCCGGATGCCGCAGTCCCCCGGGCCTGTGTCTCTATGACCCACCACAAGATGGAACACATGTAGGGCATGTATTGGATACACAATGTGGTGACGGGACAGAAAAGTAGGGAATATAAATATACACCCAATGCGGTAATCTAGTCTGTAATCATCACCTAGATGTGTGGCTGCAGGATGAGACGTATGGATCCTAATATGTCACAGATGTAAACATGGACAAAAAATATATAAGTATATCATAGATTGCCCATATAGGGTACTGCAGGTAAATGAGACCCCATAAATAAGATCAACTAAAGAGCTGTAAGCAGAGGGACTCGACCTGAAGTGTAAGATGAAAAATCACAGATCACAACATACCCTGAGACATGGTGGAGGGCAGAGACAGCAGGCACAGGACAGGCAAAGGACCCCGACGCGCGTTTCGCCTCAGCTTCGTCAGGAGGTAATGTGAGTGTGGCCATAAGCTCCTATTTATACCCCCCATGTAGCCTCAGGCGTGATATAATAAAATGCAGCAGCTGATACCTACTATTGAGCGCTATTGCCCGATGATGCACGCCGAGTCAAACATGGCGGCGCCGCATTCATCAGGAGGAGGGGTGGAACGCAAGCCATGCGTTCCAGCCCGCCTCCCAAGGAAACGTAGCGGCGTCCCCACGTGACCCCGCGCACAGCGCATCAAGGCACAGCGTTGTATCAGCCATACAGAACAAAATAAGGTCAGAAAGAAGGACTAAGACTACATAGGGGGTATCACATGACGACTCAAATGCATCTGAGTACATATATATATATATATTATATAATTATCTAATTGGCCTTGGCAGCAGCTGCCTGACACTGGTTTTTGCAGCTTAGTTTGCTGTTTATTAAAATTCCTGGATCCTTTTCCATGTCAGTGTTACTGAGTGTTTTACAATTTAGTATGTATGGGTGACTTGCATTATTCCTTCCCATGTGCATAACCTTACATTTGTCAGTGTTAAACCTCATCTGCCACTTATCTGCCCAAGCCTCCAATCTATCCAGATCCATCTGTAGTAGTATACTGTCCTCTTCTGCGTTAATTACTTTACACAGTTTAGTGTCATCTGCGAATATTGATACTTTACTAGGCAAGCCTTCTACAAGATCATTAATAAATATATTGAAGAGAATAGGGCCCAATACTGACCCCTAAGGTATCACACTAGTGACAGTGACCCACATACAGACGTTTTCTCCCGGTCCGAGAATTCTCATTTTATATACTAACCTTTTATGTGGTACAGTGTCAAATGCTTTGGAGAAGTCCAGATATACGACCTCCATTGATTCGCCGCTGTCAAGTCTAGAACTTACCTCCTAGAAACTGATAAAATTAGTTTGGCATGACCGATCCCTCATGAAGCCATGCTGATATGGCGTTATTTGCTTATTTCCGTTGAGATGCTCTAACATAGCATCTCTCAGAAAACCTTCAAACAGTTTACCCACAACAGATGTTAAACTTACCGGCCTATAGTTTCTAGACTCAGTTTTTCGACCCTTTTTTGAATATTTGCACCACATTTGCTATGCGCCAATCCTGTGGGACATTCCCTGTCAATATAGATTCTGCAAATATCAGAAATAAGGGTCTGGCTATGACATTACTTAATTCCCTTAGGATACGGGGGTGTATGCCACCCGGTCCTGGCGATTTGTCTATTTTAATCTTTTTAAGTCGCTGTTGTACTTCTTCCTGGGTCAGACAGAACACTTTTAATGGGGAATTATTTTTACATTCAGCATTTCATCTGGCAGTTTATTTTCCTCATTGAATACATTGGAGAAAAAAATATTTAACAGCTTTGCTTTCTCCTCGTCGCTCTCTGCGACTCCCCCCTCATTACTCCTTAAAGGACCGACACCTTCAGATTTATACTTTTTAACATTTAAATAATTGAAGAACATTTTAGGGTTAGTTTTACTCTTTGGCAATTAATCTCTCGGTCTCTAGTTTGGCCGCTTTTATTTGTTTTTTACATGTTCTATTGTTTTCCTTATAGTTTTTCAGTGCTTCCGTGCTACCCTCCTGTTTTAGTGATTTATATGCTTTCTTTTTTGTCATTTATTGCTTTCTTTACAGTTCTATTTATCCACATTGGTTTCTTTTTGTTCCTTAACCTTTTATTCCTATACGGTATGTACCTCTCACAATGAGATTTTAGGATGCTTTTAAAGATATCCCATTTTGTGGCAGTATTTTTATTTTTGAGGACTTTGTCCCAGTTAGTTAGGCCTATGGCCTCTCTTAGTTGGCTAAATTTAGCTTTTTTGAAGTTTGGTATTTTTGTTCCTCCCTGTAGAAACGCTCTTTTGAATGATGATTGGAAGGTTATTACTTTATGGTCACTATTTCCCAGGTGTCCCCCAACCTGCACGTCTGTTGTTCTGTCAGGCCTATTGGTTAATGCTAAGTCCAGTATGGCCGTCCCTCTAGTCGGGTTCTGAACCAGTTGGGAGAGGTAATTGTCTTTGGTTATTGCCAAGAACCTGTTTCCTTTATGAGATGTACAAGTTTCAGTTTACCAGTCTATATCTGGGTAGTTGAAGTCCCCCATAATACCCACCTCATTATGATTTGCCGCCTTGTCTATCTCATTTAGTAGTAGATTTTCTGTGGACTCTGGTATATTAGGTGCTTTATAGTAAACTCCTATTAGTAGCTCCATGTATCTCTACCCACAGTGACTCCACATGTTCATCGGAGTGTGGTCTTTAGACAGGACTTTACATAAAGGCAGACCCCTCCCCCTCTCCGGTTTTGACGATCCTTTCTAAACAGACTGTAACCTTGTACATTAACTGCCCAGTCATAGCTATCATCCAGCCATGTCTCAGTTATTCCCACTATGTCATAGTCCTCCTCACACATCACTAATTCCAGTTCCCCAGTTTTATTTGTCAGGCTTCGGGCATTAGTATACATACATTTGAGAGGTTTATGTATATTTTTTACCCTACACATTTCCTTCTGAACTGTTCTAGTCCCTCCTTCCATTCCTCCCCCAGTCCCACTACCTTGCCCCCGGTCTCTATCTGCACTATCTTCCCCTCCTATAATGTAATTTCCCTCCCCCCAGTCCCTAGTTTAAACACTCCTCCAACCTTCTAGCCATCTTCTTCCCCAACACAGCTGCCCCTTCCCCAATGAGGTGCAGCCCGTCCCTACGAAAGAGCCTGTAGCCGATAGAGAAGTCGGCCCAGTTCTCCAGGAAATACTACCTTTGAGGTCCTTGCCCTAAGCTTTTGACCTAAATCCCTGAAATAATTTTTAAGGACTCTTCACCTACCCCTAACTTTGTCATTGGTTCCGATATCGACCATGACCGCTGGATCTTCTCCAGCCCCTCCCAGTAATCTGTCAACCCGATCCGCGATGTGTCTAACTCTAGCGCCAGGAAGACAGCACACTGTTCGGCGATCACGGTCTTTGTGACAGATTTCCCTATCTGTTCCCCTAATAATGGAGTCTCCCACTACCAGCACCTGTCTGGCCTGCCCTGCTCTCCTGGTCCCCTGCTTACTGGAGCTGACATTCCCCTGACTGGCAGAGGAAGTATCCGGCTGCAGCAGTGCCGTCCCTGGACTGACATCCCCCTCATCTGCCAAACGTGCATACTTGTTGGGGTGTGTCAGATCAGGGTTAGCCTGATCAGACCGCTGGGTGGTGGCCGTTGCTACCTCCTCTTCCTCATCCGATGTCAAGAATGGCTGCGCATCGGTAAGGTCTGGGAATAGATGGGAGAATAATTCCTCTGACTCAAGTGGAGGGGCTACGTTGATGGTGGCGGTGTATTTGGGGGTGCACACAGCAGAGAGTGAGGAGGGTGCAGAAGCGGAAGGCTGAGTGAGCCACTAAACCAACTCTGGTGCGCCCTTTGAAGTAATCGCACGCGCCTTCTCCAACTTCCCACTTAGGCTCCGGCCTGGTGCACCTGCCCGACCCCTACCACACCTGTTGAACGGCCTGCCTCTTTCTCTGCCTGTCATTTTCAAAATGACCCTGTGCATTAGTCACTAGAGAAGAGCAGTATTTGTGGAAGCAGGTATATTGCAGGCCTCAATCATTATTTGGTGACAACTGGTATGTCAAACCCCTTATTCAGTATTTTGTGGAAGCAGGTATATCGTAGACCTCAATCAATATTTGGTGGAAACAGGTATATCAAACCCATTAAACAGTATTTTGTGGAAGCAGGTATATCAAACCCCTTAATCAGTATTTTGTGGAAGCGGGTATATCGCACCCCTCAATCAATATTTGGTGGAAACAGGTATATCAAACCCCTTAATCAGTATTTTGTGGAAGCGTGTATATTGCACCCCTCAATCAATATTTGGTGGAAACAGGTATATTGAACCCCTTAATTGGTATTTTGTGGAAGCAGGTATATCAAAGGCCTCAATCAATATTTGGTAGAAACAGGTATATCGAACCCCTTAATCAGTATTTTGTGGAAGCAGGTATATCGCAGGCCTCAATCAGTATTTTGTGGAAGCAGGTCTATCAAACCCCTTAATCAGTATTTTGTGGAAGCAGGTATATCGTTGGCCTCAATCAATATTTGGTGGAAACATGTATATCGAACCACTTAATCTGTAATTTGTGGAAGCAGGTATATCATAGGCCTCAATCAATATTTGGTGGAAACAGGTATTTCGAACCTCCTAATCAGTATTTTGTGGAAGCAGGTATATCGTAGGCCTCAATCAATATTTTGTGAAAGCAGGTATATTGAACCTCTTAATCAGTATTTTGTGGAAGCAGTTATATCGCAGGCCTCAATCAATATTTGGTGGAAACAGGTATATCAAACCCCTTAATCAGTATTTTGTGGAAGCATGTATATTGCACCCCTCAATCAATATTTGGTGGAAACAGGTATATTGAACCCCTTAATCTGTATTTTGTGGAAGCAGGTATATCGAAGGCCTCAATCAATATTTGGTAGAAACAGGTATATCGAGCCCCTTAATCAGTATTTTGTGGAAGCAGGTATATCGCAGTCCTCAATCAGTATTTTGTGGAAGCGGGTCTATCAAACGCCTTAATCAGTATTTTGTGGAAGCAGGTATATCGTTGGCCTCAATCAATATTTGGTGGAAACATGTATATCGAACCACTTAATCTGTATTTTGTGGAAGCAGGTATATCATAGGCCTCAATCAATATTTGGTGGAAACAGGTATTTTGAACCCCCTAATCAGTATTTTGTGGAAGCAGGTATATCGCAGGCCTCAATCAATATTTGGTGGAAACAGGTATATCAAAACCCTTAATCAGTATTTTGTGGAAGCAGGCTATGTTAGAAAGTATATTATAAGTATACCACACCCCTCAGTATATCCCACTTATCGATAGCACACCTATACCAGTCCTTAAAAGGACTTTTGTGGCCCTATTAGCTAGCGTTTTGTGTCCCTAACAGCCTGTCCCTGCTCCACAAAGCAACCTCTCCCTACACTGGCAAAACACAGAATGTAAAATGGCTGCCAGATCGGGTTCTTATATAGTGTGTGGGTGTGTCCATGTGCTGAACCGTCTCAATTGGCTGTCCTGTCACACCTGATGGATGTGTCATGGGTCAAAGTTTGGCGTAATGCAAAAGAATATGGCGCATGCGAACATAGCCATATGTTCGCATGTTCGGCGAATCGCGAACGCGCAAAGTTCGCTGTGAAACGACTGCCGAGCAATCCGCATGGCCATGTCTATTTACCAACTACAATGTTGGTAATTTTAGGTTTAACCTCAGATTAGAGCTGATTTTTTTCAGCGCATTGTCAAGAGACCCTTCTAACAAGTAAGAATTGTGCAGGCAGATAGCTCCTTTAAGACACTGGAAGCCATAGCCATGTATTTGGTAAAAAGTGAAATGAGCACCTAACTTTTTGCTCGTAGACTTCATAATGACCAAAATAAATTCCTATGGCATACTGCTTTGCAATACATATGGGCAGTGATGAGGTCTATGAGGCGTGAAGGGGTTACAATCGCTCAGACAACAACTGTTTTGACTGTGAAGCTAAATAAAATTATATGGTTCTAGATACTAGGCGTTAGATTACAAACTCCTCATGGATGAAATTAATATCTAGGTGTAAAACAAGACGTCCAAATGATCTCATAAAAACAGCCCATAAATGGCTTAAAATTCTTAACTGCTTCCTTCGAGTAACAGCGCAAAATAAATGGTAGTTTGAGAGTTTACGTGTTAGAACATAACATAACGAGCCTTCCTAATTAGCATCGAGAAGAACTAGACTGTTGAATGTAAGAGTCTCCGGGTAAGAAGGATCCAAAGTGGGTTCAGATACTAAATCTAAAAAGATCTCAGGAAACACGAGGGCGGGGGGGGGATTGATCAATGACCATTTTTTTTACACCGGACTTTGAAATCTTCAGCTCTGCCGGATAGGCACCTAATTGTTGACAAGATTAAATAAAAGGACCCCTTGGTGCAAAAAAACTGAGGAACACAATAAGGTGGATCTTCTTGTTTATTCACAGTAGTAAAAACAACGCATTTCGGGAGAAGACAACTTACTTCATCAGGGTAACAGTTGCTCATCATATATTAGGCACATCGTTCGACAGGCCGTGCACCTGGAATAAATCTATGGCAACTGTAACAGCAGCTGCTGTACGCCGCTGTTCCCCTGCTATTTGTGGACCTGGGCGCCATGCTCAGCGGTGATCCTTCCGTCCACACTGCAGTCCTGGGCTCTGTCACTGTATGCGCTGTGGTGCTGAGGATTCCGCTCCACAGGTTCCACTCAGCCCTGGCCACAGCATGCTTTCTGCTAATGTTCGGTTACAATGCCCCAGGAACGGCGCGCATCACTCCCTGGGCTGCATGAGTTGGATCATGTGACTTCGCTGACCAACCTAGGCTCTCCTGCAGGTATTTGAGTGGCTCATCCCCCTTCCCAGATGCCTCAGTGTCAAGGTCCTTGTGTTTGCTAAGTTCCTGATACTCACGGGTGCTCCTGATTTATAGTGATGAGCGGCATAGGCAATATTAGTTTTTGCGATATTTCGCGAATTTTCACGTAATATTCGCAATAAATTCGAGAATTCGTGATCTCGTCATTATTATCGCAATTGCGCAAATTGGCACTAATGATGCACATATTTTTTGCACAATACATGCAACTTCACATTTTATCAGGTATGAGTAATTATCACCGATTGGTGCGCTAAGTATTGTTGTGACATCACCGCACTATGTCTGTAGCACGTATGTACGGACAGCAGAGAAACAGTAATTTGTATCACACTACCTAACACCCTGCACTGGAACCTATCAACTACTGTACACTATATCACTATCTAACCTACACTGATTATCTCCCACTATCTGTATTATACTGTATATATATGAGCTAACTAACTTTCTAATGTAATTGGATAAGGAATAGGATCCAGATGAAAGCACAGAGCACAGCAATGACACTTCTCTCTCTCTCTCTCTCTCTCTCTCAGAACCGCAAAAAAAAAACTGCAGAAAATGGCTGCCGGGGAGTTTCTTATATAGTAAAGAGGTAGGCAACTTTCCTATTGATTGCTAGGGATGTTGCTAAGCTCTGACAAAGATATTGCAGCCTTCTCATTGGCCCACAAGAAGAAGGGAGGTTACTGATGGAAAAAAAATCTTGAATATTCGCGATTACGAATATATAGCAATATACATCTTTGCAAATTCTCGAAGTGCCGATATTCGCAATAAAAATTTGCGATTAGAATATTCGCGATCAACACTACTGATTTATACTTTGTTCCTGGATTCTGCTACTCCTCTGATCCCTGCCTGCTTGCCTTGACTCTCCTGTTGCCGATCCGGATTGCCTGACCTTTACCTGTGCCACCTGCCCTACCTTTTGCCTGTCTGACTACGCCTCTGCCTCATCCTTCGGTCCTGCACTGTTGGTAACGACCACGCCTACCTGACTACACTTGTATTTCTGGTACCTACTCAGGTATCTTCTGGTCCCCCTTTTTAGTAATGGATAAAGGCAGTGCAGAAACACAAGGTTTGTTTTTTACACCATAAATAGGCTTTTCTGCTACATTATGGCAGCCATACACATTAGATCCCTCAGCTGAACTTTGTTTGGTCAACAGCTATCTCTCCTAATTACCCAATACACCTGCCCACTCGTCTTGGCCAATCGTTCATATGTCCTGAATAAGGATAGGTGAGAAAGTATTTGCTAGACACCTCTGTTCCCGAGAACAAAAGATTGCACAGTTAAAACCTAATACGCCCTATCCTTATCTCTCCCGACATCTGTCATTGGGGAGTTTCAGGAGGCCCCATAAACATTAGTGGTTAGCCAGTCCCACCAAGATCAGCATAAAAGTGGCGTATGGAGATTATAAATCTCCCCCAAGATATATGGATTTAAATTGAGGATATCTCATTCAATGCTCTAGGCAGGACTGGCCTACAGGGGAACAGGTGAATCCTCCGGTGGGCCCCTGAGTAAGGTGGGCCCCTAATACCGCACACCATGCACAAGCAGCACATGGCACAGTAGCTTGACCGTACTATATACAGATAGGCAGTGTACAGCATCTCAATGAGCCTATGGTCCTATAAGCATTATTTAACAAACTATTACTGTATTATAGGCACATCCAGTGGATGAGATGACTTCTAGGTACAGAAAGGTCAGCATCTTTCCCAAGCACCTACCCTTTCACTGCAAGTCACTGCAAGGACCCTGATAATTAATCATCTTGTAGTATCTTGCTGCCCTATATGTGCATGCTGCTTTACAATGGACCCCCAGAATATATTTTACTGGAGGGCCCTATGCAAACCCAGTCTGACTCTGTAGGTGTAGCTCTCAATAGTCTATTAAGAAAAAATATTCTTGTGGAATCTACCTAGAACATATTGTATTTGTCAATGCTACACTTAAAGTGTAACTCTCATGTTTTCATTAAAAAAAATAAAGAATTTTAGCATAAGTTACTGCTGCAGCATTATGTATAAAGCAATCTTTAGTTTCTTCACATACCACTGTTTAATTAAGCTTTTCCCTTAGTTACAGCTATTTTGAATCCTACAATATGAGGATCTTTTCAAGATGGCTCCTCTGCCAGTTCTCTGAGGCTAAAACTGCCTTCCCTCACTTCACTCACACACTTGCTGTAGTCAGCAGCTTCCTGCCAGCCAATCAGATTGGATTACTGAGAGACACGCCTCCTCACTCTGAAGCCTAATGCTGCCCCTCTGTCTTCTGTTTTCACTAAAGGGAAGACAGACAAGCCTTAGCAACGGTCTTTAAGGGAGCAGTGGAAAGGGACAGAGGACATTAATGAAAGCAGTTATTATAAGGTAATTACAGATCTTTTGGCCGTCATTGACAGAATAACTCAGGTATACATGCCTAGCTCTAATAAACTAGCAAATTTTAAAAATATATGACTTTAAAGGGGATTTCTGGATGCTTAATATTGATAACCTATCCTATTTCTAGGTCACTGGCATCCGACTGGCAGGGGTTCCGACACTTAGCACCCCTAAAGATCAGCTGTTTGAGGACCATAGCGGCTTTGCAGCTTACCAAGCACATCGCTGTCCATTGAATGGTGGCTGTGCTTGATATTGCAGCTCAGCGCCATTCACTTGAATGGAATTGAGCTGCACCTAGGCCATGACCTCTTCATTTCTCGTCAGGATGGCCTTAAAGTTTGTTCCTGTTGTTTTTGTGTGGATTCCGTTATTTGTCTTGTTGCAGTTAGATTTTTGATGTATCTTTGGGTCCTAGATCCTGTCACGTATCAGTAAGCTTACTTCTGTATATTTGTTGCCTGTCTTGGTTGATACGTGCTTCATAATATTATTCTTTCGACTGTCTAATTGTTATACCCTTTGGCCAGTGGCGTACCTACCAGGGAAGCAGGGGAAGCGCAGCTGCTTCGGGGCCCGGGCTTACAAGGGGCCCGGAGCAGTAGTAAACAGTCAGACTGGCCACACCCCCCTCTACACTCACTTCACTGCTGCTTTAGAATGTCCTCGGAGCAGAGCAGGGAGCTAAGCCCCGCCCATCAGCACGGACCAATAATAGAGGAGCCTGGCTGCTTAATAGGGCGATCCTGTCTCCCCTCCCTCTCCTAACTATTAGTACAGCCCGGCTTCTGCTACAGAGACTGCTCTGTAGTCGGCAGTAACAGGAGGGAGAGGGGAGACAGGAAGTGCTGCAGAAAGAAGATGCTGTGCCTGTCACTATCAGGAGCCCATACATTCCAGGCTTATCCCTGCCAACCCTAGCTGTCCTGCATCTCATGTAGCCCCCCCCCCCAGCTGCAGTCATCTGCTGTCCTTTGCCCCCCCAGCTGCATTCATCTGCTGTCCTTTGCCCCCCCCAGCTGCATTCATCTGCTGTCCTTTGCCCCCCCCCAGCTGCATTCATCTGCTGTCCTTTGCCCCCCCAGCTGCATTCATCTGCTGTCCTTTCAGAAGCCCCCCCCCCCAGTCCTGTTCTGTGTGCCCCCTACTTATCGGATGCCCTGCCCTCTAGGCCCCCTATCCATCTGATGCCACACTCCTCTGGGCGCCCATGTGCAGCTTGGGGACACCAGTATGAGGCCAGAATGGGGACTGGAAGATCACGGAGCGGCGGGGAGCAGGCGAGTATGGTACAACTGTACAATGCACCGCTAGTTCACATCACATTTTTGTCCCACATTTAAGGCTGGGTTCACATCACGTTTTTCCCATCCGTTTAACGTATGCAAAAAAACGTATTCGGATGCCTCTTACTGATGCCATGACAGTGACCTCCGTTCACCATAGAGTTTCATTGTAAAAAAAAAAGTATCCTTTTTTTTTACCGGATTGTGCAGGATACAAGAACGTGGAGTACTGCGTTTTTGTATCGTGTACGACGTCATAGTCCAGTAAAAACACCTGTATGTTAAAGAATCAGATGCCACTGTATGACGCCTGCCTGCCCGTTTAAAAATTTGCTGTGGGGTCCAGTCATTTCTAGCTACTCCACTGGTTACCAGGGGCTCAGACCATGGGGACAGACTACAGTCGGTGTCAGCCCTGCAGCAATACATAGAATGGGCGCCTATCCTACAGCAGGGGTCGTACTGTGCTGTACATACAGTGTAGTGTGATGTCATGTTCACCTTTCCGGGTATATTACCCAGGAAAGCACAATTCTGCAAAAAGGACATGTTCTATCTTTTGGTGGAACAGAAGTGCGGAATGGAACCCCACGGAAGTACTGCGTAGTGCTTACGTAGTGTTCCGTTCCGTGATTCTGTTTCACACCCTTCCGCATCTCCGGATTTGCGGACCCATTGAAGTGAATGGGTCCACATCCTTGATGCGGAATGCACACGGAAGGGTGCCCATTTATTGCTGATCCGCATATGCGGTCCGCAATACGGGAATGGCTGGCCCCTTTCACACGAACGATACGGGTTGGCTCCAGATGCGTTCAGGGTGCATTCAGTGAAACTCGCACCATTTTTCAAGCAAGTTCAGTCCGTTTTGTCTATGATTGCGTTCAGTTTTTTCTGCGCGGGTGCAATGCGTTTTGATGCGTTTTTCATGCACGTGATAAAAAACTAAAAGTTTACAAACAATATCTCCTAGCAACCTGGTGGTGAGCGTGGTGACGTCGGCGCAGGTCCTGCTGAAATCTTTCATTCAGCAGGACCTGCTCCAACGTCACCACGCTCACCACGTTGTGAGCGCGGTGACGTCACCAAAGGTACTTTTCCTGCCAGGTCCTGAAAGAAGACGAGCCGGGCTGCGCGATCAAGTGGATAGGGTGAATAATTAAATATTTTATTATTTTTTAACCCCTCAAGCCACATGTTACTTAGCATTCTGTATTAAGAATGCTATTATTTTCCCTTATAACCATGTTATAAGGGAAAATAATAAAGTTCGGGTCCCTATCATCTCCTAGCAACTATCCGTGAAAATCGCATTGCATCCGCAATGCTTGCAGATGCAATGCGATTTTCAAGCAGCCTCATTCACTTCTGTGGGACCTGCGCTACGTGAAAAACGCAGAATATAGAACATGATGCGATTTTTACGCAACGCACAAGTGATGCGTGAAAATCACTGATCATGTGCACAGCCCCATTGAAGTGAATGGGTCCGGATTCAGTGTGGGTGCAATGCGTTCACATCACGTATTGCACCCGCGCGGAAAACTCGCCAGTGTCAAAGGGGCCTAAGACTTTGACATGGCCCCCACAACAGTATGATAGAATGACACTACATGACAGATAGGGTGTGTGTGTATGTATATAATATACAGTATATAATAGGAAAAGGATGGTGTGGCAGCCTGGTCTGGTCTAGATCGTGACTAGCCAAAGGAGCGGGGTTTACACAGGGGGGGGGGCCCATACAAAAATTTGCTGTGGGGCCTAGTTACGCCCCTGCCTTTGGCCCTATTGTACATTCTGAGGGCATCTGACTACCTGGAGATAATGACAGTATCCTGGAAAGGTGAAGTCCAGTCTTGTGAACAACTGTTGTTATTAATTACATTAGCTCACTTATTTCCAGGGAATGGTTAAGTTTTAGGCAACATTTGTGATTTATGACTCAAAAAATTGAACTCTGGATTAAATTATTTTTCATGGACATCTTCCAAAAGGTTTTCCTTTCCCGTTATACTTTATAGCAGAAGCATGATCTTGAGTACTTTGAACCTGCACACATAAGCTGGCCATACACATTAGATAAATGTTGACAGCATCTGCTGATTTTGGTGGGACTGGCTAACCACTAATGTCTATGGGGCCTCCTGAAACTCTCCAATGACAGATATCGGGAGAGATAAGGATAGGGCTTATTAAGTTTTAACTGTGCAATCATTTGTTCTCGGGAACAGAGGTGTCTAGCAAATACTTTCTCACCTATCCTTATTCAGGACACATAAACGATTGGCCAAGACGAGTGGGCAGGTGTATTGGGTAATTGGGAGAGATAGCTGTTGACCAAAGTTCAGCTGATGTATCTAATGTGTATGGCTGTCATAATGTAGCAGAAAAGCCTATTTATAATGAGTCTTACCTTCTTCAATGGTCCTACAAGTTCTAGGCTATAAAATACACTCACCTAAAGAATTATTAGGAACACCTGTTCTATTTCTCATTAATGCAATTATCTAGTCAACCAATCACATGGCAGTTGTTTCAATGCATTTAGGGGTCTGGTCCTGGTCAAGACAATCTCCTGAACTCCAAACTGAATGTCAGAATGGGAAAGAAAGGTGATTTAAGCAATTTTGAGCGTGGCATGGTTGTTGGTGCCAGACGAGTATTTCATAATCTGCTCAGTTACTGGGATTTTCACGCACAACCATTTCTAGGGTTTACAAAGAATGGTGTGAAAAGGGAAAAACATCCAGTATGCGGCAGTCCTGTGGGCGAAAATGCCTTGTGGATGCTAGAGGTCAGAGGAGAATGGGCCGACTGATTCAAGCTGATAGAAGAGCAACGCTGACTGAAATAACTACTCGTTACAAGCGAGGTATGCAGCAAAGCATTTGTGAAGCCCCAACACGCACAACCTTGAGGCGGATGGGCTACAACAGCAGAAGACCCCACCGGGTACCACTCATCTCCACTACAAATAGGAAAAAGAGGCTACAATTTGCACGAGCTCACCAAAATTGGACTGTTGAAGACTGGAAAAATGTTGCCTGGTCTGATGAGTCTCGATTTGAGACATGTTGAGACATTCAAATGGTAGAGTCCGAATTTGGTGTAAACAGAATGAGAACATGTATCCATCATCTGATGGCTACTTCCAGCAGGATAATGCACCATGTCACAAAGCTCGAATCATTTCAAATTGGTTTCTTGAACATGACAATGAGTTCACTGTACTAAAATGGCCCCCACAGTCACCAGATCTCAACCCAATAGAGCATCTTTGGAATGTGGTGGAACGGGAGCTTCGTGCCCTGGATGTGCATCCCTCAAATCTCCATCAACTGCAAGATGCTATCCTATCAATATGGGCCAACATTTCTAAAGAATGCTATCAGCACCTTGTTGAATCAATGCCACGTAGAATTAAGGCAGTTCTGAAGGCAAAAGGGGGTCCAACACCGTATTAGTATGGTGTTCCTAATAATTCTTTAGGTGAGTGTATAATTTTAGTAAAATCTTCTGCTTCACTTACAGCATATTGTGGAGACAAAATCTGAAAAAATATGCCATGAATAAAACATGGGTTGGTTGATACAATGATCAGTTAGAAAGATCAACAAGTTCTGGAGGCAACTTTGTAGAACCCTTTCTGTGAGTCAAATTGCTGATAGCTTATTTAACTGATTATTTTTCAAAGTGGTTAGCAGTTATGCGGAAATCGCTACAGTTGTCTAAAAGGGGAACTTTCTCTATGATGTCTAGATGCACTACTAAGGCATATGGACATGAGTTGTCTTCATTGGATAACCCCTTTAATTACTTAACTTCTGGAATTCACATTTAAAGGGCTTGTTCCATCTTGCAGTTTCCACTGTAAAATGGGACTAGGCACCAACTACAGGTGGCCGGGTTTACGGAAACTTTGCAGTGAATGGGAGCTATGCAAATAGTGTAGCACAGCAAACTGGAGAGTTAAAGAACTAGTGTAGTATGTTCTGCTATGCTGTTGACATAGCTCTCATCCTACAACCTCCAACATTCAACTCTTCTGAGGAACCCAACAGCAAGTGTTCTTTTAACCTGTAGTGCTACCACAGGAGAGAATTTACATGATGTTCATTGAAATCAATGGGCTGTTCGTATAATTTGAGGGCACGTTGAGTCCTCCAGAGCAAAAGCTGCTGTTTTTACCATAGGTGGCTAATACATATGAGTCCTCAGTGGGGACCTTCTGTTTATAAAGTTAGAATCTCCTAAGATGTGCCTTTCATTTGCAAGTTGTGGCTAGACAAAAACAATTTTGACACTTTTTGTGGACTATTGTGGGACTACAGACCCGGCTGAGCAGAAAGAACAAAAAGTAAAAAGTCTGTAGACACTTGGAAAAGAAGAATATTTTTCCCATCCAAAAAACACGCCTAACCTGCTGACATTTTGATTTGTATGTCTGTTTACAGCTATTGATGATAAAGCCAGTATAAAACTACGTCCAGTACAGGATGTTACTGCTAACCAGCCATTCCTTTGGGAATGAGTTTATATGTCCTGATGGGACTAAATCCATAATATAATATCACAGGAACGAACATACTTTACTGCTGTGTTTGAAACAATGAAGCAAATAAAACCAGTGAATGGGTCAGGAATCTGAGATCTGGCAATGGGCAGCACAATGGAGCGGATGGAAATTCTGGAACTGTTGCAGTGCATTTTACGGTTTTCTTTCAACAATTCATCTATGACTGGAGGTAACACGTTCATTATCACACACAAGGGAGAAGACTTGGCTGCAACTTGGACAAGTTAGTTTTAACAGGCAGATATGCTATGTCAGAAGACCGCTGACGATGAGACTGCCATATGATGACTCAAGTCAATCAAGAACGTTACCATCTGTACTTCAAAATGCTAATACCGTGTATGTCCAATAAGGTTGATGAGCTCCACAAGGATGAACTGGAAGACCAGCTTCTTTATCTTTCTTGGAATTCACCCTTTCTTATACTATGTGCCATTTTTCTTGCCCAGGACCATGTCTGACCCATCTCACTCAGGCTGCACCCAGCTGGTCTGCATGTGGTTCTGTTTGCTGTAGGTGTTGTCTCATTATCATTCTATACTGAGGTCCTTAAGCCACAATCTTCCTTCCAGTGTTACAACAGTCTCCTACCAGCTGCATCAGACAGCAATTTCCCTGCGGCAATACTTTTGTGCACTATTCCTACATACATCACCCAAAAAAGAACATTTGATCACTTCCATCCCAAGCAGATCTCCTTCATTGGGCAAAGTTGCTCTGGACCTCTGCTGGGCTACACCACAGCTGTAACATTCGTTTGTCCTGCTACAGAACTCATTCCAGTGGAGCTCAAATCCCAGTATTTCTGGATATCCACCAACAAAAAGTTGTCTAGACCTGGTCTGACTGAAGTGTAATCCAAACAGAACTGCAAAATTTCCCTATAACTAAGATCGTTGTTTGGACACAGTCTTATATCTACTTTATATTATGCTGTAATGCAGGGGTGAACTGGTCATAGACCCTACAGGGAAACTTTCAGGCAGGACAATACCCAATGGGCTGCCTGAGCCCCTCCTGACTCCTGTATTGCTATTCTGAAGCAACTGGAGTAGGAGGATAGAACGTGGCAGCTGGTGCTGACCATCACAGAGTGGCAGTTTTTGGGGAGGTATTTTTGCTGCTGGGGCAGTATTTTATGATGCACTGTAGTATTTGGCTTTGCTGGGGTGGTATAACATACCACAATATGGTATTGCTGGCGCTGCCTCTTGCCAGTTTGGACCTGACTACAAAATGGGGCAACTTTTAGTTTTTCTTCAGGGCCACTTTAAGTTCTTAGTCCGGCCCTGCTGTAATGTAAATGCAGAAGGTACTCTGGTCAGTCAAAATGACTTTAAATGGTCTTTCTATGTATACAAAGAATGCCCGAATGAGCCCAGAATGTTAAAATAATAAACTTGTTAATATAGTTTTAGGGGTCTTCACCATTTCCCCACCGCTGTTGGTCAGATCCCTCATTGCGTTTCGGTTTACAGGCCTGCTTAGTGATATGTTGTCAATAGGGACAACATGTCATGGGAGCAAGCCAAATTAATATCCCTAGCTGAGATGATATGTAGTCGACAGTAAGGTCTCCACATCAGGTCAGCTTGGTCCCATGAGATGCCCTGATGAAAATGACTTGATTATGCAGAGTTTTGATGCAGGAATTGAACAGTGACAGGCGTAGTTTTGGGTCATAGAGGACACAATTATAAAGTATAAACAAGGCATTCTCTCTTGAACCTAAACACGACTGAAGAATAGGCCAGAATGTCTTCTTGTCTTGGCTAGAAAGTCTTCCTAAATTGTCCAGAAGGTCTTCCTGTCTTGTCAGAAGGTCTTTCTATCCTGGCCAGAAGGTCTTCCTTTTCTCTATTCAACAGAAAGGTGGAGGGCAAACAGACTTGTGCCATTTAGGCCCTGGATAGGAGGTTAGGTTGTAGGCCAGCACCAGAAGAGAGGGCTCTGAACCCTCTCTACTCTTTGTTCAAAACTGAGCATGTCACCATCACCAACCCCTACCTAAAAGCAACACAATGGATTTAGATATTCTATTGTTAATTTCTAGGTTTATCCTATTTTTTCGGTTGATATACAAAGGAAATATTATTATTGACATTATGTTCTAAGCAACCTGGGAGAAACCATCAGAGAGGAAATATATTATCTGGGACATACGTGGTCTGGTAGACATTAAGTTATCACTTGTGTTGTTTTGCAACCGGTTTTGATAATGTTTGTCATAAAATAAGCCATCAATAACCTGCTTCTCATTGTATTCCAGAACAACACTGCACGTCCCATCAACAAGTCTGATGTCGCTGTCTGTCCTTGACGATTTGGACAATACATGGTGGTTGATCTGTCCGTTTCCTGGTCTGTAACCTAAAGATATGACAACATCCTTTCTACACATAGGACTCATGATAGCATTTGTTTGTCTCTATCAGCGGCATCCAAAAGATAACACCTTTAAGTGTTACTATAAAAAGGTTTGGGAAATATTATTATCATCCAGAATTTCTATTTGTTTCTGAACGACTACAGATATCAACCGGTGTCTATAAATCTTTCTTTCAAAAAAATGTCCCTCTTCTGGACTCCTGTAACCTGTACTGGCCCCTTCACAATTGTTTAACTAAGCAAATAATTTGAGTGCACGTATAAAACTCTATGATCAATGGCTGGGTCTCATCTTCTTCACTCTGGGAGCTGGGGCAACCATTGTTGTGTTCTTAATAAATTGGTAGTAAATTATAAATTGGTGGTAATATAACTTTATTAATTATGTGTGATGTATCCTGAACACAATCAACCACTTCTTACTAAACAACATGGCAAAAAAATATATTCAATAAACTGGAAGGTTGAATAACCTAACCTGGCCACTATCCAGCAACGATTGATCTCAGTCTTCACTTTCTCAGTAGGAAGCTGGGTGGCACATAAGCAGTGTATATAGCTGGCCAGCTTATCATTGAATATCAAAATTCCCCCATGGCTTAAAGTGTTTGTCCAGCTTTTCGGACTTATTTGATTATTGATAGCAGCCTGTCGTACATGTAGAATTTTTTTTTTTTATGAACTTCTGAATAGACGAGGTAACGTCTGCCGTTGAAGCCAATGACTGGTCTCAGCAGTGATATGTCCCCAAGCAGAACGTCACTGCTGGGTCACATGCTGCTTTTGGACAGGTCATCACTTGGGCAAATTATTGACTACAGTGGCACATGGGACCCTGTCTGTTAAGAAGTTTACAAGCAAGGAACCGGAAGACTGCTGAAGGGAGTTAAGGAGCTGGCACAGAGCAACATGGAGGAGATAAGCATGAATTTTTCAACAGGTACAACAGGCAACTCTTGATTAAAAAAGTTTAAAAAGCTGGATAACCCCTTTTAGGTGCCCATATACATAGTATTCAAGTGGGCTGAATTCACCAATCACAAATCCATCATACAGATTGTAACAGCGGCTGCTGTACGCCGCTGTTCCCCCACTTATCGCCGCGGTTCTGGGCGCCGAGCTCGGCGGTGACCTGTGGCTGTTGCTTTTGAGGATTCCGCTCCACAGCTTCCACAGCTTCCACTCAGAACTGGATACAGCTTGAGTTTGGCTGGTTTCAGGTTACACTGCTCTAAGGGTGGAGCGCATCACTCCCTGGGCTGTGTGGGTTAGATCAGGTGACCTCGCTGACCAACCCTGGCTCTCCTGCAGGAATTTAAGTGGCTCAGCCCCCTTCCCAGATGCCTCAGTGTCCAGGTCCTTGTGTTTGCTAAGTTCCTGATACTCACGTGTACTCCTGACTTTTACTTTGTCTCTGGATTCCGCTACCCAACTTATCCCTGCCTGCTTGCCTTGACTCTCCTGTTGCTGATCCGGATTGCCTGACCTGTACCTGTGCTGCCTGCCCTGACCTTTTGCCTGTCTGACTACACCTCTGCCTCGTCCTTTGGTCCTGCACTGTTGCTCCTGGTAACGAAGACGCCTACCTGACTACGCTTTTACTTCTGGTACCTACTCATGTACCTCCTGTTCGCCCTGGACCAGCTGCCACTGGCTCGAGGATTGCTCTGGAGTAGCCCCTGGCAACTATCCTAATGGCTCAAGTCTATCCTCAACATCTGAGGCTCTAGTGAAAACCAGGTAGTTGCTTAGACACTCTCCTCCAGAGTATAGCCAGTCAGTGGCACAGTGGGTTCACACCCGCTGATCAGTGACACAGATGGAATCCAGAAACTTTATTAGGAACCATTAAAAAAAACATAGTACAGGACATCCACACAGCCAGCTTATGCGTTTCAAACCATAAATTTCTTAATCATAGTCTGATTTTGGCAGGACATGCTGTCTATCATATATGGATGGGGGTATTCTGACCCCCCCATGATGATAGATATTGCGGGGAAAGAAGGGTCAGGCATGTTGGAATTCAACATGCTGCACCTATTGTTCCTGAATGGGATAAGCCAAGGAGTCTGGAAGAGCCTTAATCCTATTTCCTCATTGAAAACATATACACGCTAAGCCATTTGTATATAGGCATGGGGGAGTTTGGAGGATTAGCTGTTGGCCGAGTGAGCAAAAGTGCCTTTCTGTACCAATTGCAGTTAATTTTTAGACTACTAATGATAATGGCAACTGCTAACCTCTATTCTACTTTATTTACCAAGAGAATCAGTCAGTAGATAACCAACATGAGCCAGCAGAGTACCAAGATGGAAATCAAGGACAAATGGAGCCCTATAGCAAAAGGTGTGAACTGAATATTACAGAATCTGGTACTTTAGAGAGACCTTTTCTTGCAAGTGTTCCTCAGAGGTGGGGCTTCATGTTATAATGTAAATGTAAAGCTCCCCTTATTTTCCTTTCTACCTAAGGGTCTTCTACTTGAGATCCTCAGGAAGAGGTAAGAGAGGTGTATGACCCAACCTCAAAAAACTGTTCTTGAATTAGGTATCAGGGCCTGGCAAAGGGACAAATCAATGGCAGCCCCCAAAGGCTTCCTAGAACTGCTGTGTCTTTCCTAGTAAAAAAAAATATATTACAGGCAGACATTTGAATACATTTCCTTTTTCCATTTGAATTCTGAATCACATGTGACCTATTCCATTCCACTCTGATATCACATAGGTCTTCTCCAGACTTGTTACATGGCTGCTGCCTTAATCAGAAAGCTGTCTATTTGTATGTTAATGGACCCATCTTTGCTTTATAGGGCCCATGGATAGGGAAGCAGAAATCAGATGCTTTACTGCGCTGAGGCGGCTCAATTAATCTGCAATATTTTCTGTGCCAGCTTTAAACCATTTCGGCCCTAAATCCTCCTAATGAAAGAATGAGCAATGACGAAATGCTTCCTTTCATAATTTGAGGATTGTGTCGGGCCCCTTTCAGCAAGTTCACTCACAGGAACTGAAGTGAATGCATTACTCCACAGGTGCTTTTCTCTTACACCCCCATGAACTATGATAATCGATTACACCCCTGACCCGTGTTCTCTTCTTAGTCTTTGAACTGTACTTCACAGTAACACATTAACATAAATCGGGGATGTAGCCCAGCTGTTGGGCCCCAGTGCAAAGTATTTTATCTCCAGGGCCCCACATGCAATAACTTCATACTAGTATTCATTTGCTTACTATTGTGCAGATCTAATAAAATACTATCAAACATCCCGACTTCTCCTGTATATTATTACTGATCTCTTATGTGCAGGGGTCCTGGCAAGGACAAGAACCCAGATGTAACAACGCTACACCTCCATTGACTACCCCACAGCTTTAATACGGCTAAAGCTATATGTCGACATTTAGCCACCCGCAATTTGTGGTTATATTGCTGCATTGGGGCAACTCACGTGTAACCCCAATGGTATTCAATGAGGCAAAAAGTTTCTGGCCACTTGGGATAATAACAGTCACTTTTTTTCCCCGCATAGGAAATCATTAAGATTTTACACGTTGCATACATGGAAAGATTTTACCAAAATTTGATGGAGTTCTCAGCTCAGGAAATCTAATGATGTTTTCTTTCGACAGACCTGCGCAACCTTTTAAAAGAGAGTCTGTCAGCAGTTTTGTAGATGCTAAACTGCTGGCAGACATAGGTAGGAGGCGCTAAAGAGAGCACTATATGCATACATCCTGCTGCTTCTAGTGCTGTAAAAGTGAACTCTTAATCCCACCAGAAGTGCCACCAGGCGGGGGCCCACTGGCTGCAGTGCTTCAGGCCTGGAGTTTGAGCTGCACCATAGCCCCTACTCTCTTCTTTGAGCTATAACTGTAGCGGTATGCTGATTGGATATCACAGCAGAGGAGGGGGGCAGTGGAATTGCTCATACACCAGGCTGGAAGAAATGCACCTTGCGGGCCCACCCCTGGTGGCAGTGCCCCTGGCTGCCCTCTAAGTTCATTTCTACAGCACTCCCAATGTACAGTATGTATGACTTCCTGTCCCCATGTATGTCTGTCAGCAGTTTTTCATAGACAAAACTGCTAACAGTTTCCCTTTAGGCAAGTTTAAAGCAAGTCACCCAGCCCAAAGCAAGTTTTTGACTATTAATAGCCTATGTATAGTTCACATACCTGGTTTACTATACATTGGTTATGTGCTGTAGCCGAGAACAGGGTAACTGCAAAAGTGGTATGGGCAGCATGATGGCTCAGTGGTGTCTTGCAGCACTAGGGTCCTAGTGTCAAATCAGACCAAGGACAGCATCTGCATGGAGTTCTTATGTTCTCCCAGTGTTTGGGTGGGTTTCCTCCATGTACTCCGGTTTCCTCCCACACTCGAAAGACATACTGATAGGGAACTTAGATTGTGAGCCCATTGGGGGACATTGTGATGTTAATGTCTGCAAAGCGCTGTGGAATATTTCAGCGCTATATAAGTGAGCAAAAGTAAATTTTGTTTCATGTAATGTTCTGATTTATTGTATTGGACACTCAATAGTTATGTATGGATAGGTTAGGGTTAACTTCCCCCTTTTAACATGCTAGGAGATGGACTTAGGCCCACCCCTAGTTCAGAGAGAGTGTGTGTACTAGAAGAGGGAGAGAGAGGAGCTCACTCCTCAGAATACTAGGCCTGAGTCCCAGAGAACCAACATCTCTGAGACATTTGCAGCAAGAGAGCCAGTGCAAAGGGATAGGTGGCCGTGCATGGGAGTGCCATGATATCTCCCACTAGAGTCTCAGCTCATCAAATGACATGAAGTTGGAATACTCTCTTAAATTCATTTCTAAATATCTTTTGAGAGTTTAATTTTAAACGGAGTACACAAGACTGTAATATTGATGACCTATTCTTAGGATAGGTCATTGATTGCAAATCATTGGGGGTATGGCTCCTGAGAGACCCATTGATCAGTTGTATGGAATGTTGTGCTTAGGAACAGCAAAAGGACAGCACAGCTCCATTGCTTGATAGTGGCCATAAATGGTACCGCAGCCGTGCTTTGATTTAAATGGGAGCAGCATGCCCACTACCCAGTACTAGTGGGGATGTCTAGAGTCTGACTCCCACCCGTCTCATTTTGATGACCTACAGATAGGTCATCTATATTACAGTCCTGGGAACACCCTTTAACTCCAGTCTATACAGCACACCTTTTCCTAGCAACATCTACATAATATTTATTGGGCAAGCTATAAATTTTTATTTTTTTGCCGTTTTTATGTATTTACCGAAAAAAGAAAAAAAAGACAATTTATTTTTTCCTCCCCTAAGAAAAGCGAGATAGCAGTACGATTATTAGTAAGTAATTCAATTTATTTCAGTGACCCACAGATATATAAACACATTGAAATGATTAATTACAAGCAGGAGCCATTTCAATAGAAGCCTAATCTAAATAAAGGGATTTATTTCCAAAGCTCCAAGCGTAAATCTCACTTTTCTCTTTCTCTGTTGATTCTGTTTGCCTGAAAACATTGAGAACTTCAGGTTTTGGGCCTGTACAATGAGGGACAAAATAGAAGCCTAGAAAATGAATTATCCTGGGGTTTTCAGCTAGGAAGTCAGTTTCTAGGGGTCTTTTCAAGTTATTCAATTAATTCAAGATTCCTTATGGTTTACTGAAAACCGATCCTCTCATTCAACTATTTAGAATCCCTGAGGTTGATTGTTAGCTATATTAAAGGGGTAGTACATTTTAGTCAATCTATTTTTGCTAAAAGTGTCACCAAAAATAAAATGATCACAGGATGTCCCTCTGCTGTGACCTTCAACAATCATCGCTAAACTGTGAGGGAACAGTGAAGGAAGTACTGAAACCCTCAGAAGCACCACCACAGGGAAAAAGAGGTATTACATGGCGCTCACCAAAATAAATTGACTAATTAAGTAAAACAGGGACTTGGGTCCTCCAGAGACACTTTTTGGTCCAACTAATTGATAGAGGTCACAAATGAAGGCCAATCAGATAATCCCTTTCACTTCCATTGGATTAAATAAAACAAGCTAAGGGAATAACTGTGAAATTTCGGCAAATCTACAGGTTGAGTCTAGATCCATGTAGAAAACATAGTTTGTTCAACTCAGTGGTCTTCCTAGAAGAGACAGTACCCCATAGCAAACATCAAAATGGGCCATCCTTCATGGTCCTGAGTAAAGATGAGCGAATCACTCAAAAAATACAGGTTTGATTCAGTCGAACTGGTTGACCGATTCAATTCTGATCCGAATCAATTTTACCCAAATTTAAAATGCTCCACTTGGCCTGAAAATTTGTCTATGACACTCTGAGTAGAGTTGAGCGAACCCGAACTGTAAAGTTCGGGTTCGTACCGAACTTTGGGGTTTTTGGCACCCGGACCCGAACCCGAGCATTTACGTAAAAGTTCGGGTCTGGGTTCGGTGTTCGGCGATTTTTATGGCGCTTTTTGAAAGGCTGCAAAGCAGCCAATCAACAAGTGTCATACTACTTGCCCCAAAAGGCCATCACAGCCATGCCTACTATTGGCATGGCTGTGATTGGCCAACTGCAGCATGTTACCCAGCCTCTATTTAAGCTGGAGTCAGGGATTAGTGTAGGGAGAGGCTGCAACTGCTCTGAGGGAGAGATCAGGGAGAAATCTTATCAAGAACTGGTTTATGTACTCAGCGATCTACAGAAAAAGTGTTTTGTTGGTGCAGTGCACAATTTTTTTAAGACTGCCCTGAGCCAACTACTACTGAAAACGAACTTTTTTTTCTTCAGTTAGTCAATATCAATACATGATCGGCAGCCATTTTATGCAACGATAGTGCACCAGCATAGGCTATCTGCAAGTCCAGAAATACAGCTTTGGCATACTGGGGTGAAAAAACCCTCTAATATACTGCACATCTGGGATTAGACAAGCATAAGTGACTGTCACATTTAGGACAGAAATACAGCTTTTTGGTTAGTGTGAAAAAACCCGCTAATATACTGCACATCTGGGATTACACGTGCATAAGTGACTGTCACATTTAGGACAGAAATACAGCTTTTTGGTTAAGGTGAAAAAACCCTCTGATATACTGCACATCTGGGATTACACGTGCATAAGTCACTGTCACATTTAGGACAGAAATACAGCTTTTTAATTAGGGTGAAAAAAGCGTCTAATATACTGCACATCTGGGATTACACATGCATAAGTGAATGTCACATTTAGGACAGAAATACAGATTTTTGGTTAGGGTGAAAAACCCCTCTAATATACTGCACATCTGGGATTACACGTGCATAAGTTACTGTCACATTTAGGCCATAAATACGGCTTTGGAATACTGGGGTGAAAAAAGCCTCTGATATACTGCACATCTGGGATTAGACAAGCATAAGTGAGTGTCACATTTAGGACAGAAATACAGCTTTTTGGTTAGGGTGAAAAAACCCTCTGATATACTGCACATCTGGGATTACACGTGCATAAGTCACTGTCACATTTAGGACAGAAATACAGCTTTTTAATTAGGGTGAAAAAAGCGTCTAATATACTGCACATCTGGGATTAGACAAGCATAAGTGACTGTCACATTTAGGACAGAAATACAGCTTTTTGGTTAGGGTGAAAAAACCCGCTAATATACTGCACATCTGGGATTACACGTGCATAAGTGACTGTCACATTTAGGACAGAAATACAGCTTTTTGGTTAAGGTGAAAAAACCCTCTGATATACTGCACATCTGGGATTACACATGCATAAGTCACTGTCACATTTAGGACAGAAATACAGCTTTTTAATTAGGGTGAAAAAAGCGTCTAATATACTGCACATCTGGGATTACACATGCATAAGTAAATGTCACATTTAGGACAGAAATACAGATTTTTGGTTAGGGTGAAAAACCCTTCTAATATACTGCACATCTGGGATTACACGTGCATAAGTGACTGTCACATTTAGGCCATAAATACGGCTTTGGAATACTGGGGTGAAAAAAGCCTCTGATATACTGCACATCTGGGATTAGACAAGCATAAGTGAGTGTCACATTTAGGACACAAATACAGCTTTTTGGTTAGGGTGAAAAAACCCTCTAATATACTGCACATCTGGGATTAGCCAAGCATAAGTGACTGTCACATTTAGGACAGAAATACAGCCTTATTGTTACTGGGGTGAAAAAACCCTCTAATATACCGCACATCTGGGATTACACGTGCATAAGTCACTGTCACATTTAGACCATAAATACGGCTTTGGCATACTGGGGTGAAAAAAGCCTCTCATATACTGCACATCTGGGATTACACGTGCATAAGTGACTGTCACATTTAGGACAGAAATACAGCTTTTTGGTTAGGGTGAAAAAACCCTCTAATATACTGCACATCTGGGATTACACGGGCATAAATCACTGTCACATTTAGGCCAAAAAAACACGGCTTTGGCATACTGGGTTGAAAAAAGCCTCTCATATACTGCATATCTGGGATTACACGTGCATTAGTGACTGTCACATTTAGGACAGAAATACAGCTTTTTGGTTAGGGTGAAAAAACCCTCTAATAGTGCAGTACCCTACATCAGGGTTTATATTGGCGGTTAATTATTTTTAACATACTTAACCACTTTTTACTTTGCTTTTTGAACGCTAACTATGAGGCAAACATCTAATAAGGGACGCGGTCATGGTCGTGGTGGTGGTGTTGGTGGAGCCTCTGGTGCAGGGAGAGGATGTGGCCGTTCTGCCACAGCTACACATCCTACTGAACCTACTACCTCAGGTCCCAGTAGCCGCCAGAATCTACAGCGATATTTGGTCGGCCCTAATGCCGTTCTAAGGATGGTAAGGCCAGAGCAAGTACAGGCGCTAGTAAATTGGGTGGCTGGCAATGGATCCAGCATGTTCACATTATCTCTCACACAATCTTCTGCAGAAAGCGCCCAGGTGGCGCCTGAAACACATGCCCATCAGTCTGTCACATCACCCCCGTGCATATCGGGGAACCTGTCTGAGCCTCAAGTCATGCAGCAGTCTCTTATGCTGTTTGAAGACTCTGCTGGCAGGGTTTCCCAAGGGCATCCACCTAGCCCTTCCCCAGGGGTGGAAGACATAGAATGCACTGACGCACAACCACTTATGTTTCCTGATGAGGACATGGGAATACCACCTCAGCACGCTCTGATGATGACGAAACACAGGTGCCAACTGCTGCGTCTTTCTGCAGTGTGCAGACCGAAAAGGAGGTCAGGGAGGAAGACTGGGTGGAAGACGATGAGGGGACGATGAGGTCCTAGACCCCACATGGAATGAAGGTCGTGTCACTGACTTTCAGAGTTCGGAGGAAGAGGTAGTGGTGAGACCGAGCCAACAGCGTAGCAAAAGGGGGAGCAGGGTGCAAAAGCAGAGCAGCCGTCGCCAAAACAGTTCGCCTGCTACTGGCCACCGTCAACAGGGACCGAGCACACCAAAGGGAGCTTCAAGGAGTTCCCTGGCATGGCGCTTCTTCACACAATGTTCTGACGACAAGACCTGAGTGGTTTGCACGCTGTGCCATCAGAGCCTGAAGCGAGGCATTAATGTTCTGAACCTTAGCACAACCTGCATGACCAGGCATCTACATGCAAGACACGGGCTGCAGTGGAGTAAGCACCTTCAAAACCAAGAAAGGGCTCAGGCCCCTCCTGCTCCCTCTTCTGCTGCTGCCTTGGCCTCTTCCTCTGCCTCTGGAGGAACGTTGGCACCTGCCGCTCAGCAAACAGAGGATGTGCCACCAACAACACCACCTCCGTCACCAAGCAACTCCACCATGTCACACGGAAGCTCCATCTCACAAACCTTTGAGAGAAAGCGTAAATTCCCACCTAGCCACCCTCGATCCCTGGCCCTGAATGCCAGCATTTCTATACTGCTGGCCTTTGAAATGCTGTCATTCAGGCTGGTGGAGACGGACAGCTTCAAACAGCTCATGTCGCTTGCTGTCCCACAGTACGTTGTTCCCAGCCGCCACTACTTCTCCAGGAGAGCCGTGCCCTTCCTGCACAACCAAGTATCGGATAAAATCAAGTGTGCACTGTGCAACGCCATCTGTGGCAAGGTCCACCTGACCACAGATACGTGGACCAGTAAGGACGGCCAGGGCTGCTATATCTCCCTAACTGCACACTGGGAAAATGTAGTGGCGGCTGGGCCCCAGACGGAGAGCTGTTTGGCGCACGTCCTTCCGCCGCCAAGGATCGCAGGGCATCATTCTTTGCCTCCTGTTGCCTCCTCTTCCTACTCGGCTTCCTCCTCCTCTTCTACCACCTCCTCATCCGGTCAGCGACAGACCTTCACCACCAACTTCAGCACAGCCAGGGGTAAACGTCAGCAGGCCGTTCTGAAACTGATGTGTTTGGGGGACAGGCCCCACACCGCGCAGGAGTTGTGGTGGGGTATAGAACAACAGACCGAGGAGTGGTTGCTGCCAGTGAGCCTCAAGCCCGACCTGGTGGTGTGCGATAATGGGCGAAATCTCGTTGCAGCTCTGAGACTAGCCGGTTTGACGCACATCCCTTGCCTGGCGCATGTGCTGAATTTGGTGGTGCAGAGATTCATTCACAACTACCCCGACATGTCAGAGCTGCTGCATAAAGTGCGGGCCGCCTGTGCGCGCTTCCGGCGTTCTCATCCTGCCGCCGCTCGGCTGTCTGCTCTACAGCGTAACTTCGGCCTTCCCGCTCACCACCTCATATGCGACGTGCCCACCAGGTGGAACTTGCACATGCTGGAGAGACTGTGCGAGCAGCAGCAGGCCATAGTGGAGTTTCAGCTGCAGTGAGTCGCACTGCGGAACAGCACCACTTCACCACCAATGACTGGGCCTCCATGCGAGACCTGTGTGCCCTGTTGCTCTGTTTCGAGTACTCCACCAACATGGCCAGTGGCGATGACGCCGTTATCAGCGTTACAATACCACTTCTATGTCTCCTTGAGAAAACACTTAGGGCGATGATCGAAGAGGATGTGGCCCAGGAGGAGGAGGAGGAAGAGGGGTCATCTCTAACACTTTCAAGCCAGTCTTTTAGAAGTGGCTCAGAAAGAGGATTTTTGCAACAGCAGAGGCCAGGTACAAATTTGGCCAGCCAGGGCCCACTACTGGAGGACGAGGAGGAGGAGGATGGGGATGAAGCATGTTCACAGCGGGGTGGCATCCAACGCAGCTCGGGCCCATCACTGGTGCGTGGCTGGGGGGATACTGAGGACGCAGATGATACGCCTCCCACAGAGGACAGCTTGTCCTTACCTCTGGGAAGCCTGGCACACATGAGCGACTACATGCTGCAGTGCCTGCGCAACGACTGCAGAG
This sequence comes from Bufo bufo, assembly GCF_905171765.1. Classification (NCBI taxonomy): domain Eukaryota; kingdom Metazoa; phylum Chordata; class Amphibia; order Anura; family Bufonidae; genus Bufo; species Bufo bufo. The sequence continues at coordinate 118,949,926 of NC_053398.1, read as the reverse complement.
TTGCCCACATTTTAACGTGTGCTGACTACTGGGTGGCCACCCTGCTGGATCCCCGTTACAAAGACAATGTGCCGTCCTTAATTCCCTCACTGGTGCGTGATCGGAAGATGCACGACTACAGGCGCACGCTGGTAGACGCGCTTCTGAGAGCATTCCCGACTGACGCCGGGGGACAAGTGGAAGCACAAGGCGAAGGCAGGGGAGGAGGAAGAGGTCGCCAACGCAGCTGTGTCAGCGCCAGCACCTCAGAAGGCAGGGTTAGCATGGCCGACATGTGGAAAAGCTTTGTCACCTCGCCGCAACAACTAGCCCCAACTGCTGATATGGAGCGTGTTAGCAGGAGGCAGCATTTGAACAACATGGTGGAACAGTACCTGTGCACACGACTACACGTACTGACTGATGGTTCTGCCCCATTCAACTTCTGGGTCTCCAAATTGTCCACATGGCCAGAGCTTGCCCTGTATGCCTTGGAGGTGCTGGCCTGCCCTGCAGCCAGTGTACTCTCTGAACGTGTATTTAGCACGGCAGGAGGCGTCATTACAGACAGACGCAGCCGCCTGTCCACAGCCAACGCGGACAAGCTCACATTCATTAAAATGAACCAGGCTTGGATCCCTCAGGACTTGTCTGTACCTTGTGCAGAATAGACATTTATACCACCATCAAACATACATTCTTGTACTTAAGTCAAGTGCAAAGATTCTTTGTATTTTGTTTTGTTATTTGTCCCAATATTTTGGGGGCTACCTACCCCAATAAAAAATAAAAAAAAACATTGTTGGCTACCTCCTCCTCCTCCATTGCTGCCTCCACCTACAACACCACATTCACCGCCTCCTCAACCTCCGACTCCATATCGACCTCCTTCTCTGAGTTGCAGGTTAATAATTTGTAATTTTTAGTTATTTTATTTCATTTTAAGTTATTTCCTTATCCACATTTGTTTGCAGAGCAAACAAACATTTTACTGCCTTTTACATCCCTCTAGCCTTTTCAAGGACTATTTTATAGCCATTTTAATTTAAAAAAGAGCCAATTTAAGTGCCCTAAATTGAAAAAATTCTTATTTTAAATTGTCGGGTGACATTTTACCATTTTTGGCGTATACAAACCCCTGCTGAGCCTGGGTGACAGGGGCCTAAATCTCTCAAAATCCTCTGTTCTATTGCTGGGTGACATGAACCCCCTTTTGCCGTGAATGAACCCCTGCTGTGCCTGGGTGACAGGGGCCTAAATCTCTCAAAATCCTCTGTTCTATTGCTGGGTGACATGAACCCCCTTTTGCTGTGAATGAACCCCTGCTGTGCCTGGGTGACAAGGGCCTAAATCTCTCAAAATCCTCTGTTGTATTGCTGGGTGACATGAACCCCCTTTTGCCGTGAATGAACCCCTGCTGTGCCTGGGTGACAGGGGCCTAAATCTCTCAAAATCCTCTGTTCTATTGCTGGGTGACATGAACCCCCTTTTGCCGTGAATGACCCCCTGTTCTGCATTGCTGACAGGGGCCGAAATCTCTCAAAATCCTCTGTTGTATTGCTGGGTGACAAGAACCCCCTTTTGCCGTGAATGAACCCCTGCTGTGCCTGGGTGACATGGGCCTAAATCTCTCAAAATCCTCTGTACTATTGCTGGGTGACATGAACCCCCTTTTTCCATGAATGAACCCCTGCTGTGCCTGGGTGACATGGGCCTAAATCTCTCAAAATCCTCTGTACTATTGCTGGGTGACATGAACCCCCTTTTTTCCGTGAATGAACCCCTGCTGTGCCTGGGTGACAGGGGCCTAAATCTTTCAAAATCCTCTGTTGTATTACTGGGTGACATGAACCCCCTTTTGCCGTGAATGAACACCTGCTCTGCATTGCTGACAGGGGCCTAAATCTCTCAAAATCCTCTGTTCTATTGCTGGGTGACATGATTCCCCTTTTGCCGTGAATAAACCCCTGCTGGGCCTGGGTGACAGGGGCCTAAATCTCTCAAAATCCTCTGTTGTATTGCTGGGTGACATGAACCCCCTTTTGCTGTGAATGAACCCCTGCTCTGCATTGCTGACAGGGGCCTAAATCTCTCAAAATCCTCTGTACTATTGCTGGGTGACATGAACCCCCTTTTTCCATGAATGAACCCCTGCTATGCCTGGGTGACAGGGGCCTAAATCTCTCAAAATCCTCTGTTCTATTGCTGGATGACATGAACCCCCTTTTGCCGTGAATGAACCCCTGCTCTGCATTGCTGACAGGGAACTAAATTTAGTGAAAACATCTGTTACTGATCGGAAGATGCGCGACTACAAGCGCACGCTGATGATAGCATTCCCACCTGACAGCGGGGGCACAGTGGAAGCACAAGGCGAAGGCAGAGGAGGAGGAAGAGGTCGCCAACGCAGCTGGGGCACCACCAGCACCTGAGAAGGCAGGGTTAGCATGGTCCAAATGTGGAAAAGCTTTGTCAGCCTTGGAGGTGCTGACCTGCCCTGCAGCCAGTGTATAGTGTGATCGTGTGTTTAGCACGGCAGAGAGAATGATCACAGGCCACAGCCAATGTGGACAAGCTTACGTTTATTAAAATGAACCAGGCATGGATCCCACAGGACTTGTCCGTACCTTGTGCAGAATAGACATTTATACCAGCCTCAATCATCCATTCTTGTACTCAAGTGCACTTATTCTTTGTTTTATTTTGTTATATGTCCCAATATTTTGGGGGATACCCCAATTAAAAAATAGAAAATAACACAAATCAGTGTTGGCTACCTATTCCTCCTTCACCGCCGCTTCCACCTACACTGCCACGTCAACCTACACCGTTACATCCACCCATCCACTGCCTCCTCAACCTCCTACTCCTAGATCCAGATTGTTCTTTTAAATGTTTCTGTATTTTATGTTATTTTAAGTCATTTCCCTATCCACATTTGTTTGCAGAACAATTGCCATGCTCTTAAGCACATTTTGATGCCTTTTGCAGCCCTCTAGCCCTTTCCAGGACTATTTTAGAGCCATTTTAGTGCCCAAAAGTTCGGGTCCCCATTGACTTCAATGGGGTTCGGGGTCAAGTTCGGGTCAAGTTGGGGTCCCGAACCCGAACTTTTTTTCAAGTTCGGCCGAACCTGCTGAGCCCGAACATCCAGTTGTCCGCTCAACTCTAACTCTGAGGTCTCCTAGAACCTTTAGTTTTTCACTTTTTAATTTTTCTTTATTAATTTTCTTTTCGGAACTTGCCCAAATTAAATCACCCCAAAGTTGGATTTTTACAAAAATCAGGTCTAATCTGTATCATTTAGAATTGATTCACTCATTTTTATTCCTAAGTTATTATCTGGTGTTGGTTTCCCCCCAACCCGCTTCTTTTCCATTGAGTGGGTCAGGTACTACCCCTTGTTTGCTAACTGTAGAGGTGAGTACTGCAATTGTTTTCTCCATTTGGTAGTGAAGGGGATGGATTCAACCAGGGTTGGGTATGATTTCTCCAATCATGGTCTACATTTATGGTATATGAGTTAATCTCCAAGAATAAAACTTCACTATATATAAAAACCACCATTAGATCATATAAATATTCAGTATGGTATCTTCATATAGTTTTGGGACCTCCTGAGCACCACAATATATCATGTATTCTATGGAAAAACCATGGTCCTCACCCCTCACCTGCTAGCTTTGGTGGTAGCATAAGATCTTGTTTCTTTATGGTTGCATACAACACTGTCCATTTCTCAGTACTGAAATAAAATTTGTTTATGAATTGTGGAAAATTGAGTTTATCTCTTAACTGGAAAATGAGACATGTTAATCCAGGTCCATGTCAGAAGGAAACTTTTACAAGTCTTTATGCTTGTAATTTCCCAGCATGAGAGCTCATTAAGCTACAGCTCACAGGGGACACAATTCCTTATTATTGTCATTGTACAGAAGTTGTTGTGTGCATGCTTGCATGGATCATAGCACAAAACAAAATCTTTGTAAATTCTACATAAAAAAAAAGTCCTTCCGCTATGGAGGTTCTAGATGCCACTCCATTTCATAAACAGAACATTCCTTCAATCTGTTTTAAATAGGGTTTGATAAATGCTGGATTATAAAATATTCTGGATTACCAGACAGTCATAGAAAAGGATTTTAAATATAATAACAGTGACTTGTTCATAAAAATTTGTATTATTTTTTTACATTGAAATATGATTCATTTTTTATCTATATTTAACTCTATATCGACGTCTCTGTCTGATGAATACATCATTTTTGTACATGGAATAATTTGGGTTAGGCTAGATTATGACCACCTACAGTGATACACTGTCCAAATGTAATCCTAATAAAATGTCATCATAAAACATAGCTGGGATGAAGGTCATGCAGGTTGCAGGTCCAAAGAATCCAACTTTTCAATCCCCCACGCACCCCAATCATAAGAGCCATGGAGGTGGTTGGTTCCTGTTCAGGGCCCTCCGTGCCCTAAAGCTCTAGCGATCTCCTGAGAGCAGAGGGGAGGGACTGGGAAGAGTTTAGTGCAGAGAGTTGAAGACACTGAACAGGAAGGGACCACCTCTATGGCACTTTTAATTGTGGCACCAGCGTGATTTAAGGTCAGATTTCTTGATATGCAACCTACATGACAATTACCCCAATCAGCAACCCTGCTGTACATTACCCTCTCCACTGCAGTGCTCACCTGCCCTCTCTAGGCCCTGAAGCTATGCACCAATTTGCAAGCGTCACCCACCTCCACTAGCTAGCTGTCCCACAGGTGTTGGCAGGTTCCTTCTCTCTCCAAATGCATTATCTGCAAACTCTCTCTCTATGTTGCTTTCCATCCATTAACACTAACGTTCTCTGCAGCTTGGGGCGCTACACCTCAGACATGACCCCTATGTCAACGTCTGTCCTTTAAGTCCTGGGTTGCTGCGTATGTGGTATAATCACCTTCACAACCTATACTTTACACTGCAATATCTCAAAACATACAGTGCATTCCTTACAATAAACAGTGCAGTTCACCTCCCTGATTTTCAGTGGCCATCAGCATCTTGCCTGAAGGTATATGACTACCAGGGTATCCCTTCTAAATACAAGTTACCTGTGGCATCACCTGTTAGGAACTATTTTGGCCATGATCAGAACCACAAGCAGCAAACTCTGAATGTGCTACCAGACTTTCTAAATACTCCAGTTGATAAGAAGTTAGGGCTACCCCTAGGTTTCTCACCAGAGCCTACCTTGAGCCCGGATGGACTTGGCTGAAGAGTAAGGTACCAAAAAAACTGGATTAAACCCACTAGAAGCAGACCTACCATAATGACTGGGGGTTGCAAATAGTAGTAGACAAGCAGGGTCAAAACCAGAAGAGACAAGTAATCCAAAAAACAATGGATGAGGGTGTTAATGTAGAAACAAGTCACTGTCAGAATACAAGGAGCGTCATTAGGAGCCAAATCAGCAGACAATGGATTAATCCAGACAACAAGCCAGAGTCAGATTACCAGAAATTCAAATTACGGAGTATTGAGTAGCATAAAAACAAGAGTCAGGCTACACAAAATCACAGGCAAATGGCAATCACTGAGTTGCAGACTTAAATCCCCTCATAGGTCGGTGATTGGACGATGAGCCAGGAACCTGATTGTCTCTGCTTCAAGCTTCACTGACAGGTCAACCATTCGGGGCTTGGCTGGTCAGCACGGCAACCTTTCCGAGCACAGTCATGCACAGTATCTTGACAGGGTAAATTCCTGACATCACATATAGACATCTTCACTATGGCCATGACGTTTCTGATACCTCGCTGGCCTTCCACAGTAACATAAGGCACATCATTTAGCACATGACGTGGCATATCAACATGGTGTCTGTTACATGGAGATATAATGAGGTAGCATGCATAAACATAACAACATAAGTGCAGAGCTGGCACGTCCCCAGCAAACAGTCACAGAAGTGCAATGGCTCAACTTGTGTGGTCACCATAACAAGGGTGATGGCAACACAAAATAACCAAAAGGTCCCATTACTTCTTGCAAGAGGGGGTTCATTCCCTTTCAGCCCCGTACTCGATGGTCATTTCTTCATAACATCTTTAATAATTAACATTATAAAGTCATTTGACAACCACACATTGCAGGGAGGCCCCAGGGGTAGTCGGTGCCGCGTCTTACGGGTCCCGACAGCTCTTCTGAAACCATATATTTGAGTTTTCTCTTGCTCATGTGAAGCCGGCCTGTACAGTATGTGAGAGTTCAGATGCACGGTTTTACTGCAGCTGTTTACTTCATAAATGGCGGCCGTCCAAATTCATGAACCAGAACGATAAGTGACAGCTCTGTTTCCTGAGAGTTCCCGCAGCTGCTCTGCGCTGGACAAAGTGGTCATTATAGGTTTCTTAACGTATGGAAAATATTGCAGCGCACATATATTTCATGGGGAAACATGTAAGATGTCAACTTCATGGACTGCCAAAAGTGACCTTATGTTAAAGGAGCGCTATCAGTCCTGTAATGAGGGGAAAGATGATACCGGGGCACCTGGAAGTACCATTACTTATCACACCTGTCCCAGGATGATGTTCCTTGCTGGCAGGGATGACATCAGGCAATAATCCCCTACTGCCCCTCTTTTAGCATGACTAAATTTATAGATTGGGGAAAATTGTCTTCTACCGCACTGTTTTTTTTGCCTTCCTCCGGATCAACTTGCCGGATGACAGGCCGAACTGGATGGGCAGATGTCTTTTTTTTCAGCCTTATGCACTATGTTACTGTTACTATGTTAGATGAGCTGAGTGTGTCACTAAAAAGTTTTTACGTGTGCTGTATTATGGAATAGTATTCCACTACTCCATATTAAGACAGTTGTGGGTCCTTAAAGAAAGCTATTTTGTACTAGCCTTGGTAAGGTTTCTGCACTCAGACATATTTTATACTCTCTCTCTCTGTCTCTTTCAGCAATTTTTGAAAAATTCTGATCAAATTTTCAAATGTTACAATCAATTCAATCAATAGTAATGGCCACTGCTTTAATCTGGAGGCAAACGACACATGAGCACACCATTGACAATTAGTAAGGAAGACATTACAGCTCCTCCTCCCTCCTCCCCTCTCATACACAGTAATTTCTGCAAATATGACAGAGCATGCTCACAACGCTTTCCCATAGAAGTCAATGAAGCCTTTCTGTCCACTATTGTGGTGTTAAAAATTCACAAAAATCTGACGCAGGTCATGTTTTAGCCATAATTTGCGACTTTTACATCTTATCAAAACTTTTCTGAGGTAGTGAGAAAGCGGTGGATCTAATATAACTTGCAACAAAAACTGACATAAGGGTATGATCACACAGTGTGGTCGTGAGTAGAGTTGAGCGAACACCTGGATGTTCGGGTTCGAGAAGTTCGGCCGAACTTCACGGAAATGTTCGGGTTCGGGATCCGAACCCGACCCGAACTTCGTCCCGAACCCGAACCCCATTGAAGTCAATGGGGACCCGAACTTTTGGGCACTAAAAAGGCTGTAAAACAGCCCAGGAAAGAGCTAGAGGGCTGCAAAAGGCAGCAACATGTAGGTAAATCCCCTGCAAACAAATGTGGATAGGGAAATAAATTAAAATAAAAATAAATAAAAATTAACCAATATCAATTGGAGAGAGGTCCCATAGCAGAGAATCTGGCTTCACGTCAGCAGAGAATCAGTCTCTTCATGCCATAGCAAAGAATCTGGCTTCATGTCAGCACAGAATCAGTCTCTTCATGCCATAGCAGAGAATCTGGCTTCATGTCAGCACAGAATCAGTCTTCATGTCATAGCAGAGAATCAGGCATCACGTCACCCACCACTGGAACAGGCCACTGTCACACATTTAGGCCCCGGCACCCAGACAGAGGAGAGAGGTCCTGTAACAGAGAATCTGGCCTTATGTCAGTACTGAATCTGTCTTCATGTCATAGCAGAGAATCAGGCTTCACATCACCCACCACTGGAACAGGCCACTGTCACACATTTAGGCCCAGGCACCCAGGCAGAGGAGAGAGGTCCCGTAACAGAGAATCTGGCCTTATGTCAGCGCAGAATCTGTCTTCATGTTATAGCAGAGAATCAGGCTTCACGTCACCCACCACTGGAACAGGCCACTGTCACATATTTAGGCCCAGGCACCCAGGCAGAGGAGAGAGGTCGCGTAACAGAGAATCTGGCTTCATGTCAGCACAGAATCAGTCTTCATGTCATAGCAGAGAATCAGGCATCACGTCACCCACCACTGGAACAGGCCACTGTCACACATTTAGGCCCAGGCACCCAGGCAGAGGAGAGAGGTCCCGTAACAGAGAATCTGGCCTTATGTCAGCGCAGAATCAGTCTTCATGTCATAGCAGAGAATCAGGCTTCACGTCACCCACCACTGGAACTGGCCACTGTCACACATTTAGGCCCAGGCACCCAGGCAGAGGAGAAAGGTCCTGTAACAGAGAATCTGGCCTTATGTCAGCACAGAATCTGTCTTCATGTCATAGCAGAGAATCAGGCATCACGTCACCCACCACTGGAACAGGCCACTGTCACACATTTAGGCCCAGGCACCCAGGCAGAGGAGAGAGGTCCCGTAACAGAGAATCTGGCCTTATGTCAGCGCAGAATCAGTCTTCATGTCATAGCAGAGAATCAGGCTTCACGTCACCCACCACTGGAACAGGCCACTGTCACATATTTAGGCCCAGGCACCCAGGCAGAGGAGAGAGGTCGCGTAACAGAGAATCTGGCTTCATGTCAGCAGTCAGCACAGAATAAGTCTTCATGTCATAGCAGAGAATCAGGCATCACGTCACCCACCACTGGAACAGGCCACTGTCACACATTTAGGCCCAGGCACCCAGGCAGAGTAGAGAGGTCCCGTAACAGAGAATCTGGCCTTATGTCAGCGCAGAATCAGTCTTCATGTCATAGCAGAGAATCAGGCTTCACGTCACCCACCACTGGAACAGGCCACTGTCACACATTTTGGCCCCGGCACCCAGACAGAGGAGAGCGGTCCCGTAACAGAGAATCTGGCCTTATGTCAGCGCAGAATCAGTCTTCATGTCATAGCAGAGAATCAGGCTTCACGTCACCCACCACTGGAACAGGCCACTGTCACATATTTAGGCCCAGGCACCCAGGCAGAGGAGAGAGGTCCCGTAACAGAGAATCTGGCCTTATGTCAGCGCAGAATCAGTCTTCATGTCATAGCAGAGAATCAGGCTTCACGTCACCCACCACTGGAACAGGCCACTGTCACATATTTAGGCCCAGGCACCCAGGCAGAGGAGAGAGGTCGCGTAACAGAGAATCTGGCTTCATGTCAGCACAGAATAAGTCTTCATGTCATAGCAGAGAATCAGGCATCACGTCACCCACCACTGGAACAGGCCACTGTCACACATTTAGGCCCAGGCACCCAGGCAGAGGAGAGAGGTCCCGTAACAGAGAATCTGGCCTTATGTCAGCGCAGAATCAGTCTTCATGTCATAGCAGAGAATCAGGCTTCACGTCACCCACCACTGGAACAGGCCACTGTCACACATTTAGGCCCAGGCACCCAGGCAGAGGAGAGAGGTCCCGTAACAGAGAATCTGGCCTTATGTCAGCACAGAATCTGTCTTCATGTCATAGCAGAGAGTCAGGCATCACGTCACCCACCACTGGAACAGGCCACTGTCACACATTTAGGCCCAGGCACCCAGGCAGAGGAGAGAGGTCCCGTAACAGAGAATCTGGCCTTATGTCAGCGCAGAATCAGTCTTCATGTCATAGCAGAAAATCAGGCTTCACGTCACCCACCACTGGAACAGGCCACTGTCACACATTTAGGCCCCGGCACCCAGACAGAGGAGAGGTTCATTCAACTTTGGGTTGCCCCGCAATATAATGGTAAAATGAAATTAAAAATAGTATTGAATGAGGAAGTGCCCTGGAGTAGAATAATATATTGTTAAGGGGAGGTAGTTAATATCTAATCTGCACAAGGGATGGACAGGTCCTGTGGGATCCATGCCTGGTTCATTTTCATGAACGTCAGCTTGTCCACATTGGCTGTAGACAGGCGGCTGCGTTTGTCTGTAATGACGCCCCCTGCCGTGCTGAATACACGTTCAGACAAAACGCTGGCCGCCGGGCAGGCCAGCACCTCCAAGGCATAAAAGGCTAGCTCTGGCCACGTGGACAATTTAGAGACCCAGAAGTTGAATGGGGCCGAACCATCAGTCAGTACGTGGAGGGGTGTGCACAGGTACTGTTCCACCATGTTAGTGAAATGTTGCCTCCTGCTAACACGTTCCGTATCAGGTGGTGGTGCACTTAGCAGTGGCGTGTTGACAAAACTTTTCCACATCTCTGCCATGCTAACCCTGCCCTCAGAGGAGCTGGGCGTGACACAGCTGCGTTGGCGACCTCTTGCTCCTCCTCTGCCTTCGCCTTGGGCTTCCACTGGTTCCCCTGTGACATTTGGGAATGCTCTCAGTAGCGCGTCTACCAACGTGCGCTTGTACTCGCGCATCTTCCTATCACGCTCCAGTGTAGGAAGTAAGGTGGGCACATTGTCTTTGTACCGGGGATCCAGCAGGGTGGCAACCCAGTAGTCCGCACACGTTAAAATGTGGGCAACTCTGCTGTCGTTGCGCAGGCACTGCAGCATGTAGTCGCTCATGTGTGCCAGGCTGCCCAGAGTTAAGGACAAGCTGTCCTCTGTGGGAGGCGTATCGTCATCGTCCTGTGTTTCCCCCCAGCCACGCACCAGTGATGGGCCCGAGCTGCTTTGGGTGCCACCCTGCTGTGAACATGCTTCATCCTCATCCTCCTCCACCTCCTCCTCATCCTCGTCCTCCTCGTCCTCCAGTAGTGGGCCCTGTCTGGCCACATTTGTACCTGGCCTCTGGTGTTGCAAAAAACCTCCCTCTGAGTCACTTCGAAGAGACTGACCTGAAAGTGCTAAAAATGACCCCTCTTCCTCCTCTTCCTCCTGGGCCACCTCCTCTTCCATCATCGCCCTAAGTGTTTTCTCAAGGAGACATAGAAGTGGTATTGTAACGCTGATAACGGCGTCATCGCCACTGGCCATGTTGGTGGAGTACTCGAAACAGCGCAACAGGGCACACAGGTCTCGCATGGAGGCCCAGTCATTGGTGGTGAAGTGTGTCTGATCCACAGTGCGACTGACCCGTGCGTGCTGCAGCTGAAACTCCACTATGGCCTGCTGCTGCTCGCACAGTCTGTCCAGCATATGCAAGGTGGAGTTCCACCTGGTGGGTAGTTATGCTGTAGCGCAGACAGGCGAGCAGCGGCAGGGTGTGAACGCCGGAAGCGCGAACAGACGGCCCGCACTTTATGCAGCAGCTCTGACATGTCGGGGTAGTTGCGAATGAACTTCTGCACCACCAAATTCAGCACATGCGCCAGGCAAGGGATGTGCGTCAAACCGGCTAGTCCCAGAGCTGCAACGAGATTTCGCCCATTATCGCACACCACCAGGCCGGGCTTGAGGCTCACCGGCAGCAACCACTCGTCGGTCTGTTGTTCTATACCCCGCCACAACTCCTGTGCGGTGTGGGGCCTGTCCCCCAAACATATGAGTTTCAGAATGGCCTGCTGACGTTTACCCCGGGCTGTGCTGAAGTTGGTGGTGAAGGTGTGTGGCTGACTGGATGAGCAGGCGGAAGAAGAGGAGGAGGAAGCTGAGTAGGAGGAGACAGGAGGCAAAGAATGTTGCCCTGCGATCCTTGGCGGCAGAAGGACGTGCGCCAAACAGCTCTCCACCTGGGGCCCAGCCGCCACTACATTTACCCAGTGTGCAGTTAGGGAGATATAGCGTCCCTGGCCGTGCTTACTGGTCCACGTATCTGTGGTTAGGTGGACCTTGCCACAGATGGCGTTGCGCAGTGCACACTTGATTTTATCGGACACTTGTTTGTGCAGGGAAGGCACGGCTCTCTTGGAGAAGTAGTGGCGGCTGGGAACAACATACTGTGGGACAGCAAGTGACATGAGCTGTTTGAAGCTGTGTGTGTCCACCAGCCTAAATGACAGCATTTCATAGGCCAGTAGTTTAGAAATGCTGGCATTGAGGGCCAGGGATTGAGGGTGGCTAGGTGGGAATTTACGCTTTCTCTCAAATGTTTGTGAGATGGAGAGCTGAACGCTGCCGTGTGACATGGTTGAGATGCTTGGTGACGCAGGTGGTGGTGTTGGTAGTACATCCCATGTTTGCTGGGCGGTAGGTGCCAACGTTCCTCCAGAGGCAGAGGAAGAGGCCGAGGCGGCGGCAGCAGCAGCAGCAGAAGAGGCCAAGGCGGCGGCAGCAGCAGCAGAAGAGGCCGAGGCGGCGGCAGCAGCAGAAGATGCCGAGGCGGCAGCAGCAGAAGAGGCAGCAGGGGGAGCCTGAGTGACTTCCTTGTTTTTAAGGTGTTTACTCCACTGCAGTTCATTCTTTGCATGCAGGTGCCTGGTCATGCAGGTTGTGCTAAGGTTCAGAACGTTAATGCCTCGCTTCAGGCTCTGATGGCACAGCGTGCAAACCACTCGGGTCTTGTCGTCAGCACATTGTTTGAAGAAGTGCCATGCCAGGGAACTCCTTGAAGCTGCCTTTGGGGTGCTCGGTCCCAGATGGCGGCGGTCAGTAGCAGGCGGAGTCTCTTGGCGGCGGGTGTTCTGATTTTGCCCACTGCTCCCTCTTTTGCTACGCTGTTGGCTCGGTCTCACCACTGCCTCTTCCTCCGAACTCTGAAAGTCAGTGGCACGACCTTCATTCCATGTGGGGTCTAGGACCTCATCGTCCCCTGCATCGTCTTCCACCCAGTCTTGACCCCTGACCTCCTGTTCAGTCTGCACACTGCAGAAAGACGCAGCAGTTGGCACCTGTGTTTCGTCCTCATCAGAGACGTGCTGAGGTGGTATTCCCATGTCCTTATCATCAGGAAACATAAGTGGTTGTGCGTTAGTGCATTCTATCTCTTCCACCCCTGGTGAAGAGCTAGGTGGATGCCCTTGGGAAACCCTGGCAGCAGAGTCTTCAAACAGCATAAGAGACTGCTGCATAACTTGAGGCTCAGACAGTTTCCCTGATATGCATGGGGGTGATGTGACAGACTGATGGGCTTGGTTTTCATGCGCCATCTGTGCGCTTTCTGCAGAAGACTGGGTGGGAGATAATGTGAACGTGCTGGATGCACTGTCGGCCACCCAATTGACTAATGCCTGTACCTGCTCAGGCCTTACAATCCTTAGAACGGCATTGGGCCCCACCAAATATCCCTGTAAATTCTGGCGGCTACTGGGACCTGAGGTAGTTGGTACACTAGGACGTGTGGCTGTGGCAGAACGGCCACGTCCTCTCCCAGCACCAGAGGGTCCACTAACACCACCACGACCATGTCCACGTCCGCGTCCGCGTCCCTTATTAGATGTTTTCCTCATTGTTCCCGTTTACCACAATTTTGAGAATGGCAAATTTGGGAATAGTTTTTCAACCCAGAAAAAAAAGTGTGCTTTTACGGTCGCTACAAATAACTTGACCAGCTAAAACAGTACAGATTTGCTTGAATAGAAATGTGAGACCTGTTTTTTTTTGCACTGTGTGACAGGTTAAGGTTTAATCTCAGAATCAGACTTCTATCTGCACGGTAGCGTGTGTCTTAGGTTTTTCTGAATGACACTATCAGTACCTTCAATGTAAGATATCCTTTTTGGGATAGATTTCAAGTAGGCCTCAAATACCAGAAACTAGTTATTTTGAGAATGGCAAATTTGGGAATAGTTTTTCAACCCAGAAAAAAAAGTGTGCTTTTACGGTCGCTACAAATAACTTGACCAGCTAAAACAGTACAGATTTGCTTGAATAGAAATGTGAGACCTGTTTTTTTTTGCACTGTGTGACAGGTAAGAGTTTAATCTCAGAATCAGACTTCTATCTGCACGGTAGCGTGTGTCTTAGGTTTTTCTGAATGACACTATCAGCACCTTCAATGTAAGATATCCTTTTTGGGATAGATTTCAAGTAGGCCTCAAATACCAGAAACTAGTTATTTTGAGAATGGCAAATTTGGGAATAGTTTTTCAACCCAGAAAAAAAAGTGTGCTTTTACGGTCACTACAAATAACTTGACCAGCTAAAACAGTACAGATTTGCTTGAATAGAAATGTGAGACCTGTTTTTTTTTGCACTGTGTGACAGGTTAAGGTTTAATCTCAGAATCAGACTTCTATCTGCACGGTAGCATGTGTCTTAGGTTTTTCTGAATGACACTATCAGTACCTTCAATGTAAGATATCCTTTTTGGGATAGATTTCAAGTAGGCCTCAAATACCAGAAACTAGTTATTTTGAGAATGGCAAATTTGGGAATAGTTTTTCAACCCAGAACAAAAAAAGGGCTTTTACGGTCGCTACAAATAACTTGACCAACTAAAACAGTACAGATTTGCTTGAATAGAAATGTGAGACCTGTTTTTTTTTGCACTGTGTGACAGGTTAAGGTTTAATCTCAGAATCAGACTTCTATCTGCATGGTAGCGTGTGTCTTAGGTTTTTCTGAATGACACTATCAGTACCTTCAATGTAAGATATCCTTTTTGGGATAGATTTCAAGTAGGCCTCAAATACCAGAAACTAGTTATTTTGAGAATGGCAAATTTGTGAATAGTTTTTCAACCCAGAACAAAAAGTGTGCTTTTACGGTCACTACAAATAACTTGACCAGCTAAAACAGTACAAATTTGGTTGAATAGAAATGTCAGGTCTATTTTTTAGGCGCTGGGTGACAGGCTCAACTTGCCCCTGATGTAGTATATGGCCAAAAAATAACCACACTGTTGATGGTTAAATGCACTTGGGTGACACAGGCTCAGCCTGCACCAGATGTAGTATATGGCCAAAAAATAATCAGACTGTTGATGGTTAAATGCACTTCGGTGACACAGGCTCAGCCTGCAGCTGATGTAGTATATGGCCAAAAAATAACCAGACTGTTAATGGTTAAATGCACTTCGGTGACACAGGCTCAGCCTGCAGCTGATGTAGGATATAGCACAAAATAACCACACTATTGATGGTTAAATACACTTGGTGATAGCTTGTGCTGGCGCACCACAAGTCACAAAATGGCCGCCGATCACCCCATAAAAGGAAGTGATCTAAAAACGCTCTGGGCAGCCTCAAAAAAGTGAGCAGAATGAAGTCTTTTGGAGGAGTTAATCTGCCTAATCTCGCCCTAACGTCGCAGCTGCAACCTCTCCCTATGCTTGAATCAGCAGAGTGACGTGCAGCGCAACGTGACCCAAGCTTATATAGAGGCTGGATCACATGCTGCACTGGCCAATCACAGCCATGCCAATAGTAGGCAAGGCTGTGATGGCCTCTTGGGGCAAGTAGTATGACGCTTGTTGATTGGCTGCTTTGCAGCCTTTCAAAAAGCGCCAAGAAAGCGCCGAACACCGAACCCGAACACGGACTTTTACGAAAATGTTCGGGTTCGGGTCCGTGTCACGGACACCCCAAAATTCGGTACGAACCCGAACTATACAGTTCGGGTTCGCTCATCCCTAGTCGTGAGCTGTTCAGGCCATATTTTATTTAGCTAATGAAGACCCCGCAATATATCCAGACTTCACGGTATTGAAGGGGCCGCACGGCCATTAACAATGAAGACTGGATATTTAGTGCGGTCTTCATTAATTAAAGGACAGCTTTGGCCTAATTAGCCATGCGGTTCTCAACCTCAGTTGACCGCTTGCCCAAATGGCTCGCAACAGCGCCTTTTGGTTGTAATCTCAAGTTAAGCTTAAGTCTACACCAGCTTCTGGCTGTCGTAGACTTGGGTTTCTGGAGCACGAAGTGCCAGAGATGCACCTAATTTATTACTCCAACACAGGGAGATGGCATATGGCAGTGGTCCCCAACCAGTGGCTCGGGAGAGACATGTGGCTCGCAACACCCTGTTGTGTGGCTCACCATGCAGTGTTTCTTGAGCCCATCAGAGGAAATTATTCTCGAGGCCCAAACTCCATATAATCAATAAAGTCTAATAGATTTTGATTCAAAGAAATAGACTAGTGGAAATGTATTGTCTTCAAAGGCAGCTCTATTTTTTTTCTCTGGACCTTGGTATCAGAGAATGTGCCCACCAGACGATCCTCTGGTACTCTAGTGGGCCAGTCCAATGCTGGCACTATGGGAGTCCTTAGTTATGACCACATGCCCGGGCAACTGACATTGTTGCAGACCTATCCTAGATTTACCACCAAACAGGGCCAATTTGGATGGTATAATAGTAGTGTTAAATGTCACACTGAAATATTTATCAACAAATGTTTGCAATTTCATATTTTTGCTTCTCCACGACCATCACTGAATGTGGCTTGTGATATACAAAAATTTCGGGACCTCAGGTGTATGTGAACGCCAGTCTTGATAAATGTCCCCCATAATCTTTAAAGTCAGAATAACTTCAAGCGGAAGGTTTATACGTCCAGTCGCCTTCTGTAAACCAAATCTCTAGAACTGCCGTTGCGGCATTTTAAGGCAACTTGGCTGCTCTCCTAATAAAGTAAAAAAAATAAAAAATACAATGGTAGAACAAAATATTCAGTTTAAAAATAACTCAGATAAGATGGAGCATTATTTTTTGGATTACCAGACCACCGCTAATGATTTGGCCTCCAAATCGAAGAATTACAAGAGGCCTCTTTCTGGAAAGCCAATTCGAGGTCAACAAAATAATCCTGCATGAGGGTTGGTTATCTGTCTGGGATTTCATTCTTTGGGAACAGTGTATTTTCATGCGCAAAACAGTGAATGGAAAAATATAGCGAGCATTAGCATAAAATATGCCTCGTTTATTTCTGGAAGAGGCTTTATCATAGGAAAAGATGGGCAGAAACACAAATGTATAAATATATTTTGTTAAATCAAAATATTTCCCTTTTCTTCTAGGAGTGCATGGGATTTCTGAAACCTTTTGTAATGTCGGAGCAGTTATATTTATGTAAATGTGTTTGTGTGGATGCGGCGGACTTGTTAAGGCAGGTTATTTAGGCCTGTTTTATGTTTTTTTGGGGGATGATTTGCTACGTTTACAATACTGAGGTGGAACAAAGAGAAGAGATTTGAAAAAGTAGAAAATAAATAAAAAATAAAAATAAAAGAGCGAGCATTTCTGGAGCATCTTTGCCAAGAAGGTTTAGCACAAAACTTTTCTGGGATCAGTCAGTTTCGAAGCAAAACATAAAAAATAATAATAAAAAAAGCTAAAAATAAATGAATACAATACTGATGTAAAAAGAATTCTTCATTATTTTTTAAAGATTTATTTTTATTTGCTCTTCCCTTGTTTAGCCTTTTTATTTTATAATTTATATTTCTTATGAAGCACCAACATATTCCACAGTGCTGTACAGAAATTGTCACTAGAGATGAGTGAATTGATTCTAAAATTTGGAAATTTCTGATTGTACTGTACCCAAATTTTGTGTGATTTGATTTGGGGAAAATCAAGGAGAAAAAAGGAGGGAGAGATAGAGAAGAGAGATGAGGGAGAGTGGAGAAAGAGAGAGGAGAGAACAAGAGAAGGAAGAGAGAGGAGAGAAGGCAGAGGAAAGAAAGAGAAGAGAGAGAAAGAGCTAGAGGAATGAGAGTAAAAAGAGGAGAAAGAACAGAGAAAAAAAGAAAAGAGGGAGAAGAGAGAAAAGAGTGAGGGAAAAAAAGAGAAAAAAGAGAGGAGAAAAAGAGAGAGGAGAGAAGAAGTGAGGGAGGATAATAAGGAGAGAGGAGAGAGAAAAGGAGAAAGGAGGGAGGACAGAGTCAAGAGGGGAGGAAGTAGAGAAAAGGGAACAAGAGGAGTGAAAAAGGAGAGAAAGAGAGAGAAGAGAAAGGGAGAAAGGATAGGGAGAAAGAGAGGAGTGAGAGAGGAGAGAAAAAGAAAGAAGAGTCAGAGAGGAGGAAAAGAGAGTGAGAGGAGAGAGAGAAGAGAGAAAGAAAGAGAGATTAGAGAAAAAGAGAAATAAGGGAGGATAGAGTCAAGAGGGGAGGGAGTAGAGAAAAGGGAAAAACAGGAGAGAAATAGAGAGAAGAGAAAGAGAGAAAAGAGAAAGAATAAGGAGGAGAGAGAGGGGGGGGAGAAGAGATACAGAGAGAAAAGAGAAAGAATAAGGAGGAGAGAGAGGGGGAGAGAAAAGATACAGAGAGAGAGATGAGAGAAGACTGAGACAGGAGAGAAAGGAGAGGGAGAAAGAGAGGTGTGAGAGAGGAGAGAAAAAGAAAGAAGAGTCAGAGATGGGCAGACTAGATGGGCCAAATGGTTCTTATCTGCCGACACATTCTATGTTTCTAAATAGAGAGAGGAGACAAACAGAGTAGAGAAAGAGGAGAGAGTGAGGGGAAAGAGTGAGAGGAGACAGAGGCAACCAGAGCACTTTTAATTTGGGTTGAAATGTACTCATCTCTAATCCTCCCCATATTCCTCAGTACAGTACAGTGGCTTAACTAGATTCATATTGGCCCCGGGGCTAACTTTGGAAACCTCGCCTCCACCCACCCCCCTCGATCCAAAGACTATTACTGCATCTCTACGGCTGGCATAGTTTTTACAGTACCCGAACTTCTTGGGGCCCCCAGCATGGAGTCAGCTGATTTGCTTTTATCAGGCATAGCACTGCACTGTGGACTCCAGCATATCATTGGACCTGTGCACGATGCCTGCCCTGCAGTGGGCTCCTTACTTCTTCCATAGTGAACACTACCACTTCCACTTGTATGCTCGGTGTTATGTCTGTGTATTCTGCCGGCAAGGTGAGAAATGAATGCTGCTACTACACTGCCAGATGTGTGCCATGTGGAGGCATGGTCCAGTGCTCGCCAATTCTTCTCCTTTTTCGCAATCCTAGATAACCCCTTTAATGAGAACCTGTCACTTTAAATATGGTGTCCGGTCTGCAGTTAGAGGTCTGTTATAGAGCAGAAGGAGCTGAGCAGATAGAAATCTAGTTTTGTTAGAAATGCTTCGTAAAGCTTGTCTGAAATATTCCGGACTTAGGAGTCAAGTGGGTGGTCCTAATCACTGATAGACAACCATCTCTGTATGGACAATCATATGTGGAAGGTTGTCAATCACTAATAGGACCGCCCACTGGACTCCTAAGCCTAGAATGAGCAGAAAGTTACAAATTTTACAGAATTTTCTCCCACAAGACTATATATTGATCTGCTCAGCTCCTTCTGCTGAGCAGGTTTCTTCCATACTGACTGCAGATTGAATACTATTTTCTTAGTAACAGGCTCAAGTTAATGATAAATTGTTGGCCAGTTCCAGCAGAATTAAGAATTTCACTCTACAATACAGGGTTTAACTCACACAATACTGTTTGCTGTATTTACACAGTTACTCTGCAACAGCGCCACTCCTATCTATGGTTAGTTCTGGTATTGCAACTTAGATGGCCAGTAGAGAAGAGAATGGGACTTCAGCATGGCATAGCCTCAGGAAACAGATGATAATGATCACAGTATTTTTGTAAATTTGCAAGGCGTTTCAAGACTGGTCCCTTTGCCAGTCAATCACCAAAAACGATTGCAGCTTAGCACAAGTCAAGTGAAAGAGGTTGAGCAGACACAACCAGTAGACAAGAGTGCCGCTGTTTCTGGAAACAAGCAACGGACCCTTGTTTTCTACTTTCAGAAGACCTTTTGATGTTGTCTAAGAAAATTGGCACACTTTGATAGATAATACTATATCCTTACAAAGGTATCAATAGGAAGTTCACGTGGAGTCATTCGAGACATCTCATAGAATGATACCCACCAGCACTACATCTATATCCAGGAGTATAGAGAATTTCAACTGGAGGTGGACATATGCCACCGCCCTATAGTACTAATGCATCACTGATGAAGAATCTTCCAGATTATCAGGGACTAATATCATTAATGGCCGTTATTTATTACTGCCTTTGAGCTATTTATTTAAGGCGTCTTGTCATTTATTAGCCGGTTGGGATGTTTTTCACTTCTTTTCTGCATTGCTTGATTGCAGCAGCATGAAGAGGTTACGGTGGAATTTGATCTTTTAGGCTAGATACCCACAGACTTTGGATACAGCACCAATGAGCATCAGAAATTCCAAGGTTAATTTTATTAATATTTAATTAGTAGAATTAGGCTTTGTCCTGTATGTTAATCAGTAAAAATCAGACTAAGCTAGTAATATTATAGAAGATAATTACGTGTAGTTTGGCCAAAGGAGGCCCTCTACCTATACCTATAATACATAGTAGCAGGAAGGTCTGGGTGATATATTGAGACTCAAAACATCCCATGAAAAGATTTGCAAAGTTGGGGTGAATTGAGTCCTTATCGCGCAGCCCCACTCCTGTATATACATTCGATCTTGGAACAATAAAACATATCCCATCAACGAGGAACTCGGATTGAATGGTAGTTATCTCATTAATTGTTTCACTTTGCTGTGTGACTTTCCTATGGGGTTTTCTTATTAGGAGTAATTGACCAATATGTTGCACACCTGTTGCACTGAAAGAGCACCACTGGCCCGGATGGCACCCCCAATCCAACACTTGGTGACCAAAACCTTTGAGAAGGGAAGAATTCCTTAGATTATTCATTGGGTGGTGTTATTTGGCTGCCCTGTATGACTCAGTGATGAGCGGCAGGAGCAATATTCAAATTCACGATATTTTGCGAATATTTGGGCGAATATTCGTCATATATTCGAGAATTCGTGATCTCCAATCATTATTTTCTTGATTGCGAAAATCGGCAATCGAAAAATTCGCGATCAACACTACTCCTAAAGTCAAAGGTATTGCAGCCGTCTTATTGGCCCTCAAGCAAGAAGCAGGGAGGGATCATGGGTACTGATAAAAAAAATCTAAAATATTCGCAATTACGAAGATATAGCACTATATTCTAGATATTTGCGAATTCTCAAAGTGCCAATATTCACGATAAAAATTCGCGATTAGATTATTCGCAATCAACACTAGTATGACTGTATTATTTGAGCACTATGTAGCACCCTATTAAGATAGGGTATCCATACTGAGAACCGCACAGGGCAGCAACAAAATTATAGGTGCTTCACACTTCAATGAGAGTTGGCCCAACCAGTCAATTTCCATAGAACCCGAAAACCATAGATGGTGGTCCAACTATCCCCTGATGGCAGATGCTTGAGGAAAGAAGAAACATCCCTCATTTTTTTTGTTCTCAAGAAACATAACCCACTAGAAGTGTAGGACATTGACCTATTCCCTTCTTCCGATTGAGAACACATGCATGCTATGCCAAGAATTTATGTGTGAGGTAGGGTTGAATGAGAGCTAAGCTGACAACTATTCAAGATGTATGGCAATCTTAATTCCTTCATTCATTGTCAGACCATTGCAACCTGCTTCTAGTTTTAGATTTTTGTTATGTGTAGGTGTCCCTTCCAGTATCCATGGTGGCCACACACATTAGATAGCTGCCAATTTCAGCACGACCTCATGACCTTCTAAGAATATGGCCACATGGTCAAGTTTACTGATGCAGTTTTAGGAAGCCAAAGCCAGGAGTCAATTCAAAAATGAGGAGAAGTTGTAACTCTCCTTTATCCATTTATGATCCACTACTGATTTTGCTTCCAAAACTGCACCAGGAAACCCGACTGCATGGCCATACCCTAATCTGTATTCAATTTGGGACCTCCCAACCCTTCCCCAGCAACCCAATCCTTTTGTTCTTGGGGAGATAATCAACTGCAGGAGGTGTCTCAGCCAAGCATGCATGTGTGTGGAGAGATCAGGAGAGATAACTGTCGGCCAAAAGCTATCAAATGTGTACGGCTAGCTTAGGCAAACCCAAAAATCAGGGCAAAGGTGTCCTTGTATATTTGCATACATAAATGAAACAAAAGTACAGCAATCATGGTTTTCTCTATGTTCCCGTACACCTTTGGGGGAAAAAAACAAGCATATTCAAGAAAACGAAATGAAGAAATGAAACTTGACGTCAGGAGAAAAATGTGGGATCAGCGTAGGCCGCGACAAAGCTTCTTTTCAGGATAAACAAATAAGAGCTGAGACAATGAGGAAGGAGCTGGCATTTCAGGAATGTGGATATTTGGAGAATTCTGGGCATGGGACAGACAGAAACATTAAACCCCCTTCCAAGGGGGAATAAGGAAGAATCGAGCCCATGTGCTTTCCCACAGTAAGAAGGAAGTCATTTTGTCTGAAGACGTGCGGAGGATGTCAGCTCAACCTTTACAAAATATGCATGTATTAAACTCATCTAGGATGGCCCCAGCCATAGAAGCTTCTACTCGTTTGCAATAGTCAGTGTATAATATATCAGAATATTGGTGGAATTTTTTTTTTTTGTGCATTTAACAGTGATGCTGAGAACTTGTCCCTTGGCCAGATGAGCCACGTCTTCCTCACAAGTTATGCAATGAGGTTAATGCACAGGCTCATTAGCATTGTTAGATTAAAATGTAACATAACCTCCATCGAGCAAGGATGTCATAGAGTTAGTTATGTCATTTGAAATTCGTTGTTGGATTGGTTGCTGCTGGATTATCCGATAGTCTGGATTATCAAACGCTAATAAAAAAAAAAGCATAGAGACCTCACTTGTGAGGGTAAAGAACCTTAAAGTGGTTTTCTGGGACTGAGATATTGATGGCCTGTTCTCAGGATAGGTCATTTGTATCAGATTGGTGAGGGTTTGACATCTGGCATCCCACCGATTGGCTGTTTCTGGTAGCCGCTGGTAGTGGAAAACTATACAGTGGCTCTGTCTACTGTGTAGTGGTTATGCTGGGGTACTGCAGCTCAGCTCTGATTCAAGCGAAGGGCACTGAGCGGCAGTATGCAGACACCGAAAACTGCACAGAGGAAGGAACGTGTCCACTGTACAGTTTCCAGCGCTGAGGGCAAAACACATTTAAAGAAGAAGGAAAAAATAAATCCTTTGTTCCTCTGTTGTGTTCTCCTCGAAAATGCATAATTCCTGGCCTATTTCTGTCAAAGAACTGGATCAAATTCTATTTAGAATGGTTTGGTTCTGCATCTGAGCTGCATTTTTTGCGGCTTGGGTGCGGGCCCATTCACTTCAGTGGGGCCCCAAAAGATGCGGACAGCACTCTGTGTGCTGCCCGCATCCGTTGCTCCGTTCCGTAGCCCCGCAAAAAAATAGAACGTGTCCTATTCTTGTGCGTTTGGCAGACAAGGATAGGCATTGTTACAATGGATCCTCAAAAAAAAATGGTTGCCATACGGACGTAATAATTTTTTTGTGGCAGATCTGCAATTTGCGGACCGCAAAACACATACGGTCATGTGCATGTAGGCTAAGGCCTCATGCACACGAACGTTTTTTTTCACGGTCCGCAAAAACAGGGTCCGTAGGTCCGTGATCCGTGACCGTTTTTTAGTCCGTGGGTCTTCCTTGATTTTTGGAGGATCCACGGACATGAAAAAAAAGTCGTTTTGGTGTCCGCCTGGCCGTGCGGAGCCAAACGGATCCGTCCTGAATTACAATGCAAGTCAATGGGGACGGATCCGTTTGACGTTGACACAATATGGTGCCATTTCAAACGGATCCGTCCCCATTGACTTTCAATGTAAAGTCAGGAGTTAATATACCATAGGATGGGAGTTTTCTCCAATCCGATGGTATATTTTAACTTGAAGCGTCCCCATCACCATGGGAACGCCTCTATGTTAGAATATACTGTCGGATATGAGTTAGATCGTGAAACCTCATTTCCGACAGTATATTCTAACACAGAGGCGTTCCCATGGTGATGGGGACGCTTCTAGTTAGAATATACTACAAACTGTGTACATGACTGCCCCCTGCTGCCTAGCAGCATCCGATCTCTTACAGGGGGCCGTGATCAGCACAATTAACCCCTCAAGTGCCGCACCTGAAGGGGTTAATTGTACTATCATATCCCCCTGTAAGAGATCAGGGCTGCCTGGCAGCAGGGGGCAGACCCCCCCATCCCCAGTTTGAATATCATTGGTGGCCAGTGCGGCCCCCCCCCCCCCTTCCTCCCTCTATTGTAATAAATCGTTGGTGGCACAGTGTGCGCCCCCCCGCCCCCCCCCTTCCTCCCTCTATTGTAATAAATCGTTGGTGGCACAGTGTGCGCCCCCCCGCCCCCCCCCCCCCTTCCTCCCTCTATTGTAATAAATCGTTGGTGGCACAGTGTGCGCCCCCCATCGGCCCCCCCTCCCTCTATAGCATTAACAACATTGGTGGCCAGTGTGCGGCCTCCCATCTCCCCCCCCCCCCCCCCCCCGATCATTGGTGGCAGCGGGTTACTAGCAATAGTACAATAGTTAAAGATTCATACTTACCTGTGAGCTCGATGTTCGTGTCCGGCCGGGAGCTCCTCCTACTGGTAAGTGACAGTTCATTTAGCAATGCGCCGCACAGACCCTGTCACTTACCAGTAGGTGGAGCTCCCGGCCGGACACGAACATCGCAGCAGCAGCCAGCAGCAGGTAAGTATGAATCTTCTACTATTGTACTATTGCTAAGTAACCATGGCAACCAGGACTGTAGTAGCGTCCCGGTTGCCATGGTTACCGATCGGAGCCCCAGCGATTAAACTGGGACTCCGATCGGAACTCCGCTGCCACCAATGATGGGGGGGGGGGAGATGGGAGGCCGCACACTGGCCACCAATGTTGCTAATGCTATAGAGGGAGGGGGGGCCGATGGGGGGCGCACACTGTGCCACCAACGAATTATTACAATAGAGGGAGGGGGGGGGGCCGCACTAGCCACCAACGAATTATTACAATACAGGGGGGGGGGGGGGGGGGAGGCCGCACTGGCCATCAATGATATTCAAACTGGGGAGGGGGGGGAGGTCTGCCCCCTGCTGCCTGGCAGCCCTGATCTTTTACAGGGGGATATGATAGTACAATTAACCCTTTCAGGTGCCGCACCTGAAGGGGTTAATTGTGCTGATCACGGCCCCCTGTAAGAGATCGGGTGCTGCCAGGCAGCAGGGGGCAGTCTTTTACACAGTTTGTAGTGTATTCTAACTAGAAGCGTCCCCATCACCATGGGAACGCTTCTGTGTTAGAATATACTGTCGGTTCTGAGTTTTCACGAAGTGAAAACTCAGCTTTGAAAAAGCTTTTATGCAGACGGATCTTCGGATCCGTCTGTATAAAAACTAACCTACGGCCACGGATCACGGACACGGATGCCAATCTTGTGTGCATCCGTGTTCTTTCACGGACCCATTGACTTGAATGGGTCCGTGAACCGTTGGCCGTGAAAAAAATAGGACAGGTCATATTTTTTTCACGGCCAGGAAACACGGCTCACGGATGCGGCTGCCAAACGGTGCATTTTCCGATTTTTCCACGGACCCATTGAAAGTCAATGGGTCCGCGAAAAAAAACGGAAAACGGCACAACGGCCACGGGTGCACACAACGGTCGTGTGCATGAGGCCTAATTATTATGGAAACCAGAGAACTCCCATGTCAGGCCTCTTGCACACGAACGTATTTTCATTCCGTGCCAGTTCCATTTTTTTTAAGGACTGTATACGGAACCATTCATTTCAATGGGTCGGCAAAAAAAAAAAAACGGAAGGTGCTCGGTGTGCATTCCGTTCCCGTATATCCGTATATCCGTATTTCCGTTCTGCCCAAAAAATAGAACATGTCCTATTATTGTCCGCATTACGGACAAGGATAGGACTGTTCTATTAGGGGCCAGCTGTTCCGTTCCGCAAAATACGGAATGCACACGGATGTCATCCGTATTATTTGCGGATCCGTTTTTTGCGGACTGCAAAATACATACGGTCGTGTGCATGAGGCCTAAACCTGAGGAGAACATTCAAATGCACTTAAGATGGAGGCCCTGGTTGAGTTTGAACTCAAGATGATGGGGCCGCAAGCCTTTGGCTTGGTCCATCAATAATCTTATGGTTAATTATAGTTTTCAATGTCCTTTCTCTTTCTGTTTTCATCTTTATCTTCGGGAAATGCCTAGAGAAGCTCGAGAACCCTTCAAGTTCATTCAAAATTATAGCCTTGTTTGACACCCAACCTTCTTAACCTCTTTGTAAACCACTGGAGAGACTAATTCTCAGAGATACAGTCATAGACAGTTAAGCTTTCTCATCCAAGGAAAACTCTGAATAAAAACCCATTTTCAAGCCGTTATCCGATATCTTGACCACATGTCATTTGCTGAAGCATTTACATTTTTGAGACATTAAGAAAGCTTTGATTGCATCGGGTTTGAGACTGAAGGAAACATCCATCAATCAAACCCAGCATTTCTTGAGGATTTGCCCATGGCAAGGCGCTCTGTTAAATAACATTCATTAAAGCACATCACTGTACCTATTGATACCCTAAAGGTTTGGAAAAGTCATCTAAGTTCCTTAGAAAAATGAATGCGGGAGTTTCATCCATCATACTGAGGGGGGACATGTTCTTTCCACTTAAACACTTACAGTAAAAAATCACTTTCTTAAGATGAGAACAACACCGCCCCAGAGACCGAGTGACTCCCTCTGTTCTCTCACTCTTAGCAAATGGGAAAATCATCCCTTTATAAATTTAGATGTAGATTTTTTAAGGACATTTTTTAACATTTCCATGAAAAAAAAAAACTTGTTGTCGGGAGAATAAACGTCAAAATAATTTGTTAACGTACGTGAAGAGTGACAGTAATAAAGAAAATAGCTGGAGCGCACAATGCCGTAGAGTAATGCGCTATACGTAGATTTATTAGGGGCTGGTATTGATATTGACAGGCAATTATGGCAGTAGATTGAAATTAAATTTATGAATGTAATGTCATCTATGTATTAATGCCTCACTGCTCTTCAGCGCCATTCACCTTAATGACATCATTAGCAATTAATATAATTATTAAGGAGAGGCATTCGTTGTGGTTGAATCTGATTAAGGTATAGATGACATACCTACTATAATATACTGAACACAAAAGAAGATTAAACCAGCACTTCCATAATTAGTGTTGAAAAAAATCAAAGACCACAAATTTCAGGGAAAATTTGATTCGCCGCGAAGCCGAATTTCTTTGTGCTTGCGGTAGCGAATCGATTCTCCCTGAAATGGTGTAAAAAAAAAATACTCACCTCATCCGTTTGCTCGTGACAGGCCGGCTGCCGCCATCTTGATTGAAGATCTCGCACAAAATCCCATGCACGGTGACGTATGACCTCACCACGTGATGACGTCATCATGAGCCGCACGACATTTCACGCCAGATCTTCAATCAAGATGGCAGCGGCCGGCCTGTCGCAAGCAAATAGATGAGGTAAGTACGATGTCATTTTTTGCACCCACTACTTACAAAGAAATGCGGTTCTTGACAAAGTAATTAGTCACAAAGCGACTTTTTTTGTAAAGATCGGCAAAGCTGCCATATAGAATTTTTTAGTTACTTCACTCAACACTATCCATAATGTACATAAATAAAGGCGCAGGTGCAATATAATCCGTAGCACACTGCTTAAGGCACAAAGACACAGGTGAAGGGTGAGTATATGAAAAAGTAAACTGCACTATTGCTATACTTACTGTATAAAAAGTAGAAGCTTTTTGCTCATATTATTGATCAAAAATATGTCGGGCCCATCTACCAGTGGCAAGGTGGCTTTTAACAGACAGGACCTACTCTACATATGCCTCTCCTGGGCTATACTGTACATGATGCCTCTCGCAAAGATCAGAGCATCTCTTAAAGTTGCATAAAGGGCATTGTCTGCTTGGAAATACCTTGCTCTTGCCAAGAGAAGCTGATCACAGGTTGTCCTGCTGCTGTGACTCCCTGTTATTAACTGTTTGGGAACATGCTGACAAGTGTTCATTTTCTCTGCAGCACCCGAGCAGGTGAAATTAAGTATTACACCATTTCTTTTAAAAATTGTTGGCTGCACTAGTAATGCCTGGATGTTCTGGGTCCTCCAGAGTGAGAGGCCATCTTTGAAACCATTCATATTTTGGCAAATAGATAGGGGTTCCTGAACAATGGACCCTTATGCAGTGCTTTGTGGCAAGGGGCAGGGAAATACCTTGCCTTTGTACTGCATGAGTCACACATTGTAACCGACCCCCCCCCCATGCAAGATTCTCATCCTAACTCCTTCTCTCCAGCCCTACTGTTAAAGACATACTTGGAAAACATTTCATACAGCTCTACAAAACATACAGGAGAATACAGCGCCCCAGACCTCTTACATCCAGTCGTGTCTCCTCGATGTAGACGTTCTCTTTCCTCATCTTCTCCATTTGGACCAGACCGCCATGATGATATCTTTCATCCATCTCTTGTCTCTGCAGAGTTTGACATCTTAGTTTCCTACATTTCCATGATCCTCCCCACCTTATGAACACCCCATTCTGTGCCTGCTGTGCTCCCCAAAACTATACTGCAGAAACAGCCCCCCTGAAAATACTGGTACCATACAGATAGTGACCCCTACAATAATTATTTGCATACAGTGCCTTTAAAAAATAACTGCACCTAGAAAACAGTGTCCCCAAAAAATAATTGTGCTAAGCTGATACCGTGCCAGGGTGCCCCTCACAGTAATAGTGTTCCCCAAAGTCCCACCAATAGAAATAATTATCTGCCAGAGTGCACTTAGTGTTAACAGTTCCCCCAATAGTAATAATATGCCCCATTATTCCCCAGAAGTAATAATGTCCCCATAGTACACATACTAGTAATCATGTCCCTGATAGTCCCCCAGTAGTAATAATTCTCCTTATAATGTCTGCCAGTAGAAAAATGCCCTGTAATGTGTGCCAGTACAAAAAATACCCGCTTATAATGCATGGCAATGGAAAAAGCACCTTCTTATAATGTGCACCAGTACAAAAAAATACCCCTTCTGTGTGCCATTCCGAAAATGCTCCCTCTTAGTGCCCCCAGTATAGACCATGCCCTCATAGTGCCCCCTATAATGTGTGCCAGTACAAAATGCCGCTATATAGTGCCTCCAGTAGATGCCCCCACAGTGCTACCCCCCACTGGTGGCCCAACAGCATGGTGATCCGCCACTGTGGCTTTGGGACCCAGTCTCAGTTGAGACCGCTGAGACCCCTGTAGCTACACCTCTGCCCTCATGTATTCCCTCATAGGGTAAACAACACTCCAAAAAGATAACGTCTAATCTGATGGAGAAAAATCCACAACAGCCAGAATATCAAACTGGTGAGAATTTATTAAAAAGCATATCTATAGCATATCAGCAGGACCGTGCAATACATGTCTGATGGATGGGAGTCCAGCAATCAATAACGGCCTGCAGGGGCCACCTATAGGAGGAGATAATGGTGTGGATGGCATATGTCTACAGAAGTTACAGAAACCAGCAGGAATATCCATTTATGGTATACTTATACTTTTTTTTTAGTACAATGCCGATTTGAATATTTGCATTTAGCAGACCCAGATCAGCTCTGCAGGGAGGTTATACAGCCCTTTACAACCTCTCTGGGGGATGTATTCTCCCTGTAACGGGGGCTACTATGTCAGCACCAATTAAAAGCGAAATCTACAATAAATGAAAAAAAAGTCTTGCATGACAAAAACAAAATAAAAAAGTAATAAAATTGCCACCACATGCCACTCCACAGCTTCCAATCCCACCATTACTTATACATCCTGTATATGAAAACAACTGTTATGGAAAGGGGACATAATAAATAAAAAAATTATTATGCTATTGAAAGAAAGAAAGAAAGAAAAAAAGAAAAAATTTGAAAACCCCCCCATTTATCCTTTTTCTAAAAAATAAAGAACAAAGAATACTAAAATAAAAAGACATAAACCGTCTAACTGAAAAAATGTGCAAAAACAATTTACATAACTGAACGGAAAAAAAAAACTATGGCTTTCAAAAACACAAGTACTAAAAATTTTTTAAATGCAGGGTAGTCTGAGATGAAAGTCTCGGATAAGCCCCCAAATTAACTCAAATTTAAAAATCCCCTCTTTCTCCAGCGGTCTAGTGATTGGCCGCAGGTGGCTATAAGTGAAAGGTGGATATAAGATGATTTTTTATTTTATTTTAGCCTATGGGGTAGCTTGTCCAAGATTAATTATCTCAGACCACCCCTTTAATTGCTTTTAAATAAAAAGAAGTATGCAAATAGCAAAATCCTAATGTCCGCACTGGTATTGACGGAAGAACCGGCTTCCTCTCTAAACCCTATATGTAGAATCAGAGCCCCATTTCATACACTTGCCAAAAAGTGCATTAGGAAAACAAACAAGGTCAAGTACTCAGCCCATGACAGAGGCCTTAGTTCATACAAGACATGCACAGGAATCAATTTACTAGACTTCTGTCCATCTGCAGCCATCAATCTCACATTCATCCTTACATCTGCTGGAGGTTAGGTAAGAACATAACTGTTTCCTGCTATCATTGCTGTCAGCAGCAGGAAGAATGACCTCTCATGGCCCTCAGGTGTAGACACACCATGGATTGACTTTTATGAGCCAGGCTTCAAACTAAGGTTTAAAAACATAAAACCTGCTAATATTTCTTAATTAGAGATGAGCGAATCACCCAAAATTTGATTTAGGTTCAATTCAGTTGAATTGCGTTCTAATCAATTCTACCTGAATCAAAAGTGTTCCAATTAGTCTGCAAAAAATGTATGACTCTCTGAGGGTCTCCTAGGACGACTCACCGGAATTTAATTTGACAAATAGAAGAACATTTTTAATTAAACACCTTTGCACTGACATCAAGGCTGCCTATTCTGCTTTGCTGCCCCATCACAGCATGTGTCCATGGGCATAACTAAAGACTTATGTGTCTTGGTCCAAAAGTACAACTTGAGCCCATTTCCCCAGTGCTATTTCTCCTCTGATTGCAGCCCACCCATAAGGTTCAACTTCATCAATGGAAATGTTCCCTCTAAGCATCTTTATCCCTGGTGGTTCATGGTAGCATCCTGTGGATAGGGGATAACTTCTAACAACCGCAATACCCCTTTAAGAGATGATCTGAGTGTGTCAAAGGTTGTCATGAGCCAGTGGCGTAGGGATCGCCATAGCAACCATAGCAGTGGCTATGGGGCCCTACGCCACTGGGGGCCGCATTCCTTTTTTTTTTTTTTTTATTAACACACACAGACACTACACACAGGCAGCCAGGCAGTGGCGTAACTACCGGGGAAGCAGCTGCTTCGGGGCCCGGGCGCCCCGGCAGCGTGTGTGACAGTTTATTTTCAAGTTAGTTAAATATCAATTCTTGTCTTAATGTTCAGGGCCCCTTCACAGCATGGGCGATTAGCTTTCAGCTGGCAACAAGTTATTTAACCCCAACTGGTGCAATGAGTTGCTTCTCATTTCTTAAACAACCATGTCGAAAGACACATCTCGTGGTCGTGGAAAAGATGTTAGTCTGTTTGAGAAGGGTCAAATCATTGGCATGCATCAAGCAGAGGAAACCTCTAAGGAGATTGCAGAAACTACTAAAATTGGGTTAAGAATAGTGATGAGCGGCAGCGGCAATATTCGAATTCGCGATATTTCGCGAATATTTGGGCGAATATTCGCCATATATTCGGGAATTCGCAAATTCATGATCTCCAGACATTATTTTCTTGATTTCAAATTCGCATAAAATTTGCATAAAATATTCGCATAAACTGGTATAAACTAAAAAAATCGAATATTCGTGATTACGAATATATTTAGCGATATTCTAAATATTCGCAAATTCTCGAAGTGCCGATATTCGCGATTAAAATTCACAATTCGAATATTCGTGATCAACACTAGTTAAGAACTGTCCAACGCATTATTAAAAACTGGAAGGGTAATGGGGACCCATCATATTCGAGGAAGAAATGTGGCGGGGGAAAAATCCTGAATGATCGTGATCGCCGATCACTTAAATGTTTGGTGAAATCAAATCGAAGAAAAACAACAGTAGAACTCAGGGCTATGTTAAATAGTGAAAGTAAGAGCATTTCCACACGCACAATGTGAAGGGAACTCAAGGGATTGGGACTGAACAGCTATGTAGCCGTGAGAAAACCACTAATCAGTGAGGCAAACCAGAAAAAAAGGCTTCAATTAGCTAGGGAGCATAAAGATTGGACTCTGGAGCAATGGACGAAGGTCATGTGGTCTGATGAGTCCAGATTTACCCTGTTACCAGAGTGATGGGCGCATGAGGGTAAGAAGAGAGGCAGATGAAGTGATGCACCCATCATGCCTAGTGCCCACTGTACAAGCCTGTGGGGGCAGCGCTATGATCTGAGGTTGCTGCAGTTGGTCAGGTCTAGGTTCAGCAACAGTATGTGCTCCAAGAATGAGGTCAGCTGACTACCTGAACATACTGAATGACCAGGCTATTCCATCAATGGATTTGTTCTTCCCTGATGGCACGGGCATATTCCAAGATGACAATGCCAGGATTCATCGGGCTCAAATTGTGAAAGAGTGGTTCAGGGAGCAGGAGACATCATTGTCACACATGGATTGGCCACCACAGTGTCCAGACCTAAACCCCATTGAGAATCTTTGGGATGTGCTGGAGAAGGCTTTGGGCAGCAGTCAGACTCTACCGTCATCAATGCAAAATCTTGGTGAAAAATTAATGCAACACTGGATGGAGATAAATCTTGTGACATTGCAGAAGCTTATCGAAACAATGCCACAGCGAATGCGTGCCGTAATCAAAGCTAAAGGCGGTCCAACAAAATATTTTTGGTGGCAACTTTTTTTTTTGGACGGGCAGTGTATTTCAGGGGACAGTAAAACTTTTACACTCCTTTTGTGTAACCTACCTCACTATTCCCATGTATGTAAAGCATAGGTCCATGCTGTACTTCTGCAGGTCTCTGATTTCATGACTTTAGGGCATGCTCCATCGGATGCCATAATACATTCTTCACAAGAAGCATTGCACATGGTTCCACCATATATATGATGCCTTTTACCTAATTGCTCAGGATGCAGATCTCATTTACATTATACTTTATACTGTACCCTTCCCTCTCAGTGACACATTATCATATCACTGAACACAGTAGGTTAATGCTCAATTCCGTAACAGTATGTCGGAGTGAGGGCGCAGGCTCAGGGTTTGGGCCAGCACCATCAATTGCGGGTGCCGGATGCATTGTAATACAGGAGTAGTGTTTTGCGCAGGAGTAGTCTTCCTCTTGCTCTACATGGCAGGATTATAGGTTGGGCTTGATGGACCTGTGTTTTTTCAAGTTATCGATCATGTATGTACTACAGGAGCTAACCCAACCCAGAGATGTAACCTCAGCTTCTGGGACCCTTTAAAAAATATTTAACAGCCCCCACTTTTAATTCTGGTGTTTTCCTATCTGCCAGAGAAGCATGTAATGGGGTCTTCCAGGATTATAGCCATTTTTACTTAGCCCCCAGAGTGTGGCACATCACCACTGAGGCCAGTCACTGGTAGCAGTGACAAATATATGACTCCCAAGGGTGAGAAGCCAGGGACTGGAAGATTACCAAACAGATCCAGGGCATTGGAATGGATCAGCCACCAGGATTGATACAACTAGCAATTTTTTTTTTCAAATTCAATTCAGATTCGATTCAGCAAAATGGGTCGGGCAATTCGATTCAGATCACAATAAATTTGCCAAGACAGGACTAGTAATCTAAAAGTGACAGTGACATATAGGACTATGGATAAATGCATGGCTGCTGATGGTACAGGGACGTAATGATCGCGTTCGCAGAGGGTGTGACCGGGACCGGGCTCGGCGGGGGGAGGGGGCCCGATGCACTCACATGTAATAGGAGCGCTCTGACGGGGCCCGGCATGAAGTACAGTGATAATGCCGGGCCCCGTCAGAGTGCTCTTTAAAAATGAGGCAGGGGGAGCGCAGAGGCAAGGAAGGGGGAGGCGCACTCACCCGTCAGTTCTTGTCACTGCCGGGCTGTTTGTTTTCAGAGTGAAGCAGGGCGACCTCTCCGCTCCCTGCTTCACTGTTCTTCTGAGCTCAGGCGCTCCCCCTGCTGGTGGCACACCGCACTGCTGGCTGTGGGAGTAGCGCTAAAGGGCCAGGAATCGGCCTTCAGCACAGCCAGCAGCGTGATGTGAGTGTGGAAGCACGTAATCTGGGAAGAGGGTAAGTATGTTGTTGTTTTTTTTCCATAAAGCTGCAGACTGGAGGCAAAAGGGAGGGGGGGGCACAACTAGAGCGAGGGGGCACAAAAGTGGGCATCTTTACTGAGGGGGCAGCCTAATCTGGAATAACTACTGTAAGGGGGCACATATGTGGGCATAACTACTGTGAGGGGGCACATATCTGGCATACTGTGAGGGGACACATATCTGGCCATAACCACTGTGAGGCGGCACATATCTGGCATAACCACTGTGAGGGGGCACATATCTGGCATAACCACTGCAATTGATGCCATTACTTTGTGATAGTGCCCTGAGAATGCTTCTTCTACCCCTACTAACCAGAAGATTTATTTCTATACCTCTTGAAATCTTTCATTCATTTTTGCAAAACTGAGTGTGAAAAAACAGCACAGTATAGCCAAACGGATTCCCCCAGGATGTTTTTGGTAAATAAAATGTGGATGGGTGACAAATGCAAATATAATGAGAAAATAATCTCTCATTATTTTATATCCAGGTGAAACTCGAAAAATTTTAATATTGTGCAAAAGTTCATTTATTTCAGTAATGCAACTTTAAAAGAGGTGGATTAATGCATTGTAAAATTAGCATATTGTGAAAAGGTTCAATATTCTAGGCTCAAAGTGTCGCACTCTAGTCAGTTAATTAATCCATACCCCCTAAGCAAAGGGTACCTCAAAATTGTGACTTTGTGGTTTTCATAAGATGTAAACCATAATCATCCAAATGAGTCTAATGAGTGTAATGAGTCTATCTCATATATTAGTTCCCCCTTTTAAGTTGCATTACTGAAATAAATTAACTTTTTAATGATATTCTAATTTTTCGAGTTTCATCTGTATTTGAGAAAAAAATAAAAAATAAATATATATATATATACACAATATATATATAGTTTATATAGTTTGTGGGGATTCGCTCTGGTAGTTAGGATAAGCGGGCGCAGTACAGAGGCAAAATACAAGTTCCTAATTCAAACTTTAATGTTTATTCACACATTATGCCAAAAACAAAACATCACTTTTGCAGTGTCGGTGTTACTTCACACCCAATGGCAAGTTAATATAACAAAAGTCACCTTGGTGGCAGTTCACGGTGTGAGTGCTGGGTGGGTGACTATTTCCCACGTTCCAGGCCGGGTTTTGCCAGGTATAAAACCAGCCAGCACTGCCAGGTGGAGAGGATTACCTCAGTCTGACAGTGGAGCTCAGGAGGTCTGTGTGCTGTGATCTGAGGCCAGTGCTGGGCTGGAGAGCAGAGACCCGTTTATCAGGGGAACAGGCCGGCCACACCCACTCCCAGTAAGAGCCGTCCCGGATCAGTCACTTTCGTAGCAGGCCACAGTGCCCGGAAAGTCTCTCCCTATTATAGGTTCGTAGTGTAAGTTGGTGGCAACTACCACTTTGTGAGTCCACCTGCTGGCCCTCGTGGTTAGAGACACCATGGTGGTGGGATAGTCTTTTAAGTCCCTATGAATGCACATGACCCCCACTTTCCGGACAGTATACTCAGCGGTCCGTACCAGGGGAGCCCTTACTAGGGACACCAGACTCCCTGAGTCCAGCAGGGCTTTCGCTGGAGTGTCTCCCACTTCCACCTGGCACAAGTGATTTAGAGTTTCTGGGGTACCTGCTGCACACAGCTTCCTGGCATATATCGACTGACAGAAGCCATAGTTCGTGTCCATGGGTTCCACCTGATGTGGACAGTCAGCTCATGCATGGCCAGGCTCCCGACACCGCCAGCAGACTATCGGAGCCGGGTCCATAGGGGGTACATCCTGGGCGGGTTTAGTTGACATAAGTCGCAGGCATCGTGGACTCTCAGGGTTGCTCCTGCTGTCTGAAAAGCCACCACGTGTTGTAGCATCAACTGGTTGGTCTCTTGCTGCTGCTTGTTAGCCTCCCGTTGTTGCAGGTTTGTCTCTCCCTGCTGCAGATTAGCCTCCATGAGGGCCTTCACAACAGCCTCCATTTTGTCGTGGGACATGGGTTGTAATACCGCTGGTTTCATGTATGACATACATCCGCGCCCAAAAATGCTAACCAAAAAGTATTTTGGTGTTCACGCCAGCCTCACTGCTCATGCACGCATCCTCCACTAATTGTGGCAGTTAGGATAAGCGGGCGCAGTACAGAGGCAAAATACAAGTTCGTAATTCAAACTTCAATGTTTATTCACACATGATGCCAAAAACAAAATGTCACTTTTACAGTGTTGGCATTACTTCACACCCAATGGCAAGTTAACATAACAAAAGTCACCATGGTGGCAGTTCTGCCTCATAAAGTCCAAACACAGGCTTTAGACAGCCTGTTCCCCTGACACATGGGTCTCCGCTCTCCAGCCCAGCACAGGCGTCAGATCCCAGCACACAGACCTCCTGAGCTCCACTGTCAGACGGAGGTAATCCTCTCCACCTGGCAGTGCTGGCTGGTTTTATGCCCGGCAAAACCCGGCCTGGAATGTGGGGAGTAGTCACCAACCCAGCACTTTGACTACTTCCAGTAAGAGCTGTCTCGGATCAGCTATACAGCCATGCTAAGTACCAAGGTGTCAAACAGCTGCCTACACATAAAAACCAGCTCTTACTCCACCGAGGCCAGGAACCTTGGTGACACGTACCTATCATCCACGATGATTCCTTGTATCTTCTTACTATATATATATATATATATATATATATATATATATATATATATTTATATACAGTATCTCACAAAACTGAATACATCCCTCACATTTTTGAAAATATTTTATTCTATCTTTTCATGGGACAACACTGAAGACATGACACTTTGATACAATGTAAAGTAGACAATGTACAAGGGGTGTACTCCCTTTTGTGAGATACTACATATAAATATTAGGTAAAAAAATACATAATAAAATTGGGTAAAAAAAAATATAATATTGGGTAATTTTCACATTGGTATACACTTTTTGCTTCTTCTGGCCTCGGACGTCAGAACATTTTAATTATCATGTACATCTGGACTCAAGTATTTATGTGTGTATACTGGATTTAGAGGTAATTTTGCATTCACATACGAAATGTCTGCTGCTGAAGTCATTCGTTTTTATGTTCCGTTTACTGATTTAGTGGAGCCATTTAAGTTCTGAAGGGTCAAGCCGTGCTAAAAACCTTCCTGTATTAACATTTTTACAATCAAAGCCCCGACATAAACAAAGTTTCACGTATGATGCAACTCTCCAAAAATCTTTCACTCGACTCTCTGTGGTTGCAACCACTTTGGCTCTGCTTCCAGCGAAGGAAAACCATTCCATCCATTAAATATTTTCATGATTTTGTTTCTAAATATGTCAGGGGAAGAAGAACATACATCTTTCGGCCGTTGAATTATCCATCGCACAGTGGGAATACCAGAATGTTCCACTATAGCAGCCAAGATTTCATGTACTGTATTGGGAGACAGTGTAAGTCAATATACACATACAGCTCCACAGGATCTCCTCATTTTTATGGAGATACAGTACTGTGCAAAAGTTTTAGGCAGGTGTGGGAAATATGTTTTGAAGTCAAATGCTTTCTAAAGTAGATGTGTCAATAGTTTGAATTTAAATTTATGCTGCAGCAGGACAACAACACCAAACATGCAGCCAAGAAAAACAAGGAATCCTAGAAGTGATTATATGGGCTCCACAGAGCTCTGACAACATAATCTAGACTGTCTGGGGTGACAAGAGAAGGCTCTGAGCAGGCCTACATCCACAGAAGATCAATGTTCAGTTCTCCAAGATGTTCTCTAAGACCTCCCTGCTGAGTTCCTTCAAAAACTATATTCAAGTGTTACCTAGAAGAAGATGAAGAAGGCAAAGTGTGGTCACACCAAATATTGCTTTGATTTAGATTTCTCTTTTGATTATTCATTTTACATTTTTTAATTGGTAATAATAAGCTATTAACCCTTCTTTTTTTAAGGCAGTATTACTTTGCAGCATTTTCCCCACGCCTGCCCGAACATTTTGCACAGTACTGTATGTATGATAAGACCAAGACCAAGTACCATTCATTTTAGAGACGAGTAAATAGATTCTAAAATTCGTGACTTGACCAGAATTTTCCAAAAACTTTGGATTCAAATTCAAAATTTTGGGGATTTGTGAGAATCCAGATTATGCAAGAGATAGGTGGTGGGGGAGAGATTTGAAGGCAACCAGGACACTTGTGATTCGGGTTGAATTTATCCAGACTCAAATCGAATTTAAATCATTTTTCTTCTCTCTATTATTACTCTTTGGCACCACATGAAATGCCTGTGGTACCATGTACCACAATTGAAGGCTTGTTCACTTTGCTATTAAGGGAGGATGAGATATTTGCTCTCCTTAAAGAGGACCTTTCACTACAATAAAAAATCTAAACTAAGCATACAGACATTCTCCCGGTATAGGCTCCGGTATCTTCAGATTTTCGGCTCAACTGGGAGGAGCCTGCCGGCGTCTTCTTCTCCCAGGCTGTAGCGCTGGCCAATCGCAGTGCTCAGCTCATAGCCTGAGAGAAAAAAAACCTCTCAGGCTATGAGCTGAGCGCTGCGATTGGCCAGCGCTACAGCCTGGGAGAAGGAGACGCTGGCAGGCTCCTCTTAGTTGAGCCGAAAATCTGAAGATACCGGAGCCTATACCGGGAGAATGGAGCGGCGCCCAGGGATAATAGTAAGTGCAGGGAGATCCCTGGGCGCCGCTCTCCATGTCTGTATGCTTAGTTTACATTTTTTATTGTAGTGAAAGGTCCTCTTTAAGGAGATCAACTGTGGATGGAGACTTAGTGTCAATTCTCCATGAGAAAATATTATGCAAAGAGGTATGTCCCAGAGTAAGAGATCCTGCTCGTTAGTGCCTCCTTTTGGAAGTGGCTTCCTTCCTTTGAGTCAAAGTTTGACTTTTTCTTAAACCTTGGAACATGGCAAGGGACATATCTTCATTCGCAGACTGGCTATGTTGCCTTGTTATATTCAAAGACTTGTTAAAAAGTTGGATTTTGACTAATCAGGAGTGAGATGGTTCTCTTTCTCTGGGATATTATTATTATTTTCCCATGGAACACTGCCACTAAGTCTCCATACACATCTGATCACCTTAAAGTGCATCCAAGGCATCTCATTCACTCAGCAGAAACCTACTCTGTACTGATGAGGGGGAAACCCCCCCAAAAAGCTGTCTGTGGATGAATATTTGGCTTGTCTATTTTCTTTTGTCGAGTTCCAACGCTTGTCCAAAAGTCTAAAAGTCCCACAAAGTCTCTTCCAAAAGGTGGCGCTAGTGAGATGGTTCACTTTTTCTGGGAGATAGCTCTTTGCCTTTTAACTTTTCTATGTGTATGGACCTTAAAGTACCTTAAAGGTTTTTTTCAGGATATCAATATTGATGGCCTATTCTTAGGGTAGGCACCGAGGCCTCTGAGGTATCTTCCTTGTTTACTGTACATCTCAATGGTGGTGCAGGGTATTGTAGTTTTGTCCCATTCACTTGCCTGAGCGCAGCAGTTCCTTCAACCAGCTGTCGAGAGTCATAAGGATAGGCCATCAATGTTGTAAACCAGGAAAACCCCTTTAAGGCAAGTGTGAAGTGTTGAGTTTGGTCTCCATGTAACACCAACTGGAAAAGTGCAACTTCAAGAAAGAATACAATTACTACCTGGAATATCAGGATCTCTAGGACAGAAAATCTTGTGGGTTATGTGGCCTCCTAAAATTCACTTGACATGGTGGAAATTAAACCGATCAAAACCATGTAAATTAATGTAAAGGTCCTCAAAATCAAAGGTAATTGCTGTGGTAGTGTAATGGTGCAGAACCCCGAACAACCAGACAGAGTTTAAACAATGGTGGATTTATTAAATGACGGCAGTACAGTCCAGACCAGAAATCACATGCAGGTAATCAATCCAAATAATAACTTGTGCAGGAAAACTCACAAGGGACAGCCAGACCAGGCCAAAGTTCATATGCACAGAAATAGTCAGTGTAACGTAGTACCTAGGGACGAGACATTTCCAGGGTCCGATCCGAGGTCCAACACAAGACAAACTGTTCCGCATAGAAGTTTCCCACAGGCAGTCTCTAGAGATGGATTGAGGAAGGCAGAGGTCATGCACAGGTACCTGTATAAATGAATAAAAATCCAGCTCACCAGTTCAGTCGTGCGACGGAAAAGCCAGGCCAGCTCAGCGTAAACTTCATTCAGATAAACAGATTTCCAGCACGAAGGGGATAAAATCTTGCATGTTCTTTATTGAATATTCCAAACGTACACACGGTGCAGAGAAAGAGGTCCCTCCAAGTCCCTGGTCAGACCGACATGTTTCGAGCCAGCCGGCTCTTAGTCATGATCATCAAAAGATCTTGACTAAGAGCCGACTGGCTCGAAACATGTCGGTCTGACCAGGGACTTGGAGGGACCTTTTTCACTGCACCGTGTGTACGTTTGGAATATTCAATAAAGAACATGCAAGATTTTATCCCCTTCGTGCTGGAAATCTGTTTATCTGAATGAAGTCATGCACAGGTAGTCTGGAAGAATGTGAACAGCAACATACACCAAGGTGGTCAGAACAACAGTGGGCACTGACCAGCCAGGGAGATCACGTCTTAAACACCTGCTAGCCAATCACAGAGTGCCATGTGTCTATTCCTCATAGGCCATATGATTATCCTAATCTCTGACACTTGTGCGGCCTTGGCTGGTCATTGATCACTTAACCCATGCCTGCCCTCTAATCTACTAGAGTTTATCTACAGGTATATTCCCTGTCAGCGGCCCGCGTAGCGAATAAGATGCGTGTAACCCTTTGCGAACCTCCTCTCCCGCGTGCACGTGGACGCTCAAGCGGCCCAGCATGGATACGCGAGCGAGTCGGCACGGACGTCGGAACCGCGTCTCCCCGTAAAGGAGTCGGAACCGAAGATTCCGCAAGCACATGCGTGACCTGTCCCGCTACTCCAATGGGGTCCCCCGCAGGCCGGGGGACCCGCAATTCCTGGGGGCCCCAGTGGACCGCGAAACGGGAGAGTGTCTTACAGGTAGATTTCAAGGTCTGGACCTCGAAACTAGACCTCAGATTGAGCCTGAGAACTGAAGATTTAATTCTCCTGTGCCTCATCCTTATAATAAAACAGGAAATCAGGTCAGGGACCTCTCTGTATATAATGCTCACCAAGTGGTAATGCACACTTCACGGTTACTCCATCCTCACCTCAGCCTCATGTCTGTGGTCTAAGATGACTGACTTCTAAAGTCATTACCTTGTCTGAACTGGTGTCATGAAGGACTTCACAAACATGTAATATCACTGCTCCCTACACCCAGAATTATTCTCTGTGCGCTCCGTCAGATGTTGGACCTGCAGAGGTGAAAACAACAATGTCGGAAAACATGCTATAGCAATATAGATATTAACACAATAATATCTATCTAAATGAAAAATTCTACGGCAATTCCAGATGACGTTCAAAAACAGTGTTCTTTAAAGGGTTTCTATCACTTCATATGACATAATTAGCTGGCAGACACTAGCGATCTGCTAGTGTCTGCTCTGGCCAACCATCCTACTATAATCACTTGTGGGGCAACGGTTTTGCTAAAAAACTAACTTTTATAAATATGCTAATGAGCCTCTAGGTGCTATGTGGGCGTCATTAGCACCTAGAGGCTCCGTCTACCTTCATACACAGCGGCCGCCCAGCACGTCCCTCCAGCCCGCCCATGTCCTCCTCCGTGTGACGCAGCGGCCGAATTCTCGCGCATGCGCCGTGCGCGGCTGTATTCGGCGCATTAGAGATGTCTGAGCTCGGAGCGGTCAGACATTCAATGCGCATGCGCGGCTGTATTCGGCCGCTGCGTCACACGGAGGAGGACATGGGCGGGCTGGAGGGACGTGCTGGGCGGCCGCTGTGTATGAAGGTAGACGGAGCCTCTAGGTGCTAATGACGCCCACATAGCACCTAGAGGCTCATTAGCATATTTATAAAAGTTAGTTTTTTAGCAAAACCGTTGCCCCACAAGTGATTATAGTAGGATGGTTGGCCAGAGCAGACACTAGCAGATCGCTAGTGTCTGCCAG
This sequence comes from Bufo bufo, assembly GCF_905171765.1. NCBI lineage: Eukaryota > Metazoa > Chordata > Amphibia > Anura > Bufonidae > Bufo > Bufo bufo. Next base: position 118,907,657 of record NC_053398.1, on the reverse strand, counting down.
CTAATTATGTCATATGTAGTGATAGAAACCCTTTAATTAAACAAACTTCCATGGTGGAAGATATATATATATACGCACACACATTATCTATCTATCTATCTATCTATCTATCTATCTATCATCTATCTATCTATCTATTATCTATCTATCTATCTATCTATCTATTATCTATCTATCTATCTATCTCATATTTGTTTAATATCTATATTTATCTTTTATCTATCAATCATCTATCTGTTTATCCGTCTATCTATCAGTCTGTCTATCTGTCTCTCTATCTATAAGCATGCAGTATATTGGATTGATAAATAATGAAGTATAAGAAACTTCTGAAGAAATATGTGGTAGTATAAATGAGAGGGATCCTGGAATGTGTACAATTTACGTCTTGATTTTGCGGATCCTTATAAACAATCTCTGTATAACCCAGCAGGTTCCAAGTGCAGAATAAAGCATCCTGGGCCGACAGGAGACACAAATAAATGTCTTGATTAGCCGGGCCTGACACTTGCATAAACATGTGCAACCGACAGATTCCTGGCCAAACCTTATGTATAGATTTCTGCTAGGAAAGATTAGAGTAAAGGAGAAAGGGAGCAGAACTCAGAAATCAGGTTATCCGGGCAGCATTTGATACTGGAGAGCAACCACTACAGTAAATGAAAGCTTTTTTCTTCCTTTTAGCGCTTCCTGTTTTAAGGTTGGTTTTATTGATTTCTGTATTTTAATGCCACAAGACGTTACAAGGATCACACTAAATTGTCTTTATTTTCTCCAGCGCTGATTGAGGCTTAAGATAGTTTCACCAAGAAATTATGCAGAGCAAAATCTCAAGTCAATTTGGAACATTATCTATCTATCTTATATCTATTATCTATCTATCTATCTATCTATCTATCTATCTAATATCTATCTATCTATCTATCTATCTATTATCTATCTATCTTATATCTATTATCTATCTATCTATCTATCTATCTATCTATCTATCTATCTAATATCTATCTATCTATCTATCTATCTATCTATCTATCTATCTATCTATTATCTATCTATCTATTATCTATCTATCTATTATCTATCTTCTATCTATCTATCTATCTATCTATCTAATATCTATCTAGCTATCTATCTATCTATCTATAAACTATCTATCTATTATCTATCTTCTATCTACACTCACCTAAAGAATTATTAGGAACACCATACTAATACGGTGTTGGACCCCCTTTTGCCTTCAGAACTGCCTTAATTCTACGTGGCATTGATTCCACAAGGTGCTGATAGCATTCTTTAGAAATGTTGGCCCATATTGATAGGATAGCATCTTGCAGTTGATGGAGATTTGAGGGATGCACATCCAGGGCACGAAGCTCCCGTTCCACCACATCCCAAAGATGCTCTATTGGGTTGAGATCTGGTGACTGTGGGGGCCATTTTAGTACAGTGAACTCATTGTCATGTTCAAGAAACCAATTTGAAATGATTCGAGCTTTGTGACATGGTGCATTATCCTGCTGGAAGTAGCCATCAGAGGATGGATACATGTTCTCATTCTGTTTACGCCAAATTTGGACTCTACCATTTGAATGTCTCAACAGAAATCGAGACTCATCAGACCAGGCAACATTTTTCCAGTCTTCAACAGTCCAATTTTGGTGAGCTCGTGCAAATTGTAGCCTCTTTTTCCTATTTGTAGTGGAGATGAGTGGTACCCGGTGGGGTCTTCTGCTGTTGTAGCCCATCCGCCTCAAGGTTGTGCGTGTTGTGGCTTCACAAATGCTTTGCTGCATACCTCGGTTGTAACGAGTGGTTATTTCAGTCAACGTTGCTCTTCTATCAGCTTGAATCAGTCGGCCCATTCTCCTCTGACCTCTAGCATCCACAAGGCATTTTCGCCCACAGGACTGCCGCATACTGGATGTTTTTCCCTTTTCACACCATTCTTTGTAAACCCTAGAAATGGTTGTGCGTGAAAATCCCAGTAACTGAGCAGATTGTGAAATACTCAGACCGGCCCGTCTGGCACCAACAACCATGCCACGCTCAAAATAGCTTAAATCACCTTTCTTTCCCATTCTGACATTCAGTTTGGAGTTCAGGAGATTGTCTTGACCAGGACCACATCCCTAAATGCATTAAAGCAACTGCCATGTGATTGGTTGACTAGATAATTGCATTAATGAGAAATAGAACAGGTGTTCCTAATAATTCTTTAGGTGAGTGTATATATCTATTTGCTTTATTTTATAAGGGCAAACAAAAATCTTACTGCAGACATGACTTAGGGTACTTTCACACTTGCGTTGTTGGATTCCGGCAGGCAGTTCCGTCGCCGGAACTGCCTGCCGGATCCGGAAATCCATATGCAAACGGATAGCATTTGTAGACGGATCCAGATGTGGATCCGTCTCACAAATGCATTGCAATACCGGATTAGTCTCTCTGGTGTCATCTGGAAAAATGGATCCGGTATTTATTTATTTTCATATTTTTAAAGGTGTTTTTCCAGAACACTTGGTGCCGGATCTGGCATTAATGCATTTCAATGGAAAATAATGCCGATCCGGCATTCCGGCAAGTGTTCCAGAATTTTGGACGGAGAAAATATCGCAGCATGCTGCAGTATTTTCTCCGTCCAAAAACCGTAAGAGGGACTGAACTGAAGACATCCTGAAGCATCCTGAACGGATTGCTCTCCATTCAGAATAGAATGCATTAGGATAAAACTGATCCGTTCTTTTCTGGTATAGAGCCCCTAGGACGGAACTCAGTGCTGGACAAGAATAATGCTAGTGTGAAAGTACTCTTAAAGGGATTGTTTGAATTATGAAAAAATGATGCTTCAGGCAGGTATGGTCATAAAATAATAAAATAACATATAATCATCTATTTCACCCCCTGCCACTTCCAGCATCACTGCTCTGATCCTCCCTTTGCTGCTTCTCTGCAGCTCTATGTGACTGCTGCAGCCAAATACTGGTCTCAGTGGTCATGTGCTGTATACTGCTAAGGCCAGTAATTGGCTGCAGACCAAGAAGATGGCGTCAAGCTTTAACGGCAGAGCTTTGGGTGGAATAGGTGAGATTACATTATTGTAAAGTTGATCAAAGTGGACAATTCCACCCAAACTGATCATTTGTTGGAATGATAAAACATGATTGAATGATTTAACAGAATGATTTTCGCCAACAAATGGCAGATGGCCATCGTCTGGAAAGAGGTTGGCCATATTTAAAAGTTCATGACTGTAAATGGAGCAGTTGTCTAATTAAAGGTGCTATATTTCCCTTTAAATACATTTTTCTTAATTCCATGCACCATTAATCTGCACTGCAGCGCCCCGTATCTGGAATTAGATTCCTGAATGTTTGATATTTTGCAGCTAATAATTTATCGATGGTCTTCAGCATGACAGTTTACATTTTCTATACAGTAATTAGTGGTAGTGATTAGTGTTGATCGAGCACCAAAGTGCTCGGGTGCTCTGGTGCTCGGGCCGACCACCTCGGGATGCTTGGGTGCTCTACCGAGCACCCGAGCACAAAAGAAGTCAATGGGAGAACCCGAGCATTAAACCAGGCACCCCCTGCTCTGAAGAAGAGAGGGTGTCTGGTTCATAAGAAATGGTCAGAAAATGATGGAAACACCACTGAAATGGTTCGGGAACAGCATGGGGGGGGATGTCTGGATGCATCTTGGACTCCCAGGTCGCTACTGGATACGTTGTTGTCCGAGTAGTACACCACTTTTACAGACTGACAATAATACGCACCAAACCGAAGATAAAATCGATTTTAGAGGAAAAATTGTTAGGAAACATTCTTTCCTGTATATTTACTTGTATATAAAGTGCAAGTGCTGCCAAAAATTACAAGGAAGAGGCGCTCCGATACAACCTGTATATCACATAAAGGAGGGCCTCATTCACATTGTGGTACAATAGTTCAGGTAGTGGGACTCCTACACTCATAAAGCCCACTAAATGAAAGGGCTGCCAAAAATTACAAGGAACCGGGACTCCAATGCACCCTTTATTACACATAAAGGAGGGCATTATACACACCCCTGAAAAATTATGATTGATGGCCTGCTGGTGACCCTCAAAAACATTAGGAGCAAGGGCCTGCTGCTGATTTGACCATCTAAAACATTAGGGGTGAGGGTCTGCTGCTGAGCTGACGATCTAAAACAATAGGAGTGAGGGCCTGCTGCTGAGCTGACCTTGGAAAAAATTATGGGTGAGGGCCTGCTGCTGAGCTGACCATCGAAAAAATTATGGTTGAGGGTCTGCTGCTGAGCTGACCATCAAAACAATTATGGTTGAGGGCCTGCTGCTGATCTGACCATGGAAAAAATTATGGTTGAGGGCCTGCTGCTGAGCTTACCATCGGAAAAAATTATGGTTGAGGGCCTGCTGCTGAGCTGACTATCGAAAAAAAATTATGGTTGAGGGCCTGCTGCTGAGCTGACCATCGAAAAAATTATGGTTGAGGGCCTGCTGCTGAGCTTACCATCGGAAAAATTATGGTTGAGGGCCTGCTGCTGAGCTGACCCTCTAAAACATTAGCAGCGAAGGCGGCCTAATAAGGAAGATTGAACCATATACCCTTTTTTGTGGTGGAAGGGGTGCATGGGAAAACAGTGTATTCAATACACCATAAAAGCCACATTTAAAGTGCCTTTTTGTTCAGCCGCTTTCCTCTGGTGGAGTAGAGAAGTCAGGGGCAATCCAGGCCTTGGTGGCGGCTTTGGAGCTCGGCAAGCTCACACACATACCATGCCTAGCCCACATGTTCAACTTAGTGGTTCAGCGGTTTCTCAAAACCTACCCCAATTTGCCTGAGCTACTGGTGAAGGTGCGCCGCGTGTGTGCCCATTTCCAAAAGTCATCTACAGCTGCCACCGGTCTGACAATGCTGCAGCAGCGCTTGCAATTGCCAGCTCCCCGACTGTTGTGCAATTGCCAGCTCACCACGTTCCAAATGTTGGCCAGGCTTTGTGAGCAGCAGGGGGCAGTAGTGGAATACCAGCTGCAACATGGCCGTCGCCTTTCCATTCAGCTTCCACTCTTCACAAGCGAGGAGTGGGCATGGATGTCTGACATCTGTGAGGTTTTACGCAACTTTGAGGAATCAACACAGATGGTGAGCGGCGATGCCGCTATTATCAGCATAACCATCCCACTTCTGTGGGAAGACAGTACACAGGGTGATAGCCAGATCACCCTCAGTTCGTCTTCTCAGCGCAAATTGGATTATGATGATGATGAGGAGGAGGAGGAGGAGCAGGAGACGGTTGCCTCCGCTACAGAGGGTAGTACCCACAGCAGGTTTATTCCATCTGTTCAGCGTGGATAGGCCAAAAAGGATGAGCAGATTGAGAGTGATCCTCCTGATGACGACAGCGAAGTCTTGCCTGTTTTTACTCTGGCACACATGGCTGACTTTGTAGTGTACGGGGACTGTAATGCCCGTCACTACAAAAGTGTCACTTGGTGTGCTGTCGTCTCCCCTTACTTATGGGGAAGTTGGTATATGTCATCTTTATAAAATGTCATGTAATGTAATGCTATGTATTTCCCTGTTACTGTGAAACTTGCAAGTACAGGCCTGCTAGGGGTGTCATTCCAGCTTCTAGTCACTAGAGGGAGCTAGAGAGCCCTAGTTTATATAAGGCCCAGTCAGGGAAGCAAAAGTCAGTCTAGTCTAAGTGAGTCTTAAGTGGGAGTCTGAAGTTGGAGCTTAGACTATGTCAGAGACAAGTCCAGGCCTGAAGCCTGCGGACCAGGAGAAGGTTCCCCTCCTGAATGTATATATGCAGAAGCAGGAAGACCACTGTTAAACAGCCTGACAGTTCAGAAGTTTTTAGAGCCTGAGGAAGCTGAGAGGGACAGAGGCAAGCCAAGGAAAGCAAGAGGTACTTAAGACCACAGAGGAGGTACTTTATAAGGATAAAACCAAGGATATACGCCCGAGTTAAGGTATTGGACCTTGGAGAAGAGTTTCTATTTTCCAGGATCAGTCAGGAATAGAGTGCAAGCTGCCTGTACTGCAAGTCCTGAGTTAAACACTCTGAAGTCACCTTGCTGTAACTGTATTGCCTGCATCGACCGTATTGAAAAATCGACTGTATGCAAAGGAACTGCGTTTCCGTTAATGTCCCTATATATGAAAACTACTAAAGTTGGAGTTCTGCTTTAACATCACGTGTTCCTCAGTTATTCCTGCTATCAGCAAACGGCGTGCCACCGTTTAATTGGCACTGGCGTCACGAACATTTCTTACCATCACCTGCCCTTGCAGAGAGTCAGCCGTCTCAGGTTAGTGTCTATTGCACTACAACACCCAGGAACATTTCTAAACACAACTTGAGTACGCTGCACTTCTCTTTTGGCGTCACAAACAGGATACGCACGCTTTATAGTGCAAGAAGCGTGAACTTTGTGCCTTATACAGTTGCCCTGTGATCAAAGTGACAAATTGCCTGTTTATTGAAAGTGGACTTTGTGGACTGAAAAACATACCCAAAGTGTACCTAAAACCTCTAAAAAGCGCTGTGCAGTGTTGCGCTATCAAAAGGAAGAAAATCGCCACATCGGAGTGTGGTTTTGTGGACTTTTCATCATCCTGCTTGCTGTCAGTGAATAGACAGCGTTTCTTGCTAAAGATGGCCGCTGAGCTTGCTGAATTTACTGCTGCGTCATCCCGAAAAGGCGGGAAAAATTGGCGCCTTTTTGAGGAAATAGCGGGAAGGAGTTCAAGGTCAGGCGCCACTGCTTATCTGGACATTTGCATGTCTGCCAGCATGGACACCGCCTTCCATATACTGGAATACCTGGGGGGCGGCCTCCCAGTGCAGTGGGAGGAGCTGGCTGATTTAATTAACGTGGCCCTATCGCTCTCCAGAGAAGGATCGAGCATGTTGGAAAGTGAACAGAGCGTTGCTGCAACGTCCGCACCGGAGATTTCAAAAATGAGTGATATTGGTGTATAGCCAGAGGAGGCTCCACCGGCCTACTCTCCGGGACCGGAGAAACCCGCCTGCCGCCCACGGGAGAAAGAACCAGAGCATCACTATGGCTCTTGGAGAGACTTCTTTCAGCCCTCTTTCAAGTGGTCATCACTTATGGCAGAGATCCGGGAGGCCGCTATAAAGCGGAATACAAAGACTAAAATCTATTATGAGGAACTGACCAAGACTATCCATGAACGACACACCAACACCCAACCCCGCCTGGAAAGGAGAAAGGGAGTGGTGGTGTCCTTTGACAAAACCCGCGGCTACGGGTTCATACAAGATTACCTGACTGGCAGAGACCTATATGTTAACAGAAGGTCTGTCAAGAGAGACTACCTCCCTTCCTATCAGCACAGCCTCCGCGAGGGAGAGGAAGTGGAGTTCACCCCTGCCGAGAGCCTGAGAGGCCCTTATGCCACTGCCGTGACCCGTCCCAAGCGAGGACCTGAGGACTGGGAGGCAGAAGAAGAAGACTACTCTGGCTGCGAGCGGGAACCGGAACGCTCTCCAGAGCCGGCTCATCACGCCTTCCAGGAGCGGAGCTCCTTCATTGGGCCTAACGTCTTCTGGCAGCCAACCGTGTTGGAAAAATGGGTGAGCCCCTACCCTTCCCCCGAGATGCCTCGTCGGGAGAAGACCATACAAGATATGGAAAACTTAAAAGGACTTCGCAATACCTTTGAGAGCATCCGGAGGGGTCGGAGACCCGATTCACCACCAGAACCTGCAGAGGCCGAGTCCGAGCCATCGTTGACTGTGCCTGCGCCGGCGGCGCCAGCAGATGACAGCGACTCTGACGCAGAGAGCATCGGTGAGCAGATTGTCCGGCTGGAGGAGAAGTTGCGGGAGCTGCGCAAGATCGCGACCGCCAAGATCCAGACGCCGCCGAAGAAGGACGAGGTAAGGGTGCCTGTCACCACCCGTAGACCACCTTCTGCTGCCACCGCTCCATCAGTGCCCCAAAGAAGACCCCCTGTTGCTGTGAATTGCTGCACAGAGCCCACCGGACCGCTTGCGGCGGCGGTATCAACTCCACTTCATCCCACAATTATCATGCCGGGACCGGTACGGTCCACCCAAGGGTTTACCCCTAGGCCCATGGGGCCAATACCTATTAGGGGCCCCTTTACCTTGCAGCTGCCCCCTAACACCGTTATGTGGGCACATCCTCCTGTAGAGGACTACTACAGGCCGTACTTGCCAGCAGAGCCGGGTAATGATGACATACCCCTGTGAATCAGCCTGCTAGGCCTTTGATTTATTTCACCAAAAAAATGATGTTATTAACCCTTCCAGGACAGGAGTCCTATGTTTCCTGGTCGTTTGTTGCTGCTGCCAGTTTATCCACGGCTCAGTGGTAGGTGTTGACCACTGAAGTATTAAAGTCAACAAAACCACGTTTGTTTCCAGGACCTCCTGCCTGCTTTTGCTATCCCACGCCAAGTTGTGCCTGTTCCTTTGTTGCACCTTTTACCCTTAACCCCCTTTTCAGGTTGATCAGGGGTATTACAGCACTTGTTTTATATTCTACAATTTTATTGTGCAACTTGATACTAAGGAACCGTGCCCGGAGACAGACTCAAAAGAACCAGAGCCTCTGAGATTCTTATTCTTTTTTAAAGGGTTTCTATCACTTCGTATGACATATTTAGGTGTCAGACACTAGCGATCCGCTAGTGTCTGCTCTGCCCAACCATCCTAATATGATAGGTTTTGGGGCAGCCGTTTTGCTAAAATAACAACTTATATCTATATGCTAATGAGCCTCTAGGTGCTATGGGGGCGTCATTAGCACCTAGAGGCTCCGTCTACCTTCATAAACTGTCGCCGCCCAGCGCGTCCCTCCAGCCCGCCCATCTCCTGCTGAATGCGATCCTCTCCATGCGCGTCTCTGTTCTGCGCATGCGCAATGAATGTCTGACCGCTTCCCTGCTCAGACATCTCCACTGCGCCTGCGCCGATGACATCATAGTGCTCCGAGGAACAGGCGCAGTGGAGATGTCTGAGCAGGGAAGCGGTCAGACATTCATTGCGCATGCGCAGAACAGAGACGCGCATGGAGAGGATCGCATTCAGCAGGAGATGGGCGGGCTGGAGGGACCCGCTGGGCGGCGACAGTTTATGAAGGTAGACGGAGCCTCTAGGTGCTAATGACGCCCCCATAGCACCTAGAGGCTCATTAGCATATAGATAAAGGTTGTTATTTTAGCAAAACGGCTGCCCCAAAACCTATCATATTAGGATGGTTGGGCAGAGCAGACACTAGCGGATCGCTAGTGTCTGACACCTAAATATGTCATACGAAGTGATAGAAACCCTTTAAGGAAATGTGCCCAGAGATGGACTCCACCGCACGAGAGCCTCTGTGATTTAATAGGAAAATAACCTGGGTACGGACTCATGTTTGTTCTTTGAGCCTCCAAGAACTTTTAAACTGTTTTACCGTTTCCTACTGTTCTATTTTGGACTTATTCATTGTCATGGACTATCCTGGTTATAATGTTACGCTGTGCCAGGTCAGCGCCCCAGTTCTATTCACTATCCTGAGAAGAAGAGAACGACGCCCCTTGTCACCACCCTTCACCTTTATCAATTGGACCTGATATGAATGTAAATGCAGATGAATTACATAAATGTATGCCTGCATGTCTCTTTTTCTGTTTCAGGTAGAGATTCCAGTTGGGCGAGCCCTGATGGAGTACGAGGTCGTACTCAGCTTAAAGCAGTGGGGTATGTAGTGTACGGGGACTGTAATGCCCGTCACTACAAAAGTGTCACTTGGTGTGCTGTCGTCTCCCCTTACTTATGGGGAAGTTGGTATATGTCATCTTTATAAAATGTCATGTAATGTAATGCTATGTATTTCCCTGTTACTGTGAAACTTGCAAGTACAGGCCTGCTAGGGGTGTCATTCCAGCTTCTAGTCACTAGAGGGAGCTAGAGAGCCCTAGTTTATATAAGGCCCAGTCAGGGAAGCAAAAGTCAGTCTAGTCTAAGTGAGTCTTAAGTGGGAGTCTGAAGTTGGAGCTTAGACTATGTCAGAGACAAGTCCAGGCCTGAAGCCTGCGGACCAGGAGAAGGTTCCCCTCCTGAATGTATATATGCAGAAGCAGGAAGACCACTGTTAAACAGCCTGACAGTTCAGAAGTTTCTAGAGCCTGAGGAAGCTGAGAGGGACAGAGGCAAGCCAAGGAAAGCAAGAGGTACTTAAGACCACAGAGGAGGTACTTTATAAGGATAAAACCAAGGATATACGCCCGAGTTAAGGTATTGGACCTTGGAGAAGAGTTTCTATGTTCCAGGATCAGTCAGGAATAGAGTGCAAGCTGCCTGTACTGCAAGTCCTGAGTTAAACACTCTGAAGTCACCTTGCTGTAACTGTATTGCCTGCATCGACCATATTGAAAAATCGACTGTATGCAAAGGAACTGCGTTTCCGTTAATGTCCCTATATATGAAAACTACTAAAGTTGGAGTTCTGCTTTAACATCACGTGTTCCTCAGTTATTCCTGCTATCAGCAAACGGCGTGCCACCGTTTAATTGGCACTGGCGTCACGAACATTTCTTACCATCACCTGCCCTTGCAGAGAGTCAGCCGTCTCAGGTTAGTGTCTATTGCACTACAACACCCAGGAACATTTCTAAACACAACTTGAGTACGCTGCAACTTCATGTTAGGCTGCATTTCCCATAACCCTCGTTATATGCATTTTGGCCAACACCGATTACTGTTTGTTCACCCTTCTCAACCCCTGCTACAAAGAGAACTTCTCATATCTCATTCCTGTGGTGGAGAGGACGAGCAAAACAGTGCAATACCAGAAGATCCTTGTTAAAAAATTGCTCCAAAAATTTCCATATGACAACGCTGGCGGCAGAGTCAGTAGTTCCTTAGCCAACCGAGGAGGGGAGACAAGGGGAACACATAGCAGTTTCAACAGAGGCAGGGCAACACTATCCAAGGCCTGGGACAGTTTTATGACACCTCGCCAGCACCCTCACCCTGATGCGCGGCCTAGTGTCACAAGGAGTGAAAAATTTTGGAAGATGGTGAAGGAGTACATAGCAGACCGTGTCAATGTCCTCAATGATCCCTCAGGCCCTTACAACTACTGGGTGTCCAAGCTGGACACGTGGCCAGGGCCGTCTTTAATATTGATTGGACCCTGGGCAAAAATTTACTTGGGCCCCCTGGATCCTGCCTTCCCACACCTTAGCAGGCAATCACGCCCTCCACCACAACACACACATAAAAAATGCACACACCTGGTAGAGTCCAGTGAATGACTGTAAATACTTCCAGTTCTGAAGACTCCAGCGGCTCAGGATCAGTGCTCTGGGCAGCTGGGCTCAGGCTGGAAGTGGGCACCGCTCTGCAGGAAGGAGACTAGGGCTCGGCTCACCCTAGTGTTACAGTGCACCCCAGCACCCCACAGTATGCAGTATAGCACCCTATAGTATACAGCACCACACAGTATACAGTATAGCACCCCACACTATACAGTACCCCACAGTATATAGTAGAGCAGTATAGATGCCCACAGTATACAGCACCCCACAGTATACAACACCTCACAGTATACAGTAGAGCAGTATAGCAGCCCACAGTATACAGCACCCCACAGTATTCAACACCTCACAGTATACAACACCTCACTGTATACAGCACCCCAAAATATACACGATACAGCCCCCCACACTATACAGTACAGCAGTATAGCACTCCACACTATACCGCACCCACAGTATACAGACCCCCACAGTATACAGGCCCCCACAGTATACAGCTCCCCACACAGTATACAGGCCCCCACACAGTATACAGGCCCCCACACAGTATACAGCCCCCCACACAGTATACAGGCCCCCACACTATACAGGTCCCCACACTATACAGGCCCCCCACTTTATACAGGCCCCCCCACCGTATACAGCCCCCCACACAGTATACAGCCCACCACACAGTATACAGCCCACCACAGTATACAGCCCCCCACACAGTATACAGCCCAGCACACAGTATACAGGCCCCCACACAGTATACAGCCCCCCACACAGTATACAGGCCTCCCACACAGTATACAGCCCTCCCACACAGTATACAGCCCCCCCACACAGTATACAGCCCAGCACACAGTATACAGGCCCCCACACAGTATACAGCCCCCCACACAGTATACAGGCATCCCACATAGTATACAGCCCACCACACAGTATAAGGCCCCCACACAGTATACAGGCCCCCACACATTATGCAGCCCCCCACAGTATACAGGCCCCCCACAGTATACAGCCCACCACAGTATACAGCCCAGCACACAGTATACAGTCCCACACAATATACAGCCCCCCACAGTATACAGGCCCCACACAGTATACAGCCCACCACACAGTATACAGCCCCCCCCACAGTATACAGTCCCACACAATATACAGCCCCCCACAGTATACAGGCCCCCACACAGTATACAGCACCCCACTATACAGTAGTTTACAGTATATTAACATAACAGCCCCTGTCACCTTTTTCTGATGTAATCTTCACACAAAAAAGCTCCACAGTTAACTTCTGCAACACTCCTGCTAGGACCTGTGATGACCTCATAGCCATGTGACCAGTAATTTCTAGGTTACTGGTCACATGGTGATGATGTCATTAAGGTCCTAGATCACAACTTTAACACAGTACGATGCCTGTGTAGCTGACAGCTTGACACCCGGGGCAGTAGCTAGCAGGGCTCAAGAGGCAGCTGCCTTGGGCCCCCAGGAGCAACTGGGCCCGGGGCAGCTGTCCCTTTTGCCCCTTGGTAAAGACGGCCCTGCACGTGGCACGAACTGGCGCTCTACGCCTTGAAGGTGCTGGCCTGCCCTGCCACCAGCGTTTTGTCAGAGTATTCAGTGCTGCTGGTAGCATTATAACAGATAAGCGTATCCGCGTGTCAACTGAAAATGCTGACAGGTTGACTCTTATAAAAATGAACAAGGCCTGGATTGACTATGACTTCTCTACTCCACCAGAGGAAAGCTGATGAACATCAAGGCACTTTAAATGTGTTGTTTATAATGTACTGAATACACTGTATTCCCATGCACTCATTCTACCACAAACAAGGGTATATGGTTGAATCTTCCTTTTCTCATCCTCCTTCTTCTCTTCCATCATATCAACACATGCTTATTCGTCGCTATATAATGCCATCACATATATGCCCTTCGCATATAATGTTTTACATGGTCAGCTCACCAGCAGGCCCTCACCTACAATGTTTTACAGGGTCAGCTCACCAGCAGGCCCTCGCATATAATGTTTTACAGGGTCAGCTCACCAGCAGGCCCTGGCATTTAATTTTTTAGAGGGTCAGTTCACCAGCAGGCCTTCACCTACAATTTTTTACAGGGTCAGCTCAACTGAAGGCCCTCGCATATAATATTTTAGAGGGTCAGCTCACCTGCAGGCCCTCACCTACAACATTTTAGAAGGTCAGCTCACCAGCAGGCCCACACCTAAAATCTTTTACAGGGTCAGCTCACCTGCAGGCCCTCACCTAATTATATCTAATAGGTAATTTGCGCGCATGCTGCCTTGCTTGGATGTGGTAGCTATAGCTGTTTCTCAGGCTCCCTCTCCGGAATCCAACCATGATTCCCCTGTTGCCCGTGGTCACTATGGTTTGCGCGGAAAATAACATCGAAAGTTAATAGGGCAGACATCCGAATGGATCGTCGTCGTCACGGGGACGCGTGAGCGACCCCGGGTTATCTAGAGTCACCAAACTGGCAGCAGACCCTCGCCCATAATGTTTTAGATGGTCAGATCAGCAGGCCCTTTTAGGGTCACCATCAGGCCATCAATCATAATTTTTCAAGGCTGTGTATGATGCCCTTTATGTGTAACAAAGGGTGTATTTTTGGTAGCCCTTTCACTTAGTGCATAGGTTTTATGAGTGCAGGAGTTCCACTACCTGAACAATTGTACCACAATGTGAATAAGGCCTTCTTTTATGTGATATACAGGTTGTATCGGAGTGCCTCTTCCTTGTAATTTTTGGCAGCACTTGCACTTTATATACAAGTAAATTTATAGTATATAGTATAGTAAGAATATTTCCTAACAATTTTTACTCTAAAATCGATTTTATCTTTGGTTTTGTGCGTATTATTGTCAGTCTGTAAAAGTGGCGTACTACTCGGACAACATCGTTCCCAGTAGCGACCTGGGAGTCCAAGATGCATCCAGACATCCTCCCCATGCTGTTCCCAAACCATTTCAGTGGTGTTTCCATCATTTTCTGACCTTTTCCTATGAACCAGGCACCCTCCCCTCTTCAGAGCAGGGGGTGCCTGGTTTAATGCTCGGGTTCTCCCATTGACTTCCATTATACTCGGGTGCTCGGTAGAGCACCTGAGCATCCCGGTGTGTTTGGCCCGAGCACCCGAGCACTTTGGTGCTCGATCAACACTAATGAGCAGGTCTTAAAGGAGTTTTCCAAGATTCTTATGTTGATGACCTCTCCTCAAGATAGTAATCAATATTAAATCGGTCAGGTTATGACAACCCAGACCCCCACTGATCAGCTGTTTGTGGAGGCCGCAGTTGCTCTCGTGAAAGTTCCGCCCTCTTCCTAAGCCAGTGATGTCACATATATTGGTCACATGTACCATTGCAATACCAAGCATAGCCACTATAAAAAGTATGGTGCTGTGCTTGGTATGTTGTGAGGAGGCTGCAGCCCCATCAGCTAATTAGTGGGGGGTGCTGGGAGTCAGACCTCTAACGATCTGATATTGATGATGACCTATCCTGAACCTTTAAAGGGGTTGTCCTTGTCATTCGTTAGAATGTTCCATTATTATGATTTGTAAATCTGATTTACATATATTTTTTACCAATTTATTTATGTTTGAAGTTAATCAATCTTACTTTTACTTCCGGATCAATTGTATAATAACAAGTTTGATTGTTCTGTTTTGTCTATGTGCTTTAAGGAAACTTTGAAACGCGGCGTACGAGTTGTCAATAGAATAGTCATTGTTTTTTATTCTCTCTGTGTTAACGCCTCGTCACCTATATTTTACCCCTATTTTATTAGCCACTGTGATTTTTGTCCATTGGATAGCGGCTGTGCTTGGTATTGCAGCTAAGCACTATTTACTTGAATGGGGCTGAGCTGCACTTAGGCCACGTGACTGATGAACGAGATATCACTAGCCTAGGCATATGCCGCAGTGCTCTTCAAACAGCTGATCATCGGGAGTGCCAATCTTATACTGATGATCTATTCTGAGGATAGGCCATCAATAGGGATGAGCAAATCAAGCTTTGGATCCAAGATATCCAAATATATGGGGTCGAGCGAGGGAAATTTGTTATCGCTGAAGTCCCGCGGGATTTGATTTTTCAACTTGAAAATCATTTTAAAACTTGGTTCTGAAGTCGGCTTCGGATTCCTGTTTTAGAACGGTTTTCAATTTTAAAAATCGAATGCCGAAGTTATTCACTGAAATCTCTCGAGACTTTGGTGATAACTCATTTCAACGCTCCGTAGCCCATACATTTGAATACCGATCGGACTCAAATCTCCGTACAGTATTCAAATGAAGTTTTGACTGAGGCGACTTTGGATCTAGGATCTGAAGCTCACTTTGCTCAATACTAGCCATCAATATCAAAATTTCGGACAACACCTTTAAGTTCAGACAAAGCACAGAAGCACAAACAGAGCCAAGACACTTTAAGCAACCACGGGCAATCACAATCACTGAGTGGTGGTCTTAACTCTCCACCTAGCTCTGGGATTGGACGCTGAGCTAGAAACCCAGTTGGCTAACATTCCTGCCTCACTGATAGGTTGACCAGCTGGGTCTTGACTGGTTGGCATGTCAACCCTCCCAGCACAGCCACAAATGGTATCTTGGCTGGGTAAATTTCTGACAGCTGTATTATACTCCAGAGCTGCATTCACAATTCAGCTAGTTGTCATAGACATTCACAATACAGCTTGTCAATAGACATGTCACGGATGGTGTTACAGAAAACTAGAAGACACAAATGAAGATCAGACTGACTTGATCCAAAACTAAGGAACAGAAGGGTAAGCCCTGTAACAAGCCTAGCTCTCTCCCTAACTGCTCAGCATATGCAAAAATCTCAATGGTAGAAAACTGCATACCCTCGTTCCTCGACTGTATGACACCTGAACACCCTATAATAGTGAGGGGACACGACCACCAGCTCCCTACACTTAATACGGAGGGAGTCAGGGTCACCTATGATCAAGCAAACAGGAAAACAGGAATAAAGAAACAGACTTAACTTGTGGGTGCAGCAGAAACAGCTTCTAGCATTAGCACACTCCAGGAAGTTGTATAAACCGCAAAGTGATGCAGTATGGGAGGGGATTTAAAGGGATGCAATCAGTGCAACTTGATGACAGTTGAGAGAGGGAAACGAGATGACAAAATGAAAGCAAAACAAAAGAACCTCAAGCAGGAGGTTCTGAAGGACGTCTGTCAGAGCTTCTCAGATGTCTGGCGGTGACAAGACATTACCCTTCCCTTAATTTAGTCATCTGAGCTACATTACATTCTGGGGGAGGCAAAAGATTAATGTTGAAACCCAAGGAGTGCATTCTAAATACTGCCTTGTGCACCATTGTTTTGAGGGAATAACCGTAGGGGGTGCAGAGGTCGCTGTAACCCTGCTGTCTGAGGGGGCTTAAAGTCCACATGAGAAGACACCAGTATAAGTACTGGTATATGGAAGGTGGGTTCCTGTTCAAGATTTAAAATTAAGGTTCAGGGGCTCCAAATTATGCCTCTCTTGATACCATTTTATTGACATTGCGGCATTACAGTATACCGCCAGCATGTATTATTTTCACATCTCTGATGGGATGTGCTGAGTGATGGCTTTACAGGGCTTTAATCTGCAGAGCTGACAGTTTCCTGCCAAACATGTAACTGTGACCCCTGATATGTCTCCAGAATCAGGCACCTCTCATCCCATCCGCTGACTCTCTATTTATTAGAAGCTCGAATCTTCTGACACCAAGTGCATACTGTACAGCCTCCTACCTAGGTCTCAACCCAAAGAAATTTGCACTTGACTTCAGAGCCCTGTTCTGACTCGGCTCAGTGACAGAAAACATAAATTATTTCTTCGGTCGAGCCACTTTTTTCAGCGCTGAGCATTGACGCGCTGTCAGAAAAATAGCAGAGACTTGTTAGAAGACCATTGAGTTTAGGAGTATATCTATAAATCCACGATGACAGTTACCTTGAGTAGTGCTTGAAATGCAGCAAAGGATCCAGATGACAAACACTGTTGTGCAATAGAGTTCCCCCGGGAGATGCGCGCCGAGAAGTAAAGACGCCACCACATTACATTGTTGTATACAAATGCAGGAGGAAGAACTTTTATTGTTGAGTGGGTGGTTTCATCGATTGAGGATATGTTTTAAATTTAATAGTTGCAAACAATAGAACATAAAAAGTTGAAAACTTCTAAGCTCCCCCTAGTGGTGGCTGCTCATAGCCAATATTTTGTCGTTTCAAGGGGTGATTTACATCCTGGAAATTTTTACCAAAAGATTATAATACTACAAAAGAGAAAACTGAGTAATATTCATCTTAACTATACCCTGCTGCTCCAATACCGCAGCACGTCTCCTTATAGTGGCAGACATCACTGAGTTCAAAACTGGCTGCAGCAGTCACAAGTCTAAAGCCTGTATTAGACAGGCAGATAAGCAAGAAATTGTTGGGAGGGAAGCATTTCCTTCTGGCAATCGCTTGCTAGCTAGCAGAGGAGACTGCAGCCTAGGGAGGAGCGATTGCTATGCCATCGCTCAACTCCATACTGTCTGGTGGTTTGCCGGTGGCAGATCGCTATTAGATAGCACGATCTGCTGCCGGCAAGCGCTGATTATTTAGCATGCTTAACAATCAGATGTCCCCGATAAATGAGCTTCGTTACACTCATTTGCAATTATCTGTCGAAATATTGTCCAGTGTGATACAGCCTTAAGTCGAAACGTCATTGCTGGTGGCCAGGATTCATAGAGCGCCATTTTTTTTTAATAGCATTTAAAGTAATCAATAATCAAAGTACTGGAAAACCCCTTTAAAGGTGTTTTTCATTAGTACAATATTGATGACCTATCCTCAGGGTAGGTCATTAATATCAGATCTGTGGAGATCAGGACTCCCAGCACCCCTCACCGATCAGCTGTCTGAAGAGACTTCAGCACTGCAGCCACCTCAAGGCAAACCAGGCACAGCACCATTCATTTTATAGTGGCTGTGCTTGGTATTGCAATGAAACTGAGCTGCAAAAAGTTTATCTGACCAATGAATGGGAAATCATTGACCTAAAAAGTGGGAACCGGAGTGCCACAGCCTCTTCAAACAGCTGATCAGCAGGGTTGCTGGAAGTTGGACCCAGACCGATCAGATATTTATGACCGATCTTGAGGTTAAGTCATCAATATTTTACTCTTGGAAAAACCCTACCACTGGAGGTCATCAAACAGGAGGAGGCACAAAATACTGATCTTCAGGAACTAGGGCACAAAACTACAAAGCTATTGGCAGACTGGCAAGGTTTCTGGAACAGGTCTGTGATGCAGGTCTTATATTTTGTGCTCCGTACTCTTGGCATGTTAGCACCTGAAGAATAAGGTCCCACAGATGTTTCGTGCATTGAGGCTACAAACTGTCCCCATCCAAACTGGCTTTATCCATGGCAGACTTTACAATCGTGTAGTCTATGGATGATGGTCCTTCGTAAGCCGACCACCACCAATTCCAAAAACTTTTTTTAACGCATTTTGGCCCGTAGAGACCAGGAAGAGGAGTGTTTCCACAAGGGAGGAGGAGGGAAGCTCTCAGAGGAGAGGAAGGTGCAGCCCATGCCTTGCTGAATTCACCAGCCCATGTGATTGCTGGCAGACTGCCATGGGCCGATATGGCGAGTGGAGACTGCATGGAGTCTCAGAATGAGGGGAGCCATGCTGATATTAGAGAGTAGTGATGCTGGTGTACTGTATAAGAATGAGAGGGGAGCCATGCTGAAATTAGAGAGTAGTGATGCTGGTGTACTGTATAAGAATGAGAGGGAGCCATGCTGAAATTAGAGAGTAGTGATGCTGGTGTACTGTATAAGAATGAGAGGGGAGCCATGATAGGGACCAAGAATTAGACACATGATAGTGAGCTATGCTGTCTCTGTAGCTCCCTCTCACTTCTATAGGAATTATAGAAACAGTGTAGCATAGCCCTTGTGGCTTTTTCCAAAACCTCAGTCACCTCTGGCTGCTGAATAGGACAGGTATTCCGATCTTAGCCATGAATTGCCTAGATCGGAATACCCCTTTATTGCTCATTCTGCTTGCTTATTTCTTTGTGAGGACCAATCCTATAAAAGACCATTTTTTCTGTGCAATTTTGGTGGTCAGCTCAAAAGGGATAGATAGATAGATAGATAGATAGATAGATAGATAGATAGATAGATATGAGATAGATAGATAGATAGATAGATAGATAATAGATAGGTAGATAGATAGATAGATAGATAGATAGATAGATAATAGATAGATAGATAGAAGAGATAGATAGGAGATAGATAGATAGATAATAGATAGATAGATAGATAGATAGATAGATAATAGATAGATAATAGATAGATAGATAGATAGATATGAGATAGATAGATAGATAGATAAATAGATAGATAATAGATAGATATGAGATAGATAGATAGATAGATAGATAGATAGATATGAGATAGATAGATAGATAGATAATAGATAGATAGATAGATAGATAGATAGATAGATATGAGATAGATAAATAGAGTGACAATATATGTGTAATTTCTCACAGAATTTTTTACGACATTATTTTAGAATGCATTAAAAATAAATTGATGGGGACATGAAAGGTTACAAACCATTTTGTTCAAATACACAATTTACACGAAGCAACAGGGTATCTGTTTCCTGTCATCTCCATCATACGTCTGCAGGCCAGGAGCCCAATTACAGTGTGATATCTAATCAATACACACCTTATTCCTAGAGCAGGAAGTAAAGGAGCAGGCCCTAGGGAGACACAGTTCAAATTACTCTGCTGTCAATTCTAGATAGCGGCTAATGATAGAATATAGTCCTGGAAAGTGGGGCGGCGCTAATTCTTTTATAGAGAATGAAGGTAAAATCGTAGATTTAGTTTGCTCTTAACCAGATGACTAAGGCTACTTTCACATCAGCATTTTTTGCGGATCCGTCACGGATCTGCAAAAACGCTTCTGTTACCATAATACATCCGCATGCATCCGCCATGAACGGATCCGATTGTATTATGTCTTCTATAGCCATGATGGATCCATCATAACCACCATTGAAAGTCTAAAGATCAATTTTTTATTGTGTCAGAGAAAACGGATCCATCCCCATTGACTTACATTGTGTGTCAGGACAAATCTGTCTTGCTCTGCACCACATCGCGGACAGAAAAACGCTGCTTGCATCATTATTCTGTCCGCGATGGGAGCGCAACCAAACGGAACGGAGTGCATTCCGGTGAATTCCGTTTCGTTCAGTTCAGTTTTGTCCCCATTGACAATGAATGAGGACAAAACTGAAGCGTTTTCTTCCGCTATTGAGATCCTATGACGGATCTCAATAGCGGAATTGAAAACGCTAATGTGAAAGTAGCCTAACTGGTAATAAAAAATAGTAATTATGTCATGTCATTTTTATACCGTAAATGATGCAGAAATTGAGGGTGCAGTATATACTACTAGTTATACAGTTTGTATCATAAGTTCTGCAACTTTCTAATAGACTTTGTTCTTCAATTCCTCACCATCTGGAAGATCTCACATATTGATTTCCACATATAATGTAGTGCCCTGGAGCAGGGGTATTTTGAAGTCTGGGCTTTTGTTGACATTTGCCTGTTTCCCCTATGCAAAGTCAACTCCTTACTTTATTTCACTTTAAAAGGTTAACTTGTAATGTACTGCTTAATACTGTGTAACTGCATTTTATATGTTTGTTGTGATACATATCCTGTATGGGACTGTGGAAAGGGTTAATGAACACTAAGAGACTTTGGAACTTTCTAGCTAATAATTAGAAGCTGGTAATTTTCCACAGCTACCATAAGGTTTAAAGAAGAGCATGTTTTGGAGGGAAAAAGGCATACTTGTTTACCACCAAAACCAGACAGGCTGACCTTTTCAATGCCAGGTGCTGCTATGTTAAATTATGTCTGAAGACTTGTTTTTGTATGGAAAAACTGCTGTGTCATTGCTCATTACCATTGATTAGCATTAAAGCTCTAATGCAAGTCCATGACAGACGAGAGTTGTAACATTGTATTTGTTTGTGCTGAGTTTCTCCACTCCACTCCTCACACTAGAAGGTTTTAGTTTACGAGACTCTGCCAGACTATTGAATAACCAAAAGAGATGCTGAGACAGGGATATTCTGCCACAGACCCTGAGCCTCCAGCCTTTGGCCAGTGTACCAGCCTTCTGAGAGAGAAAGGGACAGCTAACCCAGGCCATTCCTCAGCATTAAACCCTTCTTCTGCCAGGGAGGATACTGGAGACGCCAGCCCTATGCCTCACCTGTATTGTTTTGCACATGAATTCCTCCAGCAAAGAAGCACCCTGGTTTACTGCAGACCCTGACTCTCTTGACTTAATTCCCATTGGGGTGCGCCACACCTTACCATCTCTTTCCGGAGAGCAGCAACACATGGTGACACCTTGACGGTGTCTGGGGGACCTAGAATAGCAGGCCAGCTCTGCTGTTTAGAATGCCCCATATAGCAGCAATCTGGTTGTGTAGCCTGGACCCCACCATTCCTTTCTAATAGTGCAGCAACTCCCCGAGGAGCCAGTGTAGAGGATGGGAGTGGTAGTGGCCCTGATGAAGTATAATGTCACGGTGTACTCCCTCAGGCCGTTGCTCCCTGGGGATCGGTGCAGTGAAATTATAGTACTGAAGAATGAGGCCAGAGTTAAACATAACAAAGTCTTTTTTACTAAGTGCAACGTCAAACTTGAAATACGTACAGCAGCAGCAGGCTTTTCGTGCAATTCTTCTTTGCCACCAGCAAGGATATGGAGGTTTAATACCCCAGACCTTGGTGTACTACTATTTTTTTTCTATATGCAATGATATGTATTTATGTATTTTTTTACTATGCCATTTTATCCAGCAGGGGAGGTAATGGTTGGCAGGAACAGGGCTACAACCCTGTTCCTCCCCTTTTGGTAGGAGTGGGTTAGGCTACTTTCACACTAGCGTTCGGGGCTCCGCTTGTGAGTTCCGTTTGAAGGCTCTCACAAGCGGCCCCGAACGGATCCGTCCAGCCCTAATGCATTCTGAGTGGATGCGGATCCGCTCAGAATGCATCAGTCTGGCACCGTTTGTCCTCCGCTCAGCAGGCGGACACCCGAACGCAGCTTGCAGCGTTCGGGTGTCCGCCTGGCCGTGCGGAGGCAAACGGATCCATCCAGACTTACAATGTAAGTCAATGGGGACGGATCCGTTTGAAGTTGACACAATATGGCTCAATTTTCAAACGGATCCGTCCCCCATTGACTTTCAATGTAAAGTCAAAACGGATCCGTTTGCATTATCATGAACAAAAAAATATATATACACTCACCTAAAGAATTATTAGGAACACCTGTTCTATTTCTCATTAATGCAATTATCTAGTCAACCAATCACATGGCAGTTGCTTCAATGCATTTAGGGGGGTGGTCCTGGTCAAGACAATCTCCTGAACTCCAAACTGAATGTCAGAATGGGAAAGAAAGGTGATTTAAGCTATTTTGAGTGTGGCATGGTTGTTGGTGCCAGACGGGCCGGTCTGAGTATTTCACAATCTGCTCAGTTACTGGGATTTTCACGCACAACCATTTCTAGGGTTTACAAAGAATGGTGTGAAAAGGGAAAAACATCCAGTATGCGGCAGTCCTGTGGGCAAAAATGCCTTGTGGATGCTAGAGGTCAGAGGAGAATGGACCGACTGATTCAAGCTGATAGAGGAGCAACGTTGACTGAAATAACCACTCGTTACAACTGAGGTATGCAGCAAAGCATTTGTGAAGCCACAACACGCACAACCTTGAGGCGGATGGGCTACAACAGCAGAAGACCCCACCGGGTACCACTCATCTCCACTACAAATAGGAAAAAGAGGCTACAATTTGCACAAGCTCACCAAAATTGGACTGTTGAAGACTGGAAAAATGTTGCCTGGTCTGAGGAGTCTCGATTTCTGTTGAGACATTCAAATGGTAGAGTCCGAATTTGGCGTAAACAGAATGAGAACATGTATCCATCATGCCTTGTTACCACTGTGCAGGCTCGTGGTGGTGGTGTAATGGTGTGGGGGATGTTTTCAAATTGGTTTCTTGAACATGACAATGAGTTCACTGTACTAAAATGGCCCCCCCAGTCACCAGATCTCAACCCAATAGAGCATCTTTGGGATGTGGTGGAACCTCGGGAGCTTCATGCCCTGGATGTGCATCCCTCAAATCTCCATCAACTGCAAGATGCTGTCCTATCAATATGGGCCAACATTTCTAAAGAATGCTATCAGCACCTTGTGGAATCAATGCCACGTAGAATTAAGGCAGTTCTGAAGGCAAAAGGGGGTCCAACACCGTATTAGTATGGTGTTCTTAATAATTCTTTAGGTGAGTGTATGTATATATATATATATATATATATATATTTTTTTTTTTTTGTACATGGTAATGCAACGGATCCGTTCTGAATGGATCTAAGCGTTTGCATATAGGTGCGGATACGTCTGTGCAGATACCAGACGGATCCGCACCTAAACGCAGGTGTGAAAGTAGCCTTAGTCTGATTTTCTGCCAGGAGGGGAAAGTCCAGAGTAGTGAGTAAGTGCTAGGAGGAGAGGGGACAAAAGAGGTCCTGTTCTAATAGTGGTGGTGGTGGTGGTGGGTTAGGAAGTAGCTCGTAGAACACCCACCCCATGAATCATATGTTTTCTCCTTTAAGGGAAGTTCAGGAACCAGATACCTTTCTCCTGCCAGAATGACAGCTAAGGATAGCCTCAAGTGGAGCCTTGGGATTCCAGATAGCAGAGAGAACAACTGCTACATCTGCATCTACAGACACTGCTATAAGGTGAGGGACCACAACCAAGACATCTGTCACCAAACAACCACTAGGCCACTATCACCTAAGTGCAGAATGGGAGCCATCCAACCAGCCACCACACCTCCTAAGCTGGTGCCAGAAGAATTGCACTTAAAGCCTGCTGCTACTGTATGTATTTCAAGTTCTATGTTGCACTTAGTAAAAAAAGACTTTGTTGCATTTATAATAACTGCACCCATTTCCAGATAGCGGCCTGAGGTAGGACACCATAACAAAACAACATCATCATCAGGGCCATAACCCCTGTATCTTATGCACTGGGCCCCACGGGGGTTCACTGCAGAGGAAGAGTGTCAACATTTTCTGCGTTATACTGTGGCAGAAATTGCTGTGGTTTTTGCTGCAGTTGTTCCCTCGTGGACCTGCTTGTGGTTAGGCTCTGTTGGATGGACAGTGGCAACAGTTTCAAGCGGCGGCTGTCCACACACAACTACAAGAAAGGACATGTCCCTTCTTGGCACAGTTGAGGCTTTAAACAGCCAGCCTTCGATCTGCAGAACTGTCCCCCTTTGAAGACAATGAAAGGCAGATACCATGTGGCCACTGGTAGAATTTTGCCATGGTGTTCGTGCCAAAATTCAACTGCCAAATTCCACCATGTGAACAGACCCTGACAGAGCAAAAGATTTAGGTCTCTTATTTAGGTCTGCCTTCACCCAGAGCATAGATTTAGTGCATTTCATTAGCCCTGTAAATACCCTTCCCAAGGCTTGTGCAAGTATGGTGCAAGTTCCTGGATCCTTCAACCTATTGTTTATTCAAGCTGTGTACTGTTTGCATGTTATATTTGTGCACATTATTTATGTTGATCATTGTTGATCTTTTCTTTTCAAATAAAGGATGTGACT
The DNA here is from genome assembly GCF_905171765.1 of Bufo bufo. NCBI lineage: Eukaryota > Metazoa > Chordata > Amphibia > Anura > Bufonidae > Bufo > Bufo bufo. The sequence continues at coordinate 118,882,568 of NC_053398.1, read as the reverse complement.
TGCATCACGGTGTTGGGACTTATTTTATTCCACATTGGGTCTTCTCTGTATACAGGATTTTAAAGGGTCACTGAGTTTTCAGAAGACTTTTAATTTTGGCCGAGACCCCCACCCATCTAAACTTTTGATATCTCTCTAAGAACAAGGAGAGAGAAATGCTTGCATATTGCACTCGCTCTCCTTGTTCTGGCGATCAGTGGGGGGGTCTCAGCACTCATACTCCCACCAATCAAAACCATTGATATGTCACTACGACATATCAAAAGTTTTCTAAAAACTCAGTGAACCTTTAACCTTTATGTTTTATGGCTTTAAATACTTTTTTTTAATATTTTTTTATGATACTTGGATTTTCAACGTTTTCTGGCAGCCCAAATTTCTGTCTTCATTTGGTACTCCACCATCAGAATTCTGATGGCGGTCTGCAAGTAGTATCCATGAGTGGACTGGGTACTTAAAGTGGCTCTGGAAAAAAACCTAATGTTGCCCCAACGTTTGTAGGCGGGTCCAAATTGAGAAAAAGTGGGGCAACACAAGTAGGCAGAGAGAACAGAGGTAGGCGGGGCCTGCAATACTGTAGTGGAGCACAACATACTGCCCCAGCAGAACTAAATACCACAGTGCAGCACAAAATACTGCCACCCTCACCACAGTATTGAACTGTATCACCATCCTGAGGACAGTGCCTAGAGGTTCTGCTCTCTCTGCATTTTGATTGACAGGGCTGGGCAGTAAAAACATCATAATGCCTGGTCCTGTCAATGAAAGTGAAGAGAGCGCGGCAGTTGCAGAGAGCAGTGACTCTAGGTCAGTGGTTCTTAACCTGGGTTCGATCAAACCCCAGGGGTTCGGTGAGTCAGTCTCGCGGGTTCGGCCGCCGGCCCTGGTGGGCCGCTTTGATAGGTGGCTGCCACAAGACAGGAAAATATTTATTTCCTGTTACTCAGACTCCTTTTGCGCCCGCTGCGGCTCATGATCAGAAGAGCCGAGCGAGCGCAATGATTTTGCTTCCGCCAGCCGCCGGATGTGAGCGGCATATGACGACAGGACGTCATATCCGGTGGCTGCGCGGCGGCGGATCTAGTGACTGCACAGCATGGTGGCGGCGGCGGCATCCTGTCCCTCCTGCACACAGACACCGGCATCACTGAGCTAAGCTGACCTGTTGTACTACAGGTAAGAGTAAAGGGGCTTGGAGGACCTATTGTGTATTGTATTTAAGGGGTCAGCATTGTATTGGAGGGGCCAGCAGTGTATTGGGGGGGCTAGGAGGGTGGGGGTCAGCAGTGTATTGGGGTGGCAAGGATGGGGGTCAGCAGTGTATTGGGGTGGCTAGGAGGGGGGTCAGCAGTGTATTGGGGTGGCTAGGAGGGGGGTCAGCAGTGAATTAGGGGGGCTGGGAAGGGGGTCATCATTGTATTAGGGGGGCTGAGATTGTTTTGGGAGGGGGTCAGCAGTGTATTGAGGGACTGGGGGGTCAGCAGTGTATTGGGGTGGCTGGGAGGCTGGGGGTCAGTAGTGTATTAGGAGGTTGGGAGGGGGGTCAGCAGTTTATTAGGGGGTGGGATGGGATAAGCAGTGTATTAGGGGGGTGGGAGGGTGTTCAGCAGTGTATTGGGGGTGGTGGGGAGGGGGCAGCAGTGTATTAGATAGTGGAGAGGGGGGGGGGGCAGTAGTATATTAGGCGCAGTGACTTATGGGGCTGACATAGATTTTTTTTCCAGGGCTGCTTTGTATCCCCAGTCTGGCCCTGGAGGTCAAGACACACACCCGACTCGCCCCGCTTGTCCATCATTGGCTGCAGGTGATCACGCAACATCGCTTGGCCTATCCCTTCATACTAACTATGTCGAGCAAAAAAAGAAAGTGGTCGGACGAATATGTACAATATGGATTCACATGTATAACGGAACGTGATGGGAGTCAGCGTCCTAACTGTATGATTTGCAATGCCAAGTTGAGCAATTCTAGTCTAGCACCGGCAAAACTAAGAGAACACTTCCTTAACCCCTTAAGGACCGGGCTCATTTTCACCTTAAGGACCAGGCCATTTTTTGCAAATCTGACCAGTGTCACTTTAAGTGCTCACAACTTTAAAACGCTTTGACTTACCCAGGCCGTTCTGAGATTGTTTTTTCGTCACATATTGTACTTCATGTCACTGCTAAAATTCGGTCAAAAAAGTTAATTTTTTTGCATAAAAAAATACAATTTTTACCAAAAATTTGGAAAAATTAGCAAATTTCAAAGTTTCAGTTTCTCTACTTCTGTAATACATAGTAATACCCCCAAAAATTGTGATGACTTTACATTCCCCATATATCTACTTCATGTTTGTAGCATTTTGGGAATGATATTTTATTTTTTGGGGATGTTACAAGGCTTAGAAGTTTAGAAGCAAATTTTGAAATTTTCAGAAATCTTCAAAATCCCACTTTTTATGGACCAGTTCAGGTTTGAAGTCATATTGTGAGGCTTAGATAATAGAAACCTCCCAAAAATGACCCATTCTAGAAACTACACCCCTCAAGGTATTCAAAACTGTTTTTTCAAACTTTATTAACCCTTTAGATCTTCCACAAGAGTTAATGGCAGATGGAGAAACAATTTTGAAATTTCTATTTTTTGGAAAATTTTGCAATATAATCATTTTTTTCCAGGAGTAAAACAAAGGTTAACTGCCAAACAACACTCAAAATGGGTTGCCCTGATTCTGTAGTTTGCAAAAACACCCCATATGTGGTCGTAAACTACTGTTTGGCCGAACGGTAGCACATAGAAGGAGGGGAACACCATATGGGTTTTGGAAGGCAGATTTGGCAGGACTGGTTTTGTTTATACCATGTCCCATTTGAAGCCCCCTGTTGCACCCCCAGAATAGAAATTTCAAAAAGTGACTCCATCTAAGAAAGTACACCCCTCAAGGTATTCAAAACTGGGTTTACAAACTTTGTTAACCCTTTCGGTGTTCCACAAGAGTTAATGGCAGATGGAGAAACAATTTAGAAATTTCTATTTTTTGGAAAATTTTCCAATATAATCAATTTTTTCCAGGAGTAAAACAAGGGTTAACTGCCAAACAACACTCAAAATGGGTTGCCCTGATTCTGTAGTTTGCAGAAACACCCCATATGTGGTCGTAAACTACTATTTGGCTAAACGGCAGGACATAGAAGAAGGGGAACACCATATGGTTTTTGGAAGGCAGATTTTGCTGGACTGGTTTATTTACACCATGTACCCTTTCAAGCCCCCTGATGCACCCCTAGAGTAGAAACTCCATAAAAGTGACCCCATCTAGGAAACTACGGGATAAGGTGGTTGTTGTTTTGGGACTATTTTTGGGGTAAATTTGATTTTTGGTTGCTCTATTTTACTCTTTTTTGAGGCAATGTAACAAAAAAATTAAATTCTAAAATTGTTTCTACATTCGCGATTTAGTTTTGTGGAACACCTAAAGGGTTAACATAGTTTGTAAAGTAACTTTTGAATACCTTGAGGGGTGTAGTTTCTTAGATGGGGTCACTTTTTTGGAGTTTCTAGTCTAGGCTACATCAGGGGGGGCTTCTAATGGGACATGGTGTAAAAAAAAAAACTGTCCATCAAAATCTGCCTTCCAGAAACCGTATGGAGTTCCCTTCGTTCTATGCCCTGTCGTGCGGCTATATAGCCATTTACGACCACATATGGGGTGTTTCTGCAAACTACAGAATCGGGGCAATAAATATTTAGTTTTGTTTGGCTGTTAACCCTTGCTTTATTACTGGCAAAATGGATTCAAATTGAAATTTTGCCCAAAAATGGGTGTTTTGGCACAGTTTTTATTTAATATTTTTAACACCGTTCATCCGAGGCGTTTGGTCAAAAGTTATTTTTATAGCGACGACTTTTACGCACGCGACGATGCCCAATATGTATGGCTCTCAGACTTTGGAAACACTAAGCAGGCATCCTAAAACTGCGGCCCTCCAGATGTTGTAAAACTACAATTCCCACCATGCCCTGCTGATGGCTGTAGGTTGTCTGGGCATGCTGGGAGTTATAGTTTTACAACATCTGGAGGGCCGCAGTTTGAGGATGCCTGCACTAAAACTAATATTTTTTGGGGAAAGAAAAATTGTTTCCGTGTCTCCAAAGTCTGAGAGCCATAGTGTTTTATGTTCTCTAGTGGACTGTTGGGGATTATAAAAATTTAGTACTCCATGGAAGTGTGATACTCCCTGAAGCAATTGATAATGCAGAGACCCGGATGATCGGGGCACGTGTCACATTGAGTAGTGGTGTCCTTCCGTATCCCCCTCTTGTGACACACTCTGCACTTTTTTTGGGTTCGTCCCTTCTTTCCAGTATGGGGGACCACACCTGGAAAGTGTTGGCCAGGGAAGATCCGGGCGCCTCCAGTTCCCGAGGTACTCCGGCCTGCTCTTTCCCGGTCCGAAAAGATCAGGGCCTTGAGGACTGCCTCATAGAACTGGAGGAATGTCCCTGTGCTGCCAACGCTTCGGGATAGTACAAAAGAGTTGTACATGGCAACCTGTACCAAGTAGACCGTAACTTTTTTGTACCATGCCCGGGTTTTGCGCATGGCGTTATATGGCGTGAGGACTTGATCAGAGAGATCAACTCCTCCCATATACCGATTGTAGTTGACTATACAATCGGGCTTGAGGACCGTTGCCGCGGTACCTCGCACAGGGACAGGGGTGGTGCCGTTACCGTGGATTGTGGACAGCATAAGGACATCCCTCTTGTCCTTATACCTGACCAGCAACAGGTTTCCACTGGTAAGGGCACGGGTCTCACCCCTGGGGATAGGTACCTGGAGGGGGTAGGCAGGGAGGCCGCGTTGATTTTTCTGCACGGTCCCACAAGCGAACGTGGATCTGGCGGCAAGGGACCTGAACAAGGGAATGCTGGTATAAAAGTTATCCACGTACAAGTGGTAACCATTATCCAGCAGTGGGTACATAAGGTCCCACACGAGTTTCCCGCTAACACCCAGAGTGGGGGGACATTCTGGGGGTTGAATACGGGAATCTCGCCCCTCGTACACATGAAATTTGTAAGTGTACCCTGAGGTACTCTCACAAATTTTGTATAGCTTCACGCCATACCTCGCCCGCTTTGTGGGAATGTATTGGCGGAAACTGAGTCTCCCCTTGAACGCAACGAGAGACTCATCAACCGCGACCTCCCTTCCAGGTACGTAGGCCTCCATGAATTTGGCCCCAAAGTGATCGATGACCGGCCGTATCTTATACAGCCGGTCATAGGCAGGATCACCTCGGGGTGGACATGCTGCATTATCGGAATAATGCAGACATTTCCGGATGGCCTCAAACCGTGTACGTGTCATGACCATACTGTACAGTGGGGTCTGGTATAGGACGTCCCCACTCCAGTATTGCCTGACACTGGGTTTTTGGACTAGACCCATATGCAGCACGAGGCCCCAAAATGTCCTCATTTCGGCTGCACTGACCGGCGTCCAGCCACCGGGTCTAGCCAAAACTGAGCCTGGGTTTTGAGCGACGAACTGTTGGGCATACAGATTCGTCTGCTCCACCATCAAATTCACCAGTGGGTTACTGAAAAAAAAACTAAAATAGTCTATTTCAGTAAACCCCACTGTGGGAATCTGGATTCCAGGATTGCCAGCAAAATCCGGAATCTCAGGCTCAAAGTCCACTGGGGGACACCAACTAAGTTCATCGGCAGGGGGCTCCGGTGGACTTATTTGGTGGGCCGGGAAACCAGTACGAACCCCAGGGCGGCTCGTACTAGGGTGGGCCACGGGATCCCTAGCATGTGGGGCCCCTGGCTCCGCCTGGCGGCGTCTCCGCCGCCTTGGTGGCTCATCGTCATCCGATGATGATGAGGAGGATGCGGATGATAAAAGGAATGTGGGGTCATCCTCATCCTCACTGGAGCTCTCAGAGTCGGAGGCAATCTGGGCGTATGCCTCCTCGGCCGAGAACATCCGGCGGGCCATGGGTGTGTGTGCATGTAGGTGTGCGTGTGTGTAAACCTTTATTATATGTGCATGTGTGTGGGGGCAACGGGTGTTCGCGTACTAAAAAAGGCAAAAAAAAAAGTGCAAGTGTTAGGAAAAAAAAAAGTTAAAACTTGCTGATCAGCGGTACAACGCTGATCAGCGGTCGGTGGGGTGGTGCGCTAACAGTGGACGGACGCTAAAAAGTGCCGGCCAGTCAGCGCACGCAGAAAAAAAAAAAGTGGTGGTGAGGGGGGGGAGGCTGGTGGGAGGGTGAGGGGGGGGAGGGTGGTGGGGGGGTGGGGGGGGCTGGTGGGGGGGTGGGGGGGGGGGGTGGTGGGGGGGGTGGGGGGGCTGGTGGGGGTGGCAAGTGGCAGGGGGGGTCTGGGTTAGGGTTAGATGGATAGATGGAAGTTTGGAATAAAAGTACTTTTTCTTTTTTTTTTCTAACTTACTTTTCCCTTCTTTCCCTGCCTAACGGTGCCTCTCCCTCACTGACCCTAACCTACCTGGGTGGCGATGGGTGCAGGAGGGTGATGTATGCCGATTAGGGGGACGCAGGAGCTGGTGCTGGACGATGCTGCACGGTCAGGGTGCTGGACAGGAAGAGGAGGGGAGAGAGGAGCGCAGGAAGTTTGAATCTCGCGCCTCTCTCCCCTGCACCAATCAGCACCCTGGACAGCGGCGTTCAGCACCAGGGCCAGCACCGCCTCTCCAAATCCTCGGACTGCGATAGGTGGTGTATAATTACGCCACCGATCGCAGTCTTTTTCCGGTTCATCGGGTCACAGGACACCCGAAAATTGACCTGCGGTTTTCTGCGATCGCCGATACGGGGGGTCAAATGACCCCCCCCTGCGTTGTTACGGGATGCCGGCTGAATGATTTCAGCCGGCGTCCCGTTCCGATTAACCCCCGCGGCGCCGGAATTCCGATTTTAAGTCAGGACGTACCGGTACGTCCTTGGTCCTTAAGGACTCGGGAAATAGGGCGTACCGGTACGTCCTATGTCCTTAAGGGGTTAAGCTGCATGGAGATGGAAAATACAAGAACACAACGCTCGCTGAATTCAAGGTGAGGAGAGCCAGAGTCGATGAAAAGGCTAGTCTGCCTGTTCTCGGCTTTGTACCCATCAACAAACCGATCCTCATAGCATCGTACGAAGTTGCTTACCTGATCGCAAAGCAGGGCAAACCCCACACCATTGGTGAAATACTCATAAAACCAGCTGTGTTGAAGATGGCGAATATCATGCCGGGAAAAGCGGCTGAAGTTAAGTTATCCCAAATTCCTCTTTCAAATGACACCATCAGCAACAGAATAGAGGACATGAGCAAAGACATCTTGGCTCAAATAGTTGCAGATCTGATTTCAAGCCCGGCAAAATTCTGCCTTCAACTCGACGAGACCACAGACGTCTCCAATCTAAGCCAGCTTGCAGTATTCGTGCGCTATGTGAAAGACGACGTGATAAAGGAAGAGTTTTTATTTTGTAAGCCTCTTACAACAACAACTAAGGCAGCCGATGTGAAGAAACTTGTGGATGACTTCTTCAAAGACAACAATCTTTTGTGGGATATGGTTTCTGCAGTTTGTTTGGATGGAGCTCCAGCCATGCTGGGAAGAAAGTCTGGTTTTGGTGCGCTAGTGAAAGCCGATGCACCACACATCATTGTTACGCATTGTATTCTGCATAGGCATGCATTGGCAACAAAAACCTTGCCTCCAAAACTGGCAGAAGTATTAAAAATTGTAGTGGAATGTGTGAACTATGTGCGAAATAGTGCTCTGAGGCACCGCATCTTCAGGGAGCTGTGTAAAGAAATGGGATCTGAATTTGAGGTACTTCTGTACCATTCCAACGTTCGGTGGTTTTCCCGGGGACAGGTGTTGAATCGTGTTTTTGCCGTGCGTGTGGAATTAGCCCTGTTTTTGCAAGAGCACCAACATTGTCATGCAGATTGCTTCAAAGATTCTGAGTTCATTCTCATTTTAGCGTACATGACTGATATCTTTGCAGCTCTAAATCATCTCAACCAACAGATGCAGGGCGGTGGAGTCAACATCATCGAAGCGGAAGAAAACCTGAAGGCTTTTCAAAAAAAGCTACCGTTATGGAAACGACGAATAGAGAACGATAACTTTGCAAACTTTCCCCTGCTAGACGACTGTGTAAGTAAGATCGAAGATGTATCTGGAATCGGAGACATTTCTGTACCCACGGAACTGAAGCAAGCAATTGACACGCACTTAGATGAGCTTGCAACGTCTCTTGATGGATACTTCCCTACAAGAGAGTCATATCCAGCATGGGTGAGACAGCCGTTCACATTTAGTGTTGAGACAACAGATGTCAATGATGAATACCTCGATTAAATCATTGAACTTCAGCAGAGCCAGGTTCAACAGCAACTCTTCAGAACAACAACGCTCTCAACGTTTTGCTGTCAACAAATGGTAACGTAACCTGTTATTGCTAAGAAAGGTCTGGAGTTTTTCATACCGTTTGTTACAACATATCTTTGCGAGCAATCCTTTTCAAGGATGCTGGACATAAAAACAAAGAAAAGGAACAGACTTTGTTGCGAAAATGACATGAGAGTGGCACTTGCCAAGGTAAAGCCGCGCATTTCTGACCTGGTCTCTGAAAGACAACAGCAGAAGTCACACTGATTTGCAGTAAATATTCATTATTATGTTTTTATTTTTGTGTGAAAATCATGTTTTAATGGTTTTGTTCTTTGTTCTTAATGGTTTTGTTCTTTAATGGTTTTATTCACTTTGTGCACCTATGTATAAATATATACCTATGTTTTGAATTTGAAAAAATCATATTTAATTTTTCCAATTAAGAAGGGTTCGGTGAATGCGCATATGAAACTGGTGGGGTTCAGTACCTCCAACAAGGTTAAGAACCACTGCTCTAGGTGTAACGGCAACGCCCCCGTTGCTCCTAGAGGCTCATTTGCATATATTAAAACATAATTTTTCTCATCAACAGTGATGGCCAGTTCGCAGTGTTCAAATGCGGTCACGGGGAGCAGGCAGTTCCGAGAACAGCCGCGGGGGCCTTCATCGGGCTGTTCTCGGAACTGCCTGCTCCCGGTGACCGCATTTGATTTCAGACCGGCTCGCGGCACAGGCACAGGTAAGGGCTTACCTGTGCATCGCCGGCCGGGTGAGTCAAGATGGCAGCCCGCATGTGTTCGCAGGCGAACACTGCGAACTGGCCATCACTGCTCATCAATGTGGGCACATACACTGCGTGCAGAATTATTAGGCAAATGAGTATTTTGACCACATCATCCTCTTTATGCATGTTGTCTTACTCCAAGCTGTATAGGCTCGAAAGCCTACTACCAATTAAGCATATTAGGTGATGTGCATCTCTGTAATGAGAAGGGGTGTGGTCTAATGACATCAACACCCTATATTAGGTGTGCATAATTATTAGGCAACTTCCTTTCCTTTGGCAAAATGGGTCAAAAGAAGGACTTGACAGGCTCAGAAAAGTCAAAAATAGTGAGATATCTTGCAGAGGGATGCAGCACTCTTAAAATTGCAAAGCTTCTGAACCGTGATCATCGAACAATCAAGCGTTTCATTCAAAATAGTCAACAGGGTCGCAAGAAGCGTGTGGAAAAACCAAGGCGCAAAATAACTGCCCATGAACTGAGAAAAGTCAAGCGTGCAGCTGCCAAGATGCCACTTGCCACCAGTTTGGACATATTTCAGAGCTGCAACATCACTGGAGTGCCCAAAAGCACAAGGTGTGCAATACTCAGAGACATGGCCAAGGTAAGAAAGGCTGAAAGACGACCACCACTGAACAAGACACACAAGCTGAAATGTCAAGACTGGGCCAAGAAATATCTCAAGACTGATTTTTCTAAGGTTTTATGGACTGATGAAATGAGAGTGAGTCTTGATGGGCCAGATGGATGGGCCCGTGGCTGGATTGGTAAAGGGCAGAGAGCTCCAGTCCGACTCAGACGCCAGCAAGGTGGAGGTGGAGTACTGGTTTGGGCTGGTATCATCAAAGATGAGCTTGTGGGGCCTTTTCGGGTTGAGGATGGAGTCAAGCTCAACTCCCAGTCCTACTGCCAGTTTCTGGAAGACACCGTCTTCAAGCAGTGGTACAGGAAGAAGTCTGCATCCTTCAAGAAAAACATGATTTTCATGCAGGACAATGCTCCATCACACGCGTCCAAGTACTCCACAGCGTGGCTGGCAAGAAAGGGTATAAAAGAAGAAAATCTAATGACATGGCCTCCTTGTTCACCTGATCTGAACCCCATTGAGAACCTGTGGTCCATCATCAAATGTGAGATTTACAAGGAGGGAAAACAGTACACCTCTCTGAACAGTGTCTGGGAGGCTGTGGTTGCTGCTGCACGCAATGTTGATGGTGAACAGATCAAAACACTGACAGAATCCATGGATGGCAGGCTTTTGAGTGTCCTTGCAAAGAAAGGTGGCTATATTGGTCACTGATTTGTTTTTGTTTTGTTTTTGAATGTCAGAAATGTATATTTGTGAATGTTGAGATGTTATATTGGTTTCACTGGTAAAAATAAATAATTGAAATGGGTATATATTTGTTTTTTTGATAAGTTGCCTAATAATTATGCACAGTAATAGTCACCTGCACACACAGATATCCCCCTAAAATAGCTAAAACTAAAAACAAACTAAAAACTACTTCCAAAAATATTCAGCTTTGATATTAATGAGTTTTTTGGGTTCATTGAGAACATGGTTGTTGTTCAATAATAAAATTAATCCTCAAAAATACAACTTGCCTAATAATTCTGCACTCCCTGTATGAACATTAGTGATGAGGGGCAGGGGCTATATTTGAATTTGCAATATTTCACAAATATTTGAGCGAATATTCGTCATATATTCGCAAATTCGCTATCTTCGTTCATTATTTTTTATCAATGCAAAAGTCGCAATGTAAAATTCGCTTACTGCGCATGCGCGAAAGGGGCATGGCCTAGTTTAGCAACTATTTTTAAACTACCCAAGGTTTGAGGAGATTGGAAAACATGGTTGGCAGCAATTTTCGCGACAGTGAGGAAGAACTTCTGACCACTGTAAGTAATTTGATATTACAGCAGTGCATTTGATTACATGTCACATGCATGTCAGAACAATTGCTTTATATGCAGATAGACTGTTATAAAATATTCGCGATTGCGAAAAATCGTCACTTATGATGCAAATGTTTTTTCGCAATACATACAACTTCACATTTTATCAGGTCTAAGTAGATATTACTGATTGATGCAGTATTGTTGTGACATCACAGCACTATGTCTGCAGCATGTATGTATGGACAGCAGAGAAATATCTCTGACATGCACATTGCACATCCATTTTCCTGCCGCACACTATATACCCCCCCCCCCACCACCACACACACACACAAACACAGTCTATAGATTAGAGTTTGTGTCCTGTTGGTCAGGACTCAGGAGAAGCTTTATTTGTATTACCGCCAGTATTTGCTGGTTCATTTAAAGTTACCCAGGGTGCACCACGGGCAGGCGAACCAGCTGTACACCCCATACCGTAACGTCACTTCACTAGACAGGTCCATCTCTGCTCAGCTGGCCAATATCCGATTGCTCGGACCCCACACACATACAATCACAATACAATCCGATCTTATAACGGTAACATTAAATCTAATATTTCCCCTTCAAATACTTAAATACTTTTTGATGTTTTGTTGAGGACATTATTTTCAATACTTGTATTTAAAAAAATTGGGATTATATGCTTGCATCTTTATCCTGCAGCTCATGTTGGAGCGGGGCTATGATAGGACCCGGGTCCAGGCTGAGAAGCAGAGGATTGTGAGGGAGATCCGTTTCGAGCTCTTAAAGAAGTTCAATGGCAGGCACCCTAGGATGGCCATATTAAAGAAATGATCCAATTTGAAGCGTCGGAACTCGGATCGGATCAGAGAGATCCGTGACGGAAAATGCCCAGGTACAATGCTTACATTACTTTGTATCTCTCTCCAACACTCTGTAATGTATATATACAGTTATGAAAATAAGTATTTCATCCCTTTACAAATGATTACTTATTAACTGGTGTGACACGTAGCAAATCAGCAGGTTACATCATACATCTCTATCTCTACCTCGCCATGAGTATTTATACACACAGCGAGGTACAGATGTATGATGTAACCGGCGGATTTTTTTGCGTTTCACACACACCTAAATATATGTATGTGTGTGTGTATATACATAAACTGCCGTCATCATTCTGTATTCCAGTAAAAGACCCCGTCCATCATTATATTAGATACATCCCCCACTTAATTTGCATTTGCTATGAGTTCTGATTTGTTTGTCTAAATTCTGAACATTGTGTGATTACAGGGGTTCCCATCCCCTCCGTCCACTGCAGGCCTTCGACAGAGGATCTGGAGGTGGTCGTGTTGTCCGCCAAGGAGGAGAAGGGAGAGGAGGGAGAGCAGGGAAGACCCTCCCAGCAGCAGCAGCATGAGGCGCCACCCCCACTTGATGTGGGCGAAGAGGTGGAGGTGCAAGAGGCTGGACCCTCCCAGCAGCCGGATTCCCCCCACCCAGCTCCTGATGACGATGAAAAGGAGGAGGTTGTCACAAGCCCCCGCTAGGAGGGTAAATATGTGCACATAGCAATATAATTCTGTATCCATGCCTCTTAATCTGAATTGCAAGTCATTTTCATATATTTTTTTTATCCTAACAGTACTGATTAATTAAAAAAGAAAAAAAGAAAAATGAGGCAGATGCAGCAGAAGCACGAAGCCGGCATGCACGAGATTCGGAAGCTGATGTGCAAGCAGATGCGGAAGATGGAGGAGCTGCACCTCAAACGGATGCAGGAGATGTTGGAACTTCATGACTAACTAAAACAGTTGCCATAGAGGCATGTTTGTAAATAATTTTTTTTTTTCAGTTCTAACGTGTGCTTCTGTTTTTTTTATATTGTTTTGTTTTTGTGCAATTTTGAACAATAAGGTTGCAGTAAGGCCCCTTTAGTCCAGGGTCAAACTCATCAGGATCAGGACAGACAGTAGCAGCAGCAGCAGGTAAATAGTAACGGGACAGTAAAAGGCCTACATATAGCTTGGCCAAAATCATCAGGAGAGAGAGCAGCAGGTAAATGGTAACATTGTAGTATAAGGCCTACACATAGCTCGGCCAAAATCATCAGGACAGACAGCAGCAGCAGCAGGTAAATGGTAATGTTGTAGTATATGGCCTATACATAGCTTGGCCAAAACCATCAGGACAGACAGCAGCAACATGTAAATGGTAATGGGGTAGTATAAGGTCTACACAGATCTCGGCCAAAATCATCAGGACAGACAGCAGCATCAGCATGTAAATGGTAATGGGGTAGTATAAGGCCTACACATATTTCGGCCAATATCATCAGGACAGACAGCAGCAGCATGTAAATGGTAATGGGTTAGTATAAGGACTACACATAGCTGGGCCAAACTCAGTCAGAACAGACAGGATCCGGTTCTTTGTTTGTAGCAGGAATATTTTAATAGGAATGGGCCCCCACCAGACCTGGGCAACACCAAAAATAAACTTACACACCTCTGACAGCAGAAGGTTCTTTGTCTACAGCAGGAATGTGTTCCCATGCATACAAATTACAATATATTAATTTGACAATTTCTATTTCAAAGGATTTGTAAGATTGTAAAGCCCGCAAGAAATAAAAAAAAATTATATATATATATATATATATATATATATATATATATACAGTATATAAAAACACATGCCACGGCACAGCCTCTAGAAAATGTGCGTTTATTCACCCCAAATCGACGTTTCGGTCCACACAATGGGACCTTTCTCAAGCAGTGACAAAAGTGAATGGTGCTAAGTACAAATACGAATACTAACTCAGGTGATTATTTAATGAAAAGTATTAATAATTGAATTACAATTAAAGTGTTTAATTAGTATTGTGTCTAAAAATAAAAAATGCTTTTTAAAAGTTGAAAAATTGACATAATATACAATTATCCATACTGTGAAGAGATTAATAACTTCAATTAAACTATGTGAATTCATAATATGTGCTTAATTCATCAAAATTACATTTTAAAAAAATGATGTCCAAAACCAATTGTGTCAATACAATATCAGGATTACCGATTAAAATCATAATGGAGGGGGCCAAGAACTAACCAGCATGGATCCGATATAACGTCCCGTTTGTTTAACAGCGCATGTCGGCACATTACTTCTGCATTACATAAAGAAACATGTGATGCAATCACATGATCGCATCAAAGGAGGAACACACACAGGCCGCGAGTGTCCATAGACAGGGCATTCACATGATAACAGATAACGTGTTCGCACCTGAAATTGAACGCAAGCTGAGCCACAAACGCATCCTGTCTATGCGGTCACATGATAGCAACCATGGAAATTAGAAGAATAACTCCCAAAATGGTGACATAGCTTTAAGAATATTATATATACCACAGTTTATATTGCAAAGTGAAAAGCCGTGATTATACACTGAACAAAAATATAAACGCAACACTTTCGGTTTTGCTCCCATTTTGCATGAGCTGAACTCAAAGATCTGAAACATTTTCTACATACACAAAAGACTCATTACTCTCAAATATTGTTCACAAATCTGTCTAAATCTGTGTTAGTGAGCACTTCTCCTTTGCCGAGATAATCCATCCCACCTTATAGGTGTGGCATATCAAGGTGCTGATTAGACAGCATGAATATTGCACAGGTGTGCCTTTAGACTGCCCACAATAAAAGGACACTCTGAAATGTGCAGTTTGATCACACAGCACAAAGCCTTAGATGTCGCAACGTTTGAAGGAGCGTGAAATTGGCATGCTGACTGCAGGAATGTCTACCAAATCTGTTGCCCGTGCAATGAATGTTCATTTGTCTACCATAAACCGTCTCCAAAGGTGTTTCAGAGAATTTGGCAGTACATCCTACCGGCCTCACAACCACAGACCACGTGTAACCACACCAGCCCAGGACCTCCAGATCCAGTGTGTTCACCTCCATGATTGTCTGAGACCAGCCACCCGGACAGCTACAGCAACAATCGGCTTGCATAACCAAAGAATTTCTGCACAAACTATCAAAAACGGTCTTAGGGAAGCTCATCTGCATGCTCGCCGTCCTCATCGGGGTCTGGACCTGACGGCAGTTCGTTGTTGTAACCGACTTGAGTGGGAAAATGCTCACATTCGATGGCGTCTGGCGCATTGGAGAGGCGTTCTGTTCACGGATGAGTCCCGGTTTTCACTGTTGAGGGCAGATGGCAGACAGCGTGTGTGGCGTCGTGTGGGTGAGCGGTTTGCTGACGTCAACGTTGTGGATCGAGTGGCCCATGGTGCCGTGAGGTTATGGTATGGGCAGGCATATGTTATGGACAACGAACACAGACAGGTGCATTTTATTGATGGCATTTTGAATGCACAGAGATACCGTGACGAGATCCTGAGGCCCATTGTTGTGCCATTCATCCACGACCATCACCTCATGTTGCAGCATGATAATGCACGGCCCCATATTGCAAGGATCTGTACACAATTCCTGGAAGCTGAAAGTTCTTGCATGGCCAGCCTACTCACCGGACATGTCACCCATTGAGCATGTTTGGGACGCTCTGGATTGCCGTATATGACAGCATGTTCCAGTTCCTGCCAATATTCTCCAACTTCGCACAGCTATTGAAGAGGAGTGAACCAACATTCCACAGGTCACAATGAACAACCTGATCAACTCTATGCGACGGAGATGTGTTGCAGTGCGTGAGGCAAATGGTGGCCATACCAGATACTGACTGGTTTTATGACCACCCCCCAGTAAGGCAAAACTGTGCACATTTCAGAGAGGCCTTTTATTGTGGGCAGTCTAAGGCACACCTGTGCAATATTCATGCTGGATAATCAGCACCTTGATATGCATACCAGTGAGGTGGGATGGATTATCTTGGCAAAGGAGAAGTGCTCAGTAACACAGATTTAGACAGATTTGTGAACAATATTTGAGAGTAATGGGTCTTTTGTGTATGTAGAAAATGTTTCAGATCTTTGAGTTCAGCTCATGCAAAATGGGAGCAAAACCAAAAGTGCTGCGTTTATATATTTGCTCAGTATATAAAAATCATATGTGCAAATTATCATTATATGTTTGTCAAGAAGTATACAGTACAGACCAAAAGTTTGGACACACCTTCTCATTCAAAGAGTTTTCTTTATTTTCATGACTATGAAGGCATCAAAACTATGAATTAACACATGTGGAATTATATACATAACAAGGCAAGAAATCCCACTTATTAAACCTGACAGGGCACACCTGTGAAGTGAAAACCATTTCAGGGGACTACCTCTTGAAGCTCATCAAGAGAATGCCAAGAGTGTGCAAAGCAGTAATCAAAGCAAAAGATGACTACTTTGAAGAACCTAGAATATGACATATTTTCAGTTGTTTCACACTTGTTTGTTATGTATATAATTCTACATGTGTTAATTCATAGTTTTGATGCCTTCAGTGTGAATCTACAATTTTATATAGTCATGAAAATAAAGAAAACTCTTTGAATGAGAAGGTGTGTCCAAACTTTTGGTCTGTACTGTATATAGATATATACATGTGGCAATAACACTCCATTCCCAAAACCAGATTAGCACACGGATGAGTATAACGCCAGTCACACACAACCATGTGGAGAGGTCAACATGGAATTCAGGCACCCTGTTTAGGACGACAGACAACACCATGTTTGAACCTAAATCCTGATTAAAACAAACAAGAAAATAATAAAATAATAAACTGTAATTAGGTTCCTCAATCAGTACAATGTTAACTGCACAAGACCTTTTGACAAGGGAAGCCCACATGCGGTCCTCACCTAGTTTTAGTAAGAACCACACCAGGGCCGCCCAAAGTAAAGCAAAATTATAACATAAAATTAAATAAAGTAAAAAAAAACATTTTTTGGTGAATGAAGCGTAACACCACATTTTATTCAAACAATTATATATATATATATATATATATATATATATATATATATATATATATAATATTGACAATATATGACAGAGCGCATGCGCAAAAATGAAGCATGCACACCAGTTTAAGAGAATTCTAATAATCGATAGTTGATAAAGTCCAAGGGCAAATAAGTTGTCTATGCTGGTTGTCCTCAGCAGGGTCAGGACAGACAGCAGCAGCAGCAGCAAGTAATTGTTAAGGGTATAGTATAAGGCCTACATATAGCTGGACCAAACTCAGTAGGAGCAGGACAGACAGCAGCAGGTAAATGGTAACGCTGTAATATAAGGCCTACACCTAGCTTGACCAAACTCATCAGGAGCAGACTGCAGCAGGTAAATGGTAACACTGTAGTATAAGGCATACACATAGCTGGGCCTAACTCAGCAGGAACAGAACAGACAACAGCAGGGAAATGGTAATGCTGTAGTAGAAAGCATACACATAGCTGGGCCTAACTCATATCCTTTAGGTACAGTAATCCGGTCCTATACAATGCAGATGTCTGGAGGGGGAGAAGAATGCAGGGCTTCCAGAGAGAGATGGGGTAGATAGATATATACATGTGGTCCATCCTGCTATAATCTATCTATTTACCCCATCTCTCCCTGGAAGCCGTGCATTCTTCTCCCCCTCCAGACATGTGCATTGTATAGGACCGGATTACTGTACGTTTTTATTGAACCTACAGGAACTGATTTTCTATGTCAAGTCCACAAAAATGAAGCAGAGCTGCATTCGTTTTGTGGGGTAAGGTTCCCGGCAGTTCTATGTAACTCGAGAACACATGGTGCCTTCAAAATAGACTACAAAATCCGCTCTGCTGGATGACAGTGGTGGTCCTCCCTGGTGCCTGTCAGCCCCTTCCTGGTGAAGTCTGGCCCGGGCTGTGTGACACTACCCCCTGTGTAGCCAAGCCTGGCTGCTAATGACTTGTTCAGCAACCTGACCTGCAATCGATGATCCAGGCTGCACACTGGAGGCAGCCGCCAAGGACCCCGCCAACAGCCGGGGACCGTGACTGAGTCATCACAGAGGGAAGGGGAACTGATCCCGGCGGCAGAGCCGGGGACACTTCCAGACCCAAGCCGAGGCAAGCTGGCTTCTCACTGGCTTCTGTGTTAAGAAGGGCAGAGGACGGCTGGGTGCTGCCGATAGCCCGAGCCAAGCGTGTGTGTTGCGCTGATCATGTATGGGTCATGTGAGTGGCGGTAACCATGCCTCCTCACAGACAAAAGGAGGATGAGAGATCCACTGTTAAACCCCGCCAGTCCTGCTGCCCTCTGGCTTGGAGGAATCAGCACACGGCACGGCAGGCTGGGTTACCGCAGTGTTCTTCTCCAGACTCAATGTGCCTGATATGGAAACTGAGAGCAGACCGACGCGGGCAGCGTGTGGAGCGCTGTGTGCCAATTGGTATCTGAGATGTCTATTTTCCAGTATGGCTTATGTATGGAGGGCAGTGTCCAGAAATCACACAGAGGACTATGGGTTACACTTTACTAGGGCTGAAACGATTAATCAATTGAATCGAATAATTAGACACAAAAAGACAATGTGGTCAAGTTCCCTTGCCATTTAAGATAGACTGTTACTACTAATGTTTATGCACTACTATTCTAACGGGCTTAATATGTAGTAGTATATATATATATACAGGGAGTGCAGAATTATTAGGCAAGTTGTATTTTTGAGGATTAATTTTATTATTGAACAACAACCATGTTCTCAATGAACCCAAAAAACTCATTAATATCAAAGCTGAATATTTTTGGAAGTAATTTTTAGTTTGTTTTTAGTTTTAGCTATTTTAGGGGGATATCTGTGTGTGCAGGTGACTATTACTGTGCATAATTATTAGGCAACTTAACAAAAAACAAATATATACCCATTTTAATTATTTATTTTTACCAGTGAAACCAATATAACATCTCAACATTCACAAATATACATTTCTGACATTCAAAAACAAAACAAAAACAAGTCAGTGACCAATATAGCCACCTTTCTTTGCAAGGACACTCAAAAGCCTGCCATCCATGGATTCTGTCAGTGTTTTGATCTGTTCACCATCAACATTGCGTGCAGCAGCAACCACAGCCTCCCAGACACTGTTCAGAGAGGTGTACTGTTTTCCCTCCTTGTAAATCTCACATTTGATGATGGACCACAGGTTCTCAATGGGGTTCAGATCAGGTGAACAAGGAGGCCATGTCATTAGATTTTCTTCTTTTATACCCTTTCTTGCCAGCCACGCTGTGGAGTACTTGGACGCGTGTGATGGAGCATTGTCCTGCATGAAAATCATGTTTTTCTTGAAGGATGCAGACTTCTTCCTGTACCACTGCTTGAAGAAGGTGTCTTCCAGAAACTGGCAGTAGGACTGGGAGTTGAGCTTGACTCCATCCTCAACCCGAAAAGGCCCCACAAGCTCATCTTTGATGATACCAGCCCAAACCAGTAATCCACCTCCACCTTGCTGGCGTCTGAGTCGGACTGGAGCTCTCTGCCCTTTACCAATCCAGCCACGGGCCCATCCATCTGGCCCATCAAGACTCACTCTCATTTCATCAGTCCATAAAACCTTAGAAAAATCAGTCTTGAGATATTTCTTGGCCCAGTCTTGACGTTTCAGCTTGTGTGTCTTATTCAGTGGTGGTCGTCTTTCAGCCTTTCCTACCTTGGCCATGTCTCTGAGTATTGCACACCTTGTGCTTTTGGGCACTCCAGTGATGTTGCAGCTCTGAAATATGGCCAAACTGGTGGCAAGTGGCATCTTGGCAGCTGCACGCTTGACTTTTCTCAGTTCATGGGCAGTTATTTTGCGCCTTGGTTTTTCCACACGCTTCTTGCGACCCTGTTGACTATTTTGAATGAAACGCTTGATTGTTCGATGATCACGCTTCAGAAGCTTTGCAATTTTAAGAGTGCTGCATCCCTCTGCAAGATATCTCACTATTTTTGACTTTTCTGAGCCTGTCAAGTCCTTCTTTTGACCCATTTTGCCAAAGGAAAGAAAGTTGCCTAATAATTATGCACACCTGATATAGGGTGTTGATGTCATTAGACCACACCCCTTCTCATTACAGAGATGCACATCACCTAATATGCTTAATTGGTAGTAGGCTTTCGAGCCTATACAGCTTGGAGTAAGACAACATGCATAAAGAGGATGATGTGGTCAAAATACTCATTTGCCTAATAATTCTGCACTCCCTGTATATATATATATATATATATATATATAGTACAGACCAAAAGTTTGGACACACCTTCTCATTCAAAGAGTTTTCTTTATTTTCATGACTATGACTGAAAATTGTAGATTCACACTGAAGGCATCAAAACTATGAATTAACACATGTGGAATTATATACATAACAAACAAGTGTGAAACTGAAAATATATCATATTCTAGGTTCTTCAAAGTAGCCACCTTTTGCTTTGATTACTGCTTTGCACACTCTTGGCATTCTCTTGATGAGCTTCAAGAGGTAGTCCCCTGAAATGGTTTTCACTTCACAGGTGTGCCCTGTCAGGTTTAATAAGTGGGATTTCTTGCCTTATAAATGGGGTTGGGACCATCAGTTGCGTTGAGGAGAAGTCAGGTGGATACACAGCTGATAGTCCTACTGAATAGACTGTTAGAATTGGTATTATGGCAAGAAAAAAGCAGCTAAGTAACGAAAAACGAGTGGCCATCATTACTTTAATAAATGAAGGTCAGTCAGTCAGCCGAAAAATTGGGAAAACTTTGAAAGTAAGGGCTATTTGACCATGAAGGAGAGGGATGGGGTGCTGCGCCAGATGACCTGGCCTCCACAGTCACCGGACCTGAACCCAATCGACAGGGCCGGCGTCATAACCCGGCATCCCCGGGCAAGTGCCGGGGCCCAATGCTCCTGGGGGGGCCCACTGAGCTGCTATGAGCACTTCCATCAATACAGATGGGAGCTCTCACTGCTGTCATTTCACATACGCAGTACCCCTTTGGTGGGCCCTCTGAGCTGCAGAGACTCAGGACACGCCCCCTCTACACAGGACACATGCTGCCTGAGGAGAGAGACCGAGAGAGACCGCAGGGCTGGAGCAGAAGTGTGAAGACAGTTAGTGAGTGAGTCTGCACTGTGACTGTCTCTTCTCTGTGGGACAGAAGGAAAGGGGGGGGGGGGACGCTGCTGCTGCTGCTGCTGCTGCTGCTGCTTCATTCTATTTAGTTGTGTTACTGTTTTATTAAGCAGTTTGTCTCCATGACACCTGCCCCCCCCCCCCATATCCTGTCCTATCTCATCCTCATGGGGCCCCTGCTGTCTCCTTTCCTCCCTCATGTATACAGAGCTCCTGTCCCACCCTCCTATCTCCTATTGCTGCCCTGCACAGACCTCCTGCCCCTACTTCTTTATGAATCCCCCTCAGAGCCCCTTCCACCTACTTGCTGTGTCCACCCCTCCTGTCCATCCAGGGCCCCGGGCCCCTGTCTCACTCCTCTGCCTCTCATTATGGTGGCATCTGAACCGCATTCACCATAAGGACCTTCTAACGTCACAGGGTCATGTGACTGTGCCCCCCACCCCGTACTGTGCCCCCCATCCCGTACTGTGCCCCTTTATACCCTGCATTGTGCCCTCCTACCACACCATGTGCAGTGCCCCTAGTCATTCCCTGTACTGTGCCCTCTTATACCCTTTAAGGCTACTTTCACACCTGCGTTAGGTGCGGATCCGTCTGGTATCTGCACAGACGGATCCGCACCTATAATGCAAACGCTTAGATCCGTTCAGAACCGATCCGTTTGCATTACCATGAACATGTTTGTTCATGATAATGCAAACGGATCCGTTTTGACTTTACATTGAAAGTCAATGGGGGACGGATCCGTTTGAAAATTGAGCCATATTGTGTCATCTTCAAACGGATCCGTCCCCATTGACTTACATTGTAAGTCTGGACGGATCCGTTTGCCTCCGCACGGCCAGGCGGACACCCGAATGCTGCAAGCTGCGTTCAGGGGTCCGCCTGCTGAGCGGAGGACAAACGGTGCCAAACTGATGCATTCTAAGCGGATCCGCGTCCATTCAGAATGCATTAGGGCTGGACGGATCCGTTCGGGGCCGCTTGTGAGAGCCTTCAAACGGAGCTCACAAGCGGAGCCCCGAACGCTAGTGTGAAAGTAGCCTTATCCGGTCACTGTATGGTGGTTTTATCATTGTATGGCGGTGTTATCACTATATGGCGGTGGTATCCAATAACTGCATGGCCATAACTGTATCCCCTTCCCTGCCCACACCACTTTTTTTAGACCTGGCATGAGCGGGTAAAGATACAGATTGCGGTGTTAAGGACCTTTGCGCCACATCTGTGTCAGAAATACGCCTAACATAGACGTATTTCTATATAATAAATGACCCCCTAATTGTATTATCATTAGGGGGTAAGGCTAATCTCTGTATATTATATAGATTCTAGTGTATTATACTGGGCCCTGTATTTCCCAGTTGATAATGATCCTTGGGAAACACAGTCCTCACCCCTGACCCCCAGGACCAGGCAGCGCTCTGTCAGTACATGGCGGCCTCCCCTCTCCGCCACGCTGCTCCGCTGTGTACTGGGGCTTATCCTGACACTAGGGCTGGGTTCACATCAAATTTTTTCCATCCATTTAATGTATACCAAAAATGTATGCGTAAACAGATGCCTCAGACTGATGCCGTACAGGGGCGTCCGTTCACCATACAGTTCCATGGTAAAAAAACATATACGTTAACGTATGCATTTTTTACTGGACTCTGCAGGATACAAAAACCTGGAGTGCTGCACATGTGTATACATCAAACCGATAGGAAAAACGTAATGTGAACCCACATTGGGGGGGGGGGGGGGGGAGGGGGGCATACTAAATTTCGCTGTGGGCCCAGTCAGTTCTAGCTCCATCACTGCACATCTCCTTCTCTCCTCCAGGCCTGGCTCACTGCTGCAGCGGGCCGGAGGAGAGAAGGAGCGCAGGGAGCTACGGTTAGTGAAGGACAGGACCACCGGCTCCCCTGCAATGATAGGTATGTGAGGGGGCCACTGGGGGTCATTCATCACACTGTGGGGGCCCCTTACACAGTATAATGACTCCCAGTGCCCCCCATTTAGTATAATGATCCCCATTGACCCTCCATTTAGCATAATGACCACCAGAGCCCCCATTAAATATAATAACCCCTCGTGCCCCCTCCATACAGTATAACCCCCAGTGTGGGGGCGACTGGGGGTCATTATTCTGAATGGAGGGTCACTGTGGGGTCATTATACTGTGAGGGCCCTTTACATAGTATAATGACCCCCAGTGTCCCCCATTTAGTATAATGATCACCAATGACCCTCCATTCAGTATAATGACCCCCAGAGCCCCCTCCATACAGTATTCCCCCAGTGTGGGGGCTACTGGGGGTCATTATTCTAAATGGGGGCGACTGGGGGTTATTATTCTGAATGCAGGGCCACAGGTGGTCATTATACAGTGTGTGGGGGGGAAATTGGGGGTTCATTATACTGTGTGAAGGGCCACTAGTAGTCATTATACTGTGTGAAGGGCCACTAGTAGTCATTATACTGTATAGGGGCCACTGGGGGTCATTATACCGTGTAGGAGCCACAGGGGGACATGTCAATGTAAAAAAATGCCTCATGGGGGCCCACTGGGATTTATCGCCCAAGGGCCCACATGAACCTGGAGCCGGCCCTGCCAATCGAGATGGTTTGGGGTGAGCTGGACCGCAGAGTGAAGGCAAAAGGGCCAACAAGTGCTAAGCATCTCTGGGAAATCCTTCAAGACTGTTGGAAGACCATTTCAGGGGACTACCTCTTGAAGCTCATCAAAAGAATGCCAAGAGTGTGAAAGCAGTAATCAAAGCAAAAGGTGGCTACTTTGAAGAACCTAGAATATGACATATTTTCAGTTGTTTCACACTTGTTTGTTATGTATATAATTCCACATGTGTTAATTCATAGTTTTGATGCCTTCATAGTCATGAAAATAAAGAAAACTCTTTAAATGAGAAGGTGTGTCCAAACTTTTGGTCTGTACTGTATATATATAAAAATATATTTATATTAATAATTAGTTAATTGAATAAAAAAATAAGAGGTTTAATAAATTAATGAAAATGTCATGGGGTTCCGAAGGTGCACTCGGTCCCCCATTGCCCGCAGAACTGTTGCTTAGCTTTTGGAATGAGGTTCTGTGTTTGACCTCATTCCCAGGGCGGCTTTACTAGCTGGGTGGCTCCTTGCTCCTAAGTCTGCCTTGAGCGCCGAGCTGATCACTCGGTGCTCGACTGGTTGGTCTGTCGGTCATGTGACGCTGGCCAAGTCACATGACCCTCACTCCCCACTATAAATACAGGCAGCCTGCTGGCTACAGGTTGCCTGTTAATTTCTAGGTTCCTGGTATTTGTTGGACTGCTGAATACTTACCTGATCCTGTTCCTTGACCATCCTTTTGCCTGATCCTCCTGTACTGCGCATCCGTCCTGGTATTGTGACCTCGGCTCCCACCTGACTACTCTCTTAGGACTCCTCTTGTACTTCTCTGCTCTCCTGGTATTTATGACCCCGGTTTCTCCTGACAATTCTCTGCTTGCTCCATTTGTACTTTGCAGCTTTCCTGGTATTGACTCGGTCCGTTCACGTCCTGTTGTTTGTCTGTCTGTCATCCCTGCACTTACTCCAAGTTAGGGATTGCCGTCCAGTTGTCCCCTGTCATTAGAACTCGCGAGGCAAGTAGGCAGGGCCAGGGGTGGAGCGCAGTGGTCACTTCCCTCCCCCCTGTGTGTGTGTGTACGCGACCGTTACAGATTAACAGGCCCAATAACCACTGTATTATGAATCCTCTGGTGACCCTGACTGACTATGTCTCTAATCTGACGCAGATGGTGCAGGAGTTAGGGGAAAAACTCAGCTCTTTTGAGTTAGGGCAAGGCTCTTCCACTCCTCAGGCCTCCAGTCTGCATTTTGAGCCCCAGATTAAGCTCCCAGAAACCTTTTCTGGAGACCGGAAGAAGTTTCTCTCTTTTAAGGAGAGTTGCAAACTTTACTTCCGTTTGCGCCCCGTGTCCTCTGGCCCCGAGAGTCAACGCGTGGGCATTATCATTTCCCGATTACAGGGTGATCCCCAGGACTGGGCGTTCTCTTTACCTGCTGGCGCCAGTTGTTTATATTCTGTGGAGGGGTTCTTTCAGGCCCTAGGTACCCTCTATGATGAACCAGACAGGGCTCTAGTAGCCGAGACGGCTCTAAAGGCACTGGTTCAGGGCAATTTACCAGCGGAGGATTATTGCACCCAATTCAGAAGGTGGTGTGTCCCCTCAGGATGGAACGAACCAGCCCTGAAGAGTCAGTTCAGGTCAGGTCTGTCTGATAAATTAAAGGATCTTCTGGTCAGTTATCAACTTCCAGAGACCTTAGAGGAGATGATGACCCTTGTTGTCCGACTTGACCGACGGGTTAGAGAGAGACGACAGGAACAACAGTTCTCTTCCCAGATGGTGGTCCAGCCAGAGGCCTATCCCAGAGACAATGCTGAGGTCTCCACCGAGGAACCCATGCAGGTGGGCATGACCCGAGGGAATCTTCGCCGCAGACGTGGAGAATGCTTTTACTGTGGAGATTCTGACCATTGGATCAACCAGTGTCCTAAGAAGGTCCTCTCTGTCAAGTCTCCTAAGGCAAGGCAACCTAAAGACCAGGTACACCCTGAATTTTCTAAATGTAAGCTTTCGGTACCCATTACGATTTCTCTGGGAGTAGATAAATGGGCGGGTAAGGCCTTTATTGATTCTGGCTCAGCGGCTAGCTTTATTGACTCTGAGTATGCTGTTAGATTGGGTATTCCTATGTTTGCCTTACCAACTCCTATCCATGTCATGGCTATTGATGCTACTCCTCTTATTGGTGGTACGGTGAGCTTATGTACCTCGGAGATTTCTCTAACCGTGGGTGTGTGCCACTCAGAGAGATGTTCGCTTCTAGTCCTGGAGAACCTACCTGCTGAGGTGGTACTAGGGTTGCCTTGGCTCCGACTACATAACCCCACTATAGATTGGTCCAATGGGGAGTTGGTGAGATGGGGGCCTAAGTGTGACTCGTGCCTGTCCGTGGTACAGGCTGGGGTCTCAGTAAAGTCTGATACTTTACCCTCTGTTGTTAGAGAATATTCTGATGTATTCTCATCACCAACCCCAGAGGTTCTACCCCCCCATAGACCTTATGATTGTACCATAGAGCTAGTAGAGGGGGCCAAGTTTCCTAAAGGACGAATTTATAATCTTTCTATGCCCGAACGCAAGGCCATGGAAGATTATATTAAGGAGAGCCTTGGTAAAGGGCATATTAGACCTTCTGTCTCTCCTATGGGGGCGGGGTTTTTCTTCGTTAAGAAAAAAGATGGTGGTCTTAGGCCATGTATCGATTACCGGAGATTAAATAAAATCACTGTCCAGAATAGATACTCCCTCCCATTGATTCCGGATTTATTTAACCAGGTCCTGGGGGCAACCTGGTTTTCCAAAATTGACCTGAAAGGGGCATACAATCTAATCCGAATCAAGGAGGGAGACGAATGGAAGACGGCGTTCAATACTCCGGTAGGACACTTTGAATATCAGGTGATGCCTTTTGGACTCAGCAATGCCCCAGCTGTGTTCCAAAACTTCATAAATGACATTCTTAGGGAATTCTTAGGTAAATTTGTTATTGTCTATCTTGACGACATTTTGATATTCTCTCCTGACTTCGAATCCCATGTGTCTCATGTTAGACAAGTATTAGAGGTGTTGAGGGAGAATCAGCTATCCGCTAAACAAGAGAAATGTGTCTTTGGTGTGCAGGAGATTCTGTTTCTAGGGCATGTTCTGACTCCTCACGCCTTCAAGATGGATCCTGGTAAGGTACTAGCAATTAAGGAATGGGTAAGACCTTCATCCTTAAAGGCCTTACAACGGTTCTTAGGTTTCGCCAATTACTATCGTAAATTTATTATGAATTTTTCCGTAATTGCTAAACCGTTGACCGACCTTACTAAGAAAGGGGCGGATTTGGAGAATTGGTCTACTGAGGCCATTTCTTCATTTGAAAAATTAAAAAAGGCATTCAGTAGCGCTCCCATTCTGATCCAGCCTGATCAGGAGAAACCTTTTATTGTGGAGGTGGATGCGTCCGAGGACGGCGCAGGAGCAGTCCTTTCACAAGGTCCTGCCAGCCTCACTAATCTGAGACCATGTGCCTTCTTCTCCAGGAAATTCTCTCCCACGGAGAGAAACTACGACATAGGGAATAGGGAGCTGCTGGCCATTAAATGGGCATTTGAGGAGTGGAGGCATTTTCTGGAGGGGGCAAGGCATTGTGTAACTGTTGTCACTGACCATAAAAACCTTATGTTTCTCGAGTCTGCTAAAAGGTTGAATCCCCGTCAAGCCAGATGGGCTCTGTTTTTTACTCGTTTTGATTTTTCCATCACGTTCAGGCCGGGAAGTAAAAATGTGAAGGCGGACGCATTATCTCGGAGCTTCCAGGCTTTTCAACCTACTGAGGTACCACCTGAATCCATCCTACCAGCAAAAATCTTCTTAGCAGCTCTTACCCAGGATATCTCAGCTCGCATTAGGTCGGAACAACATCTGGCACCGGTATCCACCCCAACAGATAAGTTGTTTGTTCCCGTACAATTTCGTCTCCAGCTGTTGGGTGAGTGTCACGATTCTGCCTTTTGTGGACATCCGGGTGTTGAGGGCACTAAGGATCTGGTTTCTAGATCTTATTGGTGGCCCACTCTAACTAGGGATGTCAAGTCCTATGTGTCAGCCTGTGAGGTTTGTGCCAGGTCCAAGACACCTAGGACTCGCCCTGCTGGTAACCTACGACCCCTACCCATTCCCAGTAGACCCTGGTCCCATATCTCGATGGACTTTATAACTGACCTACCGCTGGCGGAGGGTAAGACTGTAGTGTGGGTAGTGGTGGATAGGTTTAGCAAGATGGTCCATTTCATTCCCCTGTCTAAACTCCCGAATGCCAAAACCCTGGCGTCTATTTTTGTGAAAGAAATTGTTCGATTGCATGGTATCCCGGAAAATATTGTTTCGGACAGGGGTGTGCAGTTTGTGTCCAAATTCTGGAGGGCCTTCTGTCAAAGATGTAAAATTTCGTTGTCTTTTTCTTCCGCCTACCATCCTGAGAGTAATGGGCAGACTGAACGCCTTAATCAGTCTGTGGAACAATTCCTGAGGTTGTATGTTGCTGATGACCAGCAATTATGGGTCAAATTCCTTCCATTGGCTGAATTTGCTCTGAATAACCGTGTCAATTCTTCTGCTGGGGTCTCCCCTTTCTTTTGTAACCATGGTTTTCATCCCCGTTTTCATTCTGGGTCGTCCGTCTCCTCCTCTAACCCTGAAGCTGATAAACTCTCCTCCGAACTGTGCACAGTTTGGGCCCGGGTTCAATCGAACCTAGAGAAGGCTCAATGTTCTCAAAAACTCAAGGCCGATAGGAGACGTTCAAGGGGGGTAAACTTTCAGGTTGGGGATAAAGTATGGTTGTCCTCCAAGAATCTATCTCTCAAGGTAACTTCTAAAAAATTTGCTCCTCGTTTTATTGGACCATATAAGATCACGGAAGTGATTAACCCGGTATCTTTTAGGTTGGAGCTGCCTGAGTCATTCCACATTCATAATGTGTTCCATAAATCTCTGCTTAAAAAATATTTTGAACCGGTAGTACCATCAAAAGCCTCGCCTCCGCCAGTTCTTGTTAATGATGCTGTCGAGTATGTGGTGTCTAAAATAGTGGATGTCAGGAAGGTGCGTAATTCCTTGCAGTACCTGATTCACTGGAAGGGGTATGGACCTGAAGAGAGATCTTGGGTACCTGCCAGGGAGGTTCATGCTCCTAGACTTGTTCGTAAATTTCATTTAGAACACCCTGAAAAGCCATCGCCTGAAGTCTTGGGTCGGTGGCCCCTCGTAAAAGGGGGGGTACTGTCACGGGGTTCCGAAGGTGCACTCGGTCCCCCATTGCCCGCAGAACTGTTGCTTAGCTTTTGGAATGAGGTTCTGTGTTTGACCTCATTCCCAGGGCGGCTTTACTAGCTGGGTGGCTCCTTGCTCCTAAGTCTGCCTTGAGCGCCGAGCTGATCACTCGGTGCTCGACTGGTTGGTCTGTCGGTCATGTGACGCTGGCCACGTCACATGACCCTCACTCCCCACTATAAATACAGGCAGCCTGCTGGCTACAGGTTGCCTGTTAATTTCTAGATTCCTGGTATTTGTTGGACTGCTGAATACTTACCTGATCCTGTTCCTTGACCATCCTTTTGCCTGATTCTCCTGTATTGCGCATCCGTCCTGGTATTGTGACCTCGGCTCCCACCTGACTACTCTCTTAGGACTCCTCTTGTACTTCTCTGCTCTCCTGGTATTTATGACCCCGGCTTCTCCTGACAATTCTCTGCTTGCTCCATTTGTACTTTGCAGCTTTCCTGGTATTGACTCGGTCCGTTCACGTCCTGTTGTTTGTCTGTCTGTCATCCCTGCACTTACTCCAAGTTAGGGATTGCCGTCCAGTTGTCCCCTGTCATTAGGACTCGCGAGGCAAGTAGGCAGGGCCAGGGGTAAGGGTGGAGCGCAGTGGTCACTTCCCTCCCCCTTGTGTGTGTGTGTACGCGACCGTTACAGAAAAAATAGATAAATATACTCATCGATTGATAAAAAAATAAAATAATAATTATTCACCAAATAAATACATAAATAAATTTATCATTAGAGAAATACATAAATAAATTCATCAATAAATAAATACATAAATTAATTAATAAATACAGAAATATATAAATAAAGTCATCAATAAATAAATATATTAAAAAAATCATCCCTAAATAAATAAATTCATCCAGAAATATATATAGAAGTTAAAAAACAACGATGTTTTGGAGGCAGAGCCAAGGAGAGGGATTGAGAAGGGACCCTTCAGCTCCCTGAACTGACGGCGGGGCCCAAGAAGTCGCTGCCGATCCAGGACTCATTTTGCTAAATGTCAGTCTATCCACGGAGTCTGTGGACAGACCGGTCCGCTTGTCAGTGACCACCCCACCTGCCGCGCTGAATGTCCGCTCAGACAGTACGCTGAAGGGGGGGCAAGACAGTACATCCAGTGCACACTGAGCGAGCTCACGGCAGGTGTCCAGCCAGTACTCCATAGGGTCGTCGGTGCTCATGCTGTCAGAAGCACCAACGGACCCCATGTAGTCGGCCCAGGGCCGTCTTTAACGCGGGGCAAAAGGAGCAGCTGCCCCGGGCCCAGTTGCTCCTGTAGGGCCCAAGGCAGCTGCCTCATGAGCCCCGCTGCGGCCCTGGTGACAAGTGGGGGGCGGCGGCAGGGCACAGGGAGATGAGCGCTTCCACAATGAGCGCTCCATAGTCATCTGTATCACCGTCCTTAGGACAGCGATACAGATAGATGTGCTGCGGCGGGGCAGGGGAAGGAGATGCGTCTCCCTTCCCCATTCCTCTGATAGGCTGCAAGCACTAGGCCTGCAGCCTATCAGAGGCCGGTGCAGACAGCGTGATGACGTCATCGCGCCGCCTGAGCCGTACAACGCGGGACACAGGCCGGAAGAGGCCTGCATCGCATCGCTGCCAGCCTGATGGAGGAAATTATAAGTGTTTACTTTTTTGAAATGGTACTACTTACTGGCACATGATTGGGGGGCATCTATGGGGGCACTTGTTACTGGCACATTATTGGGGGGCATCTATGGGCGCACTTGTTACTGGCGCATGATTGCGGGGCATCTATGGGGGCACTTGTTACTGGCACATGATTGGGGGGCATCTATGGGGGCACTTGTTACTGGCACATGATTGGGGAATCTATGGGGCACTTGTTATTGGCACATGATTGGGGGGCATCTATGGGGATACTTGTTACCGCCACATGATTGGGGGGCATCTATGGGGGCACTTGTTACTGGCACATGAATGGGGGGAATCTATGGGGGCACTTATTACTGGCACATGATTGGGGGGCATCTAGGGGAGCACTTGTTACTGGCACATTATTAGGGGGCATCTATGGGGGCACATCTTACTGGCACATTATGGGGACATTAGCTCAACTGGGGGCATTAAAAGTTTTTTTTTGTACTGGCACATTATAAGGAGAATTATTACTACTGGGGGGCATTATGATGGGCTTTATTACTACTGAGGGTCTATGGGAAACATGATTACTAGTATGGGCACTATGGGACACTTTGGAGACTGTAGGAGCACTATTACTACCATGTGTGCTCTAGCAGAGAATTTTTCATATTGGTGGGACTTTTGGGAGCACTATTACTGTGGAAGCACCTTAGCACTGTATCAGCTTACCACAATTATTTTTGGGGGATGTTTTGTTTACACTTCTAGTGTCAGGGGCACTATATGCTGGCAGGAGTTACTGTCCCCTGTGCACTGCTGCTGGCGCTGCTGCGACCACCCTGCATCTGGTCCCACTCCCGCCAGTGGTTGACTCTCAGGTGCTGGGTAAGGGAAGTGGTACGCAGCCAAGCAACAGACCTCCCTCTCCGCACCCTGGCATGGCTCAGCTGACAGATGACAATTGTCTGATCGTCTGCTGCCAAGGTGAAGTAAGCCCAAACAGGCGACTTACTCAGCGACTTCCTGTCAGATGGGGTGGTGCTGGTTTGCGCCTGTTTGAGCTCTGTGTGCACAGGTGGAGCCGGGACCTGCTGCCGCCTCCCACTGCTGCCATTACCAGTGGAACCCCTGCCACTGGGCTCCCTGGTGACCTGGTGCACCATTTGCCTTGGGTGCTTACCTTCCTCATCAGTGCTGTTGTCACCTGAAAAGGGAGGTGGCACCTATTCTAGGTCACCCTCCTCTTCATCCCCTGTAATGTCAGACCCAAAGTTGACCAGTAGTTGACTGAGGGGAACAGCACCTGGAGCCCCTGACCTGACTCCGCTGTCCCCTCGCTGACTCCTGGGCCTGACTAGGTGCGGGGTTTCTGTGGCTGAAACCACCCGCACTAGTTGGAAGGGATGCCACTGGGTACTGACAGGTGGTACCCCTTCCTCCTCCTCCTCTTCCATCCCTTCCAAAAAGTCCTGAGCATCTGGACCAAGCTCTAGCTCACTCTCCTGCATTACCACCCCCAAGATGTCCCTCTCGCTGTCGCTGTCAAACAGCATCAGGGATGAGTCTTGGGGGCTGGGGGCTGGTCCTGCAGGAGGTAGAGAGCTGCTGCTGCTCAGAGCCAGGGCAGAGGATTCCGTGCCACTGGCTTGTGTCACGAATTACACAACTGCCTTGGCGTCCTGAGATGAAATGGGGCGGCTGCCATGCCCAAAAAAATCACGGATGAGGCGGATGCCCCTGCCACCTGCACCCGCCCCACCGTGGGTAGAGGAGCGGCCCCGTGTTGGCAGCGGTCCAGCACTGGAACCAACTCCCCTACCACAACCACGGCTGCCAGCATGCCTACATCCACTCATGATTTGCCCACAATGTTTTTAACACCAGAAAAAAAATAATTTAAAGAAAATAATGAGGGAGTTTGGGCTAACTTTATTGGGTTGGGGACAATGGGGCAACAATGAAATAAAATAGACACGAAACCCAAAGACAATGACACAAAACTGACAGGAAAAGCCTTTTTTTTATTTCACAGACTAAAGACACTGACAATAATCCCTCCCTACCACACAAAACCCTAAAACAGTAACACTAAAACACAGCCAAAGACTTTTTTTTTGTTTTTTTGTTTTTTTCACAGACAAAAGACGCTGACAATAATCCCTCCATAGCACACAAAACCCTAAAACAGTAACACTAAAACATAGCAAAATACTTTTTTTTTGTTTTTTTCACAGACAAAAGACGCTGACAATAATCCCTCCCTAGCACACGAAAACCTAAAACAGTAACACTAAAACACAGCCAAAGACTTTTTTTTTTCACAGACAAAAGACGCTGACAATAATCCTAGCACACGAAACTCTAAAACACAGCAAAATACTTTTTTTTTAAACAGCAAAAGGCTACACTATACTGTATCTCTATCTAACCTACACTACACCCTGCACTGGACCCTATCAGCTGCACTGTTCCCTAACTAACCTACACTATCTACCACTAACTATCTGTATAATATATATGAGGTATCAGATGTTATATGACACAGCAATTTAGCAAAGCACAAAAATCGCACTCCTCTCTCTCTCACAACTGCATGAAAAAGCACTAAATGGCTGCTGGGGAGGTTCTTATATAGTGAGGGGGAGGCAACTTTCCTATTGGTTGCTAGGGATGTTGCTAAGCTCACACATAGACATTGCAACCTTCTCATTGGCCCACAAGCAAGAAGCAGGGAGGGATCATGTGTACTATAAAAAAAAAAAGCGAATATTTGCAATTACGAATATATAGTGCTATATTCTAAATATTCGCAAATTCTCGAACTGCCGATATTCTCGATTAAAATTTGCGATTAGAATATCGCGCCCAACACTAATGAACATCAGACCAACACAGATGCCTTCAGCTGCCAAGCGCACATGTAACATAGACATGGGTACAAAACTGCTGACAGATGGCCTTTAAATTCTCCAACATAAAAATCATCCAATGGCTGCAAACTGAGGTTCCCTCTAAACTCAGCTCTTCTAGATACATCATTTGATCTTTATTTTATATGTTTTTTTTCTAATATTTCCACTTGGTGATCAGAAATATGAGTCCTCAGTCACTCGACAGTTTCTATTAAAGTGAAGCCACTGGCAGAACTTCCTAAAATACCGCTATCTTGCTTCCCGCATGCAGCTGTGTTTATGGCAGGCCGTATCATGTATGTAAATAAATTCTGATGGCGCTGGAGTTATTTTAGAACAGTCTGTGTACCACTTATCAGCTTTATATGAGACATTGAGTTACTTTAAGAAAATGAGGAAATCACTGCTGAGCGGAGGATTCTGGGTATTGTTTGGCGGAATTGCTAGATAATAGATGGCAGTAGAGCAGCTTCTCCAGCGTCAATTAGGTCTAGGCAGAAAACTCAAATATTTCAAGTAAAAGAACATTCCTATGAATTTTTATATTTCCTGCTCCATTTTTCTTATAGTAACATATCGGACAAGGTTTATGAGAATACCAGCGACATTATGTTCTAGAACCATAAAGGTAGATCATGTGGCTGCTATGGAGCCCTTGGTGGGTGGTTCTACAGGTGAGAAAGGAAAGAGTGGTAGAGACAATGATGGTGGTACTCACAGTTCACGCTGTAATCCTCACCCTGGAACTCCCTGGGCTGTACACAGTAAATCGAAGGTGCAACATTTTTTCCTCGAGGAGCTTTCTGGGGTCCTGTCTGGTGGTAGTTGGGGTTTCTTTGATGTTGAATAGTTGGCAACGTGCGAGGCAGGGGTACAGGGGCAAGGGCTGACATATGATGCCGGCCCATAGAGTTGAGTGGAAACCTGGATGTTTGGGTTCGGCAGGTTCGGCCGAACTTGAAAAAAAAATTCGGGTTCGGGCCCCGAACTTGACCTGAACTTGACCCCGAACCCGAACCCGAACCCCATTGAAGTCAATGGGGACCCGAACTTTTCAGCACTAAAATGGCTGTAAAAATGTCATGGAAAGAGCTAGAGGGCTGCAAAAGGCAGCAAAATGTGCTTAAGAGCATGGCTCTGCAAACAAATGTGGATAGGGAAATTAATCAAAAAAACATAAAAGACCTTGAAAAAATAAAAATTAGGAATGATGTAGGAGGAAGAGGTTGAGGAGGCGGTGAATGGGTGGATGTGGCCGTGTAGGCTCACGTGGTGGTCTAGGTGGAAGCGGCGGCAAAGGAGGAATAGGTAGCCAACACAGATGTGTGTTATTTTGCATTTTTACATAGGGGTATCCCCCAAAATATTGGGACATATAAAAAAAAAAAGGAATAAGTGCACTTGAGTACAAGGATGGATGGTTGAGGCTGTTAGAACTGTCTATTCTGCACAAGGTACAGACAAGTCCTGAGGGATCCAAGCCTGGTTCAATTTAATGAACGTGAGCTTGTCCACGTTGGCTGTGGACAGGCGTCTGCGTCTGTCTGTAATGACGCCTCCTGCCGTGCTAAATACATGTTCAGAGAGTACACTGAAGTTGAATGGGGCAGAGCCATCAGTCAGTACGTGTAGTCGTGTGCACAGGTACTGTTACACCATGTTGTTTAAATGCTGCCTCCTGCTAACACGCTCCATATCAGCAGTTGGGGCCGGTTGTTGCGGCGAGGTGACAAAGCTTTTCCACATGTCGGCCATGCTAACCCTGCCTTCTGAGGTGCTGCCGCTGACGCAGCTGCGTTGGCTACCTCTTCCTCCTCCCCTGCCTTTGCCTTGTGCTTCCACTTGTCCCCAGGTGTCAGTCGGAAATGCTCTCAGGAGCGCGTCTACCAGCGTGCGCCTGTAGTCGCGCATCTTCCGATCACGCTCCAGTGAGGGAATTAAGGATGGCACATTGTCTTTGTAACGGGGATCCAGCAGGGTGGCCACCCAGTAGTCAGAACACGTTAAAATGTGGGCAACTCTGCTGTCGTTGCGCAGGCACTGCAGCATGTAGTCGCTCATGTGTGCTAGGCTGCCCAGAGGTAAGGACAAGCTGTCCGCTGTGGAAGGCGTATCGTCTGCGTCCTCCGTATCCCCACAGCCACGCACCAGTGATGGGCCCAAGCTGCGTTGGATGCCACCCCACTGTGAACATGCTTCATCTCCATCCTCCTCCTCATCCTCCTCCTCCTCCAGTAGTGGGCCCGGGCTGGCCAAATTTGTACCTGGCCTCTGCTGTTGCAAAAATCCTCTTTCTGAGCCACTTCTAAAAGACTGGCCTGAAAGTGTTAGAGATGACCCCTCTTCCTCCTTCTCGTCCTGGGCCACATCCTCTTCCATCATCGCCCTAAGTGTTTTCTCAAGGAGACATAGAAGTGGTATTGTAACGCTGATAACGGCGTCATCGCCACTGGCCATGTTGGTGGAGTACTCTAAATAGCGCAACAGGGCACACAGGTCTCGCATGGAGGCCCAGTCTTTGGTGGTGAAGTGGTGCTGTTCTGGAGTGCGACTTACCCGTGCGTACTGCAGCTGAAACTCCACTATGGCCTGCTGCTGCTCACACAATCTCTCCAGCATGTGCAAGGTGGAGTTCCACCTGGTGGGCACGTCGCATATGAGGCGGTGAGCGGGAAGGCCGAAGTTACGCTGTAGAGCAGACAGCCGAGAGGCGGCAGGATGAGAACGCCGGAAGCACGCACAGACCACCCGCACTTTACGCAACAGCTCTGACATGTCGGGGTAGTTGTGAATGAATTTCTGCACCACCAAATTCAGCACATGCGCCAGGCAAGGGATGTGCGTCAAACCGGCTAGTCCCAGAGCTGCAACGAGATTTCGCCCATTATCGCACACCACCAGGCCGGGTTTCAGGCTCACTGGCAGCACCACTCGTCGGTCTGTTGTTATATACCCCACCACAACTCCTGCGCGGTGTGGGGCCTGTCCCCCAAACACATCAGTTTCAGAACGGCCTGCTGACGTTTACCCCTAGCTGTGCTGAAGTTGGTGGTGAAGGTCTGTCGCTGACCGGATGAGGAGGTGGTAGAAGAGGAGGAGGAAGTCGAGTAGGAAGAGGAGGCAACAGGAGGCAAAGAATGATGCCCTGCGATCCTTGACGGCGGAAGGACGTGCGCCAAACAGCTCTCCGCCTGGGGCCCAGCCGCCACTACATTTACCCAGTGTGCAGTTAGGGAGATATAGCGTCCCTGGCCGTGCTTACTGGTCCACGTATCTGTGGTTAGGTGGACCTTGCCACAGATGGCGTTGCGCAGTGCACACTTGATTTTATCCAATACTTCGTTGTGCAGGGAGGGCACGGCTCTCCTGGAGAAGTAGTGGCAGCTGGGAAAGACGTACTGTGGGACAGCAAGCGACATGAGCTGTTTGAAGCTGTCCGTCTCCACCAGCCTGAATGACAGCATTTCAAAGGCCAGCAGTTTAGAAATGCTGGCATTCAGGGCCAGGGATCGAGGGTGGCTAGGTGGGAATTTACGCTTTCTCTCAAAGGTTTGTGAGATGGAGAGCTGAACGCTTCCGTGTGACATGGTGAAGATGCTTGGTGACGGAGTTGTTGTTGTTGGTGGCACATCCTCTGTTTGCTGGGCGGCAGGTGCCAACGTTCCTCCAGAGGCGGAGGAAGAGACCGAGGCAGCAGCAGAAGAGGGAGCAGGAGGGGCCTGAGCCCTTTCTTGGTTTTGAAGGTGCTTACTCCACTGCAGCCCATGTCTCGCTTGTAGATGCCTGGTCATGCAGGTTGTGCTAAGGTTCAGAACGTGAATGCCTCGCTTCAGGCTCTGATGGTACAGCATGCAAACCACTCGGGTCTTGTCGTCAGCACATTGTGTGAAGAAGTGCCATGCCAGGGAACTCCTTGAAGCTGCCTTTGGTGTGCTCGTTCCCTGGTGACAGTGGCCAGTAGCAAGCGAACTGTTTTGGCGACGGCTGCTCTGCTTTTGCACCCTGCTCTCGCTTTTGCTATGCTGTTGGCTCGGTCTCACCTCTGCCTCTTCCTCCGAACTCTGAAAGTCAGTGACACGACCTTCATTCCATGTGGGGTCTAGGACCTCATCGTCCCTTGCATTGTCTTCCACCCAGTCTTCCTCCCTGACCTCCTTTTCGGTCTGCACACTGCAGAAAGTCGCAGCAGTTGGCACTTGTGTTTCGTCATCATCAGAGACGTGCTGAGGTGGTATATCCATGTACTCATCAGGAAACATAAGTGGTTGTGCGTCAGTGCATTCTATGTCTTCCACCGCTGGGGAAGGGCTAGGTGGATGCCCTTGGGAAACCCTGCCAGCAGAGTCTTCAAACAGCATAAGAGACTGCTGCATGACTTGAGGCTCAGACAGGTTCCCCGATATGCACAGGGGTGATGTGACAGACTGATGGGCATGGGTTTCAGGCGCCACCTGTGCGCTTTCTGCAGAAGACTGGGTGGGAGATAATGTGAACGTGCTGGATCCACTGTCGGACACCCAATTGACTAGCGCCTGTTCTTGCTCAGGTCTTACCAAATATCGCTGTAGATTCTGGCGGCTACTGGGACCTGAGGTAGTAGTTCAATAGGATGTGTAGCTGTGGCAGAACGGCCACGTCCTCTCCCTGCACCAGAGGCTCCACAAACACCACAACCACGACCGCGTCCCTTATTAGATGTTTGCCTCATAGTTAGAGTTCACAAAGCAAAGTAAAAAGTGGTTAAGTCTATTAAAAATAATTAACTGCCAATAAAAACCCTGATGTAGGGTATTGCACTTTTTTTTTTAACTCTATATGACAGCGGTATTTGTGGCCTAAATTTCACAGTAACTTATGACCACAGGCGTGCGAAAATTAACTGCAGTTCCCACGGTCACTTATGCACGTCTAATCCCAGATATGCAGTATATTTGAGGGTTTTTTCACCCCAGTAACCAAAAAGCCGTATTTCTGGCCTAAATGTGACAGTCACTTATGCACGTCTAATCCCAGATGTGCAGTATATTAGAGGGGTTTTTCACTCCAGTAAGCACAAAGCCGTATTTCTGTCCTAAATGTGACAGTCACTTATGCACGTCTAAATCACAAATGTGCAGTATATTAGAGGGTTTTTTCACCCCAGTAACCAAAAAGATGTATTTCTGGCCTAAATGTGACACTCACTTATGCATGTCTAATCCCAGATGTGCAGTATAATAGAGGGTTTTTTCACTCCAGTAAGCAAAAAGATGTATTTCTGGCCTAAATGTGACACTCACTTATGCACGTCTAATCCCAGATGTGCAGTATATTAGAGGGTTTTTTCACTCCAGTAAGCAAAAAGATGTACTTCTGGCCTAAATGTGACAGTCACTTATGCATGTCGAATCCCAGATGTGCAGTATATCAGAGGGTTTTTTCACCCCAGTAAGCAAAAAGATGTATTTCTGGCCTAAATGTGACAGTCACTTATGCACGTCTAATCCCAGATGTGCAGTATATTAGAGGGTTTTTTCACCCCAGTAAGCAAAATGATGTATTTCTGGCCTAAATGTGACACTCACTTATGCATGTCTAATCCCAGATGTGCAGTATATTAGAGGGTTTTTTCACCCCAGTAAGCAAAAAGATGTATTTCTGGCCTAAATGTGACAGTCACTTATGCACGTCTAATCCCAGATGTGCAGTATATCAGAGGGTTTTTTCACCCCAGTAAGCAAAAAGATGTATTTCTGGCCTAAATGTGACAGTCACTTATGCTCGTCTAATCCCAGATGTGCAGTATATTAGAGGGTTTTTTCACCCCAGTAAGCAAAAAGCCGTATTTCTGGCCTAAATGTGACACTCACTTATGCACGTCTAATCCTAGATGTGCACTATATGAAAAAAAGTTATTTTTTAACCCCAGTAAGCAAAAAGCTGTATTTCTGGACTTGCAGACATGCAGATAGCCTGTGCTGGTGCACTATCGTTGCATAAAATGGCTGCCGATTATGTATTGATATTGACAAACTGAAGTAAAAAAAAGTTCATTTTCAGCAGTAGATGGCTCAGGGCAGGCTTAAAAAATTGTGCACTGCACCCACAAAACACATTTGCTGTAGATCGCTGAGTAAAAAAAGCAGTTCTTGATAAGATTTCTCCCTGATGTCTCCCTCACAGCAGCTGCAGCCTCCTTCTACACTAATCCAAGCAGCGTGAAGAGCGGCACTAAGTGACTCCGGCTTAAATAGAGGCTGGGTCCGAGGTATATCACAGAGCTTATTTTTCCCCAATGGCTTTTTATTGGCAGCAGCAATGATGGTATTAGTAGTCCCCGTGTCTTTCTGTAGGGGCTAGAAATCTTCACCATTGACCACAGGCGTGCGAAAATTAACTGCAGTTCCCACGGTGGGCTGCAGATCATAGAACCCGATGGCCAGTCCATCTCCAAGTGTTGTGGGTGCCGTACGAGGGCTTGTTTTTTGCGGGACAAGTTGTACATGACACCATTTAATATTGCATACAATGTAGTGGGAAGTGGGAAAACATTTCAAATGGGGTGGAATTTGAAAAGAAAAAAAAAACGCAACATAGAAACATAGATACATAGAATGTGTCGGCAGATAAGAACCATTTGGCCCATCTAGTCTGCCCAATATACTGAGTACTATGGATATCCCCTGGCCCTATCTTATATGAAGGATGGCCTTATGCCTATCCCATGCATGCTTAAACTCCCATTTTGAGTTTGTGTTGTGTTGATGTCACAGATTTTTTTGCCCTTCCTCTGATCCGTCAGAATAATAACCCACAAAAAACGGATCCTGTCTGTGGAGCATCCGCCTTCACTCGGTCAGCATTTGGTCAGTAATCCATTAGTATTGCTAATGCCAAAAAAAACAGGAGTGGATCCAAATGGAATATTTACATGTCTTCTGTGTTTTGTACCCACTCCTGCTTTTGGCTACCAAATCACAAGCCAATTCGGATGGGACCATACAGGCCTTAAAGCTGCTACATACACAGGATCCGTTGTGCGTCTCATTTTTCCTTCCTTCTGACAGATCAGAATAAGAGTCATATAAATGATGATGTCAACCAGGCCGAAAGGCAAAATAGTGGCCCAGTCATGAAGTGGAGAGGGTGGGAACAGCATGAGAAGTCCACAGAGTGGCCCAGTGACAGAGTGATGAGGTAGCAGCAGCATGAGGAGACCACAGAGTGGTGAGGTGGCAGCAGCATGAGGAGACCACAGAGTAGTGATGTAGCAGCAGCTGAACGGCAATTAAGACGTATATATTTTTTTCTGATTAATAAACTCTCCCCCCCAAAAATAAAAAATCACAATTCACCGCAGAACGGCAATTAAGACGTATTCTTTTTCCTATTTCAACACCCCAAATTAAGAAATATAACAATCACAATTCACCGCAGAACGGCTAATGGAAGGTAAGTATCTTTCATATTAATACACCCCGTAAATGGCTGTAGTACAATGTAACTTCACCGTGGAACGGCACTTATGACATATACTGTATTTTTTTCTTTTTTTTTCCCCCTATTAGTACACCCCCCCCAAAAAAGTAAAACAATGTAAAATCAACGCAGGACAGCTAATAAGACGTACGTACATTTCCTTTTAAGACACCCCGTAAATGGCTGTATCACACAGAATTTTCACCCCAATCACAAGCAAAGTTTGCTGGAATTAGAGATGTATCATATAGTGCAAACAACCTAAAAGCAGCAGTGTAACACCAGTTTGGATCCCCAATAAGTGCAGCAAGGTATAATAGAATCGTTCCTATTATCCAGGCTGTTAACTCTCCTATTGCACCCTGTTCTCCTTTTATAGTGGGGCAGGGCAGCATGGTGGCACTGGTGCCTTGCAGAGCTGGGGTCCTAGGCAGGGGCGTAACTAGAAGTGACTGGGCCCCACAGCAAATATTTGTAAGGGCCCCCCCAGCGCGCTTCGCACCTCCCTCCTCCTGTGTAAACCCCACTCCTTTGGCACAGTGTAGCGGTATACTGTATATTGTGGGGCACAGTGTAGCGGTATACTGTATATTGTGGGGCACAGTGTAGGCTATATGTGTATAACATAAACATATTTCATATGAAAACTTACAGTTACTTGACTTGGCCCTTGGGGATCTCGGACGTCACTTCCACACTTTGGTCGGGGACTCGGCGGAGCTGATGTTGTGTTTTATCCTAATGAGAAAGATTTCATAATAAGGATTTGGAGAAGGGGCAGAGGGATAGCAGAGCAGGGAGAGGCTGGTGCTGCTACTAGGGGCTCATACCATGGGGGAGTAATAAAGCCCACCATAATGCCCCCCCAGTAGAAATAATTCTCCTTATAATGTGACAGTGCAAAAATACCCCCTTGTAATGCCCCCAGTTGAGCTAATGTCCCCATAGTGTCCCCATAATG
Organism: Bufo bufo; assembly: GCF_905171765.1. Classification (NCBI taxonomy): domain Eukaryota; kingdom Metazoa; phylum Chordata; class Amphibia; order Anura; family Bufonidae; genus Bufo; species Bufo bufo. Next base: position 118,840,479 of record NC_053398.1, on the reverse strand, counting down.
TCCCAGTATAAAATACCCCTATATAGTGCCCCACAGTAAATTCCCCCATAGTGCTCCTCTCCCCCCTTCCTGCTATTGCCTCCCATAATGTACCAGTATAAAATGCCCCATATATAGTGCCCCAGTAGATGCCCCTCAGTGTCCGGCCTCTGATAGGCTGCCGGTCTAGTGTCCCCCATAATGCCCCCCAATAATGTGCCAGTAAGTGTCCCCATAGATGCCTCCCCATGATGTGCCAGTATCAAGTGCCTCTCTCCTCCCCCCCACATATCCCAGTATCATAGTGCCATCTCCCATCCCCCCAATGTGCCAGTATCAAGTGCTTCTCTTTTTCCCACCCCCCATGTGCCAGTATCATAGTGCCAAACCCCCCCCATGTGCCAGTATCAAGTGCCTCTCTCTCGCCCCCATGTCCCAGTATCATAGTGCCATCTCCCCCCCCAAAAAAGTGGCAGTATCAAGTGCCTCTCCCCCCCATGTGTCAGTATCATAGTGCAAAAACCCACCCATGTGCCAGTATCAAGTGCCAAACCCCCCCTCCCACGTGCCAGTATCAAGTGCCTCTCTCCTCTTCCCCCCCCATGTCCCAGTATCATAGTGCCATCTCCCCCCCCCAAAAAAAAAGTGCCAGTATCAAGTGCCTCTCCCCTCCCCCCCATGTGCCAGTATCAGGTTCCAGCCAACCCCTCCCCCCCATGTGCCAGTATCAGGTGCCTCTCCCCCCCATGTGCCAGTATCAGACACCAACCCCCCTCCCCCCCATGTGCCAGTATCAGGTGCCAACCCCCCTCCCCCCATGTGCCAGTATCAAGTGCCTCCCGCTCCCCCCATGGCAGTAACAGTCGGGTATTAAAAAAAAAAAAATAAACACTTCTACTTACCTCCATATCAGCGATGCGATGCGATGCAGCCTCTTCCTGTGTCCTGCCCTGTATGTTCATATATGGAGTCAGTGCTTGTATTTCAGAAAAGTTTCTGCTGGGATTCGAACGCACGACCTTCTGTATCAGAGGCAAAGCACCTAACCACACAGTCATAAGAGCTGCCTTGCTGCTGACTGAAAAAATATGAGACTTCTACTGTTATAGCTGGCTAAGTGTACATCTATACACATGACAGCTGCCCCAACACACCCAGCACTGCTATATCTCTATATGACAGCTGTCCCAGCACACTCAGCTCTAATATATCTCTATATATGATAGCTGCCTCAGCACACCCAGCTCTGCTACATCTAATACACATGACAGCTGCAACAGCACACTCAGCTCTACTATATCTCTATATATGACAACTGCCCCAGCACACCCAGCTCTGCTACATCTATATATCTCTAAGTATTGCTATACAGTAGATAGATATATCGAGATATAGCAAAGCTGAGTGTGCTGGGGCAGCTGTCATGTGTATAGATGTAGCAGTGCTGGGTGTGTTTGGGCAGCTGTCATGTGTATAGATGTAGCAGAGCTGGGTTTGCTGGGGCAGCTGTCATATATAGAGATATAGTAGAGCTGAGTGTGCTGGTGCAGCTGTCATGTGTATTAGATGTAGCAGAGCTGAGTGTGCTGGGGCAGCTATCATATATAGAGATATAGCAGAGCTGAGGATAGCTGTCATATAGAGATATAGAAGTGCTGGGTGTGTTGGGGCAGCTGTCATGTGTATAGATGTACACTTAGCCAGCTATAACAGTAGAAGTCTCATATTGTTTTCAATCAGTAGCAATGCAGCCCTTATGGCTGTGTGGGTAAATGCTTTGCCTCTGATACATGGTACATGGAGGTTGTGGGTTCGAATCCCAGACACATCAGGAGACTTCAGGAGACAGTAAGATTAGATCATATTAGCGAGGGGGCCTGGTCTGCTGCTGCTGTGAAGGGGCCCCTTGGCAGCCGCTTCCCCTGCTTCCCCGGTAGTTACGCCACTATGGGCAACATCTGCATGGAGTTGTATGTTCTCCTCGTGTTTGCGTGGGTTTCCTCCGGGTACTCCAGTTTCCTCCCACACTCCAAAGACAAACTGATAGGGAGCTTAGATTGTGAGCCCCATTGGGGACAGTTGGATGCTAATGTCTGTAAAGCGCTGTGGAATATATAAGTGCATAAAATAAGTAAATAAATAAATAGTGTAGGTAATGCCTCCCTATCCTTTCCCTACACCTTGACTAATCTTTCCTGAACTTGTAAATCATATTTTCAGCACAATGAAGCCTTTCCTCACACTGTCCCTAGCGCCTGCTGACGTCTCTCCCTGCACTAAGTACACTGGAAAATGGCAGAATCCGAGATGGCTGAGGCTATTTATAGGGATGTGACATCACAGGGCTGGCTGGCAGCTGATTGGCTGCATGCTTGGCATTGTGGGTGATCCCTCATTCCCAGAGTTCTTTGCTCAATGTCCTAACATGTGCAGCAGCCATTTTATGAAAGATTTTGATTCATTACAACGAAATGCCTGGAAGCCTAGTATAAGCTCATTACTATGTATGAATGCCATCCCCGATCTCCGCCCGGGGAGGCATTCCTTACCAAAAAGCACGCTCTTCCGGGTTTTAGTCCTCTCAGACACTGTGGTCACATTTGACCATGGCATCTCAGGGGTTAAATATCCTCAGTCAGCATTACCGTTGATTGCGTACATCAGCCGCAAGTGTCTGCTGTAAGAAACAGCAGGTACCCGGTGACTAAGGCGCTCGCTTCACTCTGGAGAAGGCATCATCTTTAAAGACCCGACTAGGAATGAGCGAATCGACTTCGGATAAGATATCCAAAGTTGATTTGCATAAAACTTTGTTAGAATACTGTACGGATCAAGCGCTCCATACAGTATTAAAATGTATTGGCTCCGATGAGCCAAAGTTATTACTTTGCAAAGTCTTGCGAGACTTTGGGTAATAACATCAGAAATTCATTTCTACTGCTAAAAACCTTTTACTGAACGCGGTTTCGGTTCCAAGTGGTACCTTGGAACCGAACCCGAGTTTGGTAAAAGTTTTTTTACAGTACAAATTAATTTCTGAAGTTTATTACCCGAAGTCTCATGAGACTTTGCAAAGTAATAACTTTGGCTCATCGGAGCCAATACATTCTAATACTGTACGGAACACTCGCTCCGTACAGTATTCTAACAACGTTTTATGCAAACTGACTTCGGATGTTTCATCTGAAGTCGATTCGCTCATCCCTAGACCTGACCTTTACCGCGGATATTTGGGAAGGGGTTAATAACACACCGCACTGTTTTGAGTGATACAAGATGAATCTTAAAAACTCTGCCGAAAAGTATTTTTGGGAAATTTGAAACAAATTTGATGTGTGTAGACCAAGGATGCCCAACTTGCGGCCCTCAAGCTGTTGCAAAACTACAACTCCCAGCATGTCTGGACAGCCTACAGCTATTAGGGCATGCCGGGAGTTGTAGTTTTGCAACAGCTGAAGGGCCACAGATTGAACATCCCTGGTGTAGACTCAATCCACATCTGCACTAGTAGCCACATACATAGAAGATCCCCTCTTTAAGACTTCTCAAAATTTAAAGATTGGATTCACAGGATGCGAAGTGTTAAATGTGTCGCTTAGAGTAAGATAAGAATTCATGTGCACATATTGTAATCGTAGCATTTCATGGCTCTTGTTAAACATTCATAAGGCGAAGGCATGGTAATATTCATAAAGTATGCAGTGTTAAATAGAGAAAGAGCCCAAATACATAATACAGAACACAAGACAATGCAATTACATACTGTTTAAAAATAAGAAAAAGAATGATAATCAATGAAAGAAACATGACCTCGGTCAGACCGACCCAGCAGAGAACCTGAGGATGCTATAGTGGGACACAATGGTCCAGCAGAAGACAAACCATCTGGAGCAGGAATGAGTAAATTGATTTGTACAAACTGATTTGTTCAATAAATAGAGTTGTTCAGCTGTGAGTGTCTGAAGAAGCTCCTCCGGCCAATTGATTGACAGGGCTGAAGATCTTTCCCAGCCTTGCCAATTTCATGCCCATGTGGTCTCCAGACTAATCTCTGGTTATAATTGCATCCCCACATGCCACAGATTGGAGCTAGGTGCTTGAAAATTTGATCATCTGCAAATCTTAGCAACATCATTTATTTTCTTAATTTGCATAACCTTACAGCTTGTTCTTCTTGGTGCTGCAATTTCAATGTTGAGAAGTGTATATATTGTGTATCTATAGAGTGGCTATAAGTTCTATATGGAAATGGAAAAATAAATTCTTTGAACTTAATGATTTGCTTTCTTGTTTCAGCAGCCTGTTGTATGAGATCCCATTGAGGCTGTTTGCTGAGTCTTTTTCTCCCACAGCAGATGTAATACAATGAGTTTTTGTGCTCAGTCTGAGCTTCGCTTGTTCCTACGTTCTTATTTCATTGTCATTCTTCCATTTTTTTTACGAGCCTCACATATGAAATACATTTCCATACAGTACAGGAGTTTACAGATTTATGTGCAAATAATGTTTGAATTTTAGGAGAAAAGAGAAGAAAAAAATTTCGGACCCAAATTCTTGTGAAATTATTGGCCATTCTCTTTTTTCTAAACAGAAATAATTATCACTAAATATAAATCCTGGTGTTGTCCTCAGCTAGACTTGATCTTCATTGGGCCATTACTAGTCAGAATATTTCCTGGTTCTCTCATCCAGATTGATACATTTCTCCTTGGCCGGGTCTGGCCAGGTTCTATATATCAGACACTGTTTTGGATCCTTCTGGATACTATCGTAGTCCTTTGACTAACGGACTTCTTGTGGTTAAGGGATTTTCCATAAAAACGGTGACAGTTGAAAGTAGTTGTCCACTGTGGAGGATCTCTTTCTGGTAGTAGGGTCCCCAAGCAGAATTCTAGCAGGAGTAATGATATTGGAACAGTGACCTGACAATTGTGCACTACAACAAGATATGTCCAGGTGAACGAAAGCTTAAGGTGGGCATCTACATTAGATGAATGTTGGCTGAATCCACCAATTTTGTTGGGGCTGAGCAACCATCTAAGGTGCATGGGGTGTCCTGACAGAACCTGACAGCATATATCATGCAAAAGAATAGTTGGGCATGCTGGACTTAAACATGCCCAATCCTTTGTTCTCAAGGGAGGTAGGACATCGTCTGGTATCAACTTATGGGGAACGCTCAGCAAAACTCGGCCGGCATGTGCATTGTGAGGAGGGTCAGGGGAAGTAGTTGCCAGTCCAGTGAGAGAATTGCCAGCCTTATCTATCTAGTATGTTGCAGTCCCCGTTATCAGTCTATTTAGAGGCAATGTGTAGCACTAATACATCTAGTGGTATTTTTTTCCACAGATTGCTGGTAGTCGTGTCAGAAAACCGACAGACCCCATTATAGTTGTCTGGATCTATCAGGTGCCGGTAGTGTTGAGCGAATTGAAGTCAAACAAATTGACTTAGATCCAAATTTCATGAAAAATGTTATCCGTCGCGGAGATAAATTTCCTCGCGTTTAGTGGTAACTGATCAATTTTCCCTGAAATGGCATTAAAAACAAGAAAAATACATACTCACCTAATCCATTGGTGCTCAAAGAGGCAATAGCGGCCATCTTGATTGAAGTTTCCGCTGTGACATAACGTGACGTCATCATGTCACCACACGAGATTTTGCACAGTGTCTTCAATCAAGATGCCCGCCACGACCTCTACGTAATTTTTTTAACCCTTATTAGTGGCGCACAAAGAGAAGTAAGGGCCCCATAGCAAGGCTCAAACCAGCCCCCCACACAGGACAGAAGGGTTTCCGCCTAAACCCTTTTCAATGACCCCTGTGCCATTTTCCACTGCCTCGTTTGTTAAAAGTCGTTCCGTTAGAGGGTAGTGTCCTGGCCAAGTTTTCACCCCCAGTAGAAGAGAAGATGATCCCAACTGGGCCCCCTCTTGCCCTGGGCAGCATAGCAGTCGCGTGGTCTGCCGCTATGGTAGTTACGCCCCTGACCCTGATTAACCCCTGAAAGGCCTAAATGGTAGCCTCAGATGCGGCGATCAGCGATGAACACGGCATCTGAAGGGTTTAATGACAGGAACATGCCCTCTGAGCTGCCAACCTTGATATAAGTCTAACAGAGCAACTGCAGCAATGAATGAGGAGATCTCTGGATCCATGTGAGGTACAGGGCTGGTTCTAGCTTTGTTAGAAAGACATTGTCATGTACTGTGCGATGTCTGATTTTGATTTTTTTTCATTCATTAATGGAGTGCTAAAATTAACTAAGGAGCTGTGGAGCCCCCACGCCTTGAAGGACAGTTTGCCCCCTGAGTCCTAAGGGAAACCATTACACAAATTCAATTATGTGCACATGATTTGTGTGCCAAGCAAACTTCCAAGAATAATCCCCCTACTAGATAATGCCACGTACGTCAGCCAACAAGACAAAATGAGCCTGGAATTGGCCCTAGCTACATGTGCCCGTGCAAATTTGATACGCATCTTAATCCGAGCCACCAGACAAATCTTACATTGTGTTTCCCAGCTAACAAATAAATGTTCCCAAAACCAGAGCATGTGTTATAAGTAATTCTTACGTTCACACACCATAAAAGCATTATGTCTCTCCTCTGCCGGCTCCTTCCTCATTATTTAACAGTCCTTTCACAAAAAAAATAAAAAAGCATGAGCAACGAAGAGAAAATCAGCTACAAACAAGGGTAGTGCGGGAGTCTTGGTGGTGCTCAGTACAATGAAGGTGTTCATGGCTCGGGTAAGTAATGGGATCAGGTCATTTGCAGTGAGTAGGTAGGCCAGACGTTTTAACAGCTTGGTTTACAACTGCTGATAACTTATGCAAACTGTGACACAGTTCAGCTCCACATCTCTAGTCTCTATCAGGACATTTGCTTGCAGTTGGACAAATTTGTTTTTTGCTGCTGTTAGATACGTGCAGGTGCCGCGGTCAGCTCCAAGAACGTGCTCAACCCAACAAATGCCGGACACTCTTATTTCTAGGTCTGCTGAGCAGAGGGAACATGGTTTGTAAGGCTGAAAAAAAAAAGACATCATCCATCCAGTTCAGCCTATTATCCTGCTATGTTGATCCAGAAGAAGGCAAACAAAAACTAGGAGACAGACTGTAATTTTACTGACTCCCTACCAGAATAACTCTCTGAGAACGATAGTTTTCCAAAAGTCTACATACTGTAAAGACAACATACACATTCAACAGCCCTCATTCCCAATTCCCTCATATGCATTCGGTTGGGCTGGGCCAGAATGTGTTGTCAATGGGGAGAGAGAAGAAAGCTGCTGCAGGACATTAGTGGAGCAATGGGAGAACAAAAGAGTTGGGCAAAAAAATGTTACTTGGCCAATCCTTCTCTCCCCCAACACCATGTATTCCAGCTCCCCATAAACATTAGACTGTTGGCCACAACCACTGTTCTCAGTGTGTTCAGCCGAAAATACACTAATGTGTATGCAGGAGTGCACCTAGCCTTTCTGCTAGGCTCCCCCTGTTAAAGGCATACTGTCATACAGTTGACTATAGAAAATGAGCATTTTCACAATGGAAGCGCTCATTTCCCATGGCCCTGTGATTTACCATATTGTCTCCTTTGCTGGCTGGATTCATTTTTCCATCCCATTATACACTGCTCATTTACATGGTTATGACCACCCTGCAATACAACAACAGGGGCTGTGCTTGCACACTATAGGAAAAAGCACTAGCCTATATGGACTCCCACAGTCCCTGCCAGCAGAGAACCTTGCACTTTTTCCTATATTTTTGTACGTTACTTCAGAATAAAAATGATAGGTGGGACTATACCCCAACCCCTCTATCCAATCCCAATGCCCTTGTAATAGGCAACACTAGCACTATACATGCACAGAATCATATCATTATTATTGCTTTAGTCTGATGAATCAACTAGACTAATTTGACAGCAAATTTTGGACACATTTGGCAAATTTTGAACACCAATACTTCAGGTCAAAGGGATAGTTTAGAATTAGTTAAAAAAGGTAAAAAAAAAGTACCACTCTTGTCCTTGGACCAAATCCAGTATTACAGCTCAACTCTTTACCTGCTATACCAGACACAGCCCATGGACAATGGTGGTGTTGTTTCTGGAAATGAAAACCTATCCTCTTTCCCAATTTTTGTACATCCCTTCAGAATGAAAATAATAGATGGGCCATACCCTAACCCCCCTCTCATTCCCAAGGCCTTGTAGTAGGCAGCATTAGGTATGCATAGCATCAAATCAATATTGCTTGGGTTTGATGGGTCAACTAAACTAATCTTACAGCACATTTTGGACAAATTTGGCACATTTTGAACATCTATATTTTCAGGTAAAAGGGATTGCTTTCTTTTAAAAAAAAAAAGTCTATTATTGTTTTCCTAGAAAAAGCATCACTCTTGTCCATGGGCCAAATTCAGTATTCCAGCTCAACTCCATACCTGCTATACCGGACACAGCCCATAGACAGGAGTGGCATTGATTCTGGAAAAGAAAGCATACCCTCCTTCCCAATATTTTCTAGCCTTCTCCTTTAAGACTTTAACTATCTCTGAATTTGTGAACGGGAACACATGATACGCTTGAAAAATAAACTTGTCTTCCTATTCAGTTGTATTTCTCAAAGGATTATGAGCAGCTTTCCCGGGCAAGCGAGGTGATTCATGACGGTTTCCAAGTTTGAGATAGGAGGTAGAGGCATTTGATGAAGTGCTACACGTCAAAGTAATTTATTGATGCCTGACTTGGCTGCTTAGTCTGACAACTCAAGACTGCATTCCTTTCCTAGAAAAAGATATTGAGGAAGAACAAAAAATCAAGAATATGCCACAAGCCCCACATTTCAATGGTGCAGTCTGGCAAGAAGATCTGTGCCTCTGCTGCGAGCTAGTAAATACTAGGTCATTGTAAAGGCTTCTATGTGGAGTTATTAAAAAGCAATGCACCCCTTAAAAAATCATTGGAAAGAAGAACCAAAAACATGATGCAGTGCACCAGAACAGGGTCTTTAATCTGATGTAATATTAGATTAAAGACTATGGACACCTTCGGGGGCAATTTTTTTTTATGATTGCATGTGACTCATCTTGGGCTTAAAATCATTTTTTCAAATGGCCTTTATTAAAAATATTCAACAGCTTTCTCATAAAGAGTTAACTTCAGACTAGCTGTGAGAATCCTACTTTCACTTTCACTTTGTGCCGGTCATCTAATAACCGTATCTCTAAATTACTAATAGCTCAAAAACACGTATCTAAGGCCTCATGCACACGACCGTTGTGTTCCGTTCCGCAAAATGGGGTTCCGTTGTTCCGTGATCTGTTTTCGCTTTTGTTTCCGTGTGTCTTCCTTTATTTTTGGAGGACCACCAGACATAAAGGAAAGTAAAAAAAAGTCTAAGTCAAGTTTGCCATGCAAATGATAGGAAAAAAACGGACGCGGACGACAATCTTGTGTGCCTCCGCGTTTTTTTGTGCTCCCATTGACTTGAATGGGTCCGCGAATCATTTTCCGCGAAAAAAATAGGACAGGTTATATTTTTTTGACGGACTGGAAGCACGGATCACGGACGCGGATGACAAACGGTGCATTAGCCGAGTTTTCAACGGACCCATTGAAAATCAATGGGTCCGCAGAAAATCACGAAAAACGGCGCAACGGACACGGAATAAAACAACGGTCGTGTGCATGAGGCCTAAGCCACATTCTTATCAGTAAGATAAGAATTGAACTATAATTCAGCCAGATAAAGAGCCATCAGCTGAGCTGCCTGACAGAACACAGTAAAAACACAAAGCCTGCTACTAGAGAATCTCAAGGTTGTATAGAGAAGGGGGCTCAACATTTTTAGACCAATTGATTTTTAGCTGAAAATGACTACAATGCAAAAATAATAATAATAATAACACCCGTAGGTGTCCATAGCCTTTAAGTAGTGATGGACGAACATCGGCCGCGACGATTCGCGAACACCCATTCGTGATCAAATGTTCGCGAACCGCGCGTTCGCGAACCGCGCGTTCGCGGCGGGCCCCATTCACATTAGCGGCAGGCGAACCTGAAAAACCTTCAGGTCATATTTGCAGCCAGCAAACACTTACTAGAAGTACACAAATAGTCCCACAACATGGACAGTGACATACCAGAGAGGGAGCAAAAATTCCCATAAAAAATATGTATTTTAATCAGGGGCCATTTTTATGCCTCTTAAAGGGAAACTCTCAAAAATGTGCCCTGCTGGAGCCTAGAAATTTTTTATTTCCTATCGGTTTGATGTATACAAATGTGCAGCACTCCATGTTTTTGTATCCTGAAGAGTCCATTAAAAAAATGCATACGTTAACGTAATTTCTTTTTTTACCATGGAACTGTATGGTGAACGGACGCCACTGTACGGCATCAGTCTGAGGCATCTGTTAGCGCATACATTTTTGGTATGCATTAAATGGATGGCAAAAATAGGATGTGAACCCAGCCCTAGTGTCAGAATAAGCACCAGTACACAGCGGAGCAGCGTGGCGGAGAGGGGAGGCCGCCATGTACTGACAGAGCGCTACCTGGTCCTGGTGGTCAGGGATTAGGACTGTGTTTCCTAAGGATCATTTTCTACTGGGAAATACAGGGCACAGTATAATACACTAGAATCTATATCATATAAAGATATTAGCCCTACCCCCGAATAATAATACAATTAGGTGGTCATTTATTATATAAAAATATGTCTATGTTAGGCGTATTTCTGACACAGATTGTGGCGCAAAGGTCCTTAGTACCACAATCTGCATATTTTTACCGCTCATGCCAGGTCTAAAAAAGGATGGCGTGGGCAGGGAAGGGGATACAGTTATGCCATCCAGTTATTGGATACCACCGCCATACATTGAGAAGATAACACCACCATATAAAAGGGTATAAGAGGACACAGTACAGGGAATGACTAGGGGAACTGCACAGGGTGTGGGAAGAGGGCACAATGCATGGTATAAGGGGGCACAGTATGGGGTGAGGGGCACAGTACAGGGTGGGGGGCACATGACCCTGTGACATTAAAAGGTCCTTATGCGAATGCGAATGCGGTTCATACACCACCATAATGAGAGGCAGAGGAGTGAGACAGGGGTGAGATTATGTGGCTAGAGATAAAAAATTTAACTGTCGGCCAGTACAGGCCCCAAACATTAGGCAATAGGCATTCACTTGACAGCAAAGAACTTTGGATTCTGTGGCTGGAGGTACATTAGGCGGTCACAGGATAAATATGTAACTGTCGGCCAGCACCGGCTCCAAAAATTACGCAATAGGCATTCACCTGACAGCAGAGAACTTTTGATTCTGTAGCTGGAGGTGCATTATTTATGGACAGGTCACAGGATTAGGCATTCACCTGACAGAAAAGGCCTTTTATGCCGCTGTATATACATAAGGCAAGGATCATTCTTTGTTCTGGGAGGTGGCTGATATGTGTGGGCTGGCATAAGGAAATTCAACTACACGTGGTCATCATAGGTGTTGAATTCCTCTGAGATCCATGCCTTTCATTTTTAAAAATGTGAGGTAGTCCACACTGTCGTGAGCTAGGCGAGTGCGCTTATCGGTCACGACCCCCCCCTGCTGCGCTGAATGTCCTTTCGGACAGGACACTCGACGCGGGGCAAACCAAGAGTTCCATGGCAAATTGTGCCAGCTCTGGCCACAGGTCAAGCCTGCACACCCAGTAGTCAAGGGGTTCCTCGCTTCTCAGAGCATCTACATCGGCCGTTAACCCGATGTAGTTGGACACCTGTCGGTCTAGGCATTCCCTGAGGCTGGATCCGGAGGGCGGCTGTCGATGGATTGGCTGCAAGAATGATCTCATATCCGAAGTGACCAACACATCTTCAAACCGCCCTCTTTTTGCAGGCGCGGTAGGATTGGTACCCGCACCTGTTTTGCTGTGGGTGGAAATTCCTCTGCCAGTGCCCGCAACAGCAGAATGCAGCATCTCTCACAGCAAGGCCTGGAAATGCTGCATTCTGCAAGCCCTCTCTGATGCTGGTAACATGTCCGCTATTTTGTGTTTGTACAGGGGGTCTAAGTACGTTGCCACCCAGTACATGTACTGGACCTTTATGCTTTTTATACGGGGATCCCTCTTCAAACACTGGAGCATGAAAGCCCCCATTTGCACTAAATTGGAAGCCGTGGAGCGCCCTGGCTCCTGCTCATCGCCCAGGAGAATGTCGTCCTCGGTCTCCACCCCCCAGCCACGGACAACACCAGGGATCCCCGAAAAGTTTAAAGCCTGCTCTTCTTGCTCCTCCTCTTCCCCCCAGCCACCATCCTCCTCTGACTCCTCTTCAGACTCCTCCTGCTGACTTGTCGCAGATGGAGTAGCCCCCCCGGGAATTCATTCAGCATTGCGACTTCCTCAACTTCCATCTCCTGCTCCTGGACGGCTTGATCAATGACACGACGCAATGCATGCTCCAGAAAGAAGGCGTAAGGTACGATGTCACTGATGGCGCCCTGGCTGCGACTGACCAGTTTAGTGATCTCATCAAATGGCCGCAGAAGTCTATATGTGTCGCGCATGAGCAGCCACTGGCGCGGTGAAAAGAAACCAAGCTCGCAGAACCTGTCCTGCCGCAGAGTTCATACAGGTAATCATTAACAGCACGTTTCTGCTGGAGCAGCCGATCAAGCATATACAAGGTGGAGTTCCAGCGCGTGGGGCAGTCTCAAATCTGCCACGGCCGAGCCATGGCCGTGTAAGATCTTGGCCAGAGATTTTCCTGGCCTGCCGCAGGACGTCCTGGATAGAGATGGCCTTGCGCTTCGCCCGGCGGTCGTTTCGCGGCGAACTTTGCGTGTTCGCGATTCACCGAACATGCGAACATATAGAGATATTCGCGCCCGCCATATTCTTTTACATTGTAAAGAACTTTGACCCATGACACATCCATCGGGTGGTACAGGACAGCCAATTGAGACGTTTCAGCACATGGACATACCCCCTACCTTATAAATAAACCTGATCTGGCCGCCATTTTACATTCAGTGTTTTGCCAGTGTAGGGAGAGGTTGCATTTTGGAGCGGGGACAGACTGTTAGGAACTTAGGGACACCAAACGCTAGCTAATAGGGCCACAAAAGTCATTTTAAGGACTGGTATAGGTGTGCTATTGATAGGTGTGATACACAGAGGGGTGCGATATACTGATAATATACTTTTATAATGAGTCAAACACACATAGATCTATATAGTGATCACCTGGAAGTCAGCAGCCTAGGGGCTAGGGGCTTACTAGGGCCATTTTTATATAGGGTAAGGTTCCGGACGGGGTCGCTCTTATCAGGGCGGGTGGTCTGTGGTTAGGCTTTCAGGGCCAGAATAGCACCCCCCTGTAGGGCAATATCAGGGACAGTTATTTGCCCACCCTGTCCTTCAATACCACATCATCATCTAGCCCAGGGATAGATGTTTTTTGCTTTCCCTCCGGGATTTATGGATTTGCACTGGAACCCCCCGGATTGTGGTAGGACATATGGTTTCTGATTTAGTGCCGCCGAGCACTTGTTATTGCCGACCACATCTATGCTTTTTGCTTAACTTTAATAATTTAATTTATTTTCATTTTGAGGGATATCTTTTCCATTCACACGTCCACAAAATGGGTCCGTATCCGTTCCGCAATTTTGAAGAACGGGTGCAGCCCCATTCATTTTCAACCGCATTTGCGGATCCGCACTTCCGCATCCGTGCTTCCGTTTCCGCAAAAAAATAGAACATGTCCTATTCTTGTCCGCAATTGCAGACAAGATTAGGCATTTTCTATTATAGTGCCGGCGTTGTGCGGTCCACAAATTGCGGAATGCACATTGCCGATGTCCGTGTTTTGCGGATCCGCAAAACACTTACGGACGTGTGAATGGACCCTCATAGTAACATTATTAAAGGTTTATCTTTATGTATATTCTAATGGATTGCCTTCCGTGTACAATGTTATAATATACTTTCTATGTTAGAAAGTATATTATAGTGCATTTGTATTGTGCGGCAGTTGTGTGCGGTTCTGCTGCGATACTGCAGGTATAAAGAGGGACAAGCGTTATTGGAACAAATAATTTCTACTGGTGTGATATACCAGTCGCCCCCCAAAAAAAACTGATTGAAGCAGGGTGTTATATACCAATATACTTTCTTTATAGTGCATTTGGGTACTGTATAGTGCATTTGCGCATGCGCGTATGCAAAAATTATATTGCCGATATTTCACATTGAAAAAAAGAATGAATGGAGATCGCAAATTTTAATAATACATCTGGTATGTCACTGTCCATGTTGTGGGACTATTTGTGCACTTCTAGTAATTATTTCTTTGCTGCAATTCGCAAACCATCCCGGCAGATGTTCGTCCATCACTAGTCCTGGATATTTGGCAACGAATCGCTGCACGACTAAGTTCAGGATGTGTGCCATGTGTTCCATTGCTGTGTGCCAATGGCCACAAATTTTCTAAAGGCCTCCGAGTCCACCAATTTATATGGCAGTAGTTGGCGGGCTAGCAGTTGCGACAAGCCAGTGGTCAGCTGTGGGGCAAGAGGATTATCCGGAGTCATAATTTTTTAACGCTCAAATATTTGGGCCACGGAAGCCTGCCTTGTGCCAGATGAACGTAACGATGGCACGGTGGAAAGTGGAGTGGATGATGTGATGAATACCACACCTCGTGCCCGCTTGACGTCAACTACGTCGAGCTCACGAGACGTGGTATGGTCACGGGTCTACCAAAAACGTGAAGTTACGCCCTCCAGTGGAGCACGTAAGGTCAGGTTGGTATAGCTTACACACACCTCCTGTCCACGTGGGCACAGAGAGGCAACAAGCTGAGAGAGCCTTTTCACTGCCGCAGTGAAACAGCGCCTCCTCAGCCCGTATCTGCCACCAGATCTCGTTTGATATAAGCCCGGTCCACTAACGGGATTATATAGGGTCAGAAACCAACCCGCGGTAGCTTATAACTAGGCCAAAACACTGACGTGGGGATTCGTGATCGAGATACAAGATTAAATTATAGATTTAATCGCCGTATGGGCACACTAGATCTAACACAATATACACAGACAATATATACAGTGGTCTGAGGTTACAGATACAGGTTATATGGTTACGACAGGGATGTTCTTTGCTGGAGTCCACATGAAGGGCCGTGATCTCAGCTATTTCCTGGGTCCCTCTAAACACATTTGTAGGATGTGACCCCTCTTCAGAGAAAGACGCGCCTACTTGCTGGCACCAGACTTTTAACCTGTAGCCAGCCCCTCCCCTCCCCCCCTCTTCTGGGCTGGCAGCAAATGACCCACAAAACCCTTTAGGGTTCATAGCTCCAGACCAGAGGGTCACAGGGAGATGGTTCTGGGACCAATGGACCTACCTGGGTTCCGGCTACAAGTAGAGCCCAAACCTGGTACCGTTATGTGGTTTCTATGGGGAGATATGGATATCTCCCTACCCTGACCTCGTCTCATTAAACAAAGACCATGGGAACGTACCTAGTGGCCACCGGGACACAAATTTGTATCCGGTTTGCGCCTGCGATGGCCAGGCGGTTCATAATTCCTTATGAAAGGTAGGTGCCAACATGTCTGGGAGGTCTCATTGATCCTGGGCAAGGGCGGATACCCCCTGCTGGGGTTTTCCTGCAGGATTCAGCTTGGCTCCAAACTGGTGGATGTGAGGTGTGACCTTCTCCTTGAAGCCTGGACCCCCCTGGGGATTTCTTCCTTGCCAACTGACACTCAGGTGGCTAGGGTTGGAAACTAATTTTGCATGTACACTGAACATGCCAAGAGGTGCATCAGATGACAATCAGGGTTGGGGCTTTGAAGCAGGGCCCTCCTGTGGAGTTCACTACCTCCGCTATCTGTCAGCAAATGGGGGTGTGAGGACATGGCTGACAGTAAATATTAATCCATATTCCTCACAGAGGACAAATAGGAGGAGAGAGGAGAAGGAGAAGAGGCAGGACGTGGAGCGCCAGGAGTGTGGCTTTGTGGGTTCTGACGGCATTGCTCCCACTGGGCTCGGCGATGGGAGGCCAGATGCCTTCTTAAGGCGGTCGTCCCAAGGTGAGTGTTAGGCTTGCCGTGTCTTATGCGTTGACAGCACAGGCTGCAGATGGCAACACTATTGTCAGCAGCTGACACGTTAAAAAAAGCCCACGCTGCGGAGCCATGTGTCGGCGCCCTGGGAGCGCAAGATGTGACCGTGCATGGTGGATGGCTCGCTCCAGATACATTTGCAGTCTGCTTTTTGCCTCCTGTGCACTGAGAGTTCTGCCTGCTTCTCCTTCCTAACAGCTGCTTCGTCTCTCCCTCTAAACTCCCCTCCTCTTCCTCTCTTGTGGGCACCCACGTGACGTCCATCGACACGTCATCATCGTCACCTTCACCACCACTGACATTAGAGATCTCGGAGTAGGCAGCAACAGCGGGGACCACCCTCCTTAGACTGATCTGGGTACTGTCGTGTCAGACCGCTGGGTGGCGGCCGTTGCTACCTCCACTTTCTCATCCGATGCCAAAAATGGCTGCGTATCGGTAAGGTCTGGGAATGGATGGGAAAATAATTCCTCTGACTCGAGTGGAGGGGCTATAGTGGGGGTTTCTTTGGGGGTGCACACAGCAGAGAGTGAGGGGGGCGGAGATATAGAGGATAAGGCGGGTGCAGAAGCGGAAGGCTGAGTGAGCCACTCAACCTACTCTGGTGCGTCCTTTGACATAATCGCACACACCTTCTCCAACTTCCCACTTAGGCTCCGGCCTGGTGCACCTGCCCGACCCCTACCACCCCTGAGGAACGGCCTGCCTCTTCCTCTGCCTGTAATTTTCAAAATGACCCTGTGCCAAAGTTCCTAGAGAAGAACAGTATTTGTGGGAGCTGATATATGGCAGGCCTCAATCAGTTGTTAGATGAAGCTGGTATATCACCCTCAAGCAGTTATTTTGTGGATGCAGGTATATGGAAAACCTCTATCACTATTTTGTGGAAGCTGATATATGGCAGGCCTCAATCAGTTGTTAGTTAAAGCTGGTATATCACCCTCAAGCAGTAATTTTGTGGACGCAGGTATATGGAAAACCTATATCACTATTTTGTGGAAGCTGATATATGGAAAGCCTCAATCAGTTGTTAGTTGAAGCTGGTATATCACCCTCAAGCAGTAATTTTGTGGATGCAGGTATATGGAAAACCTCTATCACTATTTTGTGGTGGCAGGCCTCAATCAGTATTTTCTGGAAGCATACAAATGCACTATAATATACTTTCTATGTTAGAAAGTATATTATAAGTATATCACACCCCTCTGTGTATCACACCTATCGATAGCACAACGTTACCAGTCCTTAAAAAGACATTTGTGGCCCTATTAGCTAGCGTTTGGTGTCCCTAAGTTCCTAACAGCCTGTCCCTGCTCCAAAGTGCAATCTCTCCCTACACTGGCAAAACACATAATGTAAAATGGCTGCCAGATCGGGTTCTGTTATAGGGTTGGGAGTCTGTCCATGTGTTGAAACGTCTCAATTGGCTGTCCTGTCCCACCTGATGGATGTGTCATAGGTCAAAGTTTGGCGCAATGCAAAATAATAGCGAGCGCGGACATCGCCATATGTTCGCATGTTCGGCGAATCGCGATTGAGCAAAGTTCGCCGCGAAACGACCACTGGGCGAAACGCAAGGCCATCTCTACCTTTGAATTAAATGTTTTCATTTGTTGTATCTCTGTACCTAATGGCACTGTATTAGTGTTGATCTCGAATATTCGAATCGCAAATTGTTATCGCGAATATCGGTACTATGAGAACTTGTGATGATCTACAATATAGTGCTATATCTTCGTAATCGTGAATATTCTAGATTTTTTTTCATCAGTACCCTCCCTGCTTCTTGCTTGTGGGCCAATGAGAAGGCTGCAATATTTTTGTCTGAGCTTAGCAAC
The DNA here is from genome assembly GCF_905171765.1 of Bufo bufo. NCBI lineage: Eukaryota > Metazoa > Chordata > Amphibia > Anura > Bufonidae > Bufo > Bufo bufo. The sequence goes on along the minus strand of NC_053398.1, from coordinate 118,822,502 downwards.
ATCCCTAGCAACCAAAAAGAAAGTTGCCTACCCCTTTACTATATAAGATCCTCCCCAGCAGCTATTTTCTGCTGTTTTTTGCAGTTCTGAGAGAGAGAGAGAGCAGTGTCATTGCTGTGATCTGTGCTTTGCTGAGTCATCTGGATTCTTATTCAATTACATTAGATAGCTAGTTAGCTCATATATATTATACAGATAGTTAGTGGGAGATAGTCAGTGTAGGTTAGATAGTGATATAGTGTAGCTTATGGTTTCCAGTGCAGGGTGTTAGGTAGTGTGATATGAATTACTGTACTGTGATAGGGATTAGTGTCTTTGTCTTTGAAAAAAAAAAGTAATTTGCTGTCTGTTTTTTACTGCTGTGATAGGGATTACTGTGCTGTGATAGGGATTATTGTGCTGTGAGAGGAATTACTGTGCTGTGATCGGGATTAGTGTCTTTGTCTTTTGTCTTTGAAAAAAATAAGTCATTTGCTGTCTGTTTTTTTGAATCTCTATTTTATTAGATTTTTGCGCCATTGACCCAAACCCAATAAAGTCATCCCACAGTCATTTTCTCCAATCTCAGGAAACTTCTAGCAGCTTGAAAAATGTAACAAAAGTGAGCCACGCCTGTATAGCACGCGCAATACGCGCATATTACATTGCTGATTTTTTGCAATCAAGAAAATAATGACTGGAGATCACGAATTCTAGAATTTGCAAATTTATGGCGAATATTAGGCCAAAAATTTGCGAAATATCGTGAAAACAAATATTACCTATGCTGCTAATCTCTACACTGTATGGCCAATAAATATTTAAACCTGTGTTTAGGTTTCGGTTGTTGAGGAGAGGGACCCTGGGTCTGTCCTCAGAGGAGTCTAAGCAAAGGAAGAGAATAGATGTCTTTGAGAACGCTTTGCAGTTAAAGCCTCAAGTCCCTGAGAACCACCATCTCTACAGCTAAAGAACATCTGCTACATCAGAAGCCTCCAGAGAGAGAAAACAAAGTTAGAAGGTCCAGATCCAGGATCTACAAAGCCATGCACTGGAGTAAAAAAGAAAGCATTGTGCATGTTTATGGCAGAAAGACCGTACTGCTGTTTTAGGGAACATTGCCAGTGCACCCTTCCACATATTGAGATGGTTTGGCCAGCCATATCTTAAATCTGCACCCCTCAGCTAGGAATTTGCAGAGAAATATAACGAGAACCTCACTGCATGCCTAAGGTTCTGTTGAGAGACCTAGAATGACAAAGAGAAGGAGCGATACAACTCCCCATCATTGCTGATTTCCATACGTTGCTATTGTGCATGGCTTGGACTGTGTTGTATGCCTCAAGAATGTGCCTTGCTAATGTTGCATGTACTACTACTACTCCTATTCAGCACTATAGAAAATAGAGACTTGTTTATGATACCGACTGGCCTGGTTACTGACTCCAATATACATCTGTTGCTGCATCCCCACTCCTATCTAGCACCCAGCCAAACACCTAACATCAAGGGCACCCCAACTACCATCAGGTAAGAGCCCCAACAACAGGGTGTGTCAAAATGGCGAAAAGGGTGCTCCTTCCAAGCACTGTATAGCCCCAGGGAGAGCCAGGGTCAGGATTGCCACTGTAAACCTAACCCTAACCACCAGCATAGCCACTACCTTCTTTCCGTCCTAAGCTCCCCTCTCCCAGGCTTGCTGCAATAAGATACATCATTATTGTAATATCATATTTAGCCACTTCTAAACTATCCTGGTCTCATACATGGGAAATAGATGTTGGATGACAGCCTTTAGTGGCACTCATTCCAGTGTCTCTTCCTTATACTGGTTTTAAATGTCACGAACCAGCGGGTGTGAACCCACTGTGCCACGTATCCTACCTCCTCTAAGGACGTTGTCTAAGTGAACCCCTCGATTCTTCACAGTACCCCTGATGGTGGAAATACACTTTCCCGAGGGGAACACTAGGTTGCTACTTCTTGAGGAGGATAGGCACATGAGGCAGATGGTCCAGGCGGACCAGAAGATACCTGAGAAAGGTACCAGAAGTACAAGCGATGTCTGCAGGCGGGGTCGTTACCAGGAGCAACAGCGCAGGACCAAAGGATGAGGCAGAGGTGTAGTCAGACAGGCAAAAGGTCAGGGCAGGCGGTATAGGTACAGGTCAGGCAATCCGGGTCGGCAACAGGAGAGTCAAAGCAAGCAGGAAGGGATTAGACTGGTAGCAGAATCCAGGAACACAATACAAGTCAAGAACAAAGGAACACAAGTGGTTATCAGGAACTAAACAGGACACAAGGACCTTGACACTGAGGCATCTGGGAAGGGGGCTGAGACAATTATATATGCGTATGAGGGCTAGGATTGGCCAGCGAGGTCACATGACCTAACCCATAGAACCCAGGAAGTGACACGCGCTGGCTTTACAGAAGTGCTGGAAAGAAACAGCAGCAAGCATACTGTGGCCAGGGCTGAGATGAAATTGTGGAGGTGATCCTCAGAACCACAGCACCTACACAAACAGAGCCCAGAGCTGCAGCAGTGAATGGGAAGCTCTAACCACAGATCACCGCTGAGCACGGTGCCTAGGACTGTGGTGTTAAGCAGGGGAACAGCGGCTCACAGCCCCCTCTTCTTGAGTCCAGGACGAGACAGAAACTTTTTTTTCGGATCCGGAGCATGAATGTTCTCCTCCAGCTCCCAAGACCTCTCATCAGGACCAAAGCTCTTCCAGTCCACCCGATTGTAGGTCTTCTTGCCACGCCTCTTGATGTCCAGGATTAGAGTTGAGCGGACACCTGGATGTTCGGGTTTGGCAGGTTCGGCGATTTAAAAAAAAAAAAATTGTTTCGGGACCCGAACTTGACCCCAAACCCAACCCCTATTGAAGTCAATGGGGACCAGAACTTTTGAGCACTAAAATGGCTGTAAAAATGTCATGGAAAGAGCTAGAGGGCTGCAAAAGGCAGCAAAATGTGCTTAAGAGCATGGCAAATGCTCTGCAAACAAATGCGGATAGGGAAATTTATTAAAAACCATAAAAGACCTTAAAACAATAAAAATTAGGAATGATGTAGGAGGAAGAGTTTGAGGAGGCGGTGAATGGGTGGATGTGGCCGTGTAGGCTCACGTGGCGGTCTAGGTGGAAGCAGCGGCGAAGGAGGAATAGGTAGCCAACACAGATGTGTGTTATTTTGCATTTTTACATAGGGGTATCCCCCAAAGTATTGGGACATATAGAAAAAAAAAAAGGAATAAGTGCACTTGAGTACAAGGATGGATGGTTGAGGCTGTTAAAACTGTCTATTCTGCACAAGGTACAGACAAGTCTTGTGGGATCCAAGCCTGGTTCATTTTAATGAACGTGAGCTTGTCCACGTTGGCTGTGGACAGGCGGCTGCGTCTGTCTGTAATGACGCCTCCTGCCGTGCTAAATACACGTTCAGAGAGTACACTGGCTGCAGGGCAGGCCAGCACCTCCAAGGCTTACAGGGCAAGCTCTGGCCATGTGGACAATTTGGAGACCCAGAAGTTGAATGGGGCAGAACCATCAGTCAGTATGTGTAGGCGTGTGCACAGGTACTGTGCCACCATGTTGTTCAAATGCTGCCTCCTGCTAACACGCTCCATATCAGCAGTTGGGGCTGGTTGTTGCGGCGAGGTGACAAAGCTTTTCCACATGACGGCCATGCTAACCCTGCCTTCTGAGGTGCTGCCGCTGACACAGCTGCGTTGGCGACCTCTTCCTCCTCCCCTGCCTTCGCCTTGTGCTTCCACTTGTCCCCCGGCGTCAGTCGGGAATGCTCTTAGAAGCGCGTCTACCAGCGTGCGCCTGTAGTCGCGCATCTTCCGATCACGCTCCAGTTAGGGAATTAAGGACGGCACATTGTCTTTGTAACGGGGATCCAGCAGGGTGGCCACCCAGTAGTCAGCACACGTTAAAATGTGGGCAACTCTGCTGTCGTTGTGCAGGCACTGCAGCATGTAGTCGCTCATGTGTGCCAGGCTGCCCAGAGGTAAGGACAATCTGTCCTCAGTGGGAGGCGTATCGTCTGCGTCCTCCGTATCCCCCCAGGCATGCACCAGTGATGGGCCCGAGCTGAGTTGGATGCCACCCCGCTGTGAACTTGCTTCATCCCCATCCTCCTCCTCATCCTCCTCCTCCTCGTCCTCCAGTAGAGGGCCCTGGCTGGCCAAATTTGTACCTGGCCTCTGCTGTTGCAAAAATCCTCTTTCTGAGCCACTTCTAAAAGACTGGCCTGAAAGTGTTAGAGATGACCCCTCTTCCTCCTCCTCTTCCTGGGCCACATCCTCTTCCATCATCGCTCTTAGTGTTTTCTCAATGACACATAGAAGTGGTATTGTAACGCTGATAATGGCGTCATCGCCACTGGCCATGTTGGTGGAGTACTCGAAACAGCGCAACAGGGCACACAGGTCTCGCATGGAGGCCCAGTCTTTGGTGGTGAAGTGGTGCTGTTCCGCAGTGCGACTCACCCGTGCGTGCTGCAGCTGAAACTCCACTATGGCCTGCTGCTGCTCGCACAGTCTCTCCAGCATGTGCAAGGTGGAGTTCCACCTTGTGGGCACGTCGCATATGAGGCGGTGAGCGGGAAGGCCGAAGTTACGCTGTAGAGCAGACAGCCGAGTGGCTGATGAATTTCTGCACCACCAAATTCAGCACATGCGCCAGGCAAGAGATGTGCGGCAAACCGGCTAGTCCCAGAGCTGCAACAAGATTTTGCCCATTATCGCACACCACCAGGCCGGGCTTGAGGCTCACTGGCAGCAACCACTCGTCGGTCTGTTGTTCTATACCCCGCCACAACTCCTGTGCGGTGTGGGGCCTGTCCCCCAAACACATCAGTTTCAGAACGGCCTGCTGACGTTTACCCCTGGCTGTGCTGAAGTTGGTGGTGAAGGTCTGTCGCTGACCGGATGAGGAGGTGGTAGAAGAGGAGGAGGAAGCCGAGTAGGAAGAGGAGGGAACAGGAGGCAAAGAATGATGCCTGCGATCCTTGGCGGCGGAAGGACGTGCGCCAAACAGCTCTCCGCCTGGGGCCCAGCCGCCTCTACATTTACCCAGTGTGCAGTTAGGGAGATATAGCATCCCTGGCCGTGCTTACTGGTCCACGTATCTGTGGTTAAGTGGACCTTGCCACAGATGGCGTTGCGCAGTGCACACTTGATTTTATCCGATACTTGGTTGTGCAGGGAGGGCACGGCTCTCCTGGAGAAGTAGTGGCGGCTGGGAACGACGTACTGTGGGACAGCAAGCGACATGAGCTGTTTGAAGCTGTCCGTCTCCACCAGCCTGAATGACAGCATTTTAAAGACCAGTAGTTTAGAAATGCTGGCATTCAGGGCCAGGGATCGAGGGTGGCTAGGTGTGAATTTACACTTTCTCTCAAAGGTTTGTGAGATGGAGAGCTGAACGCTTCCGTGTGACATGGTGGAGATGCTTGGTGACGGAGGTGGTGTTGTTGGTGGCACATCCTCTGTTTGCTGGGCGGCAGGTGCCAACGTTCCTCCAGAGGCGGAGGAAGAGGCAGAGGCAGCAGCAGAAGAGGGAGCAGGAGGGGCCTGACCCCCTTCTTGGTTTTGAAGGTGCTTACTCCACTGCAGCCCGTGTCTCGCATGTAGATGCCTGGTCATGCAGGTTGTGCTAAGGTTCAGAACGTTAATGCCTCGCTTCTGGCTCTGATGGCACAGCATGCAAACCACTCGGGTCTTGTCGTCAGCACATTGTGTGAAGAAGTGCCATGCCAGGGAACTCCTTAAAGCTGCCTTTGGTGTGCTCGGTCCCTGGTGACGGTGGCCAGTACCAGGCGAACTGTTTTGGCGACGGCTGCTCTGCTTTTGCACCCTTCTCCCGCTTTTGCTATGCTGTTGGCTCGGTCTCACCACTGCCTCTTCCTCCGGACTCTGAAAGTCAGTGGCACGACCTTCATTCCATGTGGGGTCTAGGACCTCATCGTCCCCTGCATCGTCTTCCACCCAGTCTTCCTCCCTGACCTCCTTTTCGGTCTGTACAATGCAGAAAGACGCAGCAGTTGGCACCTGTGTTTCGTCATCATCAGAGACGTGCTGGGGTGTTATTCCCATGTCCTCATCAGGAAACATAAGTGGTTGTGCGTCAGTGCATTCTATGTCTTCCACCCCACTTGGGAAGGGCTAGGTAGATGCCCTTGGGAAACCCTGCCAGCAGGGTCTTCAAACAGCATAAGAGACTGCTGCATGACTTGAGGCTCAGACAGATTCCCCGATATGCACGGGGGTGATGTGACAGACTGATGGGCATGGGTTTCAGGTGCCACCTGTGCGCTTTCTGCAGAAGACTGGGTGGGAGATAATGTGAATGTGCTGGATCCACTGTCGGCCACCCAATTAACTAGTGCCTGTACTTGCTCAGGCCTTACCATCCTTAGAACGGCAGTAGGCCCAACCAAATATCGCTGTAGATTCTGGGGGCTACTAGGTCCTGAGGCAGTAGGTTCTCTAGAACGTGTAGCTGTGGCAGCACGGCCACGTCCTCTCCCTGCACCAGAGGCTCCACCAACACCACCACCATGACCGCGTCCCTAATTAGATGTTTGCCTCATAGTTAGCGTTCACAAAGCAAAGTAAAAAGTGGTTAAGTCTGTTAAAAATAATTAACCGCTAATAATATGACAGCGGTATTTGTGGCCTAAATTTCACAGTAACTAATGCACGTCTAATCCCAGATGTGCAGTATATCAGAGGGTTTTTTCACCCCAGTAACCAAAAAGCTTTATTTCTGGCCTAAATGTGACACTTACTTATGCACGTCTAATCCCAGATGTGCAGTATATAGTGATGTCCCGAACTATTCGCCCGCAAACAGTTCCCGGCGAACATAGCTTGTTCGCGTTCGCTGCGGTGGGCGAACATATGAGATGTTCGGTCCGCCCCCTATACATCATCATTGAGTAAACTTTGACCCTGTACCTCACAGTCAGCAGACACATTCCAGCCAATCAGCATACCCTCCCTCTCAGACCCTCCCACCTCTTATCAAAAATCAAGGACAGCATCCATCTTAGATTCATTCTAAAGCTGCAGTGTCACAAATTTGACTAAGTTGTAATCGCAATGCGATTAATACAGGTTATATTAATCACATTGCGAATTCAACTTAGAGCTGGGTTCCTAATGGTTGTATTGCTAGAATATAACGAAGATTGAGAATATAGTGCTATATTCGTTATATTCGTCAATTCTAGCAATACAACCATTAGGAACCCAGCTCTAAGTTGAATTCGCAATGCGATTAATGCAGGTTATATTAATCACATTGCGAATTAAACTTACCACACTCTGCATCAACTACGTAATTTTCCATGGGAGTTTTGCCATGGATCCCCCTCCGGCATGCCACAGTCCAGGTGTTACAAGACGGTAAGTAGATAGAATAATGATAGCGGCAAGTGTTGCAGAATGTTTCTTTATTCATATACTTCAGATACAAGTTCAGCGGGCTGGGGCGGACATTAGCGTGTGTCTGCTGAGTGATCAGCTGGCGACGGCCGTTTTGCGCACTTGCGCAGTCCAGGTGTTAGTCCCCTTGAAACAACTTTTCCATCACTATTGTGGCCAGAAAGAGTCCCTGTGGGTTTTAAAATTCGCCTGTCTATTGAAGTCTATGGCGGTTCGCCCGGCTCGCCCGTTCGCGAAGATTCGCGCAAGTTCGTGTTCGCCGTTGGTTAACTGAAAATTTTATGTTTGCGACATCTCTAGCAGTATATATCAGAGGGTAACTTATGCACGTAACTTATGCACGTCTAATCCCAGATGTGCAGTATATCAGAGGGTTTTTTCACCCCAGTAACCAAAAAGCCGTATTTCTGGCCTAAATGTGACAGTCACTTATGCACGTCTAATCCCAGATGTGCAGTATATTAGAGGGTTTTTTCACCCCAGTAAGCAAAAAGATGTATTTCTGGCCTAAATGTGACACTCTTTTATGCACGTCTAATACCAAATGTGCAGTATATTAGAGGGTTTTTTCACCCCAGTAAGCAAAAAGATGTTTTTCTGGCCTAAATGTGACAGTCACTTATGCACGTCTAATCCCAGATGTGCAGTATATCAGAGGGTTTTTTCACCCCAGTAAGCAAAAAGATGTATTTCTGGCCTAAATGTGACACTCACTTATGCATGTCTAATCCTAGATGTGCACTATATGAAAAAAAGTTTTATTTTAACCCCAGTAAGCAAAAAGCTGTATTTCTGGACTTGCAGACATGCAGATATCCTGTGCTGGTGCACTATCGTTGCATAAAATGGCTGCCTATTATGTATTGATATTGACAAACTGAAGTAAAAAAAAGTTCATTTTCAGCAGTAGTTGGCTCAGGGCAGGCTTAAAAAAATTGTGCACTGCACCCACGAAACACATTTGCTGTAGATCGCTGAGTAAAAAAAGGAGTTCTTGATAAGATTTCTCCCTGATCTCTCCCTCACAGCAGCTGCAGCCTCTCCCTACACTAATCCGAGCAGAGTGACGGGCGGCGCTACGTGACTCCAGCTTAAATAGAGGCTGGGTCACATGCTGCAGTTGGCCAATCACAGCCATGCCAATAGTAGGCATGGCTGTGATGGCCTTTTGGGGCAAGTAGTATGACGCTTGTTGATTGGCTGCTGTGCTGCCTTTCAAATAGCGCCAAGAAAGTGCCGAACACCGAACCCAAACTTTTACGTAAATGTTCGGGTTCGGGTGCCGAAAAACCTAAAGTTCGGGTTCGCTCAACTCTATCCAGGATGTCTTTGACCTCAAATGTCTCGTCAGAATCGTCACATACCGGAGTTGGAGTAGAAGGATTACTGGTTTCAGTAAGGACATGTGGAAGGCATTTGGAATACGCAGATAGAGAGGTAGACGGAACTTATATGTCACTTCGTTGATCCTCCTCAATACTTCAAAGGGTCCAAGGAACTTAGGAGCAAACTTAAAACTGGGAACCCTTAGACTACATGCACACGACCGTATATGTTTTGCAGTCCACAAATTGCGGATCCGCAAAAAGAAACGGATGACTTTCCGTATGGCATCCGTTTTTTTGCAGATCCATTTTTTTGCGGATCCATTGTAATAGGGCCTATCCTTGTCTGCAAACTAGGAAAAAATAGGACATGCACAATTTTATTTGCGGGGCAACGGAACGGACATACTGATGCGGACAGCACACGATGTGCTGTCCGCGTTTTTTGCGGACCTATTGAAATGAATGAGTCCGCATCCTATCCGCCAAAAAAACGGAACGGACACGGAAACAAAATACGTTCGTTTCCATGTAGCCTTAAGCAGATGTTTTTGGAGGAGAGCCATACCTTATCTCCAAACGAGAACCGAGTTGGTTTTCTTCTTCTCTTGTCTGCATTAGTTTTCATGCGAGTCACCGCTTTGTTGATGCAGTCCTTGGTGTCACGCCAAATCTTAAAAAAATCCCTAAAAGAGGAATTCGCAGCTGGTACCCCAGAAGATGTAGGAACAGGGAGAGGAGTACGAGGGTGTTGTCCATAAACAACAAAGAATGGAGAGGATCCGGTAGACTCACTAGAATGGTTGTTATAGGAGAATTCAGCCCAAGGTAGCAATTGTACCCAGTTGTCGTGTTGGGCTGAAACAAAATGCTGGAGATAATTCTCTAATACTTGATTAACCCACTCTACTTGCCCTTTGGTCTGGGATTGATAACCGGAAGAGAAGTACAGCTCAATTTCAAGTAGCCGGTAAAGAGCTCTCTAGAGCTTAGAGGTAAACTGGACTCCGCAATCAGAAACAATGTGCCAAGGTAGACCATGCAAGCGGAATATGTGTCTCACGAATAGTTTAGCAAGTTCAGCAGCCGATGGCAGTCCAGCCAAAGTAACAAAGTGCGCCATCTTGGAGACCCAGTCCACGACCACCCAGATAGCTGTACATCCGGCAGAAGAGGGCAGATCTGTAACAAAGTCCATGGCAATGTGTTGCCATGGAGTATCAGGAACAGGAAGAGGTAACAACAGCCTGGGTGGTTTGGTCCTGGATACTTTATTCTGAGCACAGACGTGCAGGCAGACACATAATCACGCACATCCTTAGACAGAGTGGGCCACCAGTAGTGGCGAGACAAAAGTTCTGTGGTCTTGAGGATCCCTGGCTGAACAACCAACTTGGAGTTGTGCCCCCAAGCTAGAATACGTTTTCTCTTGGCAGATGGCACGAATTTCCTCCCAGGAGGGATGTCTTTTACCAGGACAGGAGCCACTGTTATCAAGCGAGCAGGATCTACAATGTACTGGGGCTCCTCTTACTGTTCGGAGAAGTCAAATGACCGAGACAGAGCATCCGCCTTGATGTTCTTCTCGGCCGGGTGAAAGTGAAGCTCAAAATCAAAATGGGAGAAGAAAAATTCCCATCTGGCTTGGCGAGGGTTCAGACGCTGGGCTGTCTGCAGATATGTAAGGTTCTTGTGGTCAGTGAAGATTATCACTGGATGCTGGGCCCCCTCCAATAGATAACGCCACTCCTCCAAGGCAAGTTTTATGTCCAGAAGCTCTCTGTCTCCTATACAGTAATTCCTCTCAGCAGGGGAGAAGAGCTTGGAGAAAAATCCACATGTAAACATCTTGCCCTTGGAACCTTTCTGCAGTAAAACAGCACCGACTCCTGTGGAGGAGGCGTCCACTTCTAAAAATAATTGGCAGGAGACATTGGGATGACGCAGAACAGGTGCAGAAGCAAAGGACCTCTTTAATTGGACGAAGGCGTCCTTCGCCTCTGGAGTCCAGACTCTGGCATTCACCCCTTTCTTAGTAAGAGCAGAGATTGGATAAAAAAGAGATGAAAAATTTGGGATGAACTGATGATAGAAATTAGCAAATCCAAGGAAGCGCTGTATAGCACGAAGACTCTGTGGGCGGGGGCCAGTCCATAACTGTATTCAATTTTTCAGGATCCATCTGCAACCCAGCAATCTGCAATGATGTATCCGAGGAACAGTACGGTAGATTTTTCAAGGATGCATTTCTCGAGTTTGGCATAAAGTCGATTCTCTCTCAACCGCTGTAAAACTAAACGTACATGCTTCCGATGAGTGGTCAAATCTGAAGAATAGATCAGTATATCGTCCAGGTACACTATCATGCAAACATAGAGCAGGTCCCGGAAGATATCTTTTACCAACTCCTGGAATACCGCGGGAGCATTGCACAGACTGAAGGGCATGACTAGATACTCGTAGTGTCCATTGCGAGTGTTGAAAGCAATCTTCCACTCATCGCCCTTTCAAATGCAGATAAGATTATATGTGCCGCGCAGGACAAATATTGTAAAGACCTTAGCTCCACGGATCCTGTCAAAGAGTTCCGAAATTAGCGGAAGAGGGTATCGATTCTTGACTGAGACCTTTTTCAGACCTCGATAGTCGATACAGGGCCGTAAGGAACCATCTTTTTTCTGCACAAAGAAGAACCCGGCAGTGGCTGGTTAAGTAGATTTCCAGATAAACCCTCTCTCGAGATTCTCCTTGATGTAATCAGACATCACTTGGGTCTCGGGAACTGGAGTGTGCTGACGCAGCCAGAGAAGACCAAGGATAGCCGGATTCACGGACGCTGGCAGCACATAGAAGGAGATCATCTCTGAATGCAGAACCCCTATTTGCAACTTAAGGGGCATTGTAATAGAAAGCACAGGTTCGGGAAGTGGCAGTCCATTTACGGAAGCCACTGACAGAGGCCTTTCTAGACGGATGATAGGAAGCCAGTACTGATGGGCCAGAGCTTGCTGAAATAAGTTACCGGCTGATCCAGAGTCCAAGAATGCAGGCAGAGACAATGTGACTCCCTTGTGAGAGAGAGTCACCGGAACTGAAAGTTTTGGAGAGAACTTCTCCTTGTCTAGGACCACCTCTCCAGCTGATCCTAGACATTGGCGTTTCCCGGCTTCTGCGGACAATTGTGGTCCACAAAGTGGTCCACAAAGTGGTCCTTGCCTCCACAATACAGACACAGGTTCTCTGCTTTGCGACGTAAACGTTCCTGGTCAGACAATCGAAGGCGCTGTATTTGCATGGGCTCTTCAGATGGCATTGGTGTGGACACTAGAGGAAGAATCGACCCCTGGAAGGATGAAGCCAAACGAGATGGTCTTCTGGTGCATGCAACCTCCTTAGAATGTTCCCTGAAACACATATCTATCCTTGCGGCCAAGGTGATCAGGTCATTCAGAGTAGAGTCGCGATTCATCCTTAACCCGGTCAGAAAGGTCCTCCCAAAACACCGCCAGTTGAGCCTCATTGTTCCATGCAAGTTCGGCAGCCAGGGTACAAAACTTGATGGCGTACTGACTCACAGACAAGGAACCCTGTTGTAGATGCAGCAGAGCTGATGCAGCAGAGGACGTTCGGCTGGGCTTTTCAAAGACCAGACAGAAGGTAGCCAGGAAAGACTGCAGATTAGTGGCCTCTGGACCTCCATGTTCCCATATAGGATTTGCCCAAGCAAGGGCCTCATCAGACAGTAGGGACACAATGAAGGCAACCTTGGACCGCTCAGTGGGAAACTTCTGCCCATGCAACTCAAAGTGGACCAGGCACTGGTTCAGGAATCCACTACAGGTTTTTGGATCTTCACCATAGCGGGATGGCAGAGGGAGATGCACACCAGCAGCACACAAATCTGGATTCAGCGGTGTGGGAATTGCAGGAGTAGCAGCGACTGGCGACCCTGCAGAAGCTGGAGAAGAGATGGCATCCAGACAAGCAGCAACATTTTGCATGAATTGCATCATGACGTCCTGACGTTCGCTCTGACGCCTCACTTCATGTAACAATTCCTGAATGACAGGCTTGGAGTGACCAGTGAGGTCCATGGCCTCAGTGTATTGTCACGAACCAGCGGGTGTGAACCCACTGTGCCACGTATCCTACCTCCTCTAAGGACGTTGTCTAAGTGAACCCCTCGATTCTTCACAGTACCCCTGATGGTGGGGAGAGACTTTCCAGAGGAGAACACCAGGTCACTACCTCTTGAGGAGGATAGGCACACGAGGCAGCTAGTCCAGGCAGACCAGAAGATAACTGAGAAAGGTACCAGAAGTACAAGTGATGTCAGCGGGCGGGGTCATTACCAGGAGTAATAGTGCAGGACCGAAGGATGAGGCAGAGGCATAGTCAGACAGGCAAAAGGTAAGGGCAGGCGGTACAGGCACAGTTCAGGCAATCCGGATCGGCAACAGGAGAGTCAAGGCAAGCAGGCAGGGATCAGATGGGTAGCAGAATTAAGGAACACAATACGAGTCAGGAACACAGGAGCACAAGTGGTTATCAGGAACTAAACAGGACACAAGGACCTTGACACTGAGGCATCTGGGAAGGGGGCTGAGCCATCTATATATGCGCATGAGGGCTAGGATTGGTCAGCGAGGTCACATGACCTAACCCATAAACCCCAGGAAGTGACGCGCGCCGGCCTTTAAGGAAGTGCTGCAAAAAAACAGCAGCAAGCATGCTGTGGCTAGGGCTGAGATGAAACTGTGGAGGGGATCCTCAGAACCACAGCACCTACACAGAGCCCAGAGCTGCAGCGGTGAATGAGAAGCTCTAACCACAGATCACCACTGAGCACGACGCCCTGGATCGCGGTGGTAAGCAGGGGAACAGCGGCGCACAGCAGCCGCTGTTACATTAGATGATAGTATTCGTATTACAATTGCATTTCAATGTCTGGATTATGGCTGCAAGACTTAGATCCCCTGAAATTCTACTGAACCTATCTTAGATTATCAAGATAAGACCCTACAGATGATTTCAGTAGAAATGTGGAGGGGTCCAGGTACAGGAGCCACAATACAGATCCCAAAATGTGGCCACCTGAAACTGGCCTCGTGGTTGATTATAACAAGTTCTTCATACTTTTCTTTGTTCATTTATTACTATGGTAATTTAGCACATACACAAAGAAACAAGGTAACACAACCTAGAAAAATACTTTCTATATCTTTATGGAGGATGATACCTTAATGATTATCCAACTCTATCTCCAACTAGATAATCTTCTCAGAGCATAAAGTCAGAAATAGCTTCTGAACAGACTTGTCATACACATAACATGAGAACATTTATGCCAATCACACATGTAAGAAGCAGGTCAAAGAACACGTAATCTGTTAGGAGACAAACATTCTTACAGGTGAAAAGTAAAGCAATTTATTCACCAAGGATAGAAGTCACTAAAATTTGGAGCAGTGAGTCATAACCTAGTTAATGATAAGCCACCATAGGCATCAGCCAAGATCATGAAATGTTGGACAGATTGTCATCCCACACGTATGACTATGTGCATGAGTTTAAAGAGAGATCCACATCCAGTATAACTCAGCATCACACGTCACACACGTGCACTCCCTGGGGTGCCTTACTATTGAGCCTCCATACGGCACCATATTACAGAGGCAATGCTTCTAGTGAATACATCTATAATTCAGCATACAGTGGAAATTTGCATGGAGGTATGACATTGGAGGAACACATCAGTACGGTATGAGCCTATAGATTACTACTACAATTTGGCGATTTCCAAATTGTCTAAAAGGACCCTAGTCCCGTCAGATGACGGTAGTAACCTCCAGGACCCATTAGATCGGAGGGTTGAATGCACCTTAAGGCGCAATTACTCCGCGGTGGCCGCCTCCGCTTCGGTGGCTGTTGACTCTTCTGAGGTCGCGGACTTTGTATGCTCCCGCATCCTGAGGATTCAGGCTGACCTAGAGGCCGGAGTGGCCAGAACGGACATTCTGGATCAATTTAAAACCCTCCTGCTAGGAGCAGACTTTTTATGCAACGCTTCAGCGCAGCATTTAAAGCTGGCTGCGAAAAGTATGGCGCTTTCTTCTGCCAGCCGTATGCCCCTCTGGCTGCGCCCTTGGGTCGCTGACAATGCCTCCAAGTTTAATCTATGCGGCCTGCCCTATGAGCCAGGGAGGCTATTTGGTTCCGAGCTGGACAAGCTTATGGAGAGCCTGGCAGACAAAAAAGGGAAAAATCTCCCTCAACAGTCCGCAGCAGGTCCGGGAACACAAGACCCCAGGGCCTCTCTAGGTCCCAGAGATGTCAGGGGTCCTCCAGATGTGGACGCGGTCGGGGCAAAGATCGCAAAGCGGACCTATGACTCTCCCGCTTACCTTCCCCTCCAGGCCCTTCGTGCGACGCACAACTTCTAAGTTCTCCTCCGGTCAGAGGTCGTTTAAGTTTTTTTCAGCAACCCTGGCTGCAAGAAATTCTGGACCAGTGGGTCCTAAATATAATTTTGTCCGGCTACACGATAGATTTCGTGTCTCCCCCTCAGGAGAAGTTTGTGTTAACCCGGCCTCTACCTCAAACCAAACAGAAGATCCTGGAGGACATGGTCCTCCATTACCTTCACAAAAGAGCCCTAGAGGAGGTTCCCTCCCACGAACGAGGGCGGGGGGTGTATTCCCCCATTTTTCTAGTCCCAAAGCCTTCTGGAGACTGGCGCATGATAATAGATCTGAGCTACCTGAATTGCTTCATAAGGCAGAAGCACTTCAGAATGGAGACCATCCGCTCCTTGATCAACATTCTAAATCCCGGAGACCTTATGGTCACCATAGATCTAAAGGACGCTTATCTTCATGTCCCTATTCATCCAACTCACCGAAAGTTTCTAAGAGTTGCGGTCTCCACAAAGGGTATGGTAAAGAATTACCAGTTTGCTGTTCTACCCTTTGGCATCTCTTCCGCTCCCCACACCTTTACTAAGGTTGTGGCTCCGGTTGTTGCCAAGCTCAGACTTCAAGGACTAGAAATCGTGCCATATCTAGATGACTGCCTTTTAAAAGCCGCGTCTCTAGACATTCTTCAAATCCATCCTCATCTGGCTCATCAGACTCTCCAGCGATTAGGCTGGTTGATAAATTGGGAGAAGTCCCAGATCCTGCCTTCCACTTCCAGGGTATTCCTGGGTTTTATAGTGGATTCTCAAAGAATGATGCTCTCTCTCTCCCCGGAGAGGAAAGATCGAGTCATAAGAGCCGCTCAGTTCCTCATGGCACCTCGATGAGTGTCCATCAGAACACTTATGAAGATGTTGGGCCACATGTCAGCATCTGCGGAAGCAGTTCCTTGGGCCCTTTGGCACCTTCGTCCACTTCAAGAAGAAGTGTTAGCAGTCTGGAACCACAACCCCAGGGGGTTGGACAAGACTCACTCCCTGTCTGTCAAAGTCCGGTCCTCACTCAAATGGTGGAGGAACCTATCAGATGGGAGGTCCTTGATTCAACCTCGTGGGATCACGTTGATCACAGACGCCTTCCTTCTAGGTTGGGGAGCCCATCTGGAAGACAGTCCAGTACAGGGTATCTGGACTCCACAGGAGAGGCTTCTTTCGTCCAATATTAGAGAACTAAGAGCCGTACATCTAGCTCCTTATTATTTTGCTCCTCTCATCCGCGGTAAGGCGGTGAGAGTCCGTTCGGACAGCACGACTGTGGTCGCTACTATCAACAGACAGGGAGGTACGAGGTCTCGACCTCTTCTCCAGGAAGTTGGTCTAATCCTCTCTTGGGCAGAGCTCAGTCTATCCCACCTTTCCGCAGTTCACATCAGGGGAGATCTCAACATAGTTGCGGATCGACTCAGTCGGGGTCTACCAGTTCCAGGCGAATGGTCACTGAACAGAGACATCTTCTCCCAGATCACTCTACGTTGGGGCACTCCAGAGATCGACTTGATGGCGACCCAGTTGAACGCGAAGGTGGACAAGTTCTGCTCCCTCTACAAGGAGGACAACCCTCTATCGATAGACGCCCTGTCCATTCCATGGAGGTTCAGGCTGGCATACATATTCCCTCCACTTTCCATGATACCAAGGGTATTGACGAAAATCAAACAAGACCAGACCCCGGTCATTGCAATAATACCATTTTGGCCGAAGAGGTCTTGGTTCACCCAGCTCATGAAGATGATTCAGGGCACATATTGGAGACTTCCCCTAACGCAGGACCTTTTGTATCAGGACACAGGCCCCTGCCTAGATCTGAGGAAACTCAATCTGACAGCCTGGAGATTGACAGGTCCCTACTAGAAGCTAGAGGGCTTTCTGCGGAGGTCTTGAGAACTATTTTACACTCCCGTGCAGAGTCTACAAACAAGGTGTACTCAAGAATTCACAAGATCTTTCTTCAGTGGTGTGCTGTAAAAGAGGTAGTACCCTCAGATCCTCCTCTTTCAGCTATTTTACAATTTCTGCAGGACGGCCTGGACAAGGGTCTAAGCCCATCTACTCTCAGAGTCCATACCAGTGCTCTCTCTGCCTTTCTAGGTAGACCACTATCTCAAGACCCCCTACTCAGGAGGTTCCTCAAGGGAGCCGAAAGATTAAAACCTAGAATCCTGAGACCTATCCCTGAATGGGATTTATCCATTGTTCTAAAGGGGCTATCCTCTCCCCCATTTGAACCCCTAGAGAATGTAGACCTTAGATTCCTATCTTTAAAGGTCACATTTCTACTGGCCATAACATCGGCCAAAAGGATTGAAGAGTTACAGGCCTTAGCGGCCGCTGAGCCTAATACCCTCTTTCTCCAAGACTGTGTCCTGTTGAGATTTTTGCCAACCTTTGCTCCCAAAGTTCCTTCTTTCGGTAACCGAAATCAAACCATCTCCTTGCCGATCCTATGTCTCACTCCGTCATCTCCTGAAGAGGAAGCCCTTCACTCCTTGGACATTTCCAGGAATCTCAAAATCTACCTGAGCAGGACTGCGGACTTTAGAAAATCAGAGCACCTGCTGCTCTCCTTCTCTGGTAAAAGCAAAGGTCTAAAGGCCTCCAAACCCTCTCTAAGTAGATGGGTGAAAGAGGCAATCCGTGAAGCCTTTCTAACCCAGGGGTTGGCTCCTCCATCCTTTTTCACCACCCACCCCACGAGGGCAATATTGACTTCCTTCGCGGAAAAAGGTCTAGTTCCGCTAGAACAGATTTGTGCTGCGACTTCTTGGAGCTCCCACAGCACTTTTGTTAAGCACTATCGCCTAGACTCCAGCCGCTCTGAGGGGGTAGCATTCGGACGCACCATTCTGTCTGCCGCCCTCTCATAAAAAAAAAAGAAAAAAAGCTGTATTGAGTACCTATTAGGGGACCCTCCCAATTTGTTTGTGTTACTTGCTAGGTCCCCACTTGTGCTGCTGGTTAGGACGTAAGGGAAGCGTTAATTTTTAACGTAAATTTGTTTTCCCTTAGTCCTAACAGCAGCACACAAATTTCCCACCCTTGTTTTAGTTTCTACTTGATAATAAAGCACTGGGATATGGGCAGTCTGCCCTTTATAGGGGTGGGTTTTACTAATTATTTAATTAGTGCTTGGTAGGAAATTTATTGTCAACAAAAATTCCACCTGTCCTACCAGTTTCACAGGGGAGAACTCCCCCCACTTGTACTGCTGTTAGGACTAAGGGAAAACAAATTTACGTTAAAAATGAACGCTTCTCCACTGTATTCACTGGAGAAAATAAACTGTCAGATGAAATGCAGAATTTAAAAGTAAATTCCCCATTAAAAGTGCAAAAAGGGAGAGTCGTCCCTTCAAGGGAAAATGGTGCGGCCGCACCTCTCACCGAAGTACTGCTCAAAAACGTAAATATATGAGAATCAAAGGGGCAGTAACATTTTAAAATAAAATTTTTAATGGTCTAAATTAGAATATCCCCAAAACAGGAAGATATGACCCCTTACAAACATAAACAGCCAGACACAGTCAGAACCCTAAATGCGTGTGTCCGTGGTGAAACGGGTCACGCCTGGTGGGGTCCCACAGTCTGACCCTTGTTATGAGAGTGTTGGGTCTGAATAGACACCTAAAAAGATGAGAAATGCAAAGCCTAAAATATGTGGACCCCAAGAGTCAAGAGGAGCCACACGTAATGGTGAAGACTAACGTCAGAGTCCTGTGAATCTATGCAAGGACTAGGACGGTGCCTTATGTGAGTAAGATAACAAGGAAAGATTTTACCGGTAAGGATTCATAGGCAGCGCTATTCACCGAGTACAGGATGTCGCTGGAAAGGATGGTCTTTTCCAGATCGTAGATTCTGAGTAAGGTGCCCTTTTATGGCAGGGGGGGGGGTCTTCAGGTAGTCGGTCATATGTCGTAGAGAGCCTCAGGGAGGTAAACTGCCCCTGTTGCACCCTACTTGACCTGTTAAGAGCCTAGTGCCCTAACACGGGATCCATGCCCCGCAAGGGGTGGTCCCGCCTGGAACCTCACCCTGGTATAAGGTCCCTGTAAGACCCTGCTGGGGTGATAGGATCGTGGATGGACACCTGGCGTGATGGTAGTAAAACCGTAACTGTAATAAATGGGTATTTTTACCTGTCCCTACGCGTTTCATCAATTGAACATACCTATGGGTTAGTCACAACAGACCCCATGAATCGTCAGGGGACAAGGGGTGACACTATTGGAGCTGCTTTCAACTGCAAAGTGTAGATAGTGTATTGCTAAGCAGGAGGGGGCAGACTAACTCAGGCCACTAGGTGGTACGTGGCGTACTTTCACTGGAGCCGACCTCAGCTGCAAAGAATAAATAGAGTATTACTAAGCAGGGGGAGGGGGGCGCAGACTGGCTCAGACCACTTAATAGTATGTGGCGTACTTTCACTGTATACCTGGAGCGCGTATTGCAAGTAACCAGGAGCACCTGTAACACATAAGGGTACAAGGGAAAGCCCTCTTAAGCTAATTAAGCTAATACACATAAAGATGCACTGGCTGACCCCATTAGAAGAGGGGCCTGCAAACAATGCACCAAAGGTCATGTGAAATGTATAAAGTGTATAATGTGTCTACTTACATTCTACCTAGGGTGCGTGTGGCAGTCGTCTAGGTGAACTGGCGTCAGACAAGATGTGTTATGCCGGCAGCGTAGCGTCTGGCAGCGCTATTTGGCGCGCTGATTCTATTTCAAAGGAAGGGGGAGGCTGGGATTAGTCCGCGCATGCGCGCGCGGGACGTGGCCGCGGGTGTGACGAACAAGCATCACGTGTTGCGGCATGTGTCACGTGAGCGCGCGCCGATGGTCAGGTGAGCGCAGGAGCTGTCCCACTGCTAACGGTACGTGCCAGTTGATAAAGTGAGTGACTGACTCCCAACCCACATGAAGGGGTGATAAATAAACATATTAAAAGGGTATCACGGAGTAAAGTGTATGTGGGCAGTGAGACCTCACTCGCCTCAGACCAGCAAAGATGGTGCAGGCTGGAAAGAATGCAGGTCTAGAATATGACCCCATTAGAGGAAGCATCCGAACTGTAGCTGGTCATTAAGGTCATGGGGGTTGGTGGTATTCAATTTGAAGATCCACCAACATTCCCTTTGGAGTATACGTTTATCCCAGTCTCCCCCCCGTTGAGGTTTCGGGACATGCTCGATGCCCATAAACTTCAGGGCTGAGGTCCGGCCACCATGATCAGTGTGGATATGCCTCGCCACCGGGGTATCTCTGTCATTGCGTATGTCCCCAATGTGTTCGCCCATACGCTTGCGTAGTTCCCTGCGGATTTTCCCCACATAACGCTTGCCGCATTCCCAGGTGAGAAGGTAAATAACGCCTGTGGTGCGGCAATTGATGAAATCACGTATGTGGTGGGTGTTACCCGCGGGGTCCAACGCAAAAGATTTACCCTGGGTGAAGCAACTGCAGAAGCTGCAGTGTCCACATTTGTAGCAGCCTCTAACCGGGCTATCCAGCCACGTGCGTTGTCTCTCTGGTGGGCTGTAATGACTGCTTACCAACCGGTCCCTTAGATTGGTGCCTCTCCTAAAAGTCACAGAGGGGTGGGGGCTTAGAACCGCGGCCAAATCCGGGTCCATGAGAAGAGTCTCCCAGTTGCGGCCTAAAATCTCCCTTATTCTGGTGGCTGCTGAATCAAAGGTGCCTATGACTCGTATGGTTTTCAGAGAGTCATTTCCTGGGCGTGGGGTGGGGTGTAGGAGGGTGGTACGTGTCTCCTCCCGTGCCCATTGATAGGCCCTTTTTAGTGACTTATCGGGGTAACCGCGTTCTTGGAAGTGCCTTCTCAGATCGTCTGCCTGGCGCTTGAACTCCCCTTGTTCAGAGCAATTTCGTTTCAGCCTCAAATATTGCCCGACAGGTATACCCTGTTTCAGCGGGGTGGGATGACAACTATCCCACCTAAGCAGGGAGTTTGTTGCCGTGGATTTACGGTAGATAGTAGTCTGTAGGCCACCACTACCGTCCCTGGATATGGAGATGTCCAGGAAGGGAAGATGATTGCGTACAATTATGGAGGTGAACCTAAGATTAAAAGTGTTATGGTTAAGTTCTTCGACCAGCCTCATGAAGTCACCCTCTGACCCGCTCCACAGAATGAAAATATCATCTATGTAACGGGACCAGAGGGCAATATGCTCGAAGTACCAACCAGGTACATCACCAAAGACCACTGTCTCTTCCCACCAGCCCAGGAGCAGATTCGCGTAGGATGGCGCACACAAACTGCTCATCGCGGTGCCCCTGAGCTGGTGGTAAATGTGGCCGTCAAATAGAAAATAGTTGCTGCGGAGAACAAAATTCAATAGGTTCAGAACCAAGTTGTTGTGTGCGGAGAACTATTGACCCCTGGCTCTCAGGAAGTGTGTAGTGGCTTCGAGCCCCTTTTCGTGCGGAATGGATGAATATAGGGCCTCTACATCGATCGAGGCTAGAAACCAGTGCGGTTCAATATATATATTCTCTAGTTTAGTCAGCAAATCCCTGTGTCCTTCACATAGGAGGGTAGTGATTGTACGAAAGGGCAGAGTATGTGGTTCACGTAGATGCCAATATTCTGTGAAAGGTTCCCCACTCCTGAGACAATGGGGCGTCCCTTAATGGGCAAGGTGTCCTTGTGGACTTTGGGTAAACAATAGAAGTTGCCGTGACTGGGTGGGGAGGATAGAGAAACTCGAATTCATCAGCACTGATTAGTTTGTCAGATTTTGCCTTTGTTAAGATTTGTAGCAGCTCACTCCGAAATCTAGGAGTGGGATCAGAAGGCAGGATTTCCTACCCCTGGCTGTCATTCAGAATCACTAGAAACATGTCCCTGTAAGTTGGAGTGTTCATAACGACCACGTTTCCCCCTTTGTCAGAGGGTTTAATCGTTATTTTCTTATCTTTCTCCAATACTTGTATTGCGCACCTCTCTTCCCTACTACAATTGAACGTCATGGAGGTAGAGTCCAAGGTAGAGAGTTCAGAAATAGTATGTTTTAGAAAGACATCGATGCACGAGATCTCCCCTGTGGGCGGCATTTTAGTGTTTCTGTTTTTGAGGTCCGTAAAAGGACCTATTCCTTCGGGGTTACTAGGCATAGTATCCAAGTTATACAGGAGACGGACATCACCAAGGATCTCCACCGGTATCCCCAGCTCGCAACTTTCTTTTTTATCTCTTAGCCTAAAGTGCTTATGCCACTTTAGCTTGCAGGAAAAGAGGTGGAGATCCTTGGTCCAGCGAAACAAATCGAATCTTGTGGTGGGTACAAATGACAGACCACATCTGAGAACCTTGATCTCAGTTTGGGTCAAGGGACGAGATGACAAATTGATAACCAGCTGGTCATCGGTTAGCACTGTTGTGTTGGCGGTGGTTGATTGTTGCGACTCCGCAATGGATAGTGCGTCCCCTGATCTAAAAAAGATGAAGAGGAAGATGATTGAGGGGCAGAGGGGACACATTGTGGTTGGTGAGTGTACTGACTCGTATTGTAGCGCCCACCCCGGTGCCTTGATCTGTAACCACCCCGGCCCCGGCCCCGGCCCCTGGTCTTGGGGTATCTATCTCTCTCGTTATCTGAGATCTCGGTATCAGTTGAGGATTGATCGGTTTTCTGGGAGGTATCAGGGTTTGTCAGGAATAGGTATGCCTTGTTTTCCTTGAAATCCTGAGAGTCCCTAGTGAACTGCCTATGCTTGCACCACGGGACACACGCATTTAGGGTCCTGACTGTGTCTGTCTGTTTATGTTTGTAAGGGGTCATTTCTTCCTGTTTTTGGCCCATTAAAAGTGCCCTGTCTGACCCAGGAAGAAGTACAGCGGCGTCTTAAAAAGATTAAAATAGACAAATCGCCAGGACCAGATGGCATACACCCCCTTATCCTAAGAGAATTAAGTAATGTTATAGCCAGACCCTTATTTCTGCTATTTAAGGACTCTATACTGACAGGAAGTGTTCCACAGGATTGGCGCATAGCAAATGTGGTGCCAATATTCAAAAAGGGTCCAAAAACAGAGCCCGGAAACTATAGGCCAGTAAGTTTAACATCTGTCGTGGGTAAACTGTTTGAAGGTTTTCTAAGAGATGCTATCTTGAAGTACCTCAATGAAAATAAGACAATAACGCCATATTAGTGTCACGACCATAGTCATGGTCGTGACTCCTTGGGAGCCGCATGCATTTGCCCGAGGTCTGTGTATTGTTGTCAACCACAGGTGACGGCTAGTATCTTGCCTCATGTGTGGTTGCCGCTGGCAACTTGTGGTTGTTGGGAAGTGGAGCAGCCTGAGCTGGTTGCAGGGCGGCTCGCTGTCCATGCATGCGGTTGTCTTTGGCAACGTGTTGTTTTGTGTATGCACTTTGTCTGTTTGTTGTGCACGAGGTTATGTTTTTATGCACAGTGACACCTCCCTTCACTTGTAGTTGTCCGCGGTAACGTCTGGTGTTGTGTGCATGTGGTGGCAGTGTCTCAGCCTGCTGGCTGTTCCACAGGACATGGTTGCCACGCATGCCGTTGCCGGCGGTAACAGGTGAGTGTGTGTATGGGCTTTTCCCTTTTAGTAGCTTCACTACCTTTCCTGGTGTAGGAAGGGTTAACTTCCTTCTTTCTGTGTGAACACTGGGTATGTCTGAGTGTGGGTGTGGCTACTTTGGGCTATAAAGCCTTTCTGGAGACCAGATGCTGAGGGGTACTTCAGCCATGGTTGCTGGAGGCATCCTCCTGGTCATTTACCATCTGCCAGTGTGGGCCACCCTTGTGGTCATAAGTTTATGTCACGCATGATGTCTTTAAGGTGTGTTTTGGGTATGTTTGTTTATTGCAGCTTATGGTCCTGGGTTCCTGTGTAATGTCTGGTGTGTGCTGTGTCCGTGTGTGTTCTTTGGACAGCAGCGCTTCTGCATGGGTTCCAGGCTTTGTGTCTGTGGCAGGTAGGTGCTATACTTGTTGCATTTACCTGCCATTGCCATAAGTTGTTTATGTTTCCCCTTTTTGGTAGCCTGGCCTGTGAGACTCCGGTTCCTCCGTGTCTAGGAGGAACAGGTAGTCTTACCCTGCTCCTAGCTTTAGGGATCTGCGGAGGGTTACTAGGGATCCGAGGTTCCGGAGCATGAGCCCTCCTACCTTCAAGGTCGGCTCATGCAGCTAGGAGTCAGGGTCAGATTAGGGATGTGATAGGAGGTGACCTGCTCCCTAATTCTGTGCTCCTGGCCAAGCAGCGACTATCATCTTCGACATCGCACGGCTGAGCCGTGACAATTAGCCTGGCTTCACAAGGGATCGGTCCTGTCAAACTAATTTAATCAGTTTCTATGAGGAGGTAAGTTCTGGACTTGACAGCGGCGAATCAATGGATGTCGTATATCTGGGCTAGTGATGGACGAACATCGGCCGGGACGGTTCGCGATCAAATGTTCGCGAACCGCAAGTTCGTGGCGGGCCCCATTCACGTTAATGGCAGGCGAACCTGAAAAACCTTCAGCTCATATTTGCAGCCACCAAATACTTAGTAGAAGTGTACAAATAGTCCCATAACATGGACAGTGACATACTAGAGGGGGATCAATGACAAAAATTCCAACAAAAAATATGTATCTTAATCAGGGGACATTTTTATGCGTCTTAAAGGGAAATTCTCTGAAATGTGTCCTGTTGGAGCCTAGAAATTTTTTATTTTAGGCCACGGGAGTACGTTGTTTTAATGTCGTTTGTCACTATCTGTAGCTGAGGTAACGCAGCAAAACCGCAAACAAATGCTACACTACCCAAATGCACTATATAGAAAGTATTTTATTGTTATATCACATGCCTGCTTCAATCAATTTTTTGGGGGGCCAACTGGTATTTCGCAGCAGTAGAAATGATTTGTTCCAATGGCGTTTGTCACTATCTGTAGCTGCGGTAACGCAGCAAAACCGCAAACAAATGCTGCACTACCCAAATGCACTATATAGAAAGTATATTATTGGTATATAACACCACTGCTTCAATCAGTTTTTTTGGGGGGCAACTGGTAAAACAATACTGTTTTTCAAATGTACAAATACTTTGCTTTTCCCATCTTGCGCTCAGTTTAAAGATTTTTTTTCTGCGTTATCCAAAGATTACAAACTTGCATTCAAAATCCTGCTGGTTGCAGTGCAGGGAGCAGTGCATTGTGGGAGTTGACATGACAGCAGCACAGTGCTAAGCTGTGAGGTCACATGACACACTGCACACGCCCTCTGCAGATTTTCTACTTTCACTATGAAAAAGGATGAAGAAGAGATCACAATGTAACTCAATATCAGTACAAAACATGTAAAGCAAAGCATTTACAAAGCTACTCTACATCTTACGTAGGTTTAATTGGTTAAATATAATAAAAAATGGAGCTACACTTTAACAACTTACAGCAGCATTAGTATTAGCACTGCAATGGTTAAACACCAGAAGAATTAACTTAGGCTACAAAATTTTATTTTTCTGCTACTGTCAGACTCTTGACACGATAATATCCATAGAAATGTGAAGTCAAAAGATTGTGTAGCCCACAGCTGCAGAGTCCCACAGCCAGGGAACGATTACTAAGTAAACCAATGAAATTGCCGAAGTGCTTAACTTGTCTCTGCTTGTTTTGCCTTTTGCTCTATGAAATGATGAATTTCATACAGGTGTCTCCGTCTCCCAAACCAGGTGAGGATTGATGGGGAGCCGAGGAACGATCCATCATCGTGGGCAGGTGGCACAGTATTGAAATTTCAGAAAATCTGTTCCCAATCACATCCGCTGCTGGGCGAATGTAACGACCCTATTCGTGATGCTGTGCTGAAAATCAATGCACAGCATTCAAGGTCAGTGTACTGATAGGAAACTCTTTACGGGTTGATGGATAGGTTGTGGTCATTCAGAATAAATGTGAGAAGAAAGTGACAGGAGAGAATCCTAATACACTGCTTGTGCCAATATATTTTTGTCTTGTCGGAGGAATCCTATACTGCCAGGGATTAGATCATCTTTCCTTGTTTTGTTCTGAATCTTCATTATATAATACAGTCTTGTAAGGTCAGAATTATGTGATGGGTCTCTTAACTGATTCAGTGGTCTAAATAAATATCACAGGTCTTTAATACTACTGGTTTCATCATATGGGGCAAAAGACCTCTAGGACACCTTCAGACTCAAGGGTTCAGATGCTCAGTAGGGCTTCTGGGGCCCTATAGATACATCAAAAATGGTTTCCATCATGGTAACACTTCCCCCATTTCACATCATTCAACCAGGAGGTCCGTTATAGGAGACTTGGGGTGGTCTGCCCCTCCTGAACAGAATGATGACTAGAAGACGTAAAAAAATGCTTAAAGTGGTTGTCCAATCTGTGAATTATAGGATGTCATTGAGGAGAGATTCCTTACTTGAGAAACCCCATCTATGAACCAGAGAACAAAAATTGGTGGCATCATTGTCATAATAGCTTAATAACACAAATGAAGTCATGGCTGAACTGCCTCTGATCGGGTCTCCTCTGCTCTCTACTATTAGCTCCCATCTCAACACATAGAAAATACCTAGAAATGTCCGGTCAGCCAATCATTGGCTGGCACAGTTCACTACTGTGGCCTGTGATTGGCTGAGAGGCTATTTTGAAGCATCTCCTGTGTCATGAGACGGGAGAGGTAAGCAGTAAGCAATGGGAAACCAGACAGCATCAAAACAGTAGCGGCTTGGAATTGGTGAAAGTATTGGTCCTTTTATGTTTTTATGTCACCAATTTTTGTTTTGTCTTTAAAAGTGCAGCTTCCCCTCTAGCCGACTCAGTGCATTCGTTATTGTATGGTTCTCCACTAATTTGTATTACATCATATGTCACCTCGCATTGGGATTTCCTGCGAGATCTTCAAGCAAGATGGCAGCTAGTCAGTTGCGAGCGAATGGATCAGGTAAGTGTGATTTTTTTTTTTAGGTTTGTTTACACTATTTCAGGTTAACTCGATTCACTACCATGAAGCAAGAGGAAATTTGGCTTCGCTGCGAATCAAATTTATCCTGAAATTCAGATCAAAGTCAATTTTGTGGACTTCATTTCGCTCAACACTAGTGGAGATCAACGTCTTTCGGGATTGTACTGATTCCTTCGTCCTTACCTAATGAAGGGATCAGTAGGATGCCTAAACGTGTTGATCTCCACCAATGAAATTCTGCTCTCAACCTTCCTTAGGATCTTCATAGTGCCACCAGAAGCTCATGTTTTTTCACTACATCATCTCTAGATATGGTAATTCCGCGAGTCTGCTCCTCTTCTGGAACAGAGTGCCGGAATAAAATGTGAACCTAGCCTTACCCAAACATCTTCATCTACTTTGAAATCTACTTGAGTTAGATCTTAAAAGGGAAAGTCCCCAGGACAGTCCATACCACCCAGTATTACCGTGGCGCACACGGTTGGCATAATTATTACAGATGCTGAGTTTTGCACGTTGAGTTTAGTTCTGAAAGACAGTATAAGTCATCCACACAAAG
Organism: Bufo bufo; assembly: GCF_905171765.1. Lineage (NCBI taxonomy): Eukaryota > Metazoa > Chordata > Amphibia > Anura > Bufonidae > Bufo > Bufo bufo. The sequence continues at coordinate 118,794,719 of NC_053398.1, read as the reverse complement.
CGTCTAGCATTGTGAAGTGACTCTCCACACACTGTTTCCCCATGACATTGTCCAGGTACACTGATGATTGTGGTATTATGCAAAGTCTCTAAACTAACGGCGTGTTGCTGCGGACATTCTGCTGACAAATGCTAAAATAATTATCCTTTTGGGATAGGTTTTTACCTTCTCTTTGAAATTATTCAGTGGCAAAAACTATTTAATAGAATTATACGCTTGTTTCTGATTTATGAATGGATAGCGAGAATCACCTGCGCCATTACGATGACAAAATGCCTTTTATGTCTTTTTTGTCGAGAATATTAGTGATGCTCGGCATACTGAAATCAAGCGCCTTGCTTCCTGGTGACCAGAAGCTAATTTACAAGAGAGACAGAGATTCACCCCGTCCTATCGAGCAGTCATTCATTTCTAAAATATGGCGTTGGATTGTCCTACCCGCCGCAGATGAAAACAGGTATTATTATGATCCAGGACATCATTCAGACCTTAATTACAAATTGGAATATAAATAATTTGCTTAGCGCCAATCTTAGATAACTATAAAATGATTAAAGCTGCAATAAGGCAATCATCGAGGAGCGCGCCGGACAGGTTGGTGGATCGGGAGCTTGCCCATAGATCATTGCTGTTCGGTGACATTCAAATGAGGAATATCATTTAAATTATGCAAATAAAAGCTATTGTGTGACGCTGGCATCTCACTGATCTATGGTTTCTGAATGATGTCCGGATTTAAAGGGGTATCCCGATTTCCGCAACTGAAGCTCATTCATTGTATGAGAAAAAAAAAAAGCGTGCATCGATTTCTCATAGTTTCAGGATCTCTGCTTGCAGTTAGTGAATGGGAATAGTCACTGTTTATGTCCAAAAAATAAAAATCATGTGGAAATCACAGGTGCACAGTTTGGTAAAGTTACAATATGATTATCGTGAAACAAGGCATGAGGCTATGTGATGACCAAGATGATGTCTATACCCTGAGTAAACAATGGCGGTTCCCATTCAATGCCTGCAAGCAGAGATCTTTAAAGGGGTTTTCCCTTTAAGTTTTCCTTTAATCTGTTGATTACCTCATGTACATCTTCCCCATGCTTCCCCCCCCCTATTTTTTGACCCATTCTCACCTTGTAAAGCAATGACTCTGATTTGTGGATTTGTTTCCATCCTGTATGTAACACTTCCTGTTGTTGTATCCAACCAAACCCATGATGCACTTCTCCTTCCTCTGCCACAGCTGCAGCTCCGCCCCTAACAACACCCAGCTCATTTATAGCTCCTCCCACCTATCTAGATACATAGACACTCCCCTATCACTGCCCCTAACAACCCCCAGCTAGTTTATAGCTCCTCCCACCCAGCTAGTGACATAGACACTCCCCTATCACTGCCCCTAACAACACCAAGCTGGTTTATAGCTCCTCCCACCCATCTAGATACATAGACACTCCCCTATCACTGACCCGTCAATGGACATGACATCACAGGAAATAAGGAAGAGTTGAATGGACATGGTCATGTGACCGCAGCCCAGAACGGGGGATGGGAGCATAAAAGGTAAAATAAAATACATTACAAAATAACACCTGTGTTCATAAAGGATTATTTTAAAGGATGTTGCTCCAAAATGAAAAAATTCCTTAAAGGGCATCTGTCAGCAGATTTGTACCTTTGAAACTGGTTGACCCATTGAATGTGCACTTGGCAGCTGAAGGCATCTGTGTTGGTCCCATGTTCTAATGTGCCCGCATTGCTGGAGAAATTTAAGTTTTAATATATGCAAATGAGAATCTAAGAGCAACAAGGGCGTTGCCGTTACACCTAGAGGCTCTGCTCTCTCTGCAACTGCCGCGCCCTCTGCACTTTTAATGATTTTATGAATTGTCAAGGCCAGGTGTGATCACGTTTACACTGCCTGGCCCTGTCAATCAAAGTGCAGAGGACGCGCCAGTTGCAGAGAGAGCAGAGCCTCTAGGTGTAATGAGAATGCCCCCGTTTCTCCTAGAGGCTTATTTGCATATCGTAAAACATCATTTTTCTCAGCAATGCGGACACATATGAACATGGGACCAACACAGATGCCTTCAGCTGCCAAGCGCACATGTAACAGGTCAGACAGTGTCATAGGTACAAATCTGCTGACAGATGCCCTTTAAGGAGCTGTCTGCTTTGGATAGTTCCCTTTTGCTGCAAGCTTCCCCAAAATATAAGTTGATTATTGACTATTCTGCTGCTACAACCTCGAATGATCAGCTGCAATCTTACAAGGAACCTGGCTAAAAGTGATAAATTCTTCTAAAGCTCCACCACATGAGAAATGAAGGGCAACATAAATAAGTGACTGATTCGCTTAGCAAAATGCTGGGTCACTTTCTTTAATTGACCAAGTCAATCTGTCAACATCTTGTATTGAAAAGCTCCAGCTGATAATGATGAGTCATGAATATTCATGAGCTCCTGACTCTCCCCGCCCACCTGCTGCTGAATGACAGTTATTTTCCATAGGAATCAGCAGCAGGTGGGCGGGAGAGTGGCTATAGCTCTGAATTAAATATACGCTAGACTCAATGACATCACGCTGGACTCAAATCAGCTCATTAGCATGCGGCATGTGGCATCTTTGTGTGTATATTATGAGGTAACCATCTGTCACACCAGTAAGTGAATACATCTAAGGCACTTTTTAGTAGTTAATGATTATATATAATTAGTTAGATTATAATCACATATCCACATGACAGGTTCCCTTTAAACACAAAATTAGACAAGTTGCTAAACACGGTACATTAAATAGACAGTCTTCAATAAATATTCCTACCATTTTGCAGAGTGGGTGTAAAGCCTTCACCTAGCTGCTGATTATGCTGATTCTGAAATAAATCCATCAGACACTGCTCTTGTTTGTGATGACTCTCTCTCCTCTCCCTTCTCACAATGTTAGAGATAGGAGCAGGGAGGAGGAGGTTGTACTTGGCAGATCAGAATGTGGAGAGGGGGAAAGGATCCAAGGATGGCAGCTCACACAGACTGCAGATAGGAAAGAAGTACACACAAAGCTGATCACAGGGGAATAGCAACAGAATCCTCAACACATGTATTACTGGGAAGCACACATCCACATGAGAGAAGTCTGGTGCAGATTGCAAATATTAGGGATGTGAAAAAAGGAAGATTGCAGAATAAAAAAATTCTTTCCATTAACATAGGTAAGGATAATTTTTTCCATGTCAAAGACGTCTTAATGAGCCAATGCTGCTAAATACAAATCTAGTGCAAGAATAAATGTTGAATTTTTTTACAATTTACTTGCAGATTTTCATAATATAAAGAACCAGATTAAAAGCATTTTATATCTCTATCTCACAAAATCTATTTTGTTTCTACCCTCTGTATTCTTGTGTTTTTTTTTATATTTTATTTTCCTAAAAGCCATCAAGACATTAGATGGAGAACGTAACCAAATCCAACACAGAGCACATTAACCGCAATAAAATGATGGTGTTGCCAGAAAAAATGATATATAATAAAGCTTATCTAAAATGTGTATTATAAACCTATTGCCAAGATATACAACCTCTGAACCTTCTGATAGATGCATCAGTGTCACAAAAAACAAGGCATGATGTAATGGATTAGGGACGATTATCATATCAGCATCAGAGGCTCTATAAACTTTTATGATAGCTTCTTTGAGGCAGATGTTTATACCGTACATTGTAGGCTAATATGACATAAAGAGGCTGTGCTTTGTATGAATTATATGTACACATTGTAATAATACAGTAAAATAAAGGGGATACATTCCTGCAGTGACCCAGAGGGCCACTGCTAATGGTGAGATTTTTGATATGCTATATTTTCTGTGTGGTCAAAGTTTAAGATTGTGTTGTGGCAATGTTATATAACACCTGGCTGAAGGGAAGGGGCTTAGCTACTATCTCTAGGCAGGGATGGGCCCAACCCCTTGAGCTTGGCTCCTTCCTGGGAGACAGGAGTTGACCTGTGGGTGTGAACAGTGATAGCAGCCTGCAGGAGTCTGAGTTCTTTGAGGACCTACTGTAGTTGAGGCCTAAGAGAGAACTTTCATAAACCCATCCCCATTTATTGAAACTGAGACTAAACATGCAGAACGTTAAGCACCCATATGGGAAGTGCGAGGATGACTGCCTGTAGAAGTAATCCACACATTTTGGCAAATGGACTGTATAGCATTTTGCCTAAGAGTAAAGGCCTAAGGTCCCTAGCCATACAAGAGAGAAACAGATTACAAATTAGTTAAACGTCTACACCCTGCAGTGGGCATTGTAGAAACATATGTTGGGAGAATATTGGAATGAAGAGAAGCTAGGCTGAATAGGGAAAAATCATTTGGATATAGGACATGAAATTAACCCTATTGCTTCAGCCTGGAAGTAATTGAGACTGTTACCAAAAATGTTGGCTGCTTTTGAAAGTAAATGTATGCAGAGATTGCACAGACTTTAGTAAAGAACTGGTTATTTTGTTTGACAACTCTAGTCTGGCTGTAATTTTTCACCATCCCTGGACCCTCATCCTGCACCTCATCACAACTCTGACGCCAAAGGCACCCCACCTTGCATCAGGCTAGGGTCTTTTCACCAAAGTGTGCTCCGGGGAAGTCAGTGTGTCCCAGCTTCAGTGTTCCAGAGAACGTCTGGAGCAGGATTCCCACCACGTAAGTGCCACACTACCACTTCTCTCCACCTGGTGCCTCCCATGCAAGCCACAGTTTTCCTTCCATTTACTACAGGGATCTTGGAAAAAGGGTTCTCTGTGCTGGTTATTCCGTCCTGATTTTGGGTGGCTAGAAGTTGAATTCAACGAAGGAAGGTGTGTTCTGTTGCAGCTAAAGTAGCTAGTTAGTAGAGAAAGCCAAGAGTTAGGTAAGGACTGTACAGTTTTTAAGTGGCTGGTTCACCTGAAACATGTCAACCACCACCACCGCCTATTGAGAGACTGTTGTAAGTGGTCAAACTCTGCCTTTCTAGAATTATGGGTGAAGATTGCTGGCCAATAAAGTTGAGCTCCACTGCCAACATCTTGCCTCCACCTCTGTTCCTCCGTCACTGAAGAACAGCATAGGAGCCAGAACTGCTCTGTTATGATATTGTATAAACAGGGACCTTTACATTACAGAGAACATCCACAATTTCGGACTGAAATAACCTTTGCGAATGATAGCTGGGCCCAACCATAGTAGTATGAACTTCAGGAACTCAATTGGTTAAAGAGTGAAGCTCTGGTGAAATTGGATAAACATTTTCTTGCAGTTTTATTTCAAGTATCTATGCATTTCTACATGTACTGTATGTAGAGATCTTGGAAATGCCACTATTGGTTCTGTCATGTATAACATAAATTGTATTTTTAGTTTAGTATTTCTTTATATAATAGACGCAGCGGAAAAAGAAAAAAAATCTAGAGCGCTTGTGCGATGGAAAGCATCAGAGCCAGGTAAAACACAGATGTCATTACAGATCACTGCTTCCCTTCCTTCCACCATTGTGCTAATGTATAGACAGACAGGCCTTGTTTTTCTATCTTGATTTCAGGAAACTCTGTCAAGACCAGTAAATTGCACCTCAGAACGGACCTATGGAGTCTACTGAAGTGTAACGTGTTGGAGCTGATCCTGAACGACTCAACATTCATGATGACCATTTCATCTCAGTCTCCCAAATGAGAATCTAAACTATAATGAATGAATAAAGAAGGCCAATGTATACATCCTGCTAGCAATGGTGGGAATTATCTCTTCATTTTATAAACTGTTCTGCAGGGGAGATCAGTATCTCTATTTCCAATGTAGCAAAGCAAATTCTGCAGGAGCAGGAAAGCTGTACTGGTGCCTAAGGTGGTGGTTTCAGGATCTGCCTCCCTTGCATGAACAATCATCCATGTCCCACAATGGACATTTATCACCTATCCACTGCAATAGGTGATAAAATTCTAATAGCTGGACTTGGACCTCCATGATCACTAGAATGGGCCCTCTGTTTCTCCTCACTGAATGACCATAGAGAGTAGATGTCTGTGAAGGTTCTCATTTATCCAGGTCATGGTATATCTGTAAAGAATAAATCAAGGCAACTGGACTTACTGTAGATTTCTTGAAAACGTAAAAGGAAAACGTAGAAGGAGGCCATCTACGTAAAAATGGAGAAGCCAAGCTTGAATAGAGGCGGGGGGGTTAGACATCTATTGTCTGCCACATGCAATGCTGTCTTGACACCTTTTTCTGGGAGGTCATTATCACCTACTGACTCCAATTAGGATAATGGGATGAACACCTTTGACCCCATGCTGGGTATAATGACCTCTGACCCCATGCTGGGTATAATTACCAGATGCTGATTCAGTTACATATTTATTCTCAGAGAATTCTTGTACAGTCACTCAGAATTGAGAAAGCTCGTTGGAAGAACGAGTGAAACGTTTTCAAGAAATCTACAGTAAGTCCAGTTGACTTGATTTATTCTTTACAGATATAGAGAGTAGATGTTTGAAAGGAAGGGTGGTCAAGAATGTTCTTCAACCCTATTCAATGTCTATGGGACTGACAGTGACCATTAACTACAGAAGTTGACTATTTTCATCCGCCCCATAGACATTGAAAGGAGTGACTGGTGCATGCGTGACTTATTCTCCACTCAAATTTCTTCTACCTGCAGTTGTGCAGAGATTAGATATGGGGTGGTTGGGACCTCCGTTCTAGTTATTGGAGGTTCCAGTATCCCAGCTATCCTTTGGATTGGTGATAAACGTCCATTGTGGGGCAACACCTTCCATTCTCCATGCAGTAAAACACCTATTTAAAGGCATAAAGTTTGTTTTTCTGTAAATTGTACCCACACTCTATTTGGGAGTATGGAAGGAATCCAGAATACCTGGAAGATACTCACACAAACACAGGAAGAACATATAAACTCCATGCAGATGTTGTCCTTGGCAAGATCTGAACCCAGGAACCCAGTTCTGCAAGGCACCAGTGCTAACCACTGAGCCACTGTGCTGCCCTTTTTAGTCATGCTGTGCATTCTAAAATAACATTCTCCAAGACAGAGAAAGAATGACTTTGGCAAGCGCCCGACTTTTTAGGGAGGGTGCTTAGGGACTGGTGGTCCCCCCTCCCCTTCTCTTCTCAACCCCAGGTTAATGCGGGTCATCTGGCCCCTGTTATGGGGTTTGTTAACTAAGGGGTTAATGGAAGGTTGAGAGTGCGTCATAGGGGCGTTGAGGAGATGTTAACCCCTCCCTCTATTGAGGTTATATAACTCCCCCCTCTGCTGCTGCGCTTCCTCTTGATCGCGGAAGCCAAGTTTCCCACCCTCCCGCCCTTAAATGGGTCATTTCCAGCTCTGCGTTGTACTGGGACTCTTGATTGTTCTCAGTGAGGTTACAATAAAAAAATTAAATAAAAAAATGTAAGAAAAAGGGGACATAAGTAACTGATAATGTGGAAATATTTATGTTGTTTTTCTTCTCTTAAGAATGGCGGTCTGGTTTGAGCTATGAAGTCACAGCTTGCGGCATTTGTTACAGCGGAGAGTTGGAGATAGCTGATGGCGTACTTGCCCATACCGCTCCAAGATGACAGTTCTTTGGTTTTGCCGTTGAAAAAATAAATAAGCTGTGGCCGATCATCACCCAGCTAAAGGTTACCTGTTGTACGAGTGTTCTTTATCTAGTTCAGGTTGCAATTAGGGGGGACCACCCGTTCGGCAGAGGTGTCGGTCTCCTGTTCTCCCCCTCCCCCTTTCCTGTATTACCAACAGTCTCAGATCACTGGGATCGGTCTATAAGTTGCCCCTAGAAATCTTTGGAGATGGGACAGGGAGAAGGAGTGAGCTGACAGTTTTGAGATGTAAAATTTTTGGGAAGAGGAGATCTGATAAGTGAAGAAAGAGCCTTATTTGTTCTAAGGCACTGTATATTACAACGTTTCTTCTATTCAACTGTACAGTACAACTAATTTAAGCAGAAATGTGAAAAATGGACCATTTAAACTAGCCAATATGTAAAGATTTGGACACTCTATGATGGTATTCCTATTGGTTTTATTAAATAGGAATGATTGCAAAGAAGGTCACATACAAGGACGTTTCCCACAACTTAAATGATTTTTCCCATGAACAGTTATTCATAGCTAATAAAAGCATTTTAATTGCCCTGTCCGTATTTTTCTCAGACAATAGATACATGAATGTGCCACGAAAAAGTAGCATGACAAGATGAACTAGCAAGTGGATTATATATTTTTTTAAATTACCCACAGGTCACAAAAGATGCTGAAAGTGGTTCCCGTTCAGGTCTCTGCATCTTTCGGCAGGTCGGATTATGTCGGCTGATGCTGCTTGTGATGCTGCGGATGGTGTTTGTGATGTTCTTCTTGAGTTCATCCCGATGATGTGGATTGTTAGTGGACACTTTCTGTTTCAAATTTCCCCACAGATAAAAATAGCATGTGGACAAGTCTGGGGGATGTGGTGGCCATAACCTCTTGCTCACTTTCAGCATCTCTTGTGACTTGTGTTTAATTAAAAAAAAAAATAATAATAATCCACTTGCTCATTCATCTTGTCACACTATGCTCATGCACATGGTACATGGCTATATAGCTCCACATGGAGTCCCTAAGGTCCATATAGCCACTGTGGGGTTCCATATGTCTTTTGAAGCAATGCTTCTAAAGCAGTCCATACATATTTGATAGCTGTCAGCTCAAAGTTAATGTTTTTTAAAAAAAACCATACACATGCACACTAGTAGAAAGGAATAAGACGTTGCCTGACATTAAAAGCATAAAGACTGGGCATGTTGAAATCTAACAAACCTATCCTTCTCTCTGTTTATATCTGGAGAGGTCATCAACATTTGTTGGTTAGCTGTCTATTATAGCATGGGAAATGCTGTGGCATGATAGGATAGGCCAGGGGTGGCCAACCTTACAGACACAAAGAGACAACAAAAAAAAATGTATGACTACCAGGAGCCACAATCTATACATTTAAACACGAGTCACCATATTTTTCGCCCTACAAGATGCACCTAGGTTTAAACAAAGAAAAATAAGAGAAAAAAAGATTTTTCATCTGATCTGAGGTCTGATCAAAATATTTTTTTCTTATTTTTCATTACCATAGAAAAAAATAAAATATATATTTTTCATCAGACCTCAGATCAGACTCCTAAATCAGATCCCCAATCCTCATCTGACCTAAAATAAGATCCTTAAACTTCATCAGACCTCCAAATCAGACCCCCAAAATAAGAACCCCAATGCTCGGATCAGACAACACAAATCAGACTCCCAGTGTCAGACCCTCAGTGCTCAGATCTCCCCCCCCACTCCCCCCTTCTCAGATCTGACCCCCCATGCTCAGACCTGACCAACCCATGCTCAATCAAGACCCCCCATGCTCAGGTCTGCCCTCCATGCTCAGATCCCCCCATGCTCAGATCTGACCCCCATGCTCAAATCAGACCCCCATGCTCAGATCAGACCCCCATGCTCAGATCAGACCCACATGCTCAGATAAGACCCCCATTGCTCAGATCAGGACCCCCCCCATGTTCAGATCAGACCCCCATGCTCAGATCAGAACTTCCCATGCTTAGATCAGACCCTCATGCTCAGTTCTATAATTTAAAAGAAATCTCTTCCCTCTCCTGATCAGACACTGGGCTACTGCTCGTGCACCTGCTGCTCTGCAGATCTGACACGCTCTCCACTGTGAGCACAACGTCAGGTCGTAGTGCGTGTCTCCACGTACTACGTTCTTACACTGTGTGCATCAGGATGTAGTGGAGAGTGAGGTGGACCTGCAAACTATCAACAGTGCCCGATCAGCAAAAGAGATCTGAGTATGGGGTGGAGAGTGAGCTGGCCTGACTGCTTCCCAGCTCCACAGCTAGAGCTGCACTTGAAGAAGCAAAGAGCCGCATGCGGCTCAAGAGCCGCAGGTTGGCCACCCCTGGGATAGGCCATGACAAAACCTTATATATAAGGCAGTGAGCCTCTACCAATATGGATCCATAATATGACAGTGTGCATGAGGGCTTTCTTGCAGAATGCAGATAATGCTATGGATGGACTATAAAACACCATCACTCCCCTGGTTAACGGTGTTATGGTCTAATCACTTCCTTACCAGAATTTGAGTTGATTTTTTTTTTAGTAAATACATTTTCCATTAGTAAATCAACATATTCAACACTTACAATAGTTTCTTGTTTTAAGTGTTTTTGATTTCAGATTGTATTCATGGATTTCGGAGCCTTGTTGATCATTTATGGACACCTAACATGAACCCATTCATCATTGTATTCTTGTGATGTAGACCTACTCAGCTATAACATCTGCTCATTCAGGCATTTTGACACCATCACAACTTGAACCCATTAATGGTTAATATCAAATTAGTGACTTAACAAGTAAAAAGGGAAGTTTCTTTAGTCTTTAGAGTCATAAATCTGTTGATTCTGATTCATCAAATAATTAGATTGTACTTGTTAATGTTAAATGGATAATATGATTGAATAAAGGTATCACACTCATTAGTTTAATGAGGGAAACTGTGAAGAATTATCTTCTCCCTTTGTTGTCCTCTGTCTGCTATGTAGGGTAACAGAGCATGGTTGGCCATTCCTTTCATTAGATGAAAACATTAAAATGTACAGAATCCAGAAGATGACCAATTTGCACTGAATTTCTTACATGTCTTACATCATACATTAATGTTGCCTGTGACCACATAAACAGATGCAAGCACTAAATACAGTAAATAGATTGGAAGCTTTAAATTAAATAAGGTTCTTTCACTTTGGGCTATCCTTACTTTTTAGAAGGATCCCTTGGCAATAAGCAGATCCCTTGTTGTGCCCCTTGTTATCTGTGGGAAAACCTGGCAAGTGTTCAATTTCCCTGCAGCACCACCCTAGGAGAAATTAAGCATTGCACAGGGCCCCTTCAAATGAAAGTGTTGTCTGTGAGATATAGGTCAGGGCAGGTCCTCCAGAGCGAGAGGCACTCTTTAGAACTGCTCTCCCCACCAGGCCTAGTATGAAGATAATAAAAAGAGGATATGACTCAAATAACAGATTATCACAATTCCATAAAAGAGTATATGAAAATGTGTTTTATAAACTGGAAAACCCCTTCTAGTTATTAGGGCAATCCATGTTTGGCTAATCCTTTCCTCAAGTTCAGTAGACAGCATGGACTCTATGAGCATAACTACTAGTATTAGGAGGAATAAATAAAAAAAATCTCAAATGTGGTTTGTGGAAATATATCCATAGATGCTATAATTGAAATACAGCCATGCTAACCATAAGGATTCTAGAAACAAATAAATTTTTAGAGCACCAATTAACTAATGTGTTTTTTAGGCTTCTGTGATTGTGTCAACCAACAGATGAGGCTTTTGGGCTACTCCTAAGGGCGTTGTCCTGGCAGTCTCCTGGTTTTTACCCTTTAAGTATTGTACAGAGATCTGGACTTTGTTCAGGTAAACAACCAGACTTCTACCTCCCAGAGTAGTCTCTGTATGATTGACAGCTGTCCCATGAGGGTTAGAGACACCAGTGCAGAGCAGCGGGGGGCTAGGCAAAGTCATAATCAGAGAGAAGGCTGATGTCAGGGCAGGTGGAGTATTCGCTATTAGTCTGGTAGGCAGCAAAGGGTCAAAACAAAGGTGAAGCACTGGTCAGGCAGCGGAGGGTCAGAATCCTGTAAATGGGCAGAATCACAACGCAGACAGACAACAGACAGCAGACCTTTGCTGGAACTTAGTAAGCTAGAGAATCTATTGATCAGGCACCCTCCCACAGGGAAAGGTGCCTTAAGTACCCCAGAGTTGCCAGCCATTGGTTGGTAAAGATTAGGATGAACCTGTGCTGGCCATTTAAAAGCAAGAGTGAGCATGCATAGCCAGCGTCGTCAAGCAGGCCACGGCCTGCATGGAGGAACAGAGCAGGCCCAGCACCTGGTCCTGCCAGAAAGAAGGAAACAGAGGGAGGCAGGTCTACACTGCTGGGAGAGGTGAGCAAAGCAGTGGCAGCTGCAAGCACTTTTTCAACCTTAAGGAGCTTTTTTGAGGGTCAATGGATTTTTTGTTTTCTTCAGCATGCATGTATAATGAGTGTTAGTGAGTCTGTTTTAACAATGCTTTTTTCCTACTGGAAATGGAGCTGTCGGGTGTTAGACCCTCACCAAATGGAGGACAGGTCATAAAATCCATGGAAAACCCCTTTAAACATTCTTGATGATAAGTCCTGTATGTGCACTGACAACAAAAATTACTTCAAAATTAACATGCATTTGTCAGGTATACACAGAGGACGGGCCCACAGAATAATTTCCCTTTTTGGCCCCATTTCTACCAATGCTACCAAATTTAGACAATTATATTTTTTTCTTCAGTTTCTAATTTTACATTTTGCTTGTGCTTTTTTGATATTTTGTTTGCTTTTTAACATAGAAATTACTAGACATGTGAGAAGTATTTGAAAATTAAAGCAAGTGAAACCATTTCTATAGTTGACAACACCTAATGTGCCCCTATATTTCTGCCGGGCCACTAATAAAATACCCTTGCAAACTGATTTCATGTTCTGGCCTTTATTCCCATGACTGGAAAGAAAAAGCAGAAGTGGAGTTTGTTTTTCATAGTTTTTTTTTAATGATTTTCTCCTTTTAATAATTGCTTTCATTATTTCCTTTTTGTCCTCTAACAATACGCCGTAGAATATTACTCTCCTGATTTCCGGTTTCAAGCCCAATAGACTCATTATTCTGCCTTGGCTATAATGTGTTCTTTCAAAGAGGAACAATCTGAACTTTTGGCCATAAATTTATTTTTATGTAAAGTTCCCGCAGTGTAAATCCTAATATACTACACTGCAGCTGACATCATCTCGACAAGAGACACATATACAAGTACTACTGCACATCGTTGGAGAATCAGAGTAAACATTTTACGATGCACGGCATGTAATTCGCCTTCGCACACAAGGGGCAAGAGAGGGGCACATAAAAGATGCATTTGGGTGATAGAGTATCCAAAAATATAGACAGGCTTGAGTGGCCAGACAGACAGCAGCGCATGCCAAGGCGATACCACAGCCAGACGTGAACATAATATATAACGGAATATAATCTACCCTGATAATTAATGGTTTTCAAAAGTAAAACGAGCAATGGTAAATCAGGGAAGAACAGAAAGTGACACGTATTAAAAAAGTGGAGAATGGGACGTGAGGGAGATCCAGTTGTAGGTAAAATATTGCAGATGTATTTATGATTGTAAGCTATTGCTGTCATATAGAGAAAGAAGCAATCCATCAAATAAATCATGTACATCACCAAACTGCATGGCTCAAAGTTTGGGATGTGACAGCTGAAATTACATGGCTTTTAATCACCTCCTCTAGTTCCATGTCATAATTTTAGTCTAAGCTACCACTTATTTGACCACTGGTTCCTTAAAAAAGATGTGGGGAATTAGAACATAGATATTATGTGTTAGTCATACTTTTTCCATGTAAGATTTCAGCTGCTGGGACAAGCACTAGGAGTGAGGGATGTAATATGGATTCCTGTTGGTAACCTAGTCAAAGAGAGTCTTCCCCGTATGGCTTGGATTCTCAATGTGCTATCCTAGTCTTAAAGGGGTTTTCCAGGAGTAATATATTGATGACCTATCCCCAGGTTAGGCCATCAATATTGGAGCAGTGAGGGTCTGACTCCCATCATCTCCGCTGATCAACTGTTTGAGGAGGTGAGCACTGTGGCCTCTTCCTAGGGAAAAGGTACAGAGGAAGAGAACAGGGACTTCAATGCAAGGGGCTACCTTCAGAAGACAGTCAAAATACAGTACGGGTTCAGGAGATGCTTTTATAAATTTGCAACGAGTTTCAGGTTCGTATTGGACTATTCGTCAAGCATTAACATTCGTGTAAGGGTCTGTTCCAGACCCGAAACACGTTGCAAATGAACTAATTAAAGCATCTCCTGAACCCATACTGTATTCTGATTGTCCACTGGAGGTAGTACCACACATTGAAGTCCCCGTTATCTTCCTCCGTACCTTTGTATCTATCCAGCAGCCAGTCTTGTGGGAATCAAGATGACCACTGGCAAACTCTCAATAAACTTTCTTGTCTACCCAAATGTAGGGTGCAGTCCTAGATCAAATAGCTAATCCATTTCAGTAGTGTGGCAGGCACCATAAGCAATTAACCCTAACCACATGCAGCAAAGTTCAAAGCCATAAGTGTGCATTACTTTGCTGTCCAGCATAGCCTTTTAATGGTCCTCGAACTTCTGCAAATATTTAAGGCTTCCATCTCTCAGAGGTTTATCCGTAGCATAGTCGCTTTTCTAGCAGTTTTCCACTCTTAGGAATGGTGTTTTCTTGGATAACTTCTTGGCCTACTTTTCAGGTGAAGACATAAAACATGTCTTCTCTCTTGCCTGTTAACTAGCAGACTGTCCACTGACCAGAGACAGGGCCAGCCTGTCTGCCAATACGCTAAGAACTGCCTGTTTAGCTATTTCCTCCCATACATAGTATTTTGGAGTACACTATATATATATATATATATATATATACAGTACAGACCAAAAGTTTGGACACACCTTCTCATTCAAAGAGTTTTCTTTATTTTCATGACTATGAAAATTGTAGATTCACACTGAAGGCATCAAAACTATGAATTAACACATGTGGAATTATATACATAACAAACAAGTGTGAAACAACTGAAAATATGTCATATTCTAGGTTCTTCAAAGTAGCCACCTTTTGCTTTGATTACTGCTTTGCCTTGCTCTTGGCATTCTCTTGATGAGCTTCAAGAGGTAGTCCCCTGAAATGGTTTTCACTTCACAGGTGTGCCCTGTCAGGTTTAATAAGTGGGATTTCTTGCCTTATAAATGGGGTTGGGACCATCAGTTGCGTTGAGGAGAAGTCAGGTGGATACACAGCTGATAGTCCTACTGAATAGACTGTTGGCCATCATTACTTTAAGAAATGAAGGTCAGTCAGTCAGCCAAAAAATTGGGAAAACTTTGAAAGTAAGGGCTATTTGACCATGAAGGAGAGTGATGGGATGCTGCGCCAGATGACCTGGCCTCCACAGTCACCGGACCTGAACCCAATCGAGATGGTTTGGGGTGAGCTGGACCGCAAAGTGAAGGCAAAAGGGCCAACAAGTGCTAAGCATCTCTGGGAACTCCTTCAAGACTGTTGGAAGACCATTTCAGGTGACTACCTCTTGAAGCTCATCAAGAGAATGCCAAGAGTGTGCAAAGCAGTAATCAAAGCAAAAGGTGGCTACTTTGAAGAACCTAGAATATGACATATTTTCAGTTGTTTCACACTTGTTTGTTATGTATATAATTCCACATGTGTTAATTCATAGTTTTGATGCCTTCATAGTCATCAAAATAAAGAAAACTCTTTGAATGAGAAGGTGTGTCCAAACTTTTGGTCTGTACTGTATATATATATATATATATATATATATATATATATATATAGTAAAGTGACCTTAGGGATTCACTTAGAACCTATGACATTGGCCAGGTTTATTTTTTTGGGAGATCAGATTTTGTAAGTTTTACTCGGTAAAGGGCTTGATGTGTTTGAAACCTGTGTACAACACTGCAGAATATATATGTTCGTGCTAGGGATACAACAGTAAAATAGTTTTTGCATATTGATTGCCTAGATTTTTCAAGAAATCATTTAATGCACAATATAGGATGTAGAATCCGTAAATAGAAAATAATTTTTGATTGTTTTATAGGAGAACACAGATAAAGTCAAGGATCATAGACTGTATACAGCTAAATGTCCTAATGCCACCTGTCCCTTGATGAAGTTCAAGAAAACATGGCTGTTATCTCAAGCAAAATAATTTACCAGGATCGTGTTAGAACAAGATCTTCTCCAGGGAGGCTGTCATTTCTCACGCTGCACATTGTGTGCGCTTTACTATGGAACTGTACAGTGATAGTCCATCAGTTTGCATTTTTTTCCCTTCAGTGACGTTGAAAGGAATGGGTGAAGAGATATCACCTTGAAGGAGATATATCATACAGTTTGTCCTTGACGGCAACATGCATGAAAAACAGGAGTGGTCTAGTGAAGCAATACCTCTTATTCATTTTTGTCACCAAAGCCATCTGCTCCATCATTTGGCCATTCTTCAAGAAATTCAGGCAAGCAAAAAGGTGAAATTGTGGTGTCTCTACTCTCTCCTAATCTTGGGCCATGCAACAGTGGCCATATTACGTGTCATCCAGTCTAACATAGGTCAGTGAGCAGGTTTGGCTATTTTCAGGACCCCTATCGAAGTGAATGAAGCGAAATCTTCTTCAACCATTGTGGCCATGAGAAGCTAGTTGATCTTCTCAAATTTGGGACTCAAACCTGTTGGACATTTATGACATATCCTGTGGATATTCCCTAAATATCAAGATGGGAATAATCCTTTAAAGGGGTTTTCCATATTTTTTAAATGCCACCCTAACCAAGGCAAGCAGTACCTGTGAAGAAAATCCCAATGCTCTGTTCCAGCTCTGTGGCCCCTGGGCTGTTTTTACTGGATTTCTGGTTCCTGCATGTCAACTTCTGCAGCCTCAGCTTTGCAGTGTCCCTAAGCGCCATGTCACTACTGGGTCACATGACACGTCACCTCAGAGACCAATTGTCGGCTGTAGAGGTGGAAGTGACTCCATCCATGCAAAAGTTGGTGACCAGAAGTCCAGTAAAGACAGTGCAGGAGCCATGGAGGTGGAATGAAGCTGCAGGCTACCACTGGCAGGTGTGTGTGTGTGTGTGTGTGTGGGGGGGGGGGGTGTTGGGATTAAATAAAATTAAAAAAAATCCTGGGCAACCCCTTTAAGTTTCCATACACATGGCACAAAGGTCATTATGGTTATGTGTTCTACGGAAACGTGTGAACTCTGTGTGCCAACAGATGCCAACAAGTCATAGTGAGGGATTGTATTCTCGTGTAGAAGGAATACCATGTATTAGAACATGGCCACTTTTTTGTCTTGGACCACAGCAGGTTTTGGTCATCATTCATAATGCATCAAATTTTTGTTTAGAGTCATAAAGATCCAATATATGCATGTGTGCATGAACTCTAAACCTTTGTTCACATCTGAGAGATTGTTCCGGCCCTAAGCAGCATGCTGGATTTCATGGGATCCGGTACTGCAAGATTCTATAGTTCACCGCCATATCCCATTATAGTCAATGGGAATCTGACGGAGAACTATAGGATCTGGCAATGCCGGAATGATCTGATGATTTTGGTCCAGCTGACAGCCTCCATTTGTACCAGATGTGAATGTGACCTAAGTGTTCTTCATTGCTCAACAAAAAGGAACTCCTCAGTCAGGGGAGAATTGGCAACCTAAAGTGGCCCTGGAAAAAAATACCTAAAAGTGGCCCCATATTGTAGGAGGATCTAAATTGACAGGAGGCAGGGCAACAAAAGTAGGGAGGTCAGCAATACCATAGCACAAAATACCACACAATGTATTACCCCAAAAGCTGTCCCTCTGAGTTGGCCATTAGTAGTGGCCATTTTTTCTTCTACTCCTCCAGTTGTCTCTGATTAAGATATGGAGCAGGGTACTTAGGAGGTGAGATGTGGGCCACAACTGTTGAATTCAGGACTGCATGCGTGGTTGCTGGTCATGAATATCTAATTCTCGCAGGGTTAATTACAGCTGAGAGCTCATAATGTACCCAGCCAGCAGCAGAGACGGGGGCTTGGGCTGCCCCCTGGGCATAACCCCACCGGGAAATTTTCCTGTAAGGTCTATGGCCAATCCCCCCCTGGCCTCGGTTATTTCACTTACACAACCTAGTACCTAACATGCTCACTTTCTTCAGCATACATTTGCTTGACCTTTAAATACAGTAGATCTGCTAGATCTTCTTTACTCCCTCCATATTTTTGTTCTCATTATTATGGATGCCATCTCTTCTTAAACTCGCACCATGAAAGCACTTGTGACCCCTTGCTCAAGAGAAATAACATTTTTATGGTTCTCAGCATTATTGTGCAATCTGTATGCCATATGATACTACACAATAAAGTGAAATTCATGGAAATTCTTATTTCAGTGGTAAAACAAAACAAGGCTGTTCCGGGTACTAATAAATCTTACATTTTAGCATATAATAGACATTGTAGGCTTGGCATGAAAGCGTGATTAGAGTCAATGACAAAACAAAAATGTCTCTTCACTCATCGACCTTCATCAGATGACTGGATACCATAGCCGAAAACATATTTTGTGTGTTCCCTGCATCTTGCTCCCTGTTATGTAATTTTTAGAGTAATATTAATATCCTGTTAGTTCATTGCCACGTTAACCCATTGCTCCCCAATTAAGCCCTCTATCACCAGAGCTGTAAAAATGTCTGGTCCATCTGTAGACACTCTTCCTTTCCACAGCAGGTGTTTCCTTACCTGTGACCTCATGGAAAGTCACTTGGTTGGGTTACAAGCTGTTCCCAGAAGAAGAAAGGACATCTCATTTGGCTGGGGTCCATCACCTTCCTCTTCCTTTCTCACCAGAGCTGCCAGTTAATTCATTCTGAAGAGTTATACCGATGGTTTCCCTTGTCAGTGGAACTTGTTGGTCTCATACCTACAGTATATCATGTGCTTGAATTGTCCATGTGGAGCATTATGGAGAGCTGGTTTGCAATGAATTTGCAATATTGTCTGTTACTAAGAGCAGACGCGTGCTCTATTCTACCCAAATGGGTTATCTTATATGTTTGGATATGGATGTAAACTGATGTGTGGAAGTGACCAGAGGATAAAAAATATGGAATCTCCTTCTTTAGCGCAACCACTGTACATCAGTTAGGAGATTCCCTGGCACATTATTCTTCTTTTCTGGTTAAGAATTCGATTCTGAAAAGGAAAAATGTAACAGAGAAAATGAAAATATAATATGAAAAATGTTCAGAATGTTCAAAATGTTCCTAAAAAAAACTCCATAGTATATCTTTCAGGGTATAACCCTATTGCGCAAGGTTTGTGGATGACTCTGGGCAACTTCTTGTAGAAGGGCCAGCTCTCCTTCTCTTGGAAAGAGTGAAATGGACAAAGTTGTGCAGAAAATTAACGTAATAAGGATGTGTTCACATGAGAGTAGAATCATTACAGAAATTTCTGCTACTGTCATACAATGCTCAAATAGTTATGTTTTATAGTGCCGAAATAATACCATCTAACTGTGCAGAACTGGGTCTCAGTAATACAAGAGAGGATTGAAATCTCATGGATCCCCTTAGTCCATGATTTTAGTGCCCATTGACCTAGATGTATGGTTTAAGGTGGCCTGGATGGTTAAAAGACGGGTTGGAGGGACTTCCAGTTGGTTCTTCCTATTTATTTTTTGCTATAAGGCCATATAGACAACATAGAGCAGGTTCCCCACCCCAAATTCCCTTCTGTTAGATTACAACAAAGATCATCTCTCGCTTTTGCCATGAATTGCTGTTTTTGTCACAGCTTTTGCCCAGGGACTCTGAATCCAGACCTGTGATGGGGTTTTGGTTGCTCTAGGAGTGTGTGCACAGTAAGGTCATTGTGAGACCTACTGTAAGTTTGGGTAGAGATCTGGGTCTAGAAAGCCACCAAGGAGTGGAGCCTAAGGAAGAGTGGAGTCACAGTTATGGAGAAGGTTCTTGGATAGACAAATCCTCAGAGGTGTTGTAAGAGTAAATCCCAGGGGAATATCTCCTTTTTGTGCTTTTAATTGTATTTTACTATATTTTGTGTTATACTTTTTTCAGCATTCTTATATTATAATTTCAACTGCTTGAAATGGTCAGAAAAACAATGTTATAAATATGCTAATTAGGTCAGTAATGAACCCAATGGGCTGATACCAGAGTTTTAAGAGCCCAGCACCACCCATTATGAAGGAGCCCAGCCCCACTCCCCACATCCTCCAACTCCACTCCCTGCTCACACAGTTGAAGCTCCGTAATCTCGCACAGGACAGCTAGCGCATTCGTAGTTCGTGCTGTCATCAGCCTCAGGTTACGAACTGCGCATGCGCTAGTTGTCCTGCACAAGATTACGGCGCTTTAACTGTGTAACATCGGGGGGAAAGGGAGGGGAGATGGAGGATGCGGGCGGTGCTGGGCTCCTTCACAATGGGTGGTGATCGGCTCTTGAAACTCTAGTAGCAGCCCCTTGGTCTCCTTTCTGACCTAATTCACTTATTTATAACATCGTTTTTCTAACTAAACAAAAGCATCTCTAGCTATGGCACATGAAATTTACAGACATGCTAGTTGAGATCTAGCAGGACATGTAAAGGGCTCTTCATGCTAAAACTAGCTGAAAGGATCCCTTTAATATACCCAAAAGCCAGAGGATCAGGATCAGGAACACACTCAAAATTGAATGTGCACGTGTCTATTGCGTAATCAGTTTCACAGAACACAAATCCCATGTTCGTTGTTGAAAGCTCCCAGAGGAAGGAATGCAATAAAATTGTCATTTTCTGGTCCGTGCAGAAACTGCTTTGATTTTCTCGTCATTAGCAAGTTGTAGTTTGTCCTGATAAAAGTGCTGTCGGCAGCACTGGTGCTAACAGAAACTTGCTAATCATCTCTTTTTCCCTGCTTGACGTTGTCTTTGAACAGATTGTAAAAAACGTTGGCTAAGTTGCTCTCCAACAAGGCCTTGGTTAAATGCTCTCGAGCCCGGCTGTGTAACACACCGGAACTGACAGAAATTGGCAAGTCTGGAAGCAGACCATATCGGAATCCTGCTCTGACCCAGCGATTGGGCAATTCTGAGTCATCAGCAGATGCTCCTTCTATCTGCGTGCTGGTATCTTCAAGGACATTAGTCAAATTTGCAAGCCAACAATTCTAATTAGTGAACCGGTTGCAAAATTTAAAATACCCACTATCCCTCAAAACTTATTCATATGCTTATCAAGTACCCCTTGGCATAAAGTGTAGATTTGCATTCTTCAGTGAAAAGCCATAACTAGCAATCTAAAGGTGGTTAAACTAAAGCACAGTTAGGTCATCTGATTATACGGTTGTCTATTAAAAGCTGATATTCTCAGCAGTTCTCTAGCAATAATTCTAACCTCTTGTTCTTAGGTCACAGATCTGGTATAAAGTTGAGCGAACCCAAACTGTAAAGTTCAGGTTCGTACCGAACTTTAGGTTTTTCGGCACCCGGACCCGAACATTTACGTAAAAGTTCGGGTTCGGTGTTCGGCGCTTTCTTGGCGCTTTTTGAAAGGCTGCACAGCAGCCAATCAACAAGCGTCATACTACTTGCCCCAAAAGGTCATCACAGCCATGCCTACTATTGGCATGGCTGTGATTGGCCAACTGCAGCATGTGACCCAGCCTCTATTTGGAGGCAGGATAAAACTTACCAGGAAAGGTTAAAGGACCTTAATATGTATAGCTTGGAAGAAAGAAGAGACAGAGGGGATATGATAGAAACTTTTAAATACATAAAGGGAATCAACTCGGTAAAGGAGGAGAGCATATTTAAAAGAAGAAAAACTACCACAAGAGGACACAGTTTTAAATTAGAGGGGCAAAGGTTTAGAAGTAATATAAGGAAGTATTACTTTACTGAGAGAGTAGTGGATGCATGGAATAGCCTTCCTGCAGAAGTGGTAGCTGCAAATACAGTGAAGGGATTTAAGCATGCATGGGATAGGCATAAGGCCATCCTTCATATAAGATAGGGCCAGGGGCTATCCATAGTACTCAGTATATTGGGCAGACTAGATGGGCCAAATGGTTCTTATCTGCCGACACATTCTATGTTTCTATGTTTCTATATTTATGCTGGAGTCACGTAGCGCCGCCCGTCACACTGCTCGGATTAGTGTAGAGAGAGGCTGCAGCTGCTGTGAGGGAGAGATCAGGGAGAAATCTTATAAAGAACTGCTTCTTTACTCAGCGATCTGCAGCAAATGTGTTTTGTGGGTGCAGTGCACAATTTTTTTAAGCCTGCCCTGAGCCAACTACTACTGAAAACGAACTTTTTTTTCCGTCAGTTAGTCAATATCAATACATAATCGGCAGCCATTTTATGCAACAATAGTGCACCAGCACAGGATATCTGCATGTCTGCAAGTCCAGAAATACTGCTTTGAGACACTGGGGTTAAAAAAACATTTTTTTCAAATAGTGCACATCTAGGATTAGACGTGCATAAGTTAGTGTCACATTTAGGCCAGAAATACAGCTTTTTGCTTACTGGGGTGAAAAAAAAACATGTTTCATATAGTGCACATCTAGGATTAGACGTGCATAAGTGAGTGTCACATTTAGGCCAGAAATACAGCTTTTTGCTTACTGGGGTGAAAAAAACCCATCTGTTTCATATAGTGCACATCTGGGATTAGACGTGCATAAGTGAGTGTCACATTTAGGCCACAAATACGGATTTTTGGTTACTGGGGTTATAGAAACCCTCTGATATACTGCACATCTGGGATTAGACGTGCATAAGTGAGTGTCACATTTAGGCCAGAAATACAGCTTTTGGCTTACTGGGGTGAAAAAACCCTCTGATATACTGCACATCTGGGATTAGACAAGCATAAGTGACTGTCACATTTAGGCCACAAATACAGATTTGTGCTTACTGGGGCTAAAAAAAAACTCTGATATACTGCACATCTGGGAATAGACGTGCATAAGTGAGTGTCACATTTAGGCCAGAAATACGTCTTTTTTCATACTGGGATTAAAAAACCCTCTGATATACTGCACATCTGGGATTAAACATGCGTAAGTTACTGTGAAATTTAGGCCACAAAAACCGCTGTCATATAGAGTTTTAAAAAGAATTTTTGAGTGCAATACCCTGCATCAGGGTTTTTATTGGCGGTTAATTATTTTAACCACTTTTTACTTTGCTTGGTGAACGCTAACTATGAGGCAAACATCTACTAAGGAATGCGGTCATGGTCGTGGTGGTGGTGTTGGTGGAGCCTCTGGTGCAGGGAGAGGATGTGGCCATTCTGCCACAGCTACACGTCCTACTGAACCTACTACCTCAGGTCCCAGTAGCCGCCAGAATCTACAGAGATATTTGGTCAGGCCTAATGCCGTTCTAAGGATGGTAAGGCCTGAGCAAGTACAGGTGCTAGTCAATTGGGTGGCCGACAGTGGATCCAGCACGTTCACATTATCTCCCATCCAGTCTTCTGCAGAAAGCGCATAGGTGGTGCCTGAAACCCATGCCCATCAGTCTGTCACATCACCCCCGTGCATATCGGGGAACCTGTCTGAGCCTCAAGTCATGTAGCAGTCTCTTATGCTGTTTGAAGACTCTGCTGGCAGGGTTTCCCAAGGGCATCCACCTAGCCCTTCCCCAGGGGTGGAAGACATAGAATGCACTGACGCACAACCACTTATGTTTCCTGATGAGGACATGGGAATACCACCTCAGCACGTCTCTGATGATGACAAAACACAGCTACCAACTGCTGCGTCTTTCTGCAGTGTGCAGACCGAAAAAGAGGTAAGGGAGGAAGACTGGGTGGAAGACGATGCAGGGGACGATGAGGTCCTAGACCCCACATGGAATGAAGGTCGTGCCACTGACTTTCAGAGTTTGGAGGAAGAGGCAGTGGTGAGACCGAGCCAACAGCGTAGCAAAGGAGGGAGCAGGGTGCAAAAGCAGAGCAGCCGTTGCCAAAACAGTTTGCCTGCTACTGGCCACCGTCACCAGGGACCGAGCACACCAAAGGCAGCTTCAAGGAGTTCCCTGGCATGGCACTTCTTCACACAATGTGCTGACGACAAGACCCGAGTGGTTTGCACGCTGTGCCATCAGAGCCTGAAGCAAGACATTAATGTTCTGAACCTTAGCACAACCTGCATGACCAAGCATCTACATGCGAGACACGGGCTGCAGTGGAGTAAGCACCTTCAAAACCAAGAAAGGGCTCAGACCCCTCCTGCTCCCTCTTCTGCTGCTGCCTCGGCCTCTTCCTCCGCCTCTGGAGGAACGTTGGCACCTGCCGCCCAGCAAACAGAGGATGTGCCACCAACAACGCCACCTCCGTCACCAAGCATCTCCACCATGTCACACGGAAGCGTTCAGCTCTCCATCTCACAAACCTTTGAGAGAAAGCATAAATTCCCACCTAGCCACCCTCGATCCCTGGCCCTCAATGCCAGCATTTCTAAACTACTGGTCTTTGAAATGCTGTCATTCAGGCTGGTGGAGACGGACAGCTTCAAACAGCTCATGTCGCTTGCTGTCCCACAGTACGTCGTTCCCAGCCGCCACCACTTGTCCAGGAGAGCCGTGCCCTCCCTGCACAACCAAGTATCGGATAAAATCAAGTGTTCACTGCGCAACGCCATCTGTGGCAAGGTCCACCTAACCACAGATACGTGGACCAGTAAGCACGGCCAGGGACGCTATATCTCCCTAACTGCACACTGGGTAAATGTAGTGGCGGGTGGGCCCCAGGCGGAGAGCTGTTTGGCGCACGTCCTTCCGCCGCCAAGGATCGCAGGGCATCATTCTTTGCCTCCTGTTGCCTCCTCTTCCTTCTCGGCTTCCTCCTCCTCTTCTACCACCTCCTCATCCGGTCAGCGACAGACCTTCACCACCAACTTCAGCACAGCCAGGGGTAAACGTCAGCAGGCCGTTCTGAAACTGATGTGTTTGGGGGACAGGCCCCACACCGCGCAGGAGTTGTGGCGGGGTATAGAACAACAGACTGACGAGTGGTTGCTGCCAGTGAGCCTCAAGCCCGGCCTGGTGGTGTGCGATAATGGGCGAAATCTCGTTGCAGCTCTGGGACTAGCCGGTTTGCCGCACATCCCTTGCCTGGCACATGTGCTGAATTTGGTGGTGCAGAAATTCATTCACAACTACCCCGACATGTCTGAGCTTCTGCATAAAGTGCGGGCCGTCTCTGCGCGCTTCCGGCGTTCTCATCCTGCTGCCGCTCTGCTGTCTGCTGTACAGCGTAACTTCGGCCTTCCCTCTCACCGCCTCATATGCGACGTGCCCACCAGGTGGAACTCCACCTTGCACATGCTGGAGAGACTATGCGAGCAGCAGCAGGCCATAGTGGAGTTTCAGCTGCAGCATGCACGGGTGAGTCGCACTGCGGATCAGACCCACTTCACCACCAATGACTGGGCCTCCATGCGAGACCTGTGTGCCTTGTTGCGCTGTTTTGAGTACTCCACCAACATGGCCAGTGGCGATGACGCCGTTATCAGCGTTACAATACCACTTCTATGTCTCATTGAGAAAACACTTAGGGCGATGATGGAAGATGATGTGGCCCAGGACGAGGAGGAGGAAGAGGGGTCATCTCTAACACTTTCAGGCCAGTCTTTTAGAAGTGGCTCAGAAAGAGGATTTTTACCTACCAGGTATGAATACTAGCCCACTGGACTACCAGGGATGGATACTAGCCTACTGGACTCCCAGGGATGGATTAGTATCCATCCCTGGGAGTCCAGTAGGCTAGTATCCATCCGTGGTAGTCCAGTGGGCTACTATCCATTCCTGGTAGTAAAGTGGCTGCCTGTTGAACCTTATATTCAGATCTTTTAGTCTTTTCTGGGTTTAGGGCAATTGTGATATTGGTGACATCTTTCCATATAAGTGGGCTAGTGCCCACTGGACCACCAGGGATGGATCGTATCCCACTGGACCAGCAGGGATGGATACTAGTCTACTGGACCACCAGGGATGGATCGTAGCTTACTGGACTAGCAGGGATGGATACTAGCCTACTGGACCACCAGGGATGGATACTAGCTCACTGGACCACCAGGGATGTATCGTAGTCCACTGGACCGGCAGGGATGGATACTAGACCACTGGACCACCAGGGATGGATACTAGACCACTGGACTACCAGGGATAGGTTCTAAACTATAGAAGATTGAAACTAGTATTGAAATAAAGTTACTAAGTAACCAGGTATGAACACAAAACCAGTGACCAGTCACCAGGAACATATAGTAGTATATACATGTATTCTATAGTGTTGAGCGAATTGATCCGAATTTCAGGATAAATTTGATTTGCTGTGAAGCTGAATTTCCTCTTGCTTCGTGGTAGCGAATCGATTTAACCTGAAATAGTGTAAAAAATAAAAAGAAATCATACTTAACTGATCCATTTGCTCACAACGGGCTGGCCGTCGCCATCTTGCTTGAAGATCTCAGCCGAAATCCCATGTGTGACGATGCATGACATCACCACACCAGCCGGCGTGATCTTCAAGCAAGATGACGGCAGGCCCGTCACGAGCAAATAGATCAGGTAAGTATGATTTATTTTTTTAATTTTACACTCTTTTATTTATATCAGATGCCGTAATCATGTATGAATGCGGCGTGTGAGGGGTACAATGACGGGGAACGGCGGGGATTGTCTTGAAACGTTTTTTTTGTAAAATTCAGCGAAGCAGCTGAATCAAACTTTTCATTCATTCGCTCATCTCTAGTATTCTACTTTTATAGAGTTTCACCCCTTAATCCAAGGTTATTAGGTAATGCTGGCTCTTATTTTACTAGATTATCAATGCCTCATACACCTTAGGGAACGGCCACACAGTCAGGTTTCCTGATGCAGTTTTGGAAGCCAAAATCAGGAGTAGATCATAACAGGACAAAAAGTATAAAGGACGGAAACAACTTCTACTCTTTTTTTTTTTATAAACTCCTGGTATTGGCTTCTAAAATTACATGCAAAAATCTCATTGTGTGGCCTTACCTTTATGTAGCGGTTGGCCAAACTCGGATGACTCCACCATACACATGCACGAGGACTTGGCCAAGCATTCATGTGTCCTGAACAGAGAGAGGCGAACAAAAGCATTGGGCAGTCAAAATTTTAAGGGTTTGGTCACTTTCTGGTTACTGTTAACCAATGTGTTTGTAAGATGATTATATGGTAATTACTAATATAGCCTTTGTTGAAATTCTGCCCCATTTTCTGTATTTTATAAGGTACTAGCTGAAGGACCCAGCTTCGCACAGGTATATTTAATTTATTTAATTTAATGTTTGTGTGTGTTGTTAGAAGATATCGACAGTATCCACTATAACAATGACATTTACAGCACCCCGCCCCCTTAACTGTGACTTCCACAGCCCCCCACCCCTTACCACTGACCCCCTCTCCACAGTGCCGCGTCTCCTTAAAATTGGACGTCCACAGCAGTCCACCCAATTAACTTTGAACTTTACAGCAGTCTGCCCCTTTAACAGTGAGTTCCACAACACCCCGCCGCCTTGACAATGACCTCCACAGGGTCCCGCCCCCTTAACAGTGACCTCTAAAGCACCCGCCCCTTAACATTGACCATAGGTTACTATCCTCTTAACTGTGACCCCCAACATTCCCAGAGCCCTTAACAGAAACCTCCACAGCAACTGCCCCTTT
This sequence comes from Bufo bufo, assembly GCF_905171765.1. Taxonomy (NCBI): domain Eukaryota; kingdom Metazoa; phylum Chordata; class Amphibia; order Anura; family Bufonidae; genus Bufo; species Bufo bufo. The sequence goes on along the minus strand of NC_053398.1, from coordinate 118,767,224 downwards.
AACAGTGACTGCCACAGAACCCCGCTCCCTTAACAGTGACCTCACAGTACCCCGCTGCCTTAACATTGACCTCACAGTACACAGCTGCCCCTTTAATAGTGGCCTCCACAGTCCCCTCCTCTCTTAACAGTGACCTCCACAGTGTCCGCTCCTTTAACATTGACCTCCACAGCAGCCTGCCCCCTTAACAGTAGCATCCACAGCACCCTCCCCTTTAACAGTGACCTCCACAGCGGCTGCCCCTTTATTAGTGACCTCCACAGTACCCCGTCTCTTTAACAATGATTTACACAATAATCCGCCTCCTTAACAGTGACCTCTACAGAGCTTTGCTCCCTTAAAATATGACGTTCACAACACCCCATTCCCTTAACAGGGACCTCTACAGCACCCCGCCCCTTAACACTGACCTCCATAGCGGACCATCCCCTTAACTGTGACCTCCACCGTTCCCTGTGTCCTTAACAGAGACCTCCACAGCGCCCGCCCTTTTAACAGGGACCTCCACAGCATCCTGTCCCCTTAAAAGTGACCTCCACAGCGACCTGCCGCCTTGACAGTAAGCTCCTCAGCAGCCAACCCTTTATTAGTGACCTCCACAGTACCCCGTCTCCTTAACAGTGATTTCCACAACACCAGGCCCCCTTAACAGTGGCCTCAACAGAAATCATCCCCTTAACACTGACCTCCATAGCGGACCGTCCCCTAGGGTGGCCAGAGGTCCGGTTTTAGGCAGGACAGTCTGGCTTTCAGAATCCCTGTCCTCCGTCCAGCGCAGGGCCTGGACGGACACAGGGATGTCCTTTTGAACAGCTCTCTCTCAGACAGCAGCACTGTGCTGTCTGAGCGTGAGCTGCAGGGAGAAAGTCACCCTCCCTTCCACCCCTGCAGCTGACAGAAGTTGATTTTTACCTTCATTTTTTCAATCTCCGTCGTCTGCTGAGTGGGAGGGCGTGGCCTAACTGGGTTGGGGAGTGGCTTAGCAGACATTGGGGCGGGGTTTTTAAGTTCGTATTTTGAGGGTGGCCTGAAATAACTGTGACCTCTATAGCACTTCGCTCCCTTAACAGTGTCATCCTCAGCACCCTGGCCCTTTAAAGGAAATCTGTCACCAGGATACATGCTATTGAAGTAAAGCCATAGCCTTATAGCACTTAGTACCTTATTTCCAGATATGCCTTTGTTTCAGCAACAGATGTTTCTATCTTCTGGAAATCCAGTTTATTTGGTATGCAAATGAGCCAGTAAGGTGCCCAGAGGGGCGTCATCACTCTTGCAGGAAGGAGCCCAGGCACGCCTCCTGCTAGTGCCCAAGCCCACCCTCATGCTGGGAGCAGGGAAAAGGAAGGGCAGAGTTATGGCTTGAATGTGATGTAGGAGGGGTGTGTGGACACATTGTGACAGGAGACATGCCTGGGCTCCTTCCTGCAAGAGTGACGCCCCTCTGGACACCTTACTGGATATTCATAGGATTAAAAACATCTATTGCTGGAACAAAGGCACATCTGGAAATAAGGTACTAAGTGCTATTAGGCTATGGCTTTACTTCAATAGTAATTATCCTGGTGACAGATTTCCTTTAAAGCTGACCTACAGCAGTGAAGAAAAATGGATGGCTTGTTATAGAAACCTGGTTTAAAACTGTGTGTATGTGAAGACTAAGGGCTTGCGAGTTTCTATTGGCTGATAAGGGTCATGTGACCAGGCTTCTATTGGCTAATGCATTTTTTTGGGAATAACTCAGGAACGGTACGTCCTAGAGACCTCAGACCTGGTCTAAAAACCTTCCGGACACCTGATGTACCTGTGTGCCAAATTTCGTGATTGTAAATGCGACGGCGCGGATTCCTTTAGCGGACATACATACACACACATACATACATACATTCAGCTTTATACAGTATATTAAATGTCCCCTTGTTTACAAAGTCTTTTGTGCTGTCCACACAGAGGTCCTGTCCAGAAAATGACTGCTGATGGAGGGTCATGTGACCAGGTAAATCACCTCCATATGATGTCTCCTCCAATCAAACGCTCTGCACCTGCCATCTGCACTTGTTCTGCACTTGTTCTGTTGGAAGTTTAGTGCTGATGTAGTGTATCTGAATAGAGGAGTCATCACATGGAGGTGATTTGCCTGGTCACATGACTGTCCATAGGCAGTCATCTTAAAGGGCTTCTGTCACCCCCCATTTAGCAATTTTCAGTATCGGACATTAGCTATTTGCTAATGTCAGTTGAGTCCATATATATCACTCTTACCTCTCTCTCTGTGCTGTAATTTCTTTAAAAATCCTACTTTTATAATATGCTAATTACTTCACTACCAGCAAGTTGGGTGGTTACTTGCTGGTAACCGCCGCATCCTCGGACTATAAACACACCCCCTCCTCCACTTGATAGACAGGGCCAGCAAGTGCTCTCCTCCTCCCGTTGGCCCTGTCTGCCCATGAAATCCCGCGCCTGCGCCGTACCGGTCCTCATTTGGCGCAGGTGCTCTGAGAGAAGTGTAGTGGCCTCACGGACTAAGCGTGGGCACTACACAAGGGTCAATTGGTGTGTGCGTTACTCCTCCTCACTAGGGACAGGAATGTTATCTCTAATTGTGCATTTTATGTAATTTATAAGGTATTGTTTGCATGCAATGTTCCCCTGTAATATGTAACATCAGGCCTAGTTAGCTGCAGTTAGTCATCCCAGACGTTAGAGGGAGTTAGAGAACCCCTGGTATATATATTCAGGCCCAGACAGGGAAGGTGGTTGAAGGTCAGGAGTCTGCAGAGACAAGCTAGAAGGCACAAGCCAGAGCCTTCTCTTGACATGCAACTAGACAGCCCAGGCTTCTAGTTGCCACCAGGAGACTGGTAAAGGGATCCTAGTCTACCTGCTGATCAAGAGAGCCATGGTTAGCTCAGAAGATCTACCCCAAGGGAAGAGTTTACCTCCTGGGAGAGCAACCCTGTAGTTCCCATCAAGCCAAGCAGAGTCAACATGTCCAGCTAAAACAAGTAAGCTGAAGGGCAGAAAGAGTAGAAATGTAAGGCAAGAAGGAGTACCTGAGGAGGATTATTTACCAAGGATAAAAGCCTACAATAAGGTATCTGGGCCTTGGGATCAAAGCCAGACAGGAGTTCTAATGAACGTTGTACACTATCTCCGAGGAGTCTGTACAGCCTGATTCTGCGCATGTGGATGTTTACCCTCTGTGTATCTTGTCAAGAAACAGTATACCTGCCATAATTATGAAAACCTGCTTGCGAAGTGTACTTGATATGTGGAACTGAGTTTGACATCCAACTGTATAAAGTTGAATTGATCACAGTAAAGCAAAGTTTGGTTCACCATACCATCTGTGTACCTCACTTATTAATACTACCAACCGGTGTGCCACCGTTACAGGCACTGGCGTCACGTACCTTAAAGGGACCTTGCCCCAGGCACATAAAACACCTGCAACATCCAGGGCACCTCATCCACCACCAGGCCAGGTCCCTAAATACAGAGTGTGCCCCAGAGGACTCCTGTGCCAGCCTCTCCTTCACTGCCGTATGCCTGCCCAGGGTTCCCTACAGAACTGTGAGTAACCTTCGCTTGCCATTAACCGTGACCTCACAATCGCATTACCCTGCAGGTCTGGCGTACCGCATAAATTGGCGTCACGAACAGGATACGGAACATATCTGCGCCATTGTTGGATTACAAAACTGTGTGCTGAAAATCATCTTAAAGTGACCAAGCCCTAATTGGTTTATTGAAAATTACTGGGCCAAAGGACTGTCCTAAGTAGCGGTGTGAAAATAGTGTTTTATGGACTGTTTGCTGCTTGTTTAAGCCACCGCTTGCTGTCAGTGAATAGACAGCGTTTTGCTAAAGATGGCCGCTGAGCTTGCTTGAGATTACTGCTGCGTCATCTTCATCCTAAATTGGCGGTAAAAGTTGGCGCCACCGCCTGTCTGGACATTTGCATGTCTGCCAGAATGGACTCCGCCTTCCCCATACTGGAGTACCTGGGAGGCGGCCCCTCAGTGCGATGGGAGGATCTGTCTGAACTTATTGGCGCCACCCTGTCGCTCTCCAGAGAAGGATCGAGCATGTTGGAAAGTGAAGACTGCTCTGCTGAGATGTCCGCGCCTGATTTACTGAACGTGACTGATATTGGTGTAGAGCCAGAAGAGGCTCCACCGGCCTACTCTCCGGGACCGGAGAGACCCGCCTGCCCGCCACTGGGGAAAGAACCGGAGCACTACTACGGCTCCTGGAGAGACTTCTTTCAGCCCTCATTCAAGTGGTCGACACTTATGGCAGAGATCCGGGAGGCCGCTATACAGAGGAATACTAAAACTAAAATATACTATGAAGAACTGACCAAGTCCATTTACGACCGTCATCCTAATACCCAACCCCGCCTGGAAAGGAGAAGGGGGTTGGTGCTGTCCTTTGACAAGACCCGTGGCTACGGGTTCATACAAGACCACATTACTGGCAGAGACTTGTACGTCAACCGGAGGTCTGTCAAGAGAGGGTACCTCCCTGAGCATTTGCATAACCTCCGCGAGGGAGAGGAGGTAGAATTCACCCCTGCCGAGAGCCTGCGAGGCCCATATGCGACTGCCGTGACCCGTCCCAAGAAGGAACCGGAGGACTGGGAGGCAGATGAGGACTACTCTGGCTGCGAGTGCAAACCTGAGCGCTCTCCAGAACCGGCCCATCACGCATTCCAAGAGCGGGGCTCTTTCATTGGTCCTAATGTGTTTTGGCAGCCAACTGTGTTGGAAAAATGGGTGAGTCCCTATCCGTCCCCCGAGTTGCCACGCCGGGAGAGAACAATCCAGGACATGGAAAATCTAAAAGGACTCCGCGTTACCCTGGAAAATATCCGGAAGGGTATGAGACCCGATGCGCCACCGGAACCTGCAGCGGCTGCGTCCGATGCATCCTACACTGTACCTGCGCCGGCGGCGACAGCAGAGGACAGCGATTCTGAGACCGACAGCATAGGTGACCAGATCGTCCGTCTGGAAGAAAAGTTGCGGGAGCTGCGCAAGATTGCCACCGCCAGGATCCAGACGCCGCCTAGGAAGGACGAGGTAAGGGTGCCTGTCACCACCCGTAGACCACCTTCTACCACCTCCGCACCGTCGGTGCCTCCAAGACGGCCCTCTAACTCTATGACTAGCTGCACAGAGTCAGTCATTTCACAGCCCACCAGACCGCTTGCTGCGGCGGTATCTAATCCAGCACCGCCTACAATCATCATGCCTGGACCGGTGCGGTCCTCAAACGTTCTTACCCCTAGGCCTATGGGGCCGATACCTATAAGGGGTCCCTTCATGCTGCAGCTGCCCCCTAACACTGTAATGTGGGCACATCCACCTGTAGAGGATTACTACAGGCCTTATTTGCCAGCAGACCCGGGTAACTGTGATACGCCCTTGTGAATTAGCCTGCTAGGCATTTGATTTATTTTGCCAAGGGATGACTTTTGAAAATGTAACTCTTTCAGGACAGGAGTCCTATGTTTATGGTCCTTTGTTGCTGCTGCCAGTTACCCACGGCTCAGTGGTAGTGGTCACCCACTGAGATAATAAAGTCAGCAAAGCCAAGTTTGTTTCCAGGACTTCCTGCCTGCTTCTGCTATCACACACCAAGTTGTGCCTGTTCCGTTGTTGCACCTTTTACCCTTAAACCCCTTTTCAGGTTGATCAGGGGTATTACAGCACTTGTTTTTATATCACCTGACAGTATGGACTATCTTTTATGTGCTGTCATTTTTATTGTGCAACGGAACTCCAAAGAAACGTGTCCAGAGATGGACTCCACTGTACGCGAGCCTCTGTGATTTATAAGAAAGGAACCTGGGTACGGACTCATATTTGTTCCTTGAGCCTCCAAGAACTTTTAAATTGTTTACATTTTCCTGCTGTTCTCTTAAGGACAATTTGCACATATGGACTATCCTGGTAATAATGTTACGCTGCGCCAGGTCAGCGCCCCTGTTCCCTCTTATGATCCTGAGAGAAGAGAACGACGCCCCTTTTCACCAGTACTTGTTCCTAAGCCAGTTGGAATTGCCTGATGTGTGCATATATTATGCTTCTGCAAATGTAGATGTGTTTCCTGCTTTGCGTTTTGGTCTCTTTTTCAGGTGCAGTATCCAGCTGGGCAGGGCCCCTTCAGGTTGCGCCGAGGTCGGGCAACGTTAAAGCGTGGGGGTATGTAGTGGCCTCACGGACTAAGCGTGGGCACTACACAAGGGTCAATTGGTGTGTGCGTTACTCCTCCTCACTAGGGACAGGAATGTTATCTCTAATTGTGCATTTTATGTAATTTATAAGGTATTGTTTGCATGCAATGTTCCCCTGTAATATGTAACATCAGGCCTAGTTAGCTGCAGTTAGTCATCCCAGACGTTAGAGGGAGTTAGAGAACCCCTGGTATATATATTCAGGCCCAGACAGGGAAGGTGGTTGAAGGTCAGGAGTCTGCAGAGACAAGCTAGAAGGCACAAGCCAGAGCCTTCTCCTGACATGCAACTAGACAGCCCAGGCTTCTAGTTGCCACCAGGAGACTGGTAAAGGGATCCTAGTCTACCTGCTGATCAAGAGAGCCATGGTTAGCTCAGAAGATCTACCCCAAGGGAAGAGTTTACCTCCTGGGAGAGCAACCCTGTAGTTCCCATCAAGCCAAGCAGAGTCAACATGTCCAGCTAAAACAAGTAAGCTGAAGGGCAGAAAGAGTAGAAATGTAAGGCAAGAAGGAGTACCTGAGGAGGATTATTTACCAAGGATAAAAGCCTACAATAAGGTATCTGGGCCTTGGGATCAAAGCCAGACAGGAGTTCTAATGAACGTTGTACACTATCTCCGAGGAGTCTGTACAGCCTGATTCTGCGCATGTGGATGTTTACCCTCTGTGTATCTTGTCAAGAAACAGTATACCTGCCATAATTATGAAAACCTGCTTGCGAAGTGTACTTGATATGTGGAACTGAGTTTGACATCCAACTGTATAAAGTTGAATTGATCACAGTAAAGCAAAGTTTGGTTCACCATACCATCTGTGTACCTCACTTATTAATACTACCAACCGGTGTGCCACCGTTACAGGCACTGGCGTCACGTACCTTAAAGGGACCTTGCCCCAGGCACATAAAACACCTGCAACATCCAGGGCACCTCATCCACCACCAGGCCTGGTCCCTAAATACAGAGTGTGCCCCAGAGGACTCCTGTGCCAGCCTCTCCTTCACTGCCGTATGCCTGCCCAGGGTTCCCTACAGAACTGTGAGTAACCCTCGCTTGCCATTAACTGTGACCTCACAATCGCATTACCCTGCAGGTCTGGCGTACCGCAGAAGGACGCTCACTTGCCCGCTCCTTCCTCAGTGCGCCTGCGCCGATGACCTCAGCCTACACCCAGAAAAGCGTCCTTCTCTCAGAGCGCCTGCGCCAAATGAGGACCGGTACGGCGCAGGCGCGGGATTTCATGGGCAGACAGGGCCAACGGGAGGAGGAGAGCGCTCGCTGGCCCTGTCTATCAAGTGGAGGCGGGGCGTGTTTAAAGTCAGAGGATGCGGCGGCTACCAGCAAGTAACCGCCCAACTTGCTGGTAGTGAAGTAATTAGCAAGTACGATTTTTAAAGAAATTACAGCACAGAGAGAGGTAAGAGTGATATATATGGACTCAACTGACATTAGCAAATAGCTAATGTCCAATACTGAAAATTGCTAAATGGGAGGTGACAGAAACCCTTTAAGGACAGCACCAGAATTTCAACAAACGCTATATGTGTCTATATGTGTGCTAAGTGTCATGTAATCATCTCACAAAAATATTGGTCAACAGTAACCAGAAAGTAACCAACCCCTTTAATTGTGTGATCCTTATGCTATGCAGTAAGCAGTTAAATCCAAACAGAGGTCAGTACCCCTATTCAGATTAATAGGTTCATACTGGACCAAGCAAAAGATATTTCCAGTTTTTGGCATACAAAGTCCGCTGACTTTCTGAGCCTATGAGTTCCATCTGAGGACTGAATGCAAAGTAATATACTTTATAACAGATGTAAGAAGGTACACGGAATCATCGTTGATGATAGTTACGTGTCACCGAGGTTCCTGGCCTCGGTGGAGTAAAAGCCGGTTTTTATATGTCAGCAGCAGTTTCTGTTTGACACCTTGATACTTAGTATGGCTGTAATTGCTGATCCGGGATGGCCCTTCTGGGAGTAGTCAAAGTGCTGGGTAGGTGACTACTCCCCATGTTCCAGGCCGGGTTTTGGCAGGCATAAAAACTAGCCAGCACTGCCAGGTGGGGAGAATTACCTCATCTGACTGTGGAGCTCAGGAGGTCTGTGTGCTGTGATCTGGGGGCTGTGTTGGGATCTGCGGCTTGAGCCGGGCTGGAGGGCTCAGACCCCTGTGTGGGCGAACAGGCCGACTAACGCCTGCCTGTGGACTTGACAAAGCAGAACTTCCAACAGGGTGTGAAGTAACACCCAGGAGAAAAGGTGACTGTTTTGTATATGAACTTTTCATGGGTATGAACGATCACCAAGCAACTTGCGATTTTGTTTTGCTTTCACGTGTGAATAAACACTGATGTTTTGAACCAAGAACTTGTACTATACCTCTGTGCTGCACCTGCTAATCCTAACTACCAGAGCGAGTCCCCATAATTGGTGGAGGATGTGGGAAGCACAGTGAGGCTGGTGTTAATGTCGATATATTTTTTTTGTTTTCATTTTTGGGCACGGTTGTATGTCGTACATCAAACCAGCGGTATTACAACCCGTACCACACGACAAAATGGAGGCTGTTGTGAAGGCCCTCGTGGAAGCTAATCTACAGCAGCGAGAGACCAACCTGCACCAACGGGAGGCTAATGAGCAACAGCAAGAGACCAACCAGTTGCTGCTGAAAACATGTGATGGCTTTGCAGACAGCAGGAGCAACCCCAAGCGTCCACGATGCCCGGAAAGCAGTCCGTGCAGCGAACCTTAAGATGACACCCGCAGACGACATCGAAACCTAACTGACGATGTACAAGAAAGTGGCCACCAGGGAAAAGCTGCCCCAAGACCAGTGGGCTGAGGTCATTGCTCCTTTCCTGGCATCAGAGTCCCAGCACGTATATTTCGACTTGCCGGACGATCAAGCGGCCGAGTACCCGAAGGTAAAGGGTGAGATTTTTGGTAAGACTGGGGGTTAATGTGTTGGTCCGAGCCCAGCAGGTACATCAGTGGGGGTTTAAGCCGGCTGAGCCTGCGAGACCCCAGTATTATGACTTACTCCACCTTTTGCAAAAGTGGCTACAGCCTGATGTGATGAGTTCCACTGCTATGCTGGATAGACTATTGGCTGACATATTCTGGAGGGCGCTGCCACCCCCTCTCTAGCTCTGGATCGGCAAGCTGTCTCCTGGAAATGCCCTGTAAATGGTGGACCTGGTGGAACGCTATGGCCACTAAGAATCCTAATGGGTGTTCTTTCGGGAGAGGGGCAGGTAAACCCCAGAACTCCCCACCCCAGGCCCATCTGTATGAGCCGATGAAACCCACCTGGGAGTTTCCCACTATGGGCCTGACCCAGGTAATCTGCTGGCGGTGTCAGGAACCTGGCCATATAAGGGCTTAGTGTCCCCATCGGGTTGAGCCCATGGACACAAATTGTGGTTACTGTCAGTCACTGTATGCACTGAAACTGTGTGCCACAGGTACCCCAGAGGCTCTAGACCACTTGTGCCAGGTGGAAGTGGGAGACACTCAAGCTGAGGTGATGCTGGACTCAAGGAGCTTGGTGACCCTAGTAAGGGATACCCTAATGCGGTCCGCTGAGTATACTGGCCGGAAAGTTGGGGTGATGTGCATTCACGGAGACTTAAAAGACTAACCCACAGCACTGGTGAATCTATCCACGGTAGCCAGCAGGTGGACCCACAAAGTGACAGTCGCCGCAAACTTGCACTATGAACTCCGAGACTTTCCGGGTTTCCCGACCCTATGGCTGGTTGTAAGAGTGACTGGTACCCCTGAGTCAGGGGTGAGCCCAGGAGATTGGCCTTGTTCAGGAGGATGGCCAGAACCCTGGGAACCTGAGTACGAAGGGCCAGCAGTAGGGGTGACAGCCACCTTGGTGGAAGAGGGGGAGACAACCCTGACTAGGCGTAATGGTGGTAGATGTGGGGGAATTGCCACCGGGACCTGAGTTGGCAGACCTCAACGTCTCCGGGGAGAATTTTGGTACAGCCCAAAGCCGACACCCAACCCTATCCCGGACTTGGGAGAATGTGGTAATAGTTGATCGGGTACCTCAACAACCTGGGCCCGAGTCAATGTTTCCCCGTTTTGTGGTCAACCAGAATATGCTATATCGGGTAAACCAGCTGCGGGGTGAACCCATTGAACAGTTGGTGGTGCCCCGGGCTTATCAAAAACTCATGTTAGAGTTAGCCCACCAACATGTTCTCGGGGGTCATCTGGGACTTCAGAAGACACAGGACTGGATACTAAAACGGTTTTACTGGCCCAGTGTGTTTCGAGAGGTGGATGACTTTTGTAAGTCTGGCCCAACCTGCCAAACAACTAGCCCCCAGCACCAGTTCCGCAGTCCCTTAGTGCCTCTCCCGATTATCGAGAATCCATTTGAAAGAATCGCTATGGATCTCGTAGGCCCAGTACCGAAGTCCGCTAGAGGGCACCAACCTAGACTACGCCACTCGGTACCCGGAGGCAGTGCCACTGCGACATAAATCGGCCAAACTCATAGCAAAGGAGTTAATAGAGATGTTCTCCAGAGTGCGGCTACCTAAAGAGGTTCTGACTGACCAGGGGACCCCTTTTATGTCCAAGGTCATGCGGGAACTATGTAAGTTGCTGAACATCAAGCAGATACGGACGTCTGTCTATCACCCGCAAACTGACGGCCTAGTAGAAAGGTTTAATAAAATTTGAAAAACCATGTTAAAATGAGTAGTGTCTAAGGATGGGAAGGACTGGGACCTCCTTCTGCCCTATCTTATGTTTGCAGTGCGAGAAGTGCCCCAGGCCTCTACTCGGTTCTCGCTGTTCGAACTATATGGCAGACATTCACGTGGTCTATTGGATATAGCCAAAGAGGCATGGGAGCAACAACCCACACCATATAAAAGCATTATTGAATATGTTACCCAGAGGCAGGAACGTATGCAAACCGTGTTGGCGCTGGTAAAGGAACATATGGAGTCAGCTCAGCGAACTCAAAGTTGGGTGTATAATCGGCAGGCTCGGGTCTGCATCTATAACCTGGGAGATCGGGTTTTGGTTCTGGTACCGACAGTGGACAGTAGGTTACTGTCTAGGTGGCAGGGACCCTACGAGGTACTCGAAAAGGTTGGAGAAGTAAACTACAAGGTACACCAGCCAAGGCAGGTGTACCATGTGAATTTGCTCAAACCTTGAAAAGATAGGGAGACCAGTACTGACGATAGCCCAAGGTTGAGTTTTCTAGGAGGAGAGGTTCCGGACCCTCAGTCTGATGCAAGGGAAGCGGTTGCCACAGTGAAGATTGCTGACAGCCTCTCCTCTAAACAAACTCAGGAGGCCAGGGAGTTCGTCAGCAGGAACACGGACGTGTTCTCAGACCTCCCTGGATGCACTTCTATAATCCAGCATGACATTGTCACTGAGCCCAGGGCCGTCTTTAATATTGATTGGACCCTGGGCAAGAATTTACTTGGGCCCCCTGGATCCCGCCTTCCCACACCTTAAAAAAAAGCGAAAATCTTATACTCACCTGTTTCCTTTCACTGGCGCTCACTAGCTGCTGGTACGGCGAGGGATGGTGCAACGCTGACGAGCACACCTCACCGCGTCCTGGCACAGGCGGGCGTGATGACATCATCACGCCTGCCTGCGCTGGGATTTCACTACCAAATAGACCTCAGGCCTGTAGTCTATGACAAGTCTTGTCGCCATCTGCAAATTTTAAGGCACATTGGCGACCATTTTGCTCGCCATCTGGAGCGCTGTATTGCATCAGTGACATCACCGCTCTCCACATATAAGTGATATTTTACATCAGTGACATCACCGCTCTCCACATATAAGTGATATATTACATCAGTGACATTACCGCTGTCCACATATAGGCGATATATTACATCAGTGACCTCACCGCTCTCCACATATATGTGATGAGCGGTGATGTCACTGATGTAATATATTACTTACCGGTATATGTGGACAGCAGTGATGTCACTGATGTAATATATTACTTATGTGTGGAGAGTGGTGATGTCACTGATGTAATATATCACTTATAAGTAATATATTACATCAGTGACATCACCGCTGTCCATATATAGGTGATATATTACATCTGTGACATCACCGCTCTCCACATATAAGAGGCATATTACATCAGTGACGTCATCCCTTGGCGCTGGGGTGCGCAGCCAGGGCTGGCCTTAGGTGTTCAGGCGCCCTGTGCGAGCTAACCTTGTGGTAGTGTTACCTGCAGTCCTATGTAAAACCACAGATAACACTAGTGCTAAATAATGTAGTAGTGTTACCTGCAGTCCTATGTAAAACCACAGATAACACTAGTGTAGATCATGTGGAAGTGTTACCTTCGTCCTTAGTGTGCCTCCCTGTGTCTATCGCACAGACTCCATGCTGGCGCTGCCTCCTCTTCCATCTTCTTCCTCTTGTCCCGCACAGAACGTTCTGAAGCAGCTGCGTCAAGACATAGGAACACTGTGGGCATGGTGATACACACAGGGAGAGACACACACACACACACACACACACACAGGGACGGACACACACACACACACAGGGACGGACACACACACACACACAGGGACGGACACACACACACACACAGGGACGGACACACACACACACACACAGGGACAGACACACACACACAGGGACGGACACACACACACAGGGATGGACACACACACACACACAGGGACAGACACACACACACAGGGACGGACACACACACTGGCACACTCAAAATCAGCAGCAAGGAGTTAAAGTCCAACCCTTAATGCCCCCAAGATCCCTGGGGGGGGGGGGGGTGATGTAGTAGCAGGAAAGCACACACTGTCCTATATGAGCCCCCCCTCCCCTGTCCTATATGAGCCCCCCCTGTCCTATATGAGCCCCCCCTGTCCTATATGAGCCCCCCCCTGTCCTATATGAGCCCCCCCTGTCCTATATGAGCCCCCCCTGTCTGTCCTATATGAGCCCCCCCTGTCCTATATGAGCACCCCCTGTCCTATATGAGCCCCCCCCCTGTCTGTCCTATATGAGCCCCCCCCTCCCCTGTCCTATATGAGCCCCCCCCCCTCCCCTGTCCTATATGAGCCCCCCCCCTCCCCTGTCCTATATGAGCCCCCCCCTCCCCTGTCCTATATGAGCCCCCCCCTCCCCTGTCCTATATGAGCCCCCCCCTCCCCTGTCCTATATGAGCCCCCCCCTCCCCTGTCCTATATGAGCCCCCCCCCTCCCCTGTCCTATATGAGCCCCCCCTCCCCTGTCCTATATGAGCCCCCCCTCCCCTGTCCTATATGAGCCCCCCCCTCCCCTGTCCTATATGACCCCCCCCTCCCATGTCCTATATGAGCCCCCCCCTCCCCTGTCCTATATGAGCCCCCCTCCCCTGTCCTATATGAGCCCCCCCCCTCCCCTGTCCTATATGAGCCCCCCTCCCCCATGGCTACCAAATACCTGTAAGTTCAGTTGCTTGGCTGGCTCAGGCTGTCTGTTGTGGATGCCGGCTGGGGCTCCGCCTCCTTCTTCTCTCTGCCTGTGCGGCAGCTGCATCACGCTCCAGCAGCCACTGGTCTGCTCTGTTAAAGAGACAGGCAGGCCAGGCAGCAGAGCGGAGCGCAGAGCGGCCCCAGGCCCCGCCCCCTCCTCACTCTCTCTTTCTATAGTCCGGACCATGACTTTGTTATGTTACATGGCCGGGGGGCGGCAGCGGCAACAAAATATAGGGGGCCCAAGTAAAATGCTGCTTGGGCCCCCCAGGAGCAACTGGGCCCGGGGCAGCTGCCCCTTTTGCCCTGCGGTAAAGACGGCCCTGACTGAGCCTCAGGCCAAAATTTGGTTGAAACCATACCGGGTACCTGAGGCTCGGCGACAAACCATCTCGAAGGAAGTGCAGCTAATGCTACAACTAGACGTCATTGAGGAGTCCAAAAGTGAGTGGGCCAGTCTGATAGTCTTAATACCAAAGCTGGATGGGTCTGGTTTCTGGAAACTGAATGAAATCTCCAAGTTCGATACGTATCCCATGCCCCGGGTAGACAAGCTGATTGAAAGGCTAGGACCAGGGGCGTAGCTATAGAGGAAGCAGGGGAAGCTCCTGCATTGAGGCCTGAACTCAGAAGGGGCACACCCATGATGAGGACTAAATGAATTTATTGTCAGGGCCCCCTCAACAGTATTATACAACGACATAATATACAGAGATACTGTAGGAAATTGACGGAGCGGCATGTAAGGAGGGGGTTGCAAAGAAGTTTCGGGGGGGGGGAAGGGCGTTTAAAAAAATTGCTGTGGGGCCGAGTCATTTCTAGCTACGCCACTGATTAGGACTAGAGATGGCCTTGCGGTTCGCCCAGCTGTCATTTCGTGGCGAACTTTGCTTGTTCGCAATTCGCCGAACATGCGAACATATGGCGATGTTCGCATGCGCCATATTCTTTTGCATTGCGCCAAACTTTGACCCATGACACATCCATCAAGTGGGACAGGGCAGCCAATTGAGACATTTCAGCACATGGACACACCCCCACCCTATAACAGAACCCGATCTGCCATTTTACATTCTGTGTTTTGCCAGTGTAGGGAGAGGTTGCTTTGTGGAGCAGGGACAGACTGTTAGGGACACCAAACACTAGCTAATAGGGGCACAAAAGTCCTTTTAAGGACTGGTATAGGTGTGCTATTGATAGGTGTGATATACTGAGGGGTGTGATATACTTATAATATAATATAACATATATAATATAATATATATATATACACTCACCTAAAGAATTATTAGGAACACCATACTAATACGGTGTTGGACCCCCTTTTGCCTTCAGAACTGCCTTAATTCTACGTGGCATTGATTCCACAAGGTGCTGATAGCATTCTTTAGAAATGTTGGCCCATATTGATAGGATAGCATCTTGCAGTTGATGGAGATTTAAAGGGATGCACATCCAGGGCACGAAGCTCCCGTTCCACCACATCCCAAAGATGCTCTATTGGGTTGAGATCTGGTGACTGTGGGGGCCATTTTAGTACAGTGAACTCATTGTCATGTTCAAGAAACCAATTTGAAATGATTCGAGCTTTGTGACATGGTGCATTATGCTGCTGGAAGTAGCCATCAGAGGATGGATACATGTTCTCATTCTGTTTACGCCAAATTCGGACTCTACCATTTGAATGTCTCAACAGAAATCGAGACTCACCAGACCAGGCAACATTTTTCCAGTCTTCAACAGTCCAATTTTGGTGAGCTCGTGCAAATTGTAGCCTCTTTTTCCTATTTGTAGTGGAGATGAGTGGTACCCAGTGGGGTCTTCTGCTGTTGTAGCCCATCCGCCTCAAGGTTGTGCGTGTTGTGGCTTCACAAATGCTTTGCTGCATACCTCTGTTGTAACGAGTGGTTATTTCAGTCAACGTTGCTCTTCTATCAGCTTGAATCAGTCGGCCCATTCTCCTCTGACCTCTAGCATCCACAAGGCATTTTTGCCCACAGGACTGCCGCATACTGGATGTTTTTCCCTTTTCACACCATTCTTTGTAAACCCTAGAAATGGTTGTTGCGTGAAAATCCCAGTAATGCCATTCTTGGCATCGGATGAGGAAGAGGAGGTAGCAACGGCCGCCACCCAGTGGTCTGACGACAGTACCCAGATAAGCCCAAGGAGGGTGGTCCCTGCTGTTGCTGCCTACTCTGAGATCTCTAATATCAGTGGTGGTGAAGGTGATGATGATGACGTGTTGATGGACGTCCTGTGGGTGCCCACAAGAGAGGAAGGGGAGGGGAGTTCAGAGGGAGATACGGAACAGCAGATAGGGAGGAGAAACAGGCAGAACTCGCAGTGCACAGGAGGCAAAAAGCAGACTGCAAATGTATCTGGAGCGAGCCATCCACCATGCACAGTCACATCTTGCGCTCCCAGGACGCCGGCACATGACTCCGCAGTTTGGGCTATTTTTAACGTATCAGCTGCTGACAATAGTGTTGCCATCTGCAGCCTGTGCTGTCAACGCATAAGTCGCGGTAAGCCCAACACTCACCAAGAGACGACCACCTTAAAAAGGCACCTGGCCTCCCATCACCAAGCCCAGTGGGAGCAACGCCATTAGAACCCACAATGCCACACTCCTGGCGCTCCATGTCCTGCCTCTTCTCCTTCTCCTTTCTCGTCCCATTTGTCCTCCACTCCACCTTCCACCGTGCCGTCGTCAAATTCATCTGGCAGAAGGCAGGCTTCCGTGGCCCAAATTTTCGAGCGTAAAAAGTTGATGACGCCGGATAACCCTTATGCCCAACAGCTAACCGCTGGCTTGTCGGAAACTGCTAGCCCGCCAACTACTGCAATATAAACTGGTGGACTCGGAGGCCTTTAGAAAATTTGTGGCCATTAGAACACACTGCAATGGAAGGTCCCCGGAAGGAAATATTTCTCCCAGAAGGGCATCCCAGAGCTATATGGCCACGTTCAGCGGCAAGTGAATATATCTCTGGCACACAGTGTCAGTGCCAAGATACATCTGACCACAGACACTTGGTCTAGCAAACACAGGCAGGGAAGGTACATAACTTTTACTGCCCACTGGGTGAACCTTCTGACGGGCGTCAAGCATTTAACCCGTGGCACCAGTGTGGATTTGGTGTTACCGCCACGGATTGCATACAGGCCTGCCTTTTCTTCTCCTCCTCTTACTCCATTCTCTGTCTCCTCCTTAACTGACTCCTCCTTTTCCACTGCTACCGCCTTTTCCGCTGCACCCCCCAAGCTCCCCAGAACCTATTCAACGTGCCAGCTGAGACGTTGCCATGCTGTCCTGTGGCTGTTGTGCCTGGAAGACAAGAGCCACACCAGTCCAGCACTGCTTTCAGCTCTGCGGTCACAGGCCGATCAGTGGCTAACCCCGCTCAATTTGACAGTTGGTAAAGTGGTGTGCGACAACGGTGCCAATCTGCCGAGCGCGCTAAAACAGGGCAAAATGACATATGTGCGTACATGGCACATGTCCTGAACTTAGTCGTGCAGCGATTCGTTGACAAATTCCCGGGGTCCAGGACGTATTGCGGCAGGCCAGGAAAATCTCTGGCCATTTTAGAAGATCTTACACGGCCAGGGCTCGCCTTGCTCATGTTCAGCCGCGACACCACCTGCCCATCAGATGTCTTATTTGTGACAGCCCGACGTGCTGGAACTCCACCTTGTATTTGCTTGATAGGTTGCTCGAGCATCAACGTGCCTTTAATGACTACCTGTACAAACTCTGCAAGACAGGTTCTGGGGAGCTTGGTTTCTTTTCACCGCACCAGTGGCTGTTCATGCGCGACTCATACAGACTTCTTCGGCCATTTGATGAGATAACCAAACTGGTCAGTCGTAGCCAGGGAACTATCAGTGACATTGTACCTTACGCCTTTTTTCTGGAGCGTGCATTGCGTCGTGTCATTGATCAAGCCGTCCAGGAGCAGGAGCTGGAAGATAAGGAAGTCGCAATGCTGAATGAATTCCCAAATGGGGGCTACTCCATCTGAGACAAGTCAGCAGAAGTCTGAAGAGGAGTCAGAGGAGGATGGTGGCTGGGGGAGGAGGAGAAGCAAGAAGAGCAGACTTTGAGGGGGACTTTAAACTTTTTGGGGATCCCTGGTTTTGTCCGTGGCTGGTGGGAGGAGACCAAGGATGACATTTTCCTAGGCGATGAACAGGAGCCAGGGCGCTCCACTGCTTCCAATTTAGTGCAAATGGGGGCCTTCATGCTCCAGTGTTTGAAGAGGGACCCCCATATAAAAAGCATAAAGGGCAAGGACCAGTACTGGGTGGCAACGTACTTAAACCCCTGGTACAAACACAAAATGGTGGACATGTTACCAGCATCATAGAGGGCTGGCAGAATTCAGCATTTCCAGGCCTTGCTGCGAGAGATGCTGCATTCTGCTGTTGCGGGCGCTGGCAGATGAATTTCCACCAACAGCGAAACAGGTGCGGGTACCAATCCTACTGCGCCTGCAAGAAGAGGGCCGTTTGAAGATGTGTTGGTCACTTCGGATATGAGATTATTCTTGCAGCCAACCCATCAACACCCGCCCTCCGGATCCAGCCTCTGGTAATGCCTAGACCGACAGGTGTCCGACTACATCAGGTTAACAGCCGATGTGGACGCTCTGAGAAGCAAGGAACCCCTGGACTACTGGGTGTGCAGGCTTGACCAGTGGCCAGAGCAAGAACAATTTGCCATGGAACTCTTGGCTTTCCCCTCGTTGAGTGTACTGTCCGAAAGGACGTTCAGCACAGCAGGGGGGATCGTGACCGATAAGCGCACTCGCCTAGCTCACGACAGTGTGGACTACCTCACATTTCTAAAAATGAATGAGGCATGGATCTCGGAGGAATTCAACACCTATGATGACCACATGTAATTGAATTTCCTCATGCCAGCCTACACACAACCGCCACCACCTAGAACAAAGAACGGTCCTTGTCTTATGCATATACAGCGGCATAAAAGGCCTTTTCTGTCAGGTGAATGCCTAATTTCTAGGGCCTCTACTCCAGTATCCTACAGTAAAATTTGTATCCAGTGACCGCCTAATATTCCTCCAGACACACAATCACTAGTTCTTTTCTGTCAGGTAAATGCCTAATTTTTGGGGCCTGTACTGTTTTACAGTAACATTTTTAGCCGGTGACCGCCTATTGTATCTCCAGCCACATCATCACAAGTTCTTTTCTGTTAGGTGAATGCCTAATTTTGGGGGCCTGTACAGGCATACAGTAAAATTGTTATCCAGTGATCGCCTAATGTACCTCCAGCCACATAATCACAAGTTCTTTTCTGTCAGGTAAATGCCTAATTTTTGTGGCTTGTACTCCACTGGCCTACAGTAAAAAATTTAACTGCAAAGAAAAAGGGGGTCAGTCAGCACATCCCAATGCGCAGGGGCACGTTGCTATGGCTGAGAACAACACTGTAAAACAAAACATGCAACGCAACAGCTCTCTGCAAACCAAATAAAGTACAAAATTGCATAATAATTGCTAGTGATATACTTATAAATTAGAGATGCTTGGCATATCATTTTGTACAAAATTATTTGAGCCCGTCTGTCGCACGTCAAGGCGATCTCTGTAAGACGGGTTCCTAACAGTAAATTCTACCTGTTATGTGCCATGACGGCTACCATACAATTCAGGGAGTGTAGGTTCCACATGCATGCTGCGCCTGCTTTAATTTCTGTCATCTTTGGTGCCAAAATGGCCTCCATTATATCCAAGGAATGCAGGTACCAACATGCATGCCGGGCCTACTCCACACCACTCCTGGTGCCAAATGGCCACAAAAGAATGCAATGAGAGTCCACAACTATATCTCTCCTGGTGCCAAATGGCTTCCAGTGAGTGAGGGAGAGCAGGCCAAGCTATATACTCACACTAATTAAAATCAGCCTATGGGGCAGACGAGCTGGTCAGGAGTGCACGACTGAGGTGTCAGCCACATAACAGGCACATAACAGGTAGAATTTAGTGTTAGGAACCCTTCTTACAGAGATCGCCTTGACTTGCGGCAGACGGGCTCAAATAATTTTGTACAAAATGATTTGCCAAGCATCTCTAATTTATAAGTATAGCACTAGCAATTATTATGCAATTTTGTACTTTATTTGGTTTGCAGAGAGTTGTTGCATTGCATGTTTTGTTTTACAGTAAAAATTTTAGCCAGTGACTGCCTAATGTACCTCCAGTAACATAATCACAAGTTCTTTTCTGTCAAGTGAATACCTAATTTTTGGGGCCTGTACTGTCCTACAGTAAAATTGTTATCCACTGACCGTCTAATATACCTCCAGCCACATAATCACTTGTACTTTTCTGTCAGGTGAATGCCTAATTTTTGGGGCCTGTACTGTCTTACAGTAAAATTTTTAGCCGGTGACCGCCGATTGTATCTCCAGCCACATCATCACAAGTTCTTTTCTGTTAGGTGAATGCCTAATTTTGGGGGCCTGTACAGGCATACAGTAAAATTGTTATCCAGTGATCGCCTAATGTACCTCCAGCCACATAATCACAAGTTCTTTTCTGTCAGGTAAATGCCTAATTTTTGTGGCCTGTACTCCACTGAACCATTGGTAGCGGCAATCCCCAGCAAAAAATGCATACAATGGAGGATGTCGGCAGCGGACCAAATGCACCACAAAGGCATCCTACACAAGATGGAGAAGTGTGTGTGTGAAAATATACAAATACATAAATCACTGCAAAAGGTGCACCACAATGATATGCAGCTGACAACACTGGCCAATCCCTCAGGCTGATGATAAAAACTATATATTTTCATCCACAAACTACTCCATCTTGTGTAGGATGCCTTTGTGGTGCATGTGGTCCGCTGCCGACATCCTCCATTGTATTCATTTTTTGCTGGGGATTGCCGCTAACAACGGATCACATGCGGAGGAATTGCTTCCCCGGTTATAAACACGCTACAGTGTTTGGGGTTTCTGAGAATTCCCTCCCATTTAGGCCACTTTAGGGCTCTTTCACACTTGCGTTGTCCGGATCCGTCGTGTACGCCATTTGCCGGAGGTGCCCGCCGGATCCGGAAAAACGCAAGTGAACTGAAAGCATTTGAAGACGGATCCGTCTTCAAAATGCGTTCAGTGTTACTATGGCAGCCAGGACGCTATTAAAGTCCTGGTTGCCATAGTAGTAGTGGGGAGCGGGGGAGCGGTATACTTACCGTCCGTGCGGCTCCCGGGGCGCTCCAGAGTGACGTCAGGGCGCCCCATGCGCATGGATGACGTGATCCATGCGACACGTCATCCATGAGCGTGGGGCGCCCTGACGTCACTCTGGAGCGCCCGGGGAGCCGCACGGACGGTAAGTATACTGCTCCCCCGCTCCCCACTACACTTTACCATGGCTGCCAGGACTTTAGCGTCCTGGCAGCCATGGTAACCATTCAGAAAAAGCTAAACGCCGAAACGACGTTTAGCTTAAGGCCGGATCCAGATTAATGCCTTTCAATGGGCATTAATTCCGGATCCGGCCTTGCGGCAAGTGTTCAGGATTTTTGGCCAAAAAACTTTCCGTTCCAGAACTGAAGACATCCTGATGCATCCTGAACGGATTTCTCTCCATTCAGAATGCATTAGGATAAAACTGATCAGGATTCTTCCGGCATAGAGCCCCGACGACGGAACTCTATGCCGGAAGAAAAGAACGCAAGTGTGAAAGAGCCCTTAGTTTTGTGATTTTTAATTATATGTATGGAATGTGCCATTGCGCAATGCTGGTAGCATTCTAGTGCACCTGGTAGCCCGTGTCACATGGCCTGTTATAGGTGGGGCTCGCAGCCTTATCTCTTCTCCCACTGCATGAGTGATCTCACTGTGGAGGTATGTGGGAGCTTGGCTGTGAGTTTGATCTTAGCACCTTTCAGACCGTGTTCACACACCCTAGGTAGTCTAGTGGTAGGACCCATGTCACACTGAGATACCTTGTTATTCAGTGACCGCCTAATGTACCTCCAGCCACATAATCACTTTTTCTTTCCTGTTAGGTGAATGCCTAATTTTAGGAGCCTGTACTCCACTGGCCTAAAATAAATTTTTTCTAGGCTCCAGCAGGGCTCACTTTAGAGAGTTTCTCTTTAAGACGCATAATAATGGCCCCTGATTAAAATACATCTTTTTGGTGGGAATTTTTGCCAATGATCCCCCTCTGGTATATCACTGTCCATGTTGTGGGATTATTTATGCACTTCTAGTAAGTATTTGGTGGCTGCAAATATGACCTGAAGGTTTTTCAGGTTCGCCTGCCATTAAAGTGAATGGGGCCCACTGCGAACGCCCGGTTTACGAACATTTGATCGCGAACGCGCGTTCGAGAAATGTCCCGGCCGATTTTCATTCATCACTAGTTAGGACAAGCCCAGTATTTTTCTGTTTTGGACCTCACCAAAGGTTACTGGCAGGTTCCCTTAACGGAGGCTGCCAAATAGAAAACGGTCTTCATTACACCAGAGGGGCTATACCAGTATAAGGTGTTACCCTTTGGTCTGCATTGTGCCCCCGCCACTTTCCAAACGCTAATGGACATGGTGCTGCGACCACATCGTCGGTACGCTTCGGCTTACCTGGACAATATTGTCATCCACAGTACCGACTGGGAAAGTCACTTGCCCAAAGTGCAGGCTGTACTAGACTCCCTTCAAAAAGCTGGACTAACCGCTAACTCAAAAAAATGTGCGATAGGGTTAGAGAAGACAAAATACCTGGGTCATTGGGCGCGGAGTGATCAAACCCCAAATAAACAAAATAGAGACAGTAAGAAATTGGCCCCGACCTGTCACCACTAAACAAGTAAAGTAATTTCTCCCCCACTTTGCTACTGTAGCCGCGCCATTGACAGGGATATTGAAGGGACGCAAGTCAGTGATGGTACACTGGAATGATGGGGCAGGAGAGGCTTTCTCGGCCCTGTGTGATTCCTCGGTTTTGGTGACACCCGACTTCAAGCGGGGATTCATAGTACAGACAGACGCCTCCGAAGTAGGCCTCGGTGCTGTACTGTCTCAGGAAGTCAACCGGGAGGAGCTTCCCATTGTCTTCCTAAGCCGTAAGCTCACCCCAGCCGAGACCAGGTACAGTAAAATGGAGAGAGAGTGCCTGGCTATCAAGTGGGCACTCGAGTCTTTCCGCTATTATTTGTTGGGGAGAACATTCTGCCTGGTGACTGACCTTTCCCCTCTCAAGTGGATGAGCCAGGCCAAAGAGAGAAATGCCTGAGACACCAGGTGGTTCCTGTCCTTACAAAACTTCTCTGTAGGACACAGGACAGGCCAGTTGCAGGGAAACGCAGATGCCCTGTCCCGAATACACTGTATGGCATGTGTTCACCCCCTCAGGGTTGAACAAAGGGGGGAGGTATGTAAGAAGGTGCAAGGAATCATCGTGGATGATAGGTACGTGTCACCGAGGTTACTTGCCTCGGTGGAGTAAGAGCCGGTTTTTATGTGTCAGCAGCAGTTGCTGTTTGACACATTGATACTTAGTATGGCTGTAATAACTGATCTGGGACGGCTCTTACTGGGAGTAGTCAAAGTGCTGGGTGTGTGACTACTCCCCATATTCCAGGCCAGGGTTTGCTAGGCATAAAAAACAGCCAGCACTGCCAGGTTGGAAGGATTACCTCTGTCCGACAGTGGAGTTCAGGAGGTCTGTGTGCTGTGATCTGAGGGCTGTGTTGAGATCTGCGGCTTGAGCCGGGCTGGAGGGCTCAGACCCCTGTGAGGGAGAACAGGCCGCCTAACGCCTGCCTGTGGACTTGACAAAGCAGAACTTCCTGCAGGATGTGAAGTAACACCCAGGAGAAAAGGTGACTGTTTTGTAAATGAACTTTTCATGGGTGTGAACGATCACCAAGCAACTTGCGTTTTTCTTTTGCTTTCACGTGTGAATAAACACTGATGTTTTGAACCAAGAGCTTTGTACTTGCCTCTGTGCTGCACCCGCTAATCCTAACTACCAGAGCGAGTCCCCACACAGATTATAAGAAATTGAACGCTAATCCTATGAAAAGAACATGCACAGCAAGACGTGAGCCAGTTTCTCTTGTCTTCATCTGTGACCTGATCATTTACAGGGTTATTTGTGTCACTACAATGAAAAAACAAGCATTTGGCCCACAAATTCAGCACCTATATGACTGCATTAGACCAACTTACCTGTTCAGGCTCCATCACCACGGTCTGGGGCTCGGGCATGGTCACACCGTGTAAGACGCGCTACTGTGCTGAACCCCCTGCGATGAGCGGCCTAACCTAGCCCCCTGGTGACGCAAGCGCATCCATGACAATGGAGCACTCGCTCACCTCCTGCCCACAGTGACAGCTCAGCCTGCCTATCTGTAGGATACTGGTGTACTGGTCCAATGGGTGCCGAGTCCCGGGACCTATCAGATTCTGATCCAGGGATGCGGTGCTCTATTTAAATCCCCTGCTGTCAATACACCCTTGCCAGTTATATTTTTGCTCCCTTGCTGTGCTCCTGCTGCTGTCTGTGAGTATTGGATTTTTTGTTATTTTGACCTCGGCTTGCCTCTGACCTCCCTCTGTCTAGTGATTCTGAACAGTGTTACCTGTCTGGTTCTGACTTTGGCTTGCCTATTTTGACTACCCTCTAATTTTGTACCGTATTGTCCCCCCAGTTTTGACCAATTTCTGTACGACCCATCTCTGTGTGGTTGTGTCTCTGTGTCTGTCTGTCTGGCACTTAGCAGTACAGGGAACGTCGACCAGCTGAGGACTTGCTGCTTAGGGCTTGCACTGCAAGTAGACAGGGAAAGCAGGTTGGGTTCAGTCAGGCCTCACTGTTTGTGTGTTTCCTTGCCTACTGTGCCGACAACTGTCCTTACAGCCAAAGGGTCAAGGATCGAGCCAATTATCAGGAAGGAATGTTGACTCATTTAAAGGTGTCACCAATTGACTCCAAATTGTGTGTGGAATGATTGCTTCTTGGAAGTAGCACCTAAAACTGTCTTTTTAGGCAGCATATCTTTCGTTGTAAACAGAGAACAATCTGCAAAGTAAATGGGGCAAGAATAATCTTAGCAACAATCATTTGTCCCTGTTTTAGTTTGCAACAGGTTGTG
Source organism: Bufo bufo (assembly GCF_905171765.1). Classification (NCBI taxonomy): domain Eukaryota; kingdom Metazoa; phylum Chordata; class Amphibia; order Anura; family Bufonidae; genus Bufo; species Bufo bufo. Next base: position 118,742,330 of record NC_053398.1, on the reverse strand, counting down.
TTAAGGGCCCTTTAAACAAGCTCCATTCAATTATATCAATCGGTGCTTGATGGTACTGTGCATTAGATCATCCGTATTGAATTTGGCCTTGCTCTTCCCAACTGTTATTGACTTGCTATCTTGCTGACCACCCAAGATATATGTCTAATGGATATGTAACAGCGCACAGTGGTGTTACCACTCCTACACCCTGCTACTATCTTTAATGGTCTAACATAAATTTAATCTGTGTACTTCTGTCCAGGTCCTCTACACTGTGCATTCCTAATCTTGTTATGCAACTGTTTATTATGTGTAATGTGCCTGGTTCACCAGCAGGAGGCAGTGCAAATGGCAGAGCTATAGTTAGAGAGAATGGAACTCACCATTCCATTCTCCCCCTTCTAGGCAGAAGTGGGCCAGTCCTGCTTCCTACTGGAAGGGTGGGGCAGAAGTTTCCAGTTAGTTCGAGTTCTAGTTCTAAGCTAAACAGGAGGAGTGTGAGCAGGGGTACGCTCAGGCATACCTATGCCAGTCAGAGCACCCTAAGCTCTGCTGGTCATAAAGAAAGTTGTCTGGAAGTCATAGGGGCCAGAGTAATAGTTCTTCGGCCACCATAAGAGGAATCAGCAAGAGCAAGAGTTCTTCGGCTGAAGATACATTTTACTGAGTGTCAGGAAGGGAATAACAATTGACGGCACCCCGTTCAAGGATACCAGGACAGTAACCAGACTTAAAGGGGTTCTGCACTTTGTTTTAACTGATGATCTATCCTTTGGATAGATCTTCAGCTTCTGATCAGCGGGGGTCCCGGGTATCATCAGTTAAAACAAAGTGCAGAACCCCTTTAAGCAAAGTTTAGTGCAGAAAAAAGAAGGAAAACAAAGTTACTAAGCAAGCATGTCAGTACAGCAGAGAAAGAGAGCAAGCAGAGTTATTGAAAAAGCCTGCCAGTTTATGCTAAAGCCTGCTGGGATCAAGATAAAGCTTGAACATTGTTTTTGATGAACATTTACTCAAGTAAACCTGCTGTTAAACTACATACAAGGTCTGGACTCAATCTTTCTATCATCCCACCCTTCAAACCCCCCCCCCCCCCTTTATTTTGTGCTTTGGAGCCAAAGCCTGGGGTCCGGCAGTATCCAGGTAGGAGCACCGTGACATAAAGAGACATTTAGGCCTCACTACACCACTCAGCATTCCTACTACACCTTGGACGCAATAGGGGCCCTGGGGGATGGCGTGTTGCAGAGCAGATGGACAATGACCCAAAGCATACTGCAAAAGCAACCAAAGAGTTTTTTAAGGGAAAGAAGTGGAATGTTATGCAATGGCCAAGTCAATCACCTGACCTGAATCTGATTGAGCATGCATTTCACTTGCTGAAGACAAAACTGAAGGGAAAATGCCCCAAGAACAAGCAGGAACTGAAGACAGTTGCAGTAGAGGCCTGGCAGAGCATCACCAGGGATGAAACCCAGCGTCTGGTGATGTCTATGCGTTCCAGACTTCAGGCTGTAATTGACTGCAAAGGATTTGCAACCAAGTATTAAAAAGCGAAAGTTTGAGTTATGATTATTATTCTGTCCCATTACTTTTGGTCCCTTAACAAGTGGGAGGCACATATGCAAACTGTTGTAATTCCTACACCGTTCACCTGATTTGGATGTAAATACCCTCAAATTAAAGCTGACAGTCTGCAGGTAAAGCACATCTTGTTTGTTTCATTTCAAATCCATTGTGGTGGTGTATAGAGCCAAAAATGTTAGAATTGTGTCGCTGTCCCAATATTTATGGACCTGACTGTACCTGTAGTCACCAGTAGTTAGTGATTAGATTATTAAACAAACCTAGATGGCTCAGAACAGTTCTACTGGATCCTTAGATTTGTCATGACTGCAAAGGCTTTAGCCGTCAACTCATAGAACACAGACGAGAATGTCTAGAACAACATGTACCAGTAAAAGAAATGTTGTTGTTGTTTTTTCATTGCAACCAATCAGACCCATTATTTGGCTTTAATTACCTGCTTTTCCATTATGTAAGAAAGAGGGCATGCCTATAGGTTGAATCTCTGGGATCAAAATGGAGTGAGGCGCTTCAAAAGTGTAATATGTTCAAGTAAAGGGTATCTCTTATTTCCTGTTCTCTTAGGAGAGAGGTACTACGTGATTATGTTGTGTTTTTTCATAGGTAGATCGCTATTGTAGGCATATCAAGGAGAAGTAGAGGCAGAACCTCATCTTTATCCTTAGTCGGGCAGTAGTTCTTCTCAGCTGCACTGGTTCATCATTGATGTCTTAGTAAAAAATGCATGACTCACAGGCGCCTGGTGAATTGGAAGAATCTTTTTGGATGAAAACTGTTTCAAAAACCTAAAGCACTGTCTCTATTAGTAACAGTTTTTTAAGAGTATGCTGCTCTCGTCAACTCAAGTGACAATTGAAGAGCACAGGTTAAATACATGGTGCAAACATAAAATGCATAGTACAAACATAAAATACTTAGTACAGACATACTATACTGTTTATGTTTCGACTAATTATTGGGCTACTCAATTTTTACACGCTCTGATAAAGAATGTGGTACACTCTCAAAATGTGTAATCAACCATAGGGACAAAACTATGTGGAGATTTATTAAACGTGGCGTTTTGTATGCTGGTCCTAATCTGTGCTGCACTGGGGTGAAATGCGACACAGCGGTGGGTGTGGAACCATTGTGTCAACCAACAGATTTGGGTTTGGCAATTTTTACCTTCTTAACCTGGCAGTCCTCTAGTTCAATCCCTGAATAATGATATAGACTTTGCTGCAGGGAAACCACTCGGCCGCTACTACCTGGAGTAGCCTCTGGGTGATTGACAGATGACCTTGGTGGGGAGGGGAAGGTCCGAGATACTGTTGCAGGGCACCAAGGGATCAAGCAAAACCATAGTCAGGGAAAGGCTGAGGTCAGGACAGGCAGAGTATGAGCATTCCGATAAACAGTCCACGGTCAGGGCAGGAAGCAATAGGTCAATACGAATATAAGGCACAGGTCAGGTCAGGTATTAGTATCTGGGAAACAGGGAGAAATTGGTACACAGGAAGACATACTGTATGAATAAAACAGCACACCTTTGCAGAAAACGAATGAGCTAGACAATATATTGCTCAGGCATCCTCCCATTTAGGAACATGCCTTAAGCATCCACAAGTGAACAGGTGTGAACTAGGGTATATGTGCGTTGGCCCTTCAAAAGTCAGGGACGTGTGTGCCTACCCTATGGGTTGAGAAAAAAAGGGGGTTTCTGCCAATCCACCTGACCCCTGTGATTTAGTGATTTATCCCCCTTTTTTTATGCTGAGGCATCCATACTACGCCATGCCTATGGGTGGTCCTGTTGGATTGGCGGGCTTGTCACAAAGGCATGGCTGCTTTCTAGTTGATGCAGTGGAAGTTGGTGAATGTATGTATGCATAATGCTGGTCCAGTTCAGTATATACTGTACATACTGGCTGACCAGAATCTTACCAGAAACTATTGCATGCCTCCAAGCTTCAGAGATGTAAATCCCAATACTTGGTGGTATCCCTGCCCTGGTGACTCTAATGACCATAATGATTATATACTATATTGTATCCAGTTGCCTCAGGGTAATTCAAGCAGTATCTCATGGGGAGAGACCCCCACAGTTGGAAGGTTGGTAGTTTGTGTAAACCCCCCTGAGGGCCACTTCCCCTAGAACACATTGTAAATGCCTCCAACTTTCTATTAGCAGCTGAGGAACAAGGCGATTCTCTGTTCCCGAGTAGATATAATCCCTCTCCATTGAATTACTTGTTTGTGTTTAATAATAAGCAGATAGAATCATTTCTAGCGCCTGCTCCACGAACTGAAGTCAGAACGAAACAAAGGCTATATTAGTGTGGTCATCTCAGTGCACACTGGTTTAGATGGGTATGTGTGGTTTTACTGTAGTAGGTCTTGTATCAATAGACTTCTTGTTGTCTGTTCAAACCCTCCCAGGGTTACGTGAGGACTGCTTCAACTCAATAGCCTTGCCCTCTGCCATTGTGTTTTAATATAGGTTTTATAGTCAGAGATATATTTTGCCTGAAATTATTCAGAACCCTCAGTATTTTCTATAGGCTTTTCATTGCATTCTGTTCTTTGTCCGTTTGACAAGGGGTCATTGTTTCCTAGATGGATGGATGAACCAATGACTGTACAAGTCATGAATTTCTAACTATAAGCTGGTGGGAGGTATATACATTCATGGCCAACGTTAACAAATGTCTTCCTTTCCAAATAATGCAACGCCGGCACCCTATAGGACCTGACCACAAATTAACCCAGTACTGTGTTCTGAAGAATTACAATGTACTTGCCTACAACAAAATAACACATCACAATGAGATGGTACATGGTCCATTTCATGGTCAGTCTTAAATTCTATAGAAAAAAATATTTTAGCAAGCCATTACCATTTATTATTCTCGAAAACCAGCTACCCCTATTAGAAATGCAGGGCCTATAGCCTAACAACAACTTGGAAACTCCACCACTTGAACCCATAGATACCCATACCCAGATAACACTTCAACACATATTTGTGGTTCCAGGAGGTTGGCCACAGCTTTATTATTATATTGACCACATTCTTTAATCCAAATGAAAATTGTTAAGCCTAAGACAAACATTTCCCCTGACTTCTCATCTTCCTCTCCTTGCCCAAATGCGGAGCCGTTGCAAGCCAAGAGGAATGTCGATCAAACTTAACTTCATATCCAGGTCATTGATACTGTTATATCTGTAAAATGGGCTGGCTCCTCTGACCAATATAGGAGAAGGTAAGGCTGTTTCCTGCTCACCTTGCTTTATACCACCATAGCCAAGCCTCAAACTCCTTTCTTAAAGTTCCTACCAAAAATGGCATGTTAGGCCCCCTGCAGTCCTTGGCCCCATCTCAAATTGCTTCAGAGCCTACTAAGCTGGGAGCCAGACAGAATTAAAATCAGTGGAGGACTTACAGATGTTTTCCAAGATATTTTTACTGATGACCTATTCTGTGGATAGGTCATCAGTATCTGATCGGTGGGGTTCGACACCCTGTTTGAGAAGGCACTGGTGCTCACAACAGCGCCGCAAACTTCTCACAGCTTTCCCTAGGTCTTGTGACGTCACATTCATTGGTCAGGTGGTCTAGGTGCAGCTCAGACCCATGGAAGTGAAGGGGGCTGAGCTGTGATACCAAGCACAGCCACTATACTATGTATGGCGCTGTGCTTGGTGAGCAGGGAGAAGGCCGCGGCGCTACTGTGGGCGTCTATACCCCCTACTGATTGGCGGGGGTCACTGATCAGATACTGATGACCTATCTCGAGGACAGGTCATCAGTAAAAAAAAATCTCAAAAAACCCTTTTAATGGGGACTCCTGTTATTTTTTTGTAAAGAAAATGGAGACTAAGACTGTCATAATACTTCCCCAATAACAGTGCCATACAATATCATGACTAAAATGACACCGTACAGTGCCTTCATGATAGTGCCAAATAGGCATGAGCGCGAATATTCGAATAGTGAAATATTCGTACGAATATTACAACTTCGTAAATTTGTGAATATTTCAAATATATTAAGATATATTCGTTATAACGAATATTCGTTTTTTTCCATCTGAACCCATTAGTCATTAGTAATTTACTTTAATATCACTAAATTAGTGCTAGTAATTTACTATCACAAATTTTGTGATAGTAAAAATAACTACTAACACTAATGGGTTGGCTTGGTAGAAATGTCGAATATAACGCTATATTCTCAATCTTCGTCTATTCGACCAAGCCAACCCAATAGCATATAGTAGCTTAAAGCCCTTATGCGACGCGATTCACGCGTATATTTAATTGCCGATTTATCGCATAACATAAACTATCTTACATGAAGAGGAAAATTATAAATCAGTAATGAGTCATTACTGACTTATAATTTTCCTTTTCATGTAAGATAGTTTATGTCATGCGATAAATCGGCAATTAAATATACGCGTGAATCGCGTCGCATAAGGGCTGTATGCTATTGGGTTGGCTTGGTCGAATAGACGAAGATAGAGAATATAGCACTATATTCGCTATATTCGACAATTCTACCAAGCCAAACGTAAGTAACTGTTGGCTTGGTAGAATTGTTAAATGTCGAATATAGCGAATATAGCGAATATAGCGCTATATTCTCGATCTTCGTCTATTCGACAAAGCCAACCCAATAGCATACAGCCCTTATGTGACACAATTCACTCGCATATTTAATTGCCGATTTATCGCATGTCATAAACTATCTTACATGAAGAGGAAAATTATAAATCAGTAATTAGAATCATTTAGAATACAATACGTTCGTTCGCGCGCACATAATAGCGAGCGACATAGAAAAGAATTTAACGAATATCACGAAATCACGATAACTTCGTTTTTTAGAATATTCTGAATATTCTAAAATACGAAGTTATAGCAATATAGCGAACATTCGTATAATACACATAAACATAGTGCCATAGCCAACCAATAGGAAAGTTGCCTTTATGCCTTATACAGTTAAAATAAAATCGCAATACGCGAATAATTAAATGGCATATTATTCGCAATAAATAGAATAATGACGAATATTTGATTTCGATAATTATAAAACGAATATTAAATTGAATATTCGCGAAATATTGCGAAATCGAATATGACACCTCCCGCTCATCACTAGTGCCAAACAGTAAACATATAACAGATCCAAAAACAGTGCTCAAATAGTATAAGTATCTACACTACCACAGCAAGCTTCTGGATTCAGTTTTAGACTATGGTGGAGCAAGGTGCTGAAAGGCCCCTGATGGCAGATGCCCTAGGGCCAGTGCACATGTTGCATATGTTATATATTGGTGCAGAATGCCCACCAGATTTGTTTTTTGCCCAACTGAAAAACAGCTAAAGAAAACACAACACATGAGAAGGACATAAAGTTGCAAGGACTTTGCTTTTCACTGTAGGGAAAATTATTTATAACATGCATAAACTGTGATGTAGTCCAAGCAAAGATCCCTTTTATTCTTATCATATATATACTGTATGTATATATATATGTTGAACTTCCAGTGACCAGTATGAGAGAGTGTGTGAGAGCGATAACACCAAATTGAACACACCTGCTCCCCATTCATACCTGAGATTTGTAAAACTAATGAGTCACATGACACCGGGGAGGAAAAATGGCTAATTGGACAAAATTTGGCCATTACATTGTATCAAAGTGTCAGATCTTCAGTGTTGTCCCAGGGAAAGATATAATAAAATATTTACAAAAATGTGAGGAGTGTACTCACTTTTGTGAGATACTTGTGTGTATATATATATATATATATATATATATATATTATTTAGAAAACAATAAGCCCGAGTTAACTGTACAATTACTCCAAGAACTCTCTTTGTCATTCGACTCTTAAAAGCTTTAATGAGACCAAGCAAGCGGGTGGCACTGACCTCTGAAATTAACTTCTGCTCTTGCTCTGTGCAAACATATTATTGAAGACATGTTTGTGTTACCGTGTTATGCATTGATATGACCTAGTAAATTATCTAATTAGTCGCACATATAGATGACAGAGGAGCCACTAGGAGTATTTACAACACCTTTGTACTGCCATTTATCTGAATAGGTGGCATGCCAAACTGTTTTAATAAGGAATGATTCTGGCGCTTGAGAGCTGCTCGGAATAATGAGAGGGGTGCTACATATTTTCTTTCTGGCTGGGCTTTTGTTTGTGGCTTAGAATGCTTTATTAAACCAATAATGTTAGTAACATTAACTATGACAACTATCTATATTTGAGGCAAGTATAAAGGTTAGAACTAGAGATGAGCGAATTGATTCTGAACGAAGCCGATTCGTTATGAATTTCATAAAAATTCTGCTGTTAGGACGAACCACTGAAAACCATGCTTGAACTATTTTACGGTCAAAGTTGGCCGGGAAGACAATAGGAAGGGTATAGATGGAGTTTTTTGCTCAGAATGCCATAGACATCATTCGGTGCTCAGCTTGAGTTCTGAGAACATTTCCATTGTCTGTGTCAGCCCAATAATCTATGACAGACAGAAGCTAGGAATCTAGGTGTGCTAGGCACAGCGTAGCGACATAGATTTAGGGTTTTATAAGGGAAAGAATAGAGAGTAAGGGACTGGTCACTCCAAGTTGTGTGTTTTATAGTTCATGCACTGCAAATTATGCAATCAAATCAATAAAATCCTGAAAAAAAACCTTTCTTTTTAAATCAACAGCCAGCCAACCATTAAAAGAAAACACCTCAAATTTCTGTTAGTTTTTTTGCGTCAAGCTACTGTGCATTATTCGTTAATGCGTTATGCGGCAATAACAGCATTTATATACCAATTTCATGTAATGCATTTTATTACCATTGTAAATTGTCAATACCAGTGTGCTGTGTGTTTGTAGAAGGGGAGAGTCATTTAATTGAGTTTCTGTTTTTAAATTACAGAAAAAACACTTGCAATTTTGCTAGTACTGTTTAATAATCTGTGTACCAAACCTGTGACTTTTTATTTAAAGGTCTCATAACAAAATGTCTGGTAAACGGTAGTAGAAAACGAAAGGCCTTTTCATCCAAAGGCCTTGTGAGAATGTGGGTGGCAGCAGTAGTACAAACAGCAGTAGCAGCATCAGCCATCCGGGCAGTAGTAGTAGTATTAGTATTAGCAACAGGTCACAGTTATTGATCACGTTCTATAGGTGCAACATTATTATTGAGGACAAAAAGGTTAAGATTGTGGACTGGATGCCTCACTCCGCCTCTCAGTCACAGCTGGAGAATGTAGAGGTCACTTCTGAGTCTGACTTGTGCCTTGGGGCCAGGGGTCAGAGCATTCCTCCTGCTTCTTGTGGCAGCAGAAATGCCTTTAAGTTGCATCATCTTTGTCTTCACTGCCCCCTCCTAGTGGAGCCCCTTCTTATTTCCTAAGAAGACACAACAAAACCGCATGTGCTATGGAAAATAATAAAAATATTCTCCCTAGTTGATGAGTTGTGTGAGAACAGTCAGCATTTGGACTGTCATGAGGAGGAGGTTATCGGAGAGGAGACAGACCCTATGCATAGTTATATTGTTTGTAGTAGTAGAAGTGGTATTTGTAGTTACAATGGTGGTGGTAGGGGCAGTGGTAGCTACAGTTGCACTTAGCGCAAATACAGAGCATGGTCCCCTGCTGTTTTTCACTTTTTGCTGTAGTTAGAAATGAGCGAATAGAAGCTGACAAAGTGGAATTCGTTTAGAATTTCAGGAAAAATTTGATTCACAACGAATGCGAATTTCCTCGCGCTTCGTGGTAACGAATCGCAATTTTCCTAAACGTGTGAGGACTGAGGACATGGGGCATGGAACTCTGGGAAGGTGGGATCACCCAGATTGACATGCCTGCATTCAGCCAATCAGCAGCCAGCCATCCCTGTGATGTCACAGCCCTATAAATACAGCAGCCATTTTAGATTCTGCCATTTTCCAGCATTCAGAGTGCAGGGACAGATGTGTGAAGGTGCTAGGGACAGTAATTGGAAAAACCTCATTGTGGAAAAAAAAAGACTGAAAAACGATTTATACGTGCAGGGGAAGGATAGGGAGGAATCATTTCACAGCATCTTAGTGCAGGGAGAGACGTCAGAAGGCGCTAGGGACATTGATAGGAAAGTGATTTACAAGTGCAGGAAACGATTATTTGGGGATCCAAATAGCCATTAGACAGCTATGTCATTCCAGCTTTGTGTTATTGGACTGCAAGTGTTATGTTGAAAAGCCCTTAGAGGCTTATAACTTAGTATCTTTAGTATCTTATATCAGTACTACAAGAAAAATATATACACATTTCACTTCTGCAGCTATTTCTGGTGAAAGCGTATAGGGGCGTATTTCAGTAAAAAAAGATAAATATATACGCACTGCACTGTTGCAGTTATTTCTGGGGAAAGCGTATAGGGGCGTATTTCAGTACAATAAGAAATATATATACTGTGGCGATGTGAACTGTAAAATGCATGGGAAAGTCCAGGAAGGGGGTCTTTCCCAGGTTCCTCAACTGGCTGAGGTAGGTAAAATCTGGAATTACGCTGGCTTCAGTAAATATAGTTGCTGAAGCTATTTTTATTTATTTGTTCAGGGCTGGATTTTACTTGGATTGGGATGGTAAGTTTTGGCAGTCCAACAAGAAATATATATTCTCAGGTCACGTCTGCGGTTATTTCTGGTGAAAGCGTGTAGGGGCATATTTCAGTAAAAAAAGAAAAATATATACGCACTGCGCTGTTGCAGTTATTTCTGTTGAAAGCGTTTAGGGGCATATTTCAGTACTGCAAGAAATATATATGCACTTTACTCTTACATTTTTTTCTGTTCAAAGCATATAGTGGGCAATTGCAGTACAACAAGAAATATATATTCTCAGTTTACTGCTGCAGTTATTTCTGGTGAAAGCGTATAGGGGCATATTTCAGTACTGCAAGAAATATATATACGCACTTCACACTTTAATTTTTTTATGGTCAAAGCGTATAGGGGTGTATTTCAGTACTACAAGAAAAATATATTCTCACTTCACTGTTGCAGTTATATCTAGTAAAGCTTTTACTGGCGTATCAGCAGCATATAATGTACAGAGAAGTATAAATCAACATAATCCAGAACACCTTCCCATATATCTAAAAAGTAACTTTTAATGATCAATTTAAAAATATTCGCTCAGATCAAGCTCAGACCCCATGGGTCAAAACAACAAAAATACAAAATGAAATACTTTATCTCAGATCCACAATTAGTTTTATCATAGTTCCAGGGTTACTCGCGGTTTGATGATATAGACCAGTGTTGGTTATTTGACATTTGTAGGGGAATTTTATCCCAAATTGGTACACAGTCTATACACAATACCTAAGACTGAAGGAACATGGTTAGAAAGAAGACCCTTGGGAATGTTTAGATGCAGTGGGTGTCTGGCCTGCCCGTTTATCACTGCGTCAAAAACTTTTAGGATTGTTTAGACAGGAAGAACCTATGAGATTAGAGACTTTGCGAACTGAAGAACGTGTGGAGTGGTATACTTGATCACATGCCATTGCCAATGCCCCCTTAATTATGTTGGAAAGACGAAGAGGGAACTGAGGAGGAGGGTTGGGGAACATCTAGGAGATATTAAACATAGACGGGACAAACCGGTGGCCAACTATATTCATGAGTTCCATGCGGGGAATGCCAATTCCCTAAAATTTCAGATCATAGAGGTTATCCCACCTTCACCGCAGAAGGGTGACTGGAACAGGAGGATATTACAAAAAGAATGTCAATGGATTTATAGACTAAAGACATCTAGTCCTGATGGCCTAAACGAACAGCTATCGTTTGGCTGTTTTCTTTAATGAATAAACATCGCGTATCCTCCTGATTCCTATATAACCTTTGCAAATGATTTTTCCTCTAAGAATAAGGAACCTTCTTTCCTCCGTTATCCCTTCTCCCCTCCCTCTGGAGTCATCCCTATTTCCCCCTCCCTCCATTTCTCTGTCAAATAAGGTCTGCATATTTGAAACTAGTGTCATACTTTTTAATGTCATACTTATGCCCTCTCGCCTCCCTCGCTCTAAGTTCATCTTATCTTGTAGGAATTTTGGAATTTCTGAATAGTGACCATCAATAGAGAAATGGGGACCTATGTGGAGTATTGATGTATGTTCTTGGCACTGATATTAGGCTTACTTTCTATTCTACTGCTTCAACTCAACCCCAAGGATCTAGTTCTGACTACTGGAACGCAAAAGGATATCGCGGACATCATACTTCCGGTGTCTGGAACACATGAAGTTGACGTAACTTCCGGTCTCCGACATGCTAGATGGTGATGTAATATCCGCTCCATGGAGCGCCTGAACGCTCCAGAGCGGCGTTCCTCCTGTCAAATACATTACTGATGGAGTTCCGGTTCCATGGCGATATCTGATGACGTAATTTACGCTCTGTGGAACACATATGCCTTCCAGAGTGGCGCTTTCTCTCCCCTGATATACAAATTATGGTTTGATTAACCAAGAAGGACAGAAAAGGCAATTTATTGAGAGATACCATGTATCCACATAGCTTGGAGACAAATAATGGGGATAGTATGTGGCGATTGATGTATGGTAGGGTTTTTGTGCTGGGGGAGGAGCATTGGAGGAGACTATTTAAGGCGCCAACCTGAAATGTGAGTTGAGACACCTGACATCCCAAAAGCCTGCATTCTGGCTCAAGTCTCCAAGATGGTCCTGATTGAGGGGCACTAAGTGAGAGTCTCTATTGTGAGACCTTAAGTTAAGTATAATCTATCCCCTGACGAACCAGTCGAGACATTGATCGACTGGGGAAACGCCGCGTCGGGAAATTGTTTTCATGTATAGGGAATCACTTATATGTGTTGTCCTTTAGTGGGATATTTATATACTCAGTATCTTTTTTAGTTACTTGTTGCCACTGCTCTTCTCCGGAACTGCGGTGGCCGCGCTTGCGCAGACGACTTCTTCTTTTCTCCCGGCCGGCCGCGCGCAGTCCCGAAAGCGCACGCCGAAGCCGCGCATGCGCTATGGTGATTTCTTCCTGGCCAGTATAGTATACTTGCCAGGAAGAAGTCACCAGGGCGCATGCGCGGCGGCGTGCACGTTCAGTCCAGCCCACGGCCCGGCCGGGAGAAGACTTCAATCAAGATGGACCCCGCCCCCTGCCGAAACCAGGAAGTGGACAGCGCGCCGGGAGCAGGTAAGTATGAAACAGCGTGATGGAAATAACCTTTAAGTAGGGTTTACAGGGGCATACAGATAAGGGATGAGGACAAGGAACCCCTACCACAGAGGGGTGTCCTTGGGCTGAGGCATAGTAAGGGACACATAGGGATAAACAGGGATAATTAATTTATTCTCTGACCCTTATGTTATACTGCCCTGAAACATTCATCAATGATATCTTCATCACGCTGTTTCCTCACCCGTGACCTTTTTGGGATAAAATTCCCCTACAAATGTCAAATAACCAATACTGAGCTATATCATCAAACCGTGAGTAACCCAGGAAGTATGAGGGGAGGAAGCCTGTTGGGAGGAAAATACCTGCCTTCCCAGACAAAACCCCTCGCTGTGTCACATATCCCCCCCCTTTGTTCAACCCTGAGGGGCATACAACCGTGCACATGCCAGCCTTACTGCGCTGCACACATCCTCCACCAATTGTGGGGATTCGCTCTGGTAGGCAGGGTAAACGGACGCAGTACAGAGGAAAAAAACAATTTGTAAAGCAAAACTGCAGTGTTTATTCACACATAAGGCAAAAACAAAATGACACTTTGCAGTCTTGGTGTTAGTTCACCTAATGGAAAGTCCACAGAACAAAAAATCACCTTGCTGGCAGTTCTATCTCAAGTGGTCTACAGCAGGCTTTAGGGGGCCTGTTTCCCCAGCATGCGGCTCTCAGCCCTCCAGCATGGCACAAAGCCTCAGATCCCAAAAACAGAGAGTCAGCTGCTGAGCCCAGCTGCCTATTAAAGGAAAGCCAGGTGCTGCCAAAACCCAGACCGGCACTTGAACTCCGGTCCGGTATTTGACCTCACCTGGCTGGAAACCAGACCAGCCGCACATGTTGGGGGGAAAATACCTGCCTTCCCAGACAAAACCCCTCGCTGTGTCACAATGAGTTAAAATCTTTTTTTAATTATTTGGGTGGACAAAAAAATATTTTCTGCATTAAGCGCTACACTTATAGGAGTTAAAATATTTTTGAATTGTTTCGGTGGAAATACAAATTTCCACCTCCTCCATTAACTTCCTCATCTCTTCATTAGCATCCGACACACTAACTTGACACCCCCCCCATCTATATATACAAGTGGTGCAAGGTGCGAATAAAGGTAAATGACACTGCCAGCCTGTTAAAGGGAATTACAGCATGATACCACAATACATTGGATAAGGCATTTAGCAAGAGTTTGAAGTGCCCACATATAGCACATAGTGGGACACTGCATCAAGATGAATCAGGCGTGGATCAGCCAGGATTTCCACACACCAATGCCTGATGCATCAGACTAGATCATCCATGGTGCCACACCAAGAATTAGACAAAAGAGACCGGTTTCTTCTGGCTACCTGCCTCAGCTACTATTCTGATGCTGTTACCCCCCTGATGCCACACATCTGATGCCAAGTTCTCCTTCTTTCACCCACCATCTTCAGCGGGTACTGGTATTACCACCCACCTTCACAGTATGTCACCTTGCCACTCTGTGGCCTGATGCTGCCGCCACCTCCATTCGTCATTTTGCCGCTCTGTTGACTCCTCATGCTGCTGCCACCTCCAGACTCTGTCATTGTGCCACTCTGTGGTCTCCTCATGCTGCTTCCACCTCACCACTATGTCATAGGTCCACTCTGTGGACTTCTCGTGCTGTTCCCACCCTCCCCACTTCTTGACTGGGCCACTATTTTGGCTTTCGGCCTGGCTGACATCATCATTTATTTGACACTTCTTCTGATCTGTCAGAAGAAAGAAAAAACGAGACGCACAACGGATCCTGTTTGTGTAGCAGCTTTACAGCCTGTATGGTCCCATCAGAATTGGCTCATAATTTGGTAGCCAAAAGCAGGAGTGGGTAGAATACACAGAAGACATGCAAATATTCCATTTACGTGTCATCTCTGTTTTAGATGCACTCCGTTTTTTTTTTTTGCCTTTAGCAATACTGATGGATAATTGAGCAAATGCTGACCGAGTGAAGGCGTATGCTCCACTCGGGTAATTGTTCTGACGGATCAGAGAATGGGGAAAATTAATCAGAGACGTCAACACAAACTTACTGCTAACACCCTCTCCACTCTGTCGGGGGGCTCTACTTGTATAAGCGTTTAATAGAACAGGTTCTGTAGACATCTATGTAGAATCAGCTGACGAGGGTGTAAAAGGAGTGCGCTTCTTCTTGACGCTATCATCGACTTGTAAGGCTGAATTGATACTTGAGTTATTTGGTCAGTTTTGGCCCTGTGACTGCCAAAATAAGTGAAGTGTGCAATGATTCTAAGAGAGACGCCTGTCATCTGCATGTCATACGGACTCACAGTATTATTTCACTACCACAGCAGATTCCCTATGCGTGTTACTGCAAGGCACAGTATTCTACACCACTATAAAGGCTCTTTACGCAATCCGCCGCAAATTTATTTGGATCAAACCTAATTTTTCCGAAAAATTCGGCGAATCTAATTTTTTAAAAATTCGCTCATCTCTAGCTGTAGTAGTGACATCCGGACACTAGGAGCCAGTCATTGGCTGTGACCGGTCAATACTGCAGCCAGTGATTGACTACAGCGGTCACATGTTCCTGTGTCGGGACATCATCTCTGCCACAGGAAATGGAGAACGGCAGGAGACCGGCAGCATCAGAACAGGAACATAGGTGATCAATGTGTTAAGTATACATTTTTTATCTATTTATACAAGTCTGAATGGATTTAACCATTTCTTTCCCTGATTCACCCCATTAATGGGGATTTGCAATGTATCCTGTAGGTTCTACACACCAAGACACCCACTCTAGGCAGCCTTAGTTTTGCATCATTTGATCCATATTACTAAGAATATATGGATGATGAAAGGGCAGGTTGACCAACTGGTAATACGACACATTGCACATCTGTTTAGATGATGACCTGTAAATTACATGACCGATCTAACTCTGTAATACACATCAACGATAATGTTTTTGTATAAACTTTATACTTGCTTCAGAGCGAGCAGCAGTTTGGCATACACGTTGATACTAGTGGACCCCAAGCTGTGATACAATAGTTTTCTTTGGCAGCTAAATAAAGGGAATAGATACCAGAAAATGATGCTGGAAAATGGCCGTTTCAGATTTAGGCCTTACTGTAGCACAAAAGTAAATAAACTCACCAAGAAGGATCCTTACAGTCTTACTCTATTGTGCAAAGGTCACAGCCCATCTGTTTGTCTGCTGCTTCCAAGACATCTGATAGTGATATTCTTTTTTTTTATTTTAACCCAGTAAGAGACACAGTATTTTTTATTTTTTTATTTTGATTTACTAGGGGAATCTAATTCCTTCCAGATGCCCTGCTAAGGCATAATAACACTGCACACTGCATGGGGGATTAGCACTGATAATATGAAATGACTTTAATGAAAGTATGAACCTCAGAGGTTTGGTTGAATCATGCACCATGAAGAACACGCCAAATAGTCATACATACAGTATACATATGCATGCATCCATTGTGAGTTGGATTAATGCGCCAAAAGCACCACTGGGACCACCAATATATCAGCTGAATGACTCTTATACTTCGTTATATTCATGGGACGTACTGTACGTATCTACCAGCACAGGATGCTGTGCTTCATGCCATGTTGATATCACTCGGTTCCTACGACTCAGTTCCCAAAATGGACTTTATGGGGATGATTTTTTAAATCAGATATGTCAGTTTTGTGGCATAAAAAAGTCACAAGTCATGGCAACTACAACGTTTCCTTGGCAACTGTGACATTTTCGCGACCTTGCCACTTTTTACAGAGGTTATGTTTAAGAGCTAAAAGTGAGATTAGACTTGGATTATGGCTCATTTACTTATGTGCGACTTTTGCAAAAGTTTCAAAAAACTCTCAAACCTAAAGGTGTAAACCACATTCCACTCACGCCACCAGTTCATAAATTTAGTGCAGGCATATAAAGCAAAGCCAGGCTTAAAACTGACATAAAAATACCCTTAAATGATAAACGATCCCCTATATTTCCAAGATACCTGTGGTGAGCCTTCAAGATTGTATGGATTGGAGAAAGAAGAGATAGGACCATTTGGAAAAACATAATGTAACCTAATTGACCTTGCATTTTGTGCACGATAATCAGTTGCAAAGGTCAATTATCATGGAGGTCTTTGGAGTCAGACTCTTTCATGTTTGGAAGGGCAGTCTTCATAGGAATGGCACACTTGGTAAGATGTATGTTGAGAGAGAGACTTTTCCATGAAATCAAAGCACTTTAGGTTTGGGTACATGAAACCGAATTGAATTACCCAAATTGAATTTGGACAAAGCAGACCCAAATCAATTTTAAAAAAATTTTCATTTTCGCAGGTGGACTTTTGGCTCTTCTGATCATGGGATGTATACAGATATCGGTGTGTCCGTCCTTGACCTTTCTTGGATTGTGTTAAGTTAAACAATTGGTCAATGATGCCAAGTGAATACAATCTTGTGTCCTCCAAGTATGTGTCTATGGCTATTGGATATCATTTGTCAGAGACACCCAATAATTTTTTTTTTTACTATGTGACAGATGGCCTTTGGAAGACACTTGTGGAGCTATTTATTAGACTTCTACCTTGACACATCTGTACAATGAAGATACCTGAAGATATTGAAGAGATAATGAATTTATGAATATGGAGCCTACTAATCAATAGAGTAGTATGTGGTCAATAAAACTCAATCAAGGTATTTTGTTTTCATTAGAGAATGCTTTGAGGTGGGTTTAGACCTTTTTTTATTTATTTTTTTCAAATCTTTATTTAATTTCTTTTTCATTACACCAGAACTGTATTATGACACAATAAAAACCATACAAATAAAGAGGTAGGAATATAGATAGTAAAAAAACTAACTATGACATTATCCCTCTAACTTGTAACATAATGACACCATAATCCCTATTCCCACCCACCCCTATTCGCTGTTGCAAGGATCAGACCAGGCCACTATGGGCATAGTTATTTCGGTTCGCAGAGTTCCAAGTAATCGGGAGTTGAGGGGGGCCATAGCCATTTACTTACTGTCCCTTGATATTCCTGCTATTTTCCCATAAATGTTAATAGTCTCTATCAGAGCTAGCCATTCGGGGAAACTTGGGCTATTTTTCGTGCCCCAGTATTTAACTATCAGGGCCTTTGCAACCATAAAGCCCTCCAGACATATCTGTATCTGATAATGGGCCAAGTTAACAGGGGAAAAAACTTTCAATATTGCCTGAGCAAAGCTGGGGTCTAGTTTTATCTTATGTCGTCTGGATAGTTCCTCATAGATTCAAATCCAGTAATTGCATATATTTGGACAGTGCCATAATATATGGCTCAAATCGGCGTTTTCTGCCTGGCATTTTCAGCACTCACTCTTTTTCTCTTTATATATTTTAGCGAGGAAGGCGGGGGAGTAGTATAGGTGATGCACAATTTTAAATTGGATTAATCTATATTTCTGAGAGATTGATACCTTCTTAATGTTCTTATATACTTTACCCCAATCCAATATATTTCCATCGCCCAGTTCGTCTACCCAGCTTCCTTCACTTTTATATTTTATTATTTCAGCAAGGGAGTTCCAAAACCTGTGATATATTTGAGAAAATGTGAGTTTAGTTCCCTTAAATTTATAGCAAAAATCCCCAAAAGAATTTTCCTTAATATTCAGAAGGTGTTTATCCTGAGTACTCATATATGCATGTCTAATTTGTGCATACCTGAATCTATCTATAAATGTTAGTTTAGTGTTCTTAATTAGATTTTCTAAAGAGATAATGTTGCCGTGTAGTGAAATGTGAGTTAAATGATTGATACCACGTGAATTCCAGTATTCATAATCAGAAATTAGCCTAAATTCTTTTAAGTTAGAGTTGTGCCAGAGAGGAGTAAAGTAAGTAGAGTGCGTTATACCTAATATCTTTTTTATTTTATTCCAAACTTTATTTAACATGGCACTAATTAGGCACTGTCTTTCCCCCCCCCCCCCCAGATATCCAGTCTCTAAAATAGAAAGGATGTCCCCACATGGCCCCCCGAAAATCCCTTACGAAGTAGGCCAGATAGTGGTCCTCCCCCCCGCCCACACACCACCGCATCTGAGCCGCAATATAGTATCCCTGGAGAAAGGGGAGAGAGAGCCCACCATCTCGCTCAGAGAGCCAAAGATATTTTTGTTTAATTCTTACTCTACCCCTCCCCCAGATTAGCTCATTCAACAGTCTCTCCATGAGGCCAAGGAAGGAGTCATCAATCCATATCGGGCAGGCGGTCACCGGGTATAATGCGATAGGCAAGATCACCATCCTGACCAATGCAATTCTTTCAACTTGCGACAGAGGCAGTTTCTGCCAAGTGCGGATCTTATCTTTCACTCTTTCATGGGAGTAATATTTAAATAATTGTATCAAGCAAGATCCGCGTGGGTTTAGACCTTAGCGGCAACCAACCACATCATGAAAGGTTGCCTTCTTTGTCTTGTCATGATGCATCCCATTGAAGTAAAACATTTTTCTTATTATACAGTGAAACAACATTAATACTGAAAGGAAAGATTCAAAAATGGTCAACAATGAGGTGCACAAACCAGTCTCAGCAGAAAAGGAGTCCAAAAATGTTGCCTACTTGAAGCTGTAATGCTTGACTTGCCCTGTATAGAATCATACTGCAGGTAAGACACCTAGCTCTCTTCCATTGATGTCTGAAGTGATCTAGCCACAGTTTTATTTTGGATCCATCAACAATTGAATATGCATAACAGTTAGGAGGCCACTACAGATGTCTCCTCTTAGAGCAGAAATTAATCAGTCATCAGTTTTATCATGCTATTGTAAGCAACACCAGACATGTTTAGCACTTGCTCACAATAATCATTTATAGAGATCAATATATCTGAAATTTGCTCATAAATGTTTTGGCTGAGAGATCCTGACCAGAAAACATTTTACTGGCTGACCATGGTATAGTCAGTAGAGATAAATAATACCTTAAAAATGTTATTTCCACTGACTTTCCAAAAAGTGAATTACTATTATGTGTGAAGTACCTGGAACCTGCCAAATCAATTCCACCATTTTTAATGCCAACATGTAGTAATCTGTAAGTAACCCAATCTGTGTTTATCAAAGGACGTATCTGAAGAAAAATCTCGTAAAAGACCAAAGAAAGGAAAACAATGTTCAGAATGCTCATATAAATAGATCAGTGAAGTCTACAGAGACCATAAATCAGTTTGCTGATTCATTAGCTGAACATGATGCATTTCACTCTATAGTGAAAATCTGTCTCAGGCCATAGTCTTATCACTAAATATAATAAGCAGTCCTTGTGGGGAACAATAGTTCATAGCTGAGGGCCCTGAAATAAATCATAATATATGCTGTTCTGCATGTTTGGAGCCAAGATCTCAAACCTTGGGATCTGCATCACAGTGCTACTATCTCTATTAGTAAAGCTTATAAACCTCAGTCATAAAAAAAAACTATCCAAATGTCTTGGCAAGTTTTTATGACAAGAAGCAAACGTCAGGTCTAAAAAATCTCCAGCTCAGAATTGTCCCAGACTCTTTCGTGAAACAGAGTTGGAAGTGCGAAACTGGGACAAATTACTCAAAACGAAACAATACACAAAGCTCTGCTGAGTGACCAAAGACTTTCGAAAGTTGCAAACCAGACACTTTTGTGGTTGACCGCCATCCATTTTGGAGGTGGAATACTTGACCACAAGGATGAAACTGATCACCTCATCCTGACTTGTAGCAAAAAGGATTTCCTGATGATGTGGGAACAGTCTTGTATATTACTTGGATCATCACATCATGGTCCCAACCACTACTGACCAAAGCCACATTGGCACTAAGCAAACAAACAAACCAATAGGAAAGAAAATACTCTGTGGTCAGAAGCTCATTTAAAATAAGCAAACCGTGTCTGCAGACTGGACGAAGGCATGGAGCATCCAAGAAGGTCGATCTGGCTCTTGCTGGAATTACAATATATCAGGATTATTTTAATAATCTTCCCCTAAATTAAAATAAAAAAAAAACTGGGTATTTAAAGGGGGTAACAATCCCTACATGTTAGAAAAGTTCCTTCACAATAGGCTGAACATGAAGTGTCCCTTTGTGAGGTTCCCCATGGTTAGTTTATGGAAGACGATGGCAATAAGTGTTTAGTTTTCCTGCAGCACCACCACAGAAAGCGGTTGTTCCACAAAAATAATCAACATTTTTCAAAATAACACTTGGATCTGGATATTTTTGTAATTGCATGAAGTTAAAAATATATTGAAACTACTGAATTATTCAATGAAATCCATCCGTATAACACCACCTGCTGTTTGCTCTTTTTCTTATTTATCTGTCCACCACAGTGAGGTGGACTCAAATGCTCAGCTCCAACCTTCAACTGCCACCAGCTGCAGCAAAAGGACACACTCCCCGAGAAAGGATACACATCCTGAGCGGCCAGCTTAAAATAAATCTAGTAGAGCAATTGAAGCAATGAATGGGGAGATCTTTCGATCCATGTGAGGTACAAGGGCAGCTGTAGTTTTGTTAGAAAGAGATAGTCATGTACTGCGGGGTTTCGTTTTCATTAGAGATGAGCGAAGTTTTGAAAAAATGTATTCGGCAACTTCAAAATTTGATTTGTTCCAAATTAAATTGTCAAAAATTGCTATAAATCAGGTATACCCAGGCCACTCTTCCTTAGGGTATGGCCACACAGACTGGCCATGCTGCAGGTGAGTTACGGCCATGCTGCGGTAAAGAATTAGCCAATTAGCACGCGGTTGCCTTTCATTTAATAATGAAGACCACACTGTATAGTCCTTCTTCATTGTTAATAGCCGCCCGGCACCTACAAATCAATGGTTGTCTGTGCAATGCAGAACAGGGCAGAACAGGTCTTCAAGAGACACAGAAGCTATTTTAATGGCTCACCGCTGTGGCCAAGAAATGAGTATCCTCAATGTGGACCACCTGTATCAACTCATATGTCTTTA
Organism: Bufo bufo; assembly: GCF_905171765.1. Classification (NCBI taxonomy): domain Eukaryota; kingdom Metazoa; phylum Chordata; class Amphibia; order Anura; family Bufonidae; genus Bufo; species Bufo bufo. The sequence goes on along the minus strand of NC_053398.1, from coordinate 118,720,486 downwards.
ACAGGCTATGTAAAAAAAAGATTTTTCACATAAAGAGGGTTTTCCTACCAAATACATAATTTATCCACATGATAGGTAATAAATGTTTGTTAAATTCCCATTTTTCACAAGAACATGGCTCTGGAGTCTCTATACTTTCTGACTTGCATGACCACAATTAGGAGAACTTTGCAGCATCATCAAACATTATGGGACCAATAAAAACCCTATTAATAAGAAAAACTTTTGAGATTGCATAGTGACATATGAGAAGTTGTTATTGGTGGGGATCCAGGTGTTGAGAACCCCACTGTTTGCTGAAATAACAAGCTCTGCCTCTAATTCTACTAGATGTAAGGCAGCTATCCTACAAGTCAATGTTCAACCTTTCAATAAGTTTTTAGACATGACTGGGTAATAATTAAGCCAGCATCTCATCTGCAGACAGCTGTTTCGGGGTGATTGCCCCTCATCAGTGCAGAGCAGAGAGTACTAGCTTAACTGGATGAGAGGCCTAGGTCAGGATTAGGGGAATACAATATCTCCTTATGGAGAGCTCCTTAAACGACTTAAATTATCCAAGTAATTTTTCAAGGCCTTCTAAAAGGTTGAACATTGACTTATAGTAGCGCTACCTTACATCTGGTAGCATCAGAGGCAGAGCTTGGTAAAACCTCATTCAACCTGCCATGAGCATACATGCTGGCAGGTTGGATGGCAATTGATTGACACTAGTGGCACAAACAGGCTTGATGTTTGTCTGGCCTAGTGGAGGTTTAGGTGATGGGTGCCTGAGCAGTAGCCCTTCACCTTGTAGCAGTGTCTGTAAAGTTGTATTTCACTGATCACTCCGTTGTCTTGTCACCCAGATGCTCTCTGGAAGCAGAATTTTTGAATTTTCAAATTTTTATTGAGTGTTGGTCACACAGGAGAATAAGATCTGGTTCCAAGGAGTTAAGGGCTTCCTCTCTATTCTCTGACTAGACTGGAATCCCCCTCCTGCCAATCATTGTCAACCATACCTTTCTCTGCTGGACAGCCAATACATGAAAAATACATAAAATTACATAACTATATACATTTTCAGACTCCTCTAGATCTGTGGTACTGCATTTTTTAAAAACCTTCATGTTTTTCTCTGGAAGGTGAGCATCTAGCAGAGTAAGAGTGCATTGCTGCTCAATCCGTATTGTTCACTCCTAGGATTATGGGGCTGCATAGGATCCCCGTTTTAGTTGTCTTTACGGGGATTAATGCCTTATATACTAAGCAAATAAATAGAGTAGGGGACCTGCTGACAGGTTCCCTTTAACACAAATTGATGAGACTTTTCAGAGCAAAGTCAGTTCAGTGAGGCAGTTTTTTATTTTTATTTAATTGGATTTAAAGTTAGATTGGTTCAGTGTAATTCTAGGTGGGAACAATTAAAGTAAATTGGAGAGCCGTTCATCAAAGTTAAAGCTGATCTATTGTGAATACATTTGCACAATTCCCCGGACGATCCGAGGCAACATTACTCTCCATTCATCGGCCTTAAAGCTTCTCTTCTTGTATTTGCAGAATATAAGAAAGAATTAATATTACTATTTCTTTCCACCTTAGGGCACTTTAAACTTTTGGGGGCAAACCAACTGGCATTTGAAGACTGTTTGGTTGATGTTATGTTGAGTTGATGCAGGAGCTGAGCCGATTGATATATACCGTACTTTTCGCTTTATAAGACAAACCTGATGATAAGACACACCTAGGATTTAGAAAGGAAAATAAGACCCCCATATCAAACCTCAAATCAGACCCCCATATCAGATGCTCAGGTTAGACCCCCCTATCAAATCCTCACATCAGGCCCTCCATCAGATCCTTTGATCATACCCTCCGTCAGATCCTCAGATCAGACTCCTTATCAGATTCTTAGATCAGACCTCCATATCAGATCCTCAGATCAGACCCTGTATCAGATCCTCAAATCAGACCCCCATATCAGATCCTCAGATCAGACCCTGTATCAGATCCTCAGATCAGACCCCCATATCAGATTCTCAGATCAGACCCCCATATCAGGATATCAGATCAGACCCTGTATCAGATCTTCAGATCAGACCCCCATATCAGATTCTCAGATCAGACCACCATATCAGGATATCAGATCAGACCCCCATATCAAACCTCAGATCAGACCCCCATGTCAGATCCTCATAAATAAGTTAAAGGGGTTCTCCGGGAATTAAAAAAATGAAAATACTTAAATATTACTTCATTATTAATATATTCCCAAATACCTTATATTAGTTATAATGGCTCTTTTGTCTAGAGAGCAATCATTAGGAGAAACAAAATGGCCACTGTCCTATTAGTACACACAGAACCTGTCCTAATCACACAGCAGGACAAGTTACTTCACAACACTGAGGTAAAGAGCTGCCTCATCCTCCTCTCTACTTGTCAGGGATTATGACCCCAAATACAGATGATAAGATATTTAGCTGAATCTCTGTAGGAATGGAGTTCATGAGCAGATGTAGATAATGAGCAGCAGCACTTGTATGCAGTCTCCATTACCACTGCCTGTCCTGTCCGTCCTCTCTGTACTTCATGTCTCCTGATGAAGTCCATTCCTACAGACATTCAGCTGAAGATCTTCTCATCTGTATTCAGGATCATAATCTCTGACAGTCAGAGCAGAGAGGAGGATAAAGCAGCTCTTTACCTCAGTGTTGTGAAGTAACTTGTTCCCCTCTGTGATTAAGACAGGTTTTATGTGCACAAACAGGACGGCGGCCATTTTGTTTCTCTTAATCATTGCTCCCTAGACAAAACAAGACATTATAACTAATGAAATGTATTTGGGAATATATCTCTATATAAAGAAGGATGTGTGTATGTATGTTCCGTGGTCACTCAAAAATGCAACCATAGATTTCAATTAAACTTGGCATACACATCTCTCGCTACCAGGAAAAAAAATATATTGTGGTGGTCTCAGCTCTCTAGAATGTACCGTTCCTGAGATATTCACAAAAAATGACCTGCATTAGCCAATATAAGCCTGCAAGTCTATCTCTTCATATCCCAATTGCCGTACACAAGGTCACATGTCCCTTATCAGCCAATAGAAGCTCGCAGGCCCTTAGTCTCCACATACAGCCAGTTTTTCTCTAGGTTTCCATAACAACCCAGCCATTTTTTTTCACTGCTGTAGGTCAGCTTTAGGCTAGGTCTACACGACGACAATAAGTCACACAACACATAGGGCACAACTACACGACGACATGTGTCTCGCAACATTTTGTCTCAACAATTTTTATAATGATAGGCTATGGTGTCGCACTGCGACATGTGAAATGCTGCGCAGAAAAATCCATCTTGGGTGGATTTGTTGCAACTGTTGTGTCGCAGCATATCACATGTCGCAGTGCGACACCATAGCCTATCATTATAAAATTTGTTGAGACAAAATGTCGCGTGACACATGTCATTGTGTAGCCCTAGCATTAAAGGGGCAGGGTGCTGTGGAGGTCACTGTTAAAGGGGCAGGGACTGTGGAGGTCACTGTTAAGGAGGCGTTCACTGTGGATGTTACTGTTAAGGGGGCAGGCCGCTATCGAGGTTACTGTTAAAGGGGCGGACACTGTGGAGATCACTGTTAAGGGGGCAGGGGGGCCACTATTTAAGGGGCAACTGCTGTGGAGGTCACTGTTAAGGCAGCGTGGTACTGTGGAGGTCACTGGTAAGGGGGCGGGCCCCTGAGGATGTCACTGTCAATGGAGTGGGGTGCTGTGAAACTCACTGTAAAGGGGCGGGCTGCTGTGAAGGTAAAAGTTAAGGGGATGGGCTGCTGTGGAGGTCCCATTTTAATGTGGCAGGGCACTGGGGGGGGGCAGTGTTAAGGGGTGGGGGACTGTGGAATTCACTGTTAAAAAGGCGGGGTGCTGTGGAGGTCACTGTTATGGGGGATACTGTCGATATCTTTCAATGACACACACAAACATTAAAGGAAATAGATGAAATATACCCGTGCGAAGCCGGGTCCTTCTGCTAGTTTATAATAAAGTAATATTTATGTATTTTATTTTTCTTAATTCCCAGAGAACCCCTTTAATAAAGTGAATTTAAAGGGAACCTGTCATGTGGATATTTGATTATAATCTAACTAATTATATACAATCATTAACTACTAAAAAGTACCTTAGATGTATTCACTTACTGGTGTGAAAGATGGTTACCTCATAATATACACACAAAGATGCCACATGCTAATGAGCTGATTGGAGTCCGGCGTGATGTCATTGAGTCCAGCGTATATTTAATTCAGAGCTATAGCCACTCCTCTGCCCACCTGCTGCTGATTCATATGGGGAAAAAAAACGGTCATTCAGCAGCAGGTGGGCGGGGAGAGTCAGGAGCTCATGAATATTCATGACTCATCATTATCAGCTGGAGCTTTTCAATACAAGATGCTGGCAGATTGACTGGGTCAATTAAAGAAAGTGACCCAGCATTGTGCTAAGAGAATCAGTAACTTAATTATGTTGCCCTTAGTTAGGACACCATAAAACTGGTGACAGGTTCCCTTTAATAAGTTAATAAGTAAGTTAATAAACAAAATGAACTTACCTCTCCGACTCCATCGCTACTCTGTAGGTCCGGCAGTCTGTCCTGCACTCACCGCTCCTTTGTCTTTTCCAGCCCGTGCTGAGCTGTGCCCTGACTGTGTTCAACGGCAGATCATAGTGCAGTCACTCCGTCCTGACACTGAACGCAGCACGGCCCCAGGGAGGAAAACCGGGGAGAAGTGAGTGCAGGCAGCACCTAACTACTCGCTGCCCGAATCTACTGCATACTGGAATGGGGGGGAAAGTACGTCTTATAAAGCTGGAAATATGGTAGTTTTATAGAAAAATATGCAGTATAACTTGTAATTTATTCATTTAAACCTCTGCTCATTCTGAGCTTAGGAGTCCAGTGAGCGGTCCGATCAGTGATTGTAATCATTCTAAATAGGCCCAGAGCATGGGGCAGCAAACAATTAAAGCAAACCTTATTCATCCATTAATTGTCCTCTCTGGTCCCAGTCACTTCGGTCCCTGCTGGTCCTGCAGCAATGTCGTCACATCCATTGTTCACATGACTACTACTGTCGATCATTTGCCTCAGTGATCACATGATATTCATGCACATATGACTGTTGAGGTCAGTGATTGGCTGCAGCAGTCACATGAGGGGCACATGAAGACCATTCGGGAACTGGAGTGGCAGTGAAGATGCTACAGGATATTCATTTTTTTCATTTACATTTTTTTCTTGGTTTATACTGCTCCCGGCTTTCAGCTCAAAATGTTGGAAAAGCCCCTTAATTTTAATGTGTGAGAACTGGTTAGCAAGTCCTTTAAGAATATCCTGTTATTAAATTATACATATTTTTATATATATATATATATATATATATATATATGTACCTTATAATTATATACAAACAAGATTTAAACTTTTTATGGCACATTAATAATTAACTAAGTTTTGGGGGGAAAATATAATGGTGGGTGGGTTTACAAAGCCCGATTGTCGGGCAGATTAACAGGGAAGAATGTTTCTGCGAATACTTGTTCCGGATAATCTGCCCTTCTAAAGGTGCAGCCGATCGCCCTATGAATGAGTGAAACGCTCGTTCATCAGGTTAAACTGTCGTTTGTGTAGGCACCTAAATTATCATTTCTGGGCAGAAGATCGTGGCTTCCAAACAATGCAGATCGCAATAGTGATCCCTCATCCTCATACTGTGGAGGTGATCGCCACATGTAAATGAAGCTCTTCACCCTCACTGAACGAGCAGCATCGGCTGCTTGGAGCATGTAAATCTGCCTTAACCCTCAACCCAAAATGGGTTCTGTTAAACCTTACCACCTCACAGGACCTTATCACCTTCTTAACATTGCAAACACATTATTTGTAAAGCATTGGAAAGAAATAGATGAGCCATAAGTTCAGAATGGTTAAAATAATTTAAAGGGGCTTTCCAGAAGTTCAATATTGACGGTCTATCCTCAGGATAAGTCATCAATATCTGTTCAGTGGGGGTATGATTCCCAACACCCCCACCGATCAGCTGTTTAAGCCTCCTCACAACACCCCAAGCACAGCACCGTACATTGGATAGTGGTCGTGCTTGGTATTACATCCCGGACCCAACTAGGCAACTAGGCTATTTGACAAATGAACTTGCATCAGTGGCCTAGGAAGAAGCCACAACGCTCACCTTAGCTCCACGGCCTCTGCAAACAGCTGATTGGTAGGGTTGCAAAGAGTGGGAACCCCACCGACCAGATATTAATGAGCTATCCTGAGACTAGGTCATCAGTATTGTAGTTCTGGAAAAAACAGTTTAGCCCACCAAAAAAAAAAAAAGAGCAGTTTCTTGCAAAAAATTGACCCATTTCTTTCTATCTGGAACGACTAGTTGAGCTTTTATGATTTAAGGATCAACCACTCAATAAGACATTTATCCCTCCAACACTGAGCTTTATCTGTAGCGTATAGACTTACCATGGTCTTCTACTACATTGCTTTATCTGTAGCGTATAGACTTACCATGGTCTTCTACTACATTGCTTTATCTGTAGCGTATAGACTTACCATGGTCTTCTACTACAATGCTTTATCTGTAGCGTATAGACTTACCATGGTCTTCTACTACATTGCTTTATCTGTAGCGTATAGACTTACCATGGTCTTCTACTACAATGCTTTATCTGTAGCGTATAGACTTACCATGGTCTTCTACTACAATACTTGCTCTCTTGTTTTAGTCAGCACAGATTCTTACTAGATATTCTCAACCCCTTCCCTTCTGAAAATAAAGAATTGACCGAGTTCTTTTGCCCACTGCCACGTAAAGGAACCCATCACGTCCAATACAGTCCAATCTGTGGAAATCATGTATTACAAATTAGGCCTCATGTACACGACCGTTGTTGTGTTCCGTGTCTGTTGTTCCGTTTTCCGTGATTTTCTGCGGACCCATTGACTTTCAATGGGTCCGTAGAAATCTCGGATAATACACCGTTTGTCATCCGCGTCCGTGATCCGTGGTTCCAGTCCGTCAAAAAAATATAACCTGTCCTATTTTTTTCGCGGATAATGGTTCGCGGACCCATTCAAGTCAATGGGTCCGCGAAAAAACGCAGAGGCATACAAGATTGTCATCCGCGTCCGTTTTTTTCCTATCATTTGCATGGCAAACTTGACTTAGACTTTTTTTCACTTTCCTTCATGTCTGGTGATCCTCCAAAAATCAAGGAAGACACACGGAAACAAAAACGGATATTCACCATAATGGGATCCTTGTGGTATAGGGTAAGAATTCCAGCTTTCTGCCAGAAAAAAAAAAAAGCACTGCATGCGCCGGTATTCTTCCAGCATTCATGCTTGACGCCCGACAGATCCCATTAAAGTAAATGAAGATCCAGAAAGCCCTAGCAGTGTCCGGCTATGCCGGATGCAGCAATTCCGATACTGCTCTTCTGCCGGAACAGACTACCAAAATACCGCAATGCAGATGTGAACCTAGCCTAAGTGTTCAGGGAAGAATAAAATGACGTGGACATCGGAATATGCCACAGCCCTATGTACAGTGAGGGCTAATATACTTCCAGGGTGAATATCCATATCCACACCAACTCCCTACGGGCTCATTTCTCAAGGGACGTTTCTGCCTTTTTTTTTTCATCAATTGGTGGGAACCTCCGCACCCAGATCTCTCCCATCAAAAGTTCTCACGCGTCACCATGACATCTCGAAACTTAGAACTGTAGGTCCGCTTTAGACATAGAGTATGCCCTGTGGCGATCCATAGACAGGAGACCGCTAGAAGACAGCGAGGCTCACACCGACAGGATTTGGAGGAAATATATTATTTGTAACCACAGGGAAGCTATCTTCACGCTCACCAAATCCCATTCACAAAGCATCAGTCATCTTATAAATCTCAGCCATGTTTCATTAGTCAGGGATTATAACCGATTTCAGCGTGATTACTATCAGCCAGCGCAGAGATAAAAGTTTGAGTGAATTGTAATTAAACACATTATCAATTTTCCACTAGATCTGCTCACGAGTCGGCATCACTTCTGCACGTCTGCGGCAGGTACACGCCGAGCTCGCACATTTCAAATAACATCTTTCTCTAGTTCCAAACGACACAGCGTACATGTGATTTAATTACGTTAATTGGTAAATTACAGCAATATCAGCGTCTGAAAATCTCTGATGATACGCTGCTGGGTCTCACATCTTCATGTTAATGCTTCATGGCGGTTGTATATACTTCAGTGCTGTGCTTACAATCAGGATTTGAAGGTTCATGTTAGGCTGGTGCCAGGGGCAGGAAAGATCTTGGTGCCCATGACATGATTTTTTCCGAATGTGAACCCCTTAGCCCTTACCTGGTCTCTGAATTTTAGCAGGATGGCTGTCAGCACGGTTGCCAACCGTCCAGAAATTTCTAAACATAAGCAACCTTTTTCCTGTCTCCGTGATTTTTTGGAGACGGGTGGTGCTTCACTAGATTATTTTGGTGGTAATTATCATCATTTTGCAGCTCACAGTAAATGCTGGTGATGAGTTCTTATCAGTATATTGAGCTACAGAAATGTATGTATAATTTTTATCATTCATTATAGTTTTTCAATTTTGTCCGTAAGAAATATTGTCTGTCCGTGATTTTGGGATAATTTGTCCATAAAAAATAAAAATTTTGGTTGCCAACCCTGGCTGTCAGGTGGGCAATCAATCATGAAATTGTTACCACCTATGGTAAGTGTTTATCTTTCCCTGGCACCTACAACAACAAAAATTTTTAAGCTAGAGTACTTTTTTTTTTATCCCTAATTTGTACCACCCTATCGAAAGTGATGTCTTAGGCTGGTGCCTACTCTGCCTAACCCTTCTCCCAGCCGTGAGAAAAGGGGTAGTTTGGCAACCCTGGCAGTCAGATGGGCAATCAATCATGCAATTTTTACCAACCAAGGTAAGTGTTTATCTTTCCCTGGCACCTACAACAACAAAAAATTTTTAAAGCTAGAGTACTTTTTTCTTAATCCATAATTTGTGCCGCCCTAACAAAAGTGATGTCTTAGGCTGGTGCCTACTCGGCCTACCCCTTTTCCCAGCCCTGGGTTGTGCTACACAGGTATTTCACAATATTCGATGGGTGTCACCCTGCACCTTCATCTCATGAACATGATTACAGCTGCAGCAGTCCCTACAGCTGTTAGGGGTCCAGAGGTTGAAGGAGGGCACTTGGAGTAGCAGTCATTGAGTTCAATGATAAAATTGCACCCACTTTCCGACTTCGCTATGAAGATCTATGAATGCCTGTTACATACAGTACTTGCCAACATTTTTGTTGGCATTTTGTGGCCCCCCACCTTGAACATGGGCAAAGCCAACTGGGACTGCTCCCTTATGGGCGTGGATTACCTGAGCCCCATTAATTTTTGGGCCAGGACTGGAAAAATGTATCTCTGAAAATTCTTGGCAATCCTGGAAAATGTATGATTGTTAGCTTCTATGCAGTTACAGTCCTAAAATAAGGGAGTAGAAGTAGCAGCTCTACCTGGGCTCTGAGATGGGCTCAACAATCCCATTGTCACATTGTTTCAGATTGTTTTAGGTATCCAGGGTCTCATTAGACTGAGGGAAACAAAAACAAGCCATTTTGTCCTTTGGGGTTAGTTCATATAACCAATATTATAAGAGAGGCTCATATTAATCTTTGTCTCTACGTATCCCCTCTCTTCTATGGTATTCTTTATTGTTAAAGGGGTTGTAACTAGTTATCCCCGATCCACGGGATAAGAAATGCTATTAGATCGTGTGTGTGGGAGGGGGGGGGGGGGTCCGACTAAATGATGTGGCTGGTTTGGCATGCACACAGCCGCCAAATTCCTTTCTGCGGGACTGAACTTGGCTATCTAAAGCAATCCCATAGAGATTAACGGAGCAGCAGTACACATGCTCATCCAGCCACTTCAGTTAGGTGGCTCACGGGGTACAGGGATCCAGTTCTCATGAGTAGTGGGGGACCCCGTCAGATCTAATTTGTGTCCCTTATCCTGTGGCTAGGGCATAACTTGTTGCAACCAGAATACCCTGGCAAATGGGTTGCGCCAAGTTCTAAAGTCAGGAGATAGGGGATAACTATCTGATCCAGGGACTCAGTACTCTAGTTAAACCCCTTCCTGGCCATACACCAGTGCCAGTAATAGTCTTGTTTGGGCTCACTAGCTAGGTTTCTGGTTCTTGTTCCTGTGCTAATTTGGATTGCTCATGTTTTTGACCTTGCCTCATCCTTTGACCACTCTCTGTCTCTCATGTTTTTGTACTGTGAATCCCATCTGGTTCTGACCTTGGCTCGTCTTTTGACCACTCTCTGTATCTTGTTTTTTTACTGCGTTGTCCTCCTGGTTCTGACCTATTTATGTACGACTGTGTCTTTGTGTCTTTTATCTCTAGGTGTTTGTCTATCTCTGCACCTTAGTAGCGTAGGGACTGTCAACCAGTTGTGGTCTTGTTACATAGGGCCTGCACTGCAAGTAGGTAGGGAAAGCGGGCTTAGTTCTAGGTTAAGTCTCACTGTCCATGTCTGTACCTACCTACAGAAATTACATGGGGATTCAACCTCCCGTGAATGGGTTTCCATTCCTCTGAATGAATGGATCAGCAGCAATCATGCGTGATTTTCCATTGCATTCATTTGGGAATGGGACTAATGTTCTTTTGATCATTACAGGTCCCAGTAGTCAAATGGTTATCCCTTGTCCTATGGAAGGGGAAAAATGTAGAAGGCTACACAACCCATATAAATGTCATTTTGTCAGTGAGGTTAGTGTGCATTCAGGCATTCATGGCTGGTTATATGGAGTATTTTGCTGCAACAAAAAGGTTAAATCTAGAAGAACAACAAGCTGAACGCGGCATACTAATAACTGTGTCTGCTTTTGCATGTAATCATTAGATTCAATTATAACCTGCTCCATTAATTACCATGCTCTTTACTGCTCGTGCCTCCTTGACCTAACACTACAGCTTCTGATTTTCACTGGTGATGCATGTAGCCAGACGTCACAGACGTGTTGCGTATTCACTGCTTTCATGTATCAAGTAATTAAGCAAGTTTCTATGCAGAAGATTATACTGTATGTGCTAAGACCTTATAGGAGAACAATGGCCAAAGTGCTATATATGAAGAGTGAAAAGAGCTGAGGTGAGTGGTAGGATGTGTGTTCACTCCGCAGCTGGCCCTGTAGACAAGGAATCACTATGTAAGGAATTGCATCTCAGAGGGACTTTGGAGATAACTCATGTATCAGCCACAACTTGTTGGAACTTTTGTGCTAAGATTTGTACCTCCATCTTGCGTGGAAGTTTTGTTCATTCTTGTGTGGAAGTGTTGTTCTACTATTCAAGTAAAGACTTTATGAACTATAGTATGCCTGGTTTCTGTTTTTTGAGACTTTTTGTTCTCTTTGTCAGCCAGGGGACTCCGGTTGGGTTGTGCCTCCATGGAGAACAACTGTTGCTCCTGTTGTCCTGCAGAACTCTTGTCACCATGCCAGCCCTGGGGGTGAGGAAGGAGGTCCCAGTCACAGTGAGTGCTGTGGGGGCTACCACTCCTATCCTCCTCTCCTTGCTCCTGCCAGGTTGTAGCATTAGCATGGGTGCCATATATAACTGGAATATTGAGTCTAACCAGGGTCAGTATCTGCAAGAAGTGTTCACTTTCCACATTTGAATGGATTTACTTAAAATTGTATCTTGGATATGAATATGCCATAAATGTTTGAGGTGGGAATACCCAGGGGCATAGCTATAGGGGGGCAGAGGTAGTAGTCGCTACCGGGCCCAGGAGCCTGAGGTGGTCCAAAGAACCTTGTGACACATAAGAAGACACCGGTATTATAGAAAGTGCATGCTGGTCAAGTTATACCTCTGGTTGGAGGGAAGGAGTTAGGTCAAGAATTTGACACGGGGCGGGGGGGGGCTATGTGCTTCCCTGCCCCTGGCCACAAAGCACTGAAGGAAGGGGCGCCCAAGCTGAACTGTTGCACCAGGGCCCATGAGCCTTTAACTACACCCCTGGGAATATCCCTTATGAAATTGGCCCTAGTATGCTTGTGATAATATCTGTACAGCTTTTTGGAATATGTTGGTGCTATACAGCACAGCATTCATTGCATATTCTGCTCTTGAATATTAAAGCTGTGATTTCATTGGTTGCCAAGAACTACAAAGATACTTTCTGTTGAGACAGTTTTCATTAATCAACCCCCATGTTTTATATATTTTTCACCACTGAGTCAGTCTGGGACTGCCTTACATACTTAAACCATATTAATATGTCCCCCCGAAAGTTTGGAAGGCTCCTAGAAATAGGACAGTACTCCCGGACTCCCAGAAGAGCTGGCATATCTCCCCCACTATGTATTCCTTTCTCCTGAAAAGCAGCCAACCATGAGCTCTAACTGTATGTGGTTCTGCTTCATCGGACTCTGCACCAAAGCCTCTTCGTGCTCTGAAGGAACAAGAGGGCGGTAATGTGTCTTAAAAGCGTGGCGGCCTAGGTGAATAGAGGGATGGAAGGGCGATATCCATGTCCACACTTTTAAATCTTTCGTATGCCAACTTTAACTTTGAAAAGCTGGCAAATACAACCTAAACCCCTATGAATATCATGACTGACATTGACCTGACCATGACTTGTTTGATAACCTGAACCAATCATCTTCTTTACTGCAGAAATTAACTCTAACATATATAGAGATATTGCCATGACCAAAAGGAGGATGCAATAAGCAACTGGAGAGGGGGGTTGAAAGGCTGAGATTAGAGGTGACCGAATCAATTTGTTAGAATTGAAATTCGACTCAAATTTTTGAAAAAATTTGGTTAGGTAGAATTAGAATTTCTTTAGGTATAATTTTTCCAGAAAGAGAGAGAGAGATTTTCCAGGCATTTAAAGCACTTTCAATTTGGGTTGAATTGATTCGTACCCAAAACTAATTTGTTTGCCGATTCGGACTAATCATACCAAAACAAGTTTTAGGAAATTGGCACTTCTCAACATGAAGTTTAGCCAAGGTATTTAGATACAGGAAACAAAGATAACTGTCCAGCACAGGAAAATAAAATCTTGATTCTTTATTGGAAAAATGATATAAAATCCATCTCCACAAATCTAGTTTAAATTTAGGTCCAAAGCATTTCGATCAAAAAGATCTTAATCAGGTCTAGTGCCGTTAACAAAATTTTCCCTCAAGTAAAGAAAAGCATACAATAGCTGCAACTCTGGATGTTACTAATCAGTTCAACTATACAGCTCCTACCCTAAGAGCTAGATGCATGTTCTGCCTTTGTTTCTGCTATTTTGTTGAAAACCCTAACTTTATGAGATTAGTTATCTGGTCGAGAAAACCATATTTAAATTACCTATTAGGGTGTTCTCAGTTAATAGAAAGTGTCTCCCATTTGGGACCTGTATTTATTAGTAGAGATGGCCTTGCGGTTCGCCTGGCGGTCGTTTCGCGGCGAACTTTGCTCGTTCGCGGTTCGCTGAGCGGGCGAACATATGGCGATGTCCGCCGGCGCCATATTCTTTTACATTGTGAAGAACTTTGACCCATGACACATCCATCAGGTGGTACAGGACAGCCAATTGAGACGTTTCAGCACATGGACATACCCCCTACCTTATAAATAAACCTGATCTGGGCGCCATTTTACATTCAGTCTTTTGCCAATGTAGGGAGAGGTTGCTGTGTGGAGCAGGGACAGGCTGTTAGGGACACCAAACGCTAGCTAATAGGGCCACAAAAGTCCTTATACGGACTGGTATAGGTGTGCTATTGATAGGTGTGACATACTGAAGGGTGTGATATACTTATAATATACTTTCTAACATAGAAAGTATATTATAGTGCATTTGTATTGTGCAGCATTTGTGTGCGGTTCTGCTGCGATACTGCAGCTATACAGAGGGACAAACACCATTGGAACCAATAATTTCTACTGGTGTGATATACCAGTTGCCCCCCCAAAAAACTAATTGAAGCAGTGGTGTTATATACCAATAATACACTTTCTATATAGTGCATTTGGGTAGTGCAGCATTTGTTTGCGGTTTTGCTGCGTTACCTCAGCTACAGATAGTGACAAAGAGCTACAAAGAGTAGTTCTCATGCTGGATGACTTACCACATTCAGCTTATTGATTTCAATGGGAACTGTGTAATGCTTCACTTCTCCTTTGGAGGCACTGCAGATGAATTAAACACTTGCTTACAGATTTTGTACTGATTACAACTGATCAGGAGTATTCACAATCATTTTCATGTTTACAAGTCTTTCTAACGAAGGGAAAAAAAAAAAGACTGTCCAAAACTGTAAACCGCTTTAAATTGTACAGATGGGAGAACTGTAATGCCATACTTTCCCACATACAGCAGTACACAATGAGCTTGAATAAAGGAATTGTACCACTGTTTCTTCCCAGTCCATGTAGCGAACTCCATTCACTAGTTTTGTTGCCTGAGGACCAATACCACAATAGGCAGTATAGCTTTCACTCCTAGGAACATTTAATAAGCTGTTGTGAGAGGCATTTTTGTCTGTAAACAATTAGGCAATGTTCCTACATCTCAACAGCTTCAAATTATGACGTCCCAGAAGAAATATTTTCTATTTCATGCACATACAGTTTCACACATCAGACATAAATTTTCCTTTAGACACTAGGTAATCATTGAGACTGAGAATTCCTGTTGTCGAACAGCATCAGATTTTTTTTTACTTTTTGTAGAAAACCTTTAAACATATACAGTACATTGTGAAAACCTAAAGTGTACCATCATGAGTACATGAGGAGTAATGCTATATGTCGCCGTTACATGACTTATATCATGAATTTATTGGCTACTTTCCCCTTTGCAGGCTCAATCTCAAATTGTCAGATTTCCCAAAGCTAGCAGGTGGAGAATAGCTGCTATTATGTCTCCCATACAAGGCAAACACAGAAAATAGGAGAGCCTTCTCCTCTATCTCTCTATGGCACTCTCTCAAAAGCAGCAGCATGGAGAACATTACATAGTGGTACTGAGCAGTGTAGCTGTGAAGCCAGCATTGAGGCGAGATAGAAAGCTTACTAGAGCAAGTAGCAGCATCTCTGTGTATCTCTATGCGTCTCTCTGTAGCTGCTCTTCCTTCCACACTTCCCTCTCCATAGACCTCTAAGGCCTCATGCACACGACAGTGTTTTTTCACTGTCAGTGATTTGGCTTCAGTGGTCCGTGTCCGATTTTGCTTCAGTTGTGCTTCCTTTTTTTTTGTCTGACGGGGGGTAAAAAAGGAAGATTAATGAAAAGTGTAATTTTATCCGCGGACACGGATGACATACCAGTTGTGCATCCGTTTTTTTTGACGGACCCATTGACTTGAATGGGTCCGTCCTCCGTTTTCCACTGACAAGAATAAGACAGGTTATATTTTTTGACGGACTGGAATCACGGATCACGGACGCGGAGAAAAAACGGAGGACTATCAGTTTTTTTTCACAGCTCCATAGAAATGAATGGGACCTCGGCTAAACTGTGAAAAATGACGGAACGGACGCGGATGCACACAACGGTCGTGTGCATGAGGCCTAAGGCTGACGTGTAATCTGATCCATTTTTGAAATTGCAATGTGTGGTCAGAGCCCACCTTAAAGAGCACGATTCCCTTTTAAAACTTCGGACTGTGTGAGAACGCGGACGCCACAGCACAGTGCCACACTGCTCCAGGGATCCAGAATACAGCACAGGAAAGCTAAGAAAGTCATGGGAAGTCTGAGATGTTCTAGCTTAAGTGTAGAAGCCGCTTAGAGATGAAATGTGGATCAGTAAAGAGAGTGTGCAGCTACAGAGAACAATGGGGAGCTATCATGTAATTTTGACCGTAGGTGACCTTGGACAAGAGGCTGCAGATGGAGAAAGGCTGCCATGCTGTAACTTGGTTGATTGGGCAGGATTTTTGGAGTCGGGAGTCTTGAGAGAGATCCAGGTAATAATTCCAAGCTTTTACTCATTCTATGTTACCTGTTGTAAAGTTAAGAAAAAAAAAAGATCCACCCTATATTACATCTACTGGTCATCTTCATTGACAAAACCATCCCCCTAGAAGACCACTTTTTAGTACAATTTTGGGTGGTCATCTCAAAGGAGGTTTCACTGTATATAATGTTTAGAGAAAAACTTTGAAGCCCATGGTCAGAAGGCAAACAAAAAGATTCAGCAAATGGATTTCAAAACTTCTGTTGTAGAAACAATTTGTGTGCGGTAATAAGTTAGACTCTTTTCGAAGGACTCAATGGGATTGCGCCATAATAAACAGGAAAGCTTCACAGTTGACAGGTTTGTTTTTGCAACTTTACGAGCCTTTTTTCAAACCTCCAGCGCACAACACAAACTTACAAATTGATGTAACGATTGTACATTTGCTCCAAGGAAGACTCCATTTTGATTCTATCTCTGACTTAATTTGTATTCGCAGTAAAAAGCAGTGTAATGGATCTTTTCGGCTATTATGAATAAATGATGCATGCCTAACAACTGAATTCACGGATTACAGAAAAGAATATTCTTACAAAATGATTGTTTTCAGAACTCGTAGAAGGTAATTAATTGGAGATTGGGCGTGCACAACGATGACTGAAGTGTTTGCTTTCCCACCGCTTGATTTAATGTTTGAGTTGAAGAGATGAAAGCACAGAGAAGTAAAAATAAAGGGGCAAAATAACACATAGAGACAATGGCGTAGCCATAGGAGTTGTAAAGGAGGCCGATGGTACACCTAGTCCATAAAAGCAATATTATAAGTAGAGATGAGCGAATTTATGAAAAGTCCGATTCGGCCGATTCCCCTGAATTTTACAAAAAAAATTAGCTTTGTGTAAGTAGCAGGTGCAATGACAGGGAGCAGAGATAGCGCTGCCCCCTGTCATTGTACCCCCCAGATGCCGCGTTCATACATGATCGTGGCATCTGAGTGTAAATACAGTGTTAAATTAACATAAAAACTTACCGGCTCCATTTGCCGCCGCCATCTTGCTTGAAGATCTGGAGTGAAATCTCGCACGGTGCGAGATTACGCCATCACACTGGCTGGCGTGGTGTGGTCATACGTCACCATGCATGGGATTTCGGCCGGTATCTTCAATCAAGATGGCGGCTGGCAGGCCCATGGCAAGCAAATGGAGGAGGTACAGTAAATATGATTTTTTTGTTTTTTACACTATTTTGTTTTTTACACACGAAGCATGAGGAAATTTCCAGGACATCAACCATTTGCTATGTAAGGATACTCTAACTGTAACTATTCATTTGGGTTAATCCTTTAGGTCATTCATGCTACCATGAATTACATTTTCTTCTGCATTCACATTCAACAAAGTTCAGGCCATGAGTTAGGATGCAGGGGCTAAAGAGTAATGGTGGATGACTTTAGGTGGCCATACTCAAAGAAACCAGGTGATGGATGAAAGATCTTTTTGGGAACGTTCTTTCAAAAAAATCTATAGTTCACGAATAATCTTTCTTTGAACGAAAGACTTTAAGTCCAACTATCAGTCGAAAATATTGAACATGGCCGACTTCTTTTCAAATGATAATGGGCTCTCACTGGTTCAATCTTCAAAATTATTTTCCAAGAACATTGAATTATTGTGTACAGTGTCTAAAGGAGGACACTTTAACTGTAGGGCGAACAGTGCAACTGAATCAGGCCCACAAGTGGCATCTTACTTGACTCCCTCCTCCCAACCATCCCGGATCCAGTGGGATGGTTGGAAGAATGCAACATGTCGTGCTGTCAACTGTATCTGTGTCCCAAGGATGCAGATACAGTTGAGTACAACTGTGAAACAGACAGCCATCATTTCTCTGCTTCACCATTTCCCAGCCTGAGCGCTCCCCAGCAGCAGGTATGATAAAGTGACATCATTGAGCCTGCTGTGCTGAGTGTGGTAGAACTCAAGCCCAGGAAGAATGTGCTCCATTCATCAGGGGCATGGGACTAGATGAGATTTTTTTATTTTATGAAAAAACTACAGGGGCATCAATAAGGGGGCAGAATTGTGAGGGGTATTAAGGATCAAAACTATTATAGAGGTCACTAAAGAGGAAGCAATATTGTGAGGGAGCACTCAGGGGGTATAACTGATGTGAGGGGGTACTAAGAGGGGCCTAACTACTGTGTGGGATCACTAAGGGGGCATATCTACTGTGTGTGGGGTGCTTAGAGGGCATATCTACTATGTGCACTACGGAGGCATATATGTTGTGTGGGGGCGCTAAGGGAGCATATCTACTGTGAGTGAGCACTATGGGTGCATAACTATTGTGAGGGGAAACTAAGAGAGCACATCTATAGTGTTGAGCAAACTTGTGTTTTAAGTTCGGCGTCTAAAGTTCGGGTTCATAACGGAAATTAGAATCCATAACGCGATTCTTCGATAACCTGAACCCGAACTTTAGACACCGAACTTAAAACACAAGTTCGCTCAACACTACACATGTACTGTGTGGGAGCACTAAGAAGTCATAACTACTTTGTGGGGACACCAAGAGAGCATATATATTGTGGGTGCATAACTATTGTGAGGGGGCACTAAGAGGGCATATCTACTGTGAGGGACAATAAGAGGCATATCAACTCTGTAGGGGCATTAAGGGGGTGGTACTATAGAAATTTCTGCACTGGGCCCACCAATGTATTAAAATTGCCCTGGTCTAAAGTACGTTTGATAAACCCTCCCAAACATATTTAAATTCTGGAGGAGATTGGGATGAGCCCTTTTTATCAGTTGTAATTTTTTAACCACATGTAAAAGAAATGTTGTGAGAAAAAGAGAGCAGTCTGCTTTATTACAATTTTTCATGCTTATTTACTATATTATAGCATTCACAGTAGAGGGATAGGTCCAACCTTTAGTTGTTTAGGGAGCTAAGAGATCCTTAAATGATGAACAATCCCCCGAAATCGTGCTGTAGATCCCACCATCTGTTTCCTTAACAGCAGAAGACCCTCTCTCTCGGGGGATATATATCACAGTGATGTAGTTCATTCCAAAGCACAGGAGCAAGAATTTGCATCTTCATCAATGTATGTCAGTGACCTATTTGGGAACATGCTGTTTGCACCTGGAGAAGGGATTAAAGGGTTATCTTTTATTTTATTTTATTTTTCTCATGTCCTGTCCACTAAGTATAAAAATAATATGAAACATTTTTTCACTTTGTTTTTGTTTTAAAAGTTTCGTCAAGGTTTTAGACTAAGCAACAGTTTGGACTAAGCATTGCTTGCAATTATTTTAGACCATCTGACATTGTGGCTTGAGGTTTATCATAAGCATAAAATAAACACTACTAAACTCGGTTAATATATCCTCAAAAAATAATTCTCCCAAGAAATAGCAGCTACAGTTACCAAAAACCCTAGCTGGGGCAACAGGGAGTTAAAACTTGGTTTTTAATAATATTCAATAAAACGCATAGGATGCACCAACTACCATTATAAACATAGCGCACAAAATCATGACATGGGTCCCCGGTTCGAATGGTTGCCTGATTGAATTGCGACAGAATTGGTAAGAACGTTCCAATTCTTATATGATATATCTGATATATTTATTGACGGGCCACAGGATCCAATTTATTACCATACGGGGACCTATGTCATGATTTTGTGCGCTATGTTTATAACGGTAGTTGGTGCGTCCTATGCGTTTTATTGAATATCATCATAAGCATGACAGAAATATTGTTTTTAGACTAGCTAGACAATATATAGAGAAAAGCTTTCTAAAATGGCCATGAACTACAAACTTGGGCTACCTTGGCCCACCAGAGGAATTGATTCTGAGAGTCCATCTTTAATCTGTATAGAATAGAACTTGTTGTTATTATTGTACACACAGGACATATCATCCATAGGATCTAATAGGTTATTTGTGAACCATACCATAAAATAGACACTTAGAAATGGCAAGTGATTGACTCCCCGCCAAATGGGGTTTTCGTTTGAAGACCATTATTATAGCAGAGGCTGAACCCACTGGAGAGTCCTCTGTAACTTTGATGGACTAGTCTGACCCTGAGGGCCAGTCTAGAAATGGTACAAAGTATGACATGGCTATAGACTACTTAGCATGCCCAATGCTACATTAGGTAGGGAACGGTGGAGCCCTGAACACTACCCACACCACTGTATTTACCTACTTTGAGAATCTGCCCCTAAATAACTGAGCAACAGTCCATAACCTGGCTAAGTGCAGAGGACCTAACCTGGGGTGAGTGAGTAGTCAGACAGAGAGACATGACAAAGACAGAATAAGTACCAAAGTGCAAACCCGAGAAATGAGACTAATTAAAAACCAGAGAGTTACTCCAAAACCGATGGAGAGACAAATGCAGAGTCAAATACCAAGCAGGATAAAAATATGGAGGTAACATCGGGCAAAATCAGCAGTGAGAGGCAAGGTCACCAAGAGGTAGAATGTCAAAGATTCAAGAATCCGGGGAATATGCAATACTTCGCATGTGATGCTGGAAGACTGGCCAGCAGTCGTCTGTTTAAATACCCCACCATCAGGAAGCACAGGACACTGAACCTGGTTGGTCCGGCGTCCCTGCTCCCTGATAGGCTGTATAGGCCATAGACACCAGCGGTGCAGCCATAGAGAGGCCAGGCTTGCTACGAAAGCATGAGCAGGTAAGTACATGACACACAACTTGAAAATTTGCAGTAGTTCATTACAGTGTATTTTTTTTTTTTTTTTTGTTATTTTTATCCAAACTCTACGGTTTTAACATAGGAGGAAATCAATTCTCCTTTCTACCTACAGTACCTAATTGTGAAATGTTTTAAGAGGTATGGCTATAAGAAGAAAGAAGAAATTACTAACATTTAAAATTAATCCAGTATTTTTTTGGTCACAAAATATTGGTGCATATGAGGAGCCATAAGGAAGAGAAATGCATCTGACATGCAAAATATATGATACCACAACGTTTAGATAAAAAATTTGCCAAATTTGCTTCACTTGTATATTCATGTATCGAGCGGAAGCATTTGGGTTACGCTTTGCTTTTTGTGTATTTTTCCCTATTGACTTTAACAGGATAAAAGAGGCAACATAAAAAAGCTACAGGTAGAAAAATGCATGTAAAATGTATCTTGCAACAGTCCTATAAAAAAGAATCTTCCCTAAAAATGTTTTATTTTTTTTAATTTCTTTATTACATTTTGGTGTCTGAACCTTGATACGTGTAACCGAAAATTTTCAGTAGTTGTGCAATGAAGAGGTTAAAATACAAATGTTTGACTACTTCATCATTGGTGACCTCTGATAAAAAAAAATTTGACTACAATTATATTATTGTCTCCAATGTTATATCTTTGTCTCTACAGGTCCCCTTTCAGGGAAATGTACATCTGGTGAAAAGCTTGGTCTTGGGTTTGCCCCAAATTTGCCGCAGGCAAGCTTTACAAATATCCCCCATAAAAATTATCATGAACAAGTTGGCCATCTATTCCTCCGTGCTTAAAAAACTCAGAATTCTCTAATCCTTGGCCTAAATTCATGGGAATAAAGCATGCAACAATAAACAGTAGTGCATTAAGATTAGGGGGCTGTTGAGACATTGCAGGCTTGATTGCTACAAACTATGTGTTGTTTTTGGATTGCACCTTCTTCTATTGTACTTTGGCCTTGTGCAGTGTGTGGTCCGCTGGTCACAGTCCTTAGACATTTCATGTAGCAATTTCTTCATACAAGAACAACATATCAGACTGCTGAGAAAAATATACAGAGCAACAGAATCAGGAACATGGAAATGTGTGAACTGTGACAATCCAGGTAGCCAGCATATGATGCAATGGGAGTTTCTTTACTATTTTCTTGCAGTTTGTTGCTTTTCTTGCTATTCATGGGCATATGCAAAAGCTCATATTAATAAAGTCAAGATAATAAAGCAAAAAAAACAACAACAACAACAACAACTGATCATTAGAGATGATCAAATCTATTCTATAGAATGAAAGTATGACCCGAATTCTATAGAATCAGATTATTTAGTGATTCAAATCGGAGAATTTTTGTGAGGGAAAATTTTTCAGGAAATCAAAGCATTTTTTATTCAAATAGAATCGTTTTGGACCTGAATTGGACCTCAAGTAAATTAGAAAAAATTTGCTCATCTGTTCTTGGTCTTCAGGACCGTTCTCAATTAGTTGTAATCACAATCAGTATGTCCATGACTAGATTATGCCCACGGAGAAACATCATGGATGACCGGTGGAAATTTGGTCATCACATCCCATCAAGAAGAATATTACTGAAGCTCCTAGTCATCAGCCAAAGGTCAGATCAGAAACTGACTAGAAATATCCACAGTACCTGCAACTTATCTACTAGAAGGCCTCTAAATTAGTGCTCATGCATCCACATGTCCATAGTAGAGCCTCGTAGGTGCTCCAAGTTGCCTTGATGGATGAAGGGACTGCACTCTTCCCTAGAAGTATTGATACCTTATGTGGCATGAATTCTACATTTCCTTTTCTCTGTGGCTCACAGGATTAAGGTATGAGCCCAATACAGGTGGCTACATGGAGAGGTTGTTTTCATTTAGTTTTTTTGCTAAGGGCTCCCCCTCTATGTATTCCACTATAGTTGTATAGAGGGTGCATCTAAAAGTGAATCACAATGAGTTTGAATTGTATGACTGTACAAAATGATAGAAACTGCAAAATATTTATACAAGATCGTCATCCCATGATGATCTATGATACAGGTGAATAATTCTGGAAAGTTTTGGAAAATTTGACTAGAAGATAAATTCAGATGATCTCAGCTGGCTCTTCTCTGTAATCCGTGTTAGACTGGGCCCAGGGATGTTGGATGAGCTTGGTGAGGTTGGCAAACATGCCAAGTGACCAACCTGATGTCTAATCCGGTCACTGATCCTTAATCTGGTACCATGTGTCATTATACCGGCCATGTCTAATGTCACAACATTTAATCTCTTTAATGTGTTTGGAGTAAAGATTTATCCTGTATCATGGGATTATCAGGATTAGCACAATGACTAATATCGTTGATTACTGGCTGCATTATCTCCATCCTATACATGTGGCAACTTTTAAACAGCCGTATGGCCACCGCCACCATCAGACGCAGAGGATCTTTTGAAGTAGTAAGATTTAAGATTTTTTTTTATTTGATAGGTCTGATTCTAAAAATATTCTGGATTATGTGACGTTCATAGGAAAAATATCAAAATTACTTGTAGGGGATAAGAGTCTCCAGGAAGACAATCCAACGTAAAAGAGTAACATAAAATATGCTGCCACCACAGAAGGCACAGAGGTCTCATAACGGATTGCCTCTGCTCAGTCTTTGTTGCTGGTCGTGAATCAAAATGAATTTTCTGTTCTGTGCCCAAAAATTACAGGAGGTAATGTAGAAGGGAATCCAGACATTACAATTAGGCCTCATGCACACGGCCGTTGCCCGGCTGTGGCTGTATTGCGGCCCTCATACAGCAGATCCACAATACACGGGTACCAGCCGTGTGCACCATGCACCACGGATGTGGACCCATTCACTTGTTCTATTTTTTTACGGTGCGGACGGATCAAGGACCCATTCAAGTGGCTGGATCCGACGCGGCTGCCGCACGGATGGGGCTCGTGCATTGGGGACCACAAATTGCGGTCCCCAATGCACGAAACGGCAGCACAACAGCCGTGTGCATGAGGCCTTACCTCGACTACACTGTATTAAATTCCTATCTGATGCCGCGATCATGTATGAACGCGGCATCTGAGGGTTACAATGATGGGGAGCGGCGCTATTGCAGCTCCCTGTCATTGCACCCACTACTTACAAAAAAAATGCTCTTTATAATGAAGTAATTACTTACAAAGCTAATTTTTGGGTAAAATTTGGCAAAGCAAACAAATCTAATTTTCCAAAACTTTGCTCATCTCTATTAGTAGAGACAGAGGAAAATATGGCTATACTGTAGGTAAAATCATGGCTGGTGGTGGTAACAAGCAACATCTTGCATTGCCCTGTAGGAGTTTTTATGATTTTTATACAGACTCCTCAGGGGTCCTCCTTCTTCATGTGATCCTTCTTCTTCCTATTTACTATCTTCTGATTTAAAAAGATGTTTGAGAAGTTCACCGAAATCTAATTACTAAACATTCGGATTTGGTTTCAACCTGAATTTTTGAAACCATTCGATCGAAGTTGATTCAAAATATTTGTCTCTAATTCTTAATCACACAGATTTTGCAGAAATTCTGTTTTTGTGCAGATCATATCTGCCAAGGACCGCAAGATGGTTGGCCAAAGAGTTACAGGTATGCCAAAAATGTCTGTAAAATATAAAATCTTTTATCATATTTGGTAATATTTTTTCAAAATTCAGTCAACACAGGAAAAAAATCCTAGCCCAAAAAAAAGTAAAAGAGTCAAAGAAGAGAAGAGTGACAAAGAAGAGTCCTCCCTGAATTAGGCAGGGCACCGCTCTCTCGACATCTCGGGACAACAGTCCTATTTAGTACCGAATGCAACCAATGTGCTAAGACTGAGGCTTACCTGTGGGGAAACCACTGCATGGGGTATCTGGGGACCAACACTAAATGGGACTCTTGGGGCATACAATAAAGGGAACAATTTGTAGAGCCCTAAGGAGGTTACAGGGTCATAACGGTTAAAGTCTATGATTAAGACCTTATAAGTCAAAACTAGTGTTGATCGAGCACCAAAGTGCTTGGGTGCTCGGGTGCTGGAGTAGAACACCTTTGGATGCTCGGGTGCTCTACCGAGCACCCAAGCACAATGGAAGTCAACGGGAGAACACAAGCATTAAACCAGGCACCCCCTGCTCTGAAGAGGGGAGGGTCTCTGGTTCACATGAAAAGGTCAGAAATTGATGGAAACACCACCGAAATGGTTTGGTAACAGCATGGGGAGGATGCATCTTGGACTCCCAGGTCGCTGCTGAGAACGATGTTGTCCGAGTAGTACGCTAATTTTACAGACTGACAATAATACGCACAAAACTGAAGATAAAATCGATTTTAGAGGAAAAATTGTTAGGAAACATTCTTTCCTGTATATTTACTTGTATATAAAGTGCCAGTGCTGCCAAAAATTACAAGGAAGAGGCACTCCAGTACAACCTGAATATCACATAAAGGAGGGCCTCATTCACATTATAGTACAATTGTTCAGGACCCTCACCTACAATTGACCCTCTAAAAGATTGTAGGTGAGGGTCTGCTTGTGAGCCAGCCCTCTAAAACATAATATGCGAGCGTCGGCAGGTGAGCTAACCCTCTAAAAGATTGTAGGTGAGGGCCTGCTGGTGAGCTGACCCTCTCAAACATTATATGCGAGGGCCTGCTGGTGTGCTGACCCTCTAAAATATTGTAGGTGAGGGCCTGCAGGTGAGATGACCCTCTAAAAGATTGTAGGTGAGGGCCTGCTGGTGAGCCGACCCTCTAAAACATTATATGCAAGGGCCTGCAGGTGAGCTGACCATCTAAAAGATTATTGGTGGGGGCCTGCTGGTGAGCTGACCCTCTCAAACATTAAATCTGAGGGCCTGCTGGTGAGCCAACCCTCTAAAACATTATATACAAGGGCATGCAGGTGAGCTGACCCTTTAAAGATTATAGGTGGAGGCCTGCTGGTGAGCTAACCCTCTCAAACATTAAATGTGAGGGCCTGCAGGTGAGCTGACCCTCTAAAAGATTATAGGTGGAGGCCTGCTGTGAGCTGACCCTCTCAAACATTAAATGTGAGGGCCTGCAGGTGAGCTGACCCTCTAAAAGATTGTAAGTGAGGGCCTGCTGGTGAGCTGACCCTCTAAAACATTATATGCAAGGGCCTGCAGGTGAGCTGACCCTCTAAAAGATTATAGGTAAAGGGCCTGCTGGTGAGCTGACCCTCTCAAACATTAAATGTGAGGGCCTGCAGGTGAGCTGACCCTCTAAAAGATTATAGGTGGGGGCCTGCTGGGGAGCTGACCCTCTAAAACATTAAATGTGAGGGCCTGCAGTTGACCTGACCCTCTAAAAGATTGTAGGTGAGGGCCTGCTGGTGAGTCGACCCTCTCAAACATAATATGCAAAGGCCTGCAAGTGAGCTGACCCTCTAAAAGATTGTAGGTGAGGGCCTGCTGGTGAGCTGACACTCTAAAACATTATATGCGAGGGCCTGCAGGTGAGCTGACCCTCTAAAAGATTGTAGGTGGGGGCCTGCTGGTGAGCTGACCCTCTAAAACAATACATGCGAGGGCCGGCAGGTGAGCTGACCCTCTAAAAGATTGTAGGTGAGGGCCTGCTGATGAGCCAACCCTCTCAAACATTATATGCGAGGGCCTGCAAGTGAGCTGACCCTCTAAAAGATTGTAGGTGAGGGCCTGCTAGTGAGCCAACCCTCTAAAACATTATATGCAAGGGCCTGCAGGTGAGCTGACCCTCTAAAAGATTGTAGGTGGGGGCCTGCTGGTGAGCTGACCCTCTAAAACAATACATGCGAGGGCCGGCAGGTGAGCTGACCCTCTAAAAGATTGTAGGTGAGGGCCTGCTGATGAGCCAACCCTCTCAAACATTATATGCGAGGGCCTGCAAGTGAGCTAACCCTCTAAAAGATTGTAGGTGAGGGCCTGCTGGTGAGCTGACCCTCTCAAACATTATATGCGAGGGCCTGCTGGTGTGCTGACCCTCTAAAAGATTGTAGGTGAGGGCCTGCTGGTGAGCCGACCCTCAAAAACCTCTAAAAGATTGTAGGTGAGTGCTTGCTGGTGAGCCGACCCTATAAAACATTACATGCGAGGGCCTGCAGGTGAGCTGACCCTCTAAATGATTGTAGATGAGGGCCTGCAGGTGAGCTGACCCTCTAAAACATTATATTCGAAGGCCTGCAGGTGAGCTGACCCTCTACAACATTATGTGTGAGGGCAGACTAATAAGCATGTTGATATGAAGAAAGAGGAGGAGGAGGAGAAAAGAAAGATTGAACCATATACCCTTTTTTGTGGTATTCAGTACATTATAAAAAACACATTTAAAGTGCCTTTATGTTCAGCCGCTTTCCTCTGGTGGAGTACAGAAGTCAGGGGTAGTGTTGATCGAGCACCAAAATGCTCGGGTGCTCGGGCCGAACACCTCTGGATGGTCGGGTGCTCTACTGAGCACCCGAGCTCAATAGAAGTCAATAGGAGAACATGAGCATTAAACCAGGCACCCCCTGCTCTGAAGAGGGTTGGGTGTCTGTTTCATAGGAAAAGGTAAAAAAATTATGGAAACACCACTGGTATGGTTCGGGAACAACATGGGGAGGATGTCTGGATGTATCTTGGACTCCAAGGTCGCTGCTGGGAACGATATTGTCCGAGTAGTACGACACTTTTACAGACAGACGATAATACGCACAAAACTGAAGATAAAATTGATTTTAGTGAAAAAATTGTTAGGAAACATTCTTTCCTGTATATTTACTTGTATATAAAGTGCAAGTGCTGCCAAAAATTACAAGCAAGAGGCACTCCGATTCAACCTGTATATCACATAAAGGAGGGCCTCATTCACATTGTGGTACAATTGCTCAGGTAGTGGGACTCCTACACTCATAAAGCCTATGCAAGATTGTAGGTTAGGGCCTGCTGGTGAGCTGACCCTCTCAAACATTATATGTGAGGGCCTGCAGGTGAGCTGATCCTCTAAAAGATTGTAGGTGAGGGCCTGCTGGTGAGCCGACCCTCTAAACAATTATATGCGAGGGCCTACAACTGAGCTGACCCTCTAAAAGATTGTAGGTGGGGGCCTGCTGGTTAGCCGACCCTCTCAAACATTATATGCAAGGGCCTACAAGTGAGTTGACCCTCTAAAAGATTGTAGGTGGGGGCCTGCTGGTGAGCCGACCCTCTAAAACATTATATGCGAGAGCCTAACAAGTGAGCTGACCCTCTAAAACATTATATGCGAGGGCCTGCAAGTGAGATGACCCTCTAAAAGATTGTAGGTGAGGGCCTGCTGAGGAGCCGACCCTCTAAAACATTATATGCGAGGGCCTGCAAGAGAGCTGACTTTCTAAAAGATTGTAGGTGGGGGCCTGCTGGTGAGCTGACCATCTAAAACATTAAATGCGAGGCCCTGCAGGTGAGCTGACCCTCTAAAAGATTGTAGGTGAGGGCCTGCTGGTGAGTTGACCCTCTAAAACATTATATGCGAGGGCCTGCAGGTGCGCTGACCCTCTAAAAGATTGTAGGTGAGGGCCTGCAGGTCAGCCGACCCTCTAAAACATTATATGCGAGGGTCTGCAAGTGAGCTGACCCTCTAAAAGATTGTAGGTGGGAGCCTGCTGGTGAGCTGACCATCTAAAACATTATATGCGAGGGCCTGCAGGTGAGCTGACCCTCTAAATGATTGTAGGTGAGGGCCTGCTGGTGAGCTGATCCTCTAAAACAATACATGCGAGGGTCTGCAGGTGAACTGACCCTCTAAAAGATTTTAGGTGGGGGCCTGCTGGTGAGCTGACCCTCTCAAACATTATATGTGAGGGCCTGCAGGTGAGCTGACCCTCTAAAGGATTGTTGGGGAGGGCCTGCTGGTGAGTCGACCCTCTAAAACATTATATGCGAGGGCCTGCAAGTGAGCTGACCCTCTAAAAGATCGTAGGTGGGGGCCTGCTGGTGAGTCGACCCTCTAAAACATTAAATGTGAGGGCCTGCAGGTGAGCTGACCCTCTAAAACAGGGGTACTCAACTGGCGGACCGCGGTCCAAATATGGACCGCGGCCGCCAGTTGTCCGGACCCCGGCCATCCTGCAGAGCGCTCCTCCTCTCCTGCACACTGTACCGTGCAGGAGGAGGAGCTTACCGGCGCACTTCCGCCTGTCCCACAGCGCAGTGAGACAGGGCTCCCTCCACATGTAGCGCTCCTCCTCCTGCACACTCTGGCACGTGCAGGGGGAGGAGCTTACCGGCGCACTTCTTCCTGCCCCAGGGGCGCAGTGAGAGACGGCTCCCTCAACATGCAGGCACCAGCACTTTCATCCGGCACCTGCAGGTGGAGGGAGCTTTCTCCCTCAGTGCGCTCACAGGTCCCTCCTCCACTGCAGCAGCGGCAGCACATAAGGGAGCTTCAAGCTCCAAAGGACACTTACGTGCTGCTGGAGAGGGGAGGGACATCACCACTGCCACCAATGATAAAAAATTTCACATTTGGGAAGGAAGGGGGGCGTGGAGAGGGCAACAGAGAGGCGGGAACACGTCACTGACTGCAGGAAAGGACTCCAGTCAGTGTCGTGTTCCCATCTCTCCTGGGCCATCTTCTTTAGGTAACCTGATTAAATAAAGTGATAAAGCCCCATCAAACCATGATAGTTTTGTTCCGCATCCAATTCCCATTATTGGGGCATTGGATGCGGACCCCTTAGTTTCAATGGAGCGGAAAAAGATGCAGACAGCACACAGCGTGCTTTCTGCATCTCTTGTGGCCCCATTGTAATTAAGGGGCCGCATCCAATCCCCCAATAATGGGAATTGGATGCGGAACAAAACTATCATATGTCTGTTCTGTGGCTTGGGTTGCCACCCGGCCAGTAGTTCACCAGCAAGGCTGGTATTTTAGTTCCCTTGCCGGTGCCAGAATTTTCCTGTAAGGACTGTTAGGGTACTTTCACACTTGCGGCAGGCGGATCCGACAGGCTGTTCACCCTGTCAGATCCGTCCTGCCGCTATTTCGCCAGACTGCCACTCCCCATTGACTATAGCAGGAGTGGAGCTACGGCGCAGCATGGCAGTGCACAGCGTGAGGCCGCCAGACGGAAAAGTCGGACATGTAGTACTTTTAGTCTGGCGGCCTCTCACCGTGCTGCGCCGTAGATTTGCCCCCATCCCCATTATAGTCGATGGGCACAGAGCAGCGGCACGGCGAAGTAGTGGCAAGATGGATCTGACAGGGTGAGCAGCCTGTCGGATCCGTCCTGCTGCAAGTGTGAAAGTACCCTTACTAATGAGCGCTTCCATCATGGAACGCCCATTAGTACAGCATTTACCTCCACCGCTACTTGTGCTAGTAAAAAAATTAATAAAATGACGGTACCTCAACCTCCATTTGCTCACGCTGTGGAGAACACTCCCTGCTGACTAGAAGCTCAGGACAGGACCTACAAGACATCATCACGTTGGAGCACCGGTCCTGAGCTTGCAGTCAGCAGCGAATGTTCACCGCAGCCAGGTAAATGCTAATTATTTTTAATTTTTTTTGCAAAAGCAGAGAAGGGGGGCACTAATTGGGGCATTACTCTTACTGGGGCACTAATGTGGCCATTACTAATTTTGGGACTTACCCGGGGCGCTCCACTATAACGTCAGAGCGCCCCACGCGCATGGATCACATGATCGCATGGCATCTTTACTGTTGGCGTTCAGCTCGGACCTTCACCTGACTGCAGACCCAGGTATGTGGACCTTTAATAAAACTAGTTGAGTACCCCTGCTCTAAAAGATTGTAGGTGAGGGCCTGCTGGTGAGATGACCCTCTA
Organism: Bufo bufo; assembly: GCF_905171765.1. Taxonomy (NCBI): domain Eukaryota; kingdom Metazoa; phylum Chordata; class Amphibia; order Anura; family Bufonidae; genus Bufo; species Bufo bufo. Next base: position 118,689,856 of record NC_053398.1, on the reverse strand, counting down.
AAACATTATATGTGAGAGCCTGCAGGTGAGCTGACCCTCTAAAACATTGTAGGCAGGCTCGGATACAGGAGATGTAGTGCAGGTAATGTCGCTGCCATCAGCAGCGAAAAAATTTGACTGAATGTCACTGATATTTTGGATGCGCAAACGTTATACAGGAGATGTAGTGCAGGTAATGTCTCTGTGACAAGCGGCTAATAAAAAATTACAGGGAATGTTACAGCTATTTGGGATGTGCAAATGTTTTACAGGAGATGTAGCGCAGGTAATGTTAAATGTGCAGTTAAAGGTTGCCCATTTCGCATAACAGGGTTAAGAAGTAACATTTCCAACCTTTTGACTCTCCATCTGATGTGTACAACTCCCACCATGCTATGTCAGCTATATGATGTCAGTTCCAAAACAGCTGGAAAGCAAAAGTTGGAGGTTGAAAAGCGCTGTTCTGGAGCGACCCATGACCACGATGTGCTCTTCCTGTCACAAGCAGGAAGGTACAAAGCTTATATAGGACTCTGCATCCCATATCTCAGCTTCTTGGGCTCTTTGAAAAATTACAAACGTGGGAAAGAGAAATTGGGTGAAATGGAACGCACCAAACTTATCCAGAACGAATACTGAATATATTTCGTTTTGCACGTAGACCAGTAGTAATCTAGGTCAAAAAGTCTAAAAAACATGAAGACAAAAAAAAAAAGGGAAAGTTTTATTATTTTGTTTCCCTTCAGATTATATAGACTAAACTGCTGCCATCAGTAGGAACTTCATTTAGGGTTATAATTAGGGTTTTGCATTAAATCAGGACAGTTAAGTACGTCTGGCCCGAAGACATAAATGAGAACCAGACACTTGGCTCCTCACATTGGCATTGGTTTTAAGCAGAAAATTCAGCAGTGCTCGTGCAGCGTAGAAGCGAGTGCGCTCATTAAGTGGAAATGAAGCCCTTTGTGCCAAGAACGTGTGAGCAGAGGGCTCTGTCGATGCGTCGGACCCCCCTCAGATCCATGTGTTATTGGTTAGGTGAGCTTTGCAGCAAAAGGTAGCAAGAAACGCTCATGGCTGATTTAATACTTGTCAACATGTCTCATAAACAGAGCATCAATCTAAGGCGCTAAACACAGGCTGGATGTTCCCGAGCCTCGCTCGCTTTATCCACTTCTCGGGCTTGTGGTGATGTGTACAAAAAGTTAATAGCACAGTATGAGATGGGTCTGGATTAAAAATTACATTTTTTGAGCACGGCAGACATTTTCCAAAAAGGTCATGCTGAATATAAGATTTCTTCTGCTCAGGGTCACTAGAAAAAAAAGAATTACACATATAAAAAAAAATGTTTTAAATCATATCAGAAAAATGCTACAAAAAAAATTAATTTGGGTATTTTTGCTTTGAGTGGTACAAATGGAAACAAGCAAGAGCCAAGTTTGCCATTGCAAAACTTAAGTCAATATTAAAAATTTTCAAGGGACTGCAAGTAATTTTTTTTAAACTTTTTTTTTTCATTTTAAAGGGGTTGTCTCACTTCAGCAAGTGGCATGTATTATATAGAGAAAGCTAATACAAGCCACTCACTAATGTATTGTTTTTAGCCATATTGCTTCCTTTGCTGGCTGGATTCATTTTTCCATCACATTATACCACATTTGTTTCCATGGTTACGACCACCCTGCAGTCCAGCATTGGTGGCCATGCTTTCACACGATTGGAAAAAGCACCAGCCTATGCGCACTCCCACGGTCCCGGCCACCAGAAAGGATGTTACTTTTTCCTATAGTGTGCAAGTACGACCACTGCTGCTGGATTGCAGGGTGGTCGTAACCATGGAAATGAGCAGTGTATAAAGTGATGGAAAAATGAATCCAGTCAGCAAAGGAGACAATATGGACAATCTCAATACATTAGTAACTACCTTGTATTAGCTTTCTCTACATGATAAATGCCACTTGCCGAAGTGAGACAACCCCTTTAAAATGAAAAAAAAAAGTTTTAAAAAAATTACTTGCAACCCCTTTAACTCCAGCCCACTGTACCTGTTGAAAACAATTATCCTTATCTGCTCCATTCTAGGTGCCTGGCTGTAACTCCAGATGGATGGGGTCACATGCCTGCTGAAGCCAATGGTTGGCCTCAACGATGAAATGTTCCTGCTGGGTCACGTGCTTTTTTTAAGCAAAATAGTGGAAACCTCTTTTGACTTTTTCCTCTTATAGAGAAGTCTATGAGAAAACACATAAAAAAATGCCACAAGCAGAGCACAAACAAAACTGTAGCAATGATGTTTGTAGGGAGTTTTATAATTTCGGATGACAAACATAACATCTGAATGCAGAATCTTTTGAGACCGCTCCCCAAAAATATTAACAAATAATGCAGCATTTAAAATAAAAAAAGAGCACTGAGGCCAGATTCGCACGAGTGTGTTCAGTCTTGGAAATGTGAGAATGACAGATGTATTTCCCAGACCACTGTTCATCTGACCTGAACTCCCTGTATCATAATGATCTATGTTTCTGTTAATCACTGTCTGACCATCTACTGTCCTGTGCTCACATAATGCAGTGAGTACGGGGCAGCAGACCGGAGGTCAGGCTGGAGCGCAAAGCATCCTAGATCAGTATGATAAATCATCTCAGCACCCCTTTAAAACATACCAACAGAAAAAAGCTAAAAAAGCTAATGAGTCCGTTTTAATTTCCATAAAAATAAAATTTTATTTAAAATCAACCCTCTTAAACCAGGCATACTATCTTGAAGGATTTATCCTGCTGAATAAAATGATGCCTTTTTTGTGAAAATTGGTTGTGGGGTTCCTGAGAAAAAACACATTTTATGAGGGTTTCAGTGCACCAAGGGGCGGGGCCTGAACCTCAACTCCCCATCCTTCCAGTTCCTGTCACGCCCCTTGGTGCACTGAACTCCTCATTTGCATAAAAAATAAAAGTCTTATTTTCTCAGGAACGACGCAACCGATTTTCACAAGACAGGTGTCATTTTACTCAGCAGGATCAAGCCTACAAGACGCTATGCATGATTTAATAAGGTTTGGTATAGACTGGTGAGAAAAGTACAGCACTCAACAATTTCCACCAGCCCCATAGATTTTGAAATAATGGCAGTGCTTGTGCTCATCTCTCACTCCAGTCAATGAGAAGGAACTTGGGCTCCCAAATAAAGGGGCAAAACACAGGGAACTGAATATTCTGTTGAGCCCCCACCAAGGATAAGGGATGCTTTCAAAATAGCTCCATTTTCTTAGCATTGGTTAACGTTCCTCTTCGTTCTGGCCTTGAAGGTCCTCACCCATTCTTTGCATCATTTGTTAACTCATTCTTCAAATTGTGGCAGCTAGAGATGAGCGAATCGAATCCACCAAAGTGGAATTCAATCTGAATTTCAGGATCAATTCGATTCGCCGCGAAGCCTAATTTCCTCGTGCTTCGTGGTAGCGAATCGATTTAACCTGAACTAGTATAAAAAACTAAAAAAATCATACTTACCTCCTCCATTTGCTCGTGACGGGCCGGCTGGAGCCATCTTGATTGAAGATCTCGGCCGAAATCCTGTGCGTGGTGACGTATGACGTCACCACACCAGCCGTCCAGATCTTCAAGCAAGATGGCGGCGGCCGGACCGGCGCGAGCAAATGGAGGCGGTAAGTTTGATTTACTTTATGTTCATCTTACACTGTTTTTACACTCAGATGCAGCGATCATGTATGAACGCGGCATCTGAGGGGTACAATGATGGGGACGGCGCTATCGCTATTGTCATTGCACCCACCACTTACAAAAAAATGCACTTCGTGACTAACTCACAAAGCAAATTTTTTTGTAAAATTCGGCAAAGCAGATGAATTGAATTTTCTAAAACTTCGATCATCTCTAATGGCAGCTATGGTGAGGCTGGTGGGGCATGTGCCACAGGTTCTGGGTATCAATTGGGCAACAAGCCCCCTTCCTTTGCTAGGCTTTTTACAGAGATAGAGCGGCGAATTGAATTCAGCCTCCATTGCTTGTTGGCTAACATTTTAAAAAGATGGGCACTTGAACTTCCCTGAGAAGAAAGGAACTTGACCATTGACGCTCTTTCGGCTCATGTGGCTGCTATGGACCCACCCGTATATTGGGTTCACCCTGACATCTCCAGCAATCAGTTAAAGTTGGAAGACATCTGGAATATTAAAGTTCTTAAATGAGTGACAATATTAAATTAAAAACTTGCAAAGTTTGTCAGGTCATGCATTGTGCTTCCCAAAGGAGGCCCCGGCATCTCACCAGGGCAGATAACACGCTGCCTTAAGAGTTGAACAAGTAAGATTATAAATAACTTTTGAAGAAAGCAATTATGATTTTATTACATCTCCTGTGCTGGTGATTAATGCTGGAGGCCCCGGGGAAAATGCATCCTATCATTTGAGCAGTATACACTGTAATTATGCATACCTCTCCAGGTACTGTAATATGGGGCCCCGAACATAACACTGCCTGCAACAGGGAGCACGGCAATTGTGCAGCACACAGATGTGTTATCATAGAAATGAGATGGCCCCGGCATGAGAGTGGCACCAATAAATCTCTGGCTCTGATGGTGTACAAGATGTATCTCCGGCAGATCTAAACAGCCGCTCAATCTTCCCTACAAACTGTTTGTATTGCCAAGCACCCTATAATAATACATGCTTCACAGAGCCGCCATGGACGCCGGATTAATGGCTTCTGTTTTCCTACAGGTCATTTCAGAAACAGTCATTTAAATGATCTCTGCCAGTCACAAAGGTAAACTACCACCTCACAATGATAGATAGATAGATAGATAGATAGATAGATAGATAGATAGATAGATAGATAGATAGATAGATATGAGATAGATAGATAGATAGATAAATAGATAGATTAGATAGATGATAGATAGACAGATAGTAGATAAATGAATAGATAGATAGATAATAGATAGATCAATAGATAGGAGATAGATAATAGATAGATAGATAGATAGATAGATAGATAGATAGATAGATATAAGATAGATGGATAGATAGATTAGTTAGATGATAGACAGAGAAACTCCCCAATCCAAGAGACCGACAGATCCTGAGCCGGTACAGACTGAGCGCCCACAGCCTGCTCATTGAATCTGTCACTGACAAAGGTACAAGCCCAGGGAGAGCAGACTGTGCCAGCAGTGCGACCAGGAGGCCATGGAGGATGAGGCTAATTTCCTGCTGCGGTGCCCCAAATACTCAGCAGTGAGGGAGACTCACTGCAGGAGACTGTCTGATCTCTGCCCAGACTTCACCTCCATGGAGGAGGAGGAGAGACTCTCCATACTGCTGGGGGAAGAGGAGAACACAGCGGCCATAGCAGCACAATATATTACTGCCTGCCATGGACTGAGAGGAGCCTGATATACCATGGACTCCTATATTCCCGCCCTGTATATGTCCCCACCCCCCAACCCTACCCAATTATTTCCCACTTGCTTTGGCAATGCTAAAATGTATTTAGTCCTGCCAATAAAGCTGATTTGATTTGACAGATAGTAGATAAATAGATAGATAGATAGATAGATAGATAGGAGATTGATAGATAGATAATAGATAGATAGATAGATAGATATAAGATAGATAAATAAATAGATAGATAGATAGATAGATATGAGATAGATAGATAGATAGATAGATAGATAGATAGATGATAGATAGATAGATAGATAGATAGATAGATAGATAGATAGATAGATAGATAATAGATACTCAGCAGTGAGGGACGCTGACTTCAGGAGACTGTCTGATCTCTGCCCAGACTTCACCTCCATGGAGGAGGAAGAGAGACTCTCCATACTGCTGGGGGAAGAGGAGAACACAGCGGCCATAGCAGCACAATATATTACTGCCTGCCATGGACTGAGAGGAGCCTGATATACCATGGACTTCTATACCTCCACCCTGTATATGTCCCCATCCCCCAACCCTACCCAATTATTTCCCACTTGCTTTGGCAATGCTAAAATGTATTTAGTCCTGACAATAAAGCTGATTTGATTTGATTTGACAGATTGCAGATAGATAAATAGATAGATAGATAGATAGATAGATAGATAGATAGATAGATACAGAAATAAAAAATGACAGAAAGAAAAGAATGATAGAAGATACAGATTTATTTTATTTTTATTTATTATACTCACATATAGCGCTGACATATTCCGCAGCGCCTTACAGACATCACGCTGTCCCCAATGGGACTCACAATCTAAGTTCCCTATGGTATGTCTATGGACAGACAGACAGACCGATAGATAAATACCCACAAATCTCCATCTGCATGATAGAGTCTGTAATGAATGTCTCTGTTCTGGAGATGTCTTTGTTCTCCGCACTCGGCAGCATATCAGCTTCACTCATCTGTCATTTTGATAAGACAGTAAAACAGGTATTGGATCCAGGAAAACCGCGTTATCCTTCCATCTCGCTGATGCCTGTGATGTTGGTCCTGAGATTAAGGCCTCCTGCACACAAACGTTTTTTTTTTCCTGTTTACATTCCGTTTTTTTGCGTTCCGTATGCAGAACCATTAATTTCAACGATCCGCAAAAGAAAACGGACAAGGACAGTACTGTTCTATTAGGGGTCTAGATGTTCCGTTCCGCAAAAAACAGAATGCACACGGGTCTCATCCGTGTTTTTTGCGGATCTGTTTTTTGCGGACCGCAAAATACTGAAAAAGATATACGGTCGTGTGCAAGAGGCCTAACACTGTAACATCACAGGCTAGAACAGCACTGAATCTGCAAGGATTGATAAATGGTAAATTGGTAAATAGCAGCACCATCATGTCTTCTCCTGACCCTACAAGGGCCTGCACTCGACTCTCCTTGACTCCAGAGGAGCCTTCCCCTGATACCTCACATCTGGTCCTTGGTGGCTCTTGCTCCAGATCATAAACCCTATAATCAAACGGTTAGTTGACAATAATTGTAGGGAAGATAGTGACATCTTCATCATTATGTCTCCCAGCAGAGATCATTAGCTACAATCTCACCTGAGAATCAATGTTGTCTCCTGACACATGAGGTTGTTTGTGAGGTGGTTAAAAAATATGAAAGATGACAAGTTCCAGAGATGTCAATGTTCCTATGAATATTAGGAATAAAAAATATGTTTGTATGTATTAGGCCGGTTTTTATTATTGTCTTATTTATCGTTCAGAAAAATGATACATTTGCATTTATTATACATAAAATTGACATGAAATAATTCATTTTCTATTTTGTTCATTTAAATTCTTTTTTTTTTATAATAAAATCATACCATTTTCAAGTATTTTTCTAACGATTTTATATAAAATATTATTATTATTATTCTTTTTCAAATATGTTTTTATTTATTTCACATGAATATTATGAATAAGAAATATGTTGGTTTTTATTACTGTTTTATTTATCATTTAGAAAAATGATACATTTGCAATTGTTTTATTTCTTATATACATAAAATTGAGTTTATTCTCTATTTTGTTCACTGAAATTGTTTTATGATATAAACCATATATTTTCAAATATTTTGCTAATGTTTTCACTCAATATATTTAATATTATTGTTATTATTATTTATTATCATTATTATTATTTATGTTGCATTTTTATTTAATGACTACTAAAAATATCCTAATTTCAGGACCTATTTCCAGATCCTTGAATTCCCAGTCATCTTCAATGCAAACCCTCTAATTAGTCCCAGCAGAATCTAGTTGTGTATATGTTTCATGATACCTGTCACTGTTCTTTTGTGTGTCACAGAGTTAAAAGGCAATCTTTGAAAAAACAGTCATCAAGCCACTTTCAAGAGGGGGGGGGGGCTTGCTTAAGAGCCCCTCTACTAGCCTGGCGGAGAGCCCTAGAAAAAATTGACTCTTTGTAATGTATGGTCCCTTTCATTTGAATATTTATCATGTAATACTAGATTTCCCCTGTAGTGGCCACTATAAGGAAAATATGAGGAGGCCTATAGCTTCTCCCATTGATATCATGGTGGCCCATACTTGCAGTGGCCCATACAGCAGTGACATTTTGTATAGGCCGCATCCCAAAATGTTCCCAGCTTAATGATTTGAATTACTAGCCGAACATATGAACCCCATCATGACACCCCATTACAAATTTTCCCGTATTAAGGCCACTACTATTTGTTTTATTTGCATTGTTACCCCAGAATAAATCACAGAATAGATATAAACGCCAGACCAGATCCAATTAATACAGAATCTAGACCCCAAAATAAATACAGACCCCAGACCAGACATGAACATAAATTCAAATCCCAGAATACAGACCCCAGACCAGATAGAGACCCAAGATCAGAGGCTCAAAGTGAAAAAGATAGACTCTAACATCAATTCAGTCAACAGAATACACATCCAATAAATGCAGACCTCATTTCAGATCATAAAATAAATGCAAACGAGACCCCAGACCAGACCTAAGGTAAATTTAGGTCCTAGACTAAACCCTAAAATAAATACAGGCACCATGTAAGATAAAAAAATATATATACATATGTGAATACAGATCCAAAAGTGTTTTCTAATTTAAGTGCAGACTCCCAAGTTACTCACCAATTCCTACTAATAAAGCATGAAGTACACTTCACTCCTAGACACCACCACGCACAATGCCCTGTGGAAGAAAGTACTCATAAGTCCTGAGCACCATCTCACTCCTCCCGGCAGGTATGGCCTTCAGAACGCTCGCCTGCTCTTCCCTGCTAGGTCCTGCTGCTGGAGCAGTGCTGCTATATCTACTCCATGCAGGCTCAGGCTAGCTCTGCCTCCTACTGCCCAAAGGTCATAAATGTTTCCTCTGTCTTTTAATGGGCCAGCATTTGCCCTATGACTGACCACCTCAGGTTATTTAAGGCCCATTTTGCCTGTGGGAGGGTGCCTGAGCAATAGGTTCTAGTTTGCTAGTTTCATGCAAAGGTTACCATTGTCCTGTTTACCTTCCTGTGTACCGATCTCTTCCTGCTTCTGGACATAACTTTTCATTGCCTGACCTCTGCCTTTTCCTCATTTTGATCCTGTTGATTTTTTGTACTCTCGCTGCCCTGACCTTGGTTTGTTTTCTGACTGCAGTTTTGCCTGATCCCTCAGCGCTCCAAACTGGTGAGTCTCACTCCTGTGGATCAGACAACCACTAAACAGAGACTACTACTGCAAGAGGTAGCAGCCTGGTGGTTACCCTGCAGCGGAGTCCAGATCCATCCATAGGGTTTAAAGGGTGAAGTCCTGGGGAGCCACTTAGATAATGTGCCAGAGGAATAATTTAATCTGTTCAGTGGCACATTGGCTTCTGTAACAAGGATGTGGTGCCCATGGAACTAGCGTACTCTTCTCGGGAGTCCTATAGCCACAGAAACCTTTGGTATGAGTCTAAACCAACAAGCAAATCACAATTATCCAAACGTACACAAATGATACACAATTATTAATAGTGTTGAGCCAATCGAAGTATCAAAAGTGGAGTTCGATCTGAATTTCAGGGAAAATTTGATTTGCCGCAAAGCCGAATTTCCTCGTGCTTTGTGGTAATGAATCAATGTTCTCTGAAATGGGGAAACAACAACAAAAAAAAAATAATTCACCTATCGCATAGGGGCTGCCGTGGCCATCTTAATTGAAGATCCAGTGATGTCATCACTTACCATGCAGGATTTTTGCAGTGGATCTTCAATCAAGATGGCCGTGGCATCCTCTACATGATCAAATGGATAAGGTGAGTGTTATTTTTTTCTCTCACCGGATTAACCCCAGAAAGCCACAATGTGCATCTCAGATTCTCAGATGCCGTGATCAGCGATGAACCCCGCATCTGAGGGGTTCAATAACGGGGGGGGGGGGGGGGGGGGTTGGGGACATGCAATTGCCGTTCCCTGTCATGCGCCTTGTGATGAAGTAATTTGTCACAAAGCAAATTTTTTTGTAAAAGTTGGCGAACCAGCCGAATCGAATTTTCAAGAACTTTGCTCGTCTCTAATTATTAACATGAGCCCGATTTTATCTTCAATTTTTGTTTTAAGCTTTTGGCTGGAGATAGATTTCACATTGAAGAATCTGACACTGGTCATTTCATGTCCTAAATTAGACACTAGTTTGGAACCAGCTAGCAATATTAACGCAGTTCCAATGGAATTGATTTACGTGCAGCTTTAAATTTCTTTGTTGTATTGATTTTTCGGTAACACCAAAAAAAAATGTCAATCTAATAAAGTAATTTAATTCCTTCACATTCAGAGAGATTAGCAGCATCAATTCCACAAATAGCTTGGTTGTGGAGGGGGGGGCATCTTACACTCTTAACTTCCCTGTGAATCAAGCTGAATTATATCTGAAACGGCAGCAATTTCCTCTGGAGAGGCAACTGAGATTTCAGGCACTTACAGTACAGCGAGGATCTTAAAACTGTCAAGGATGCAGGATATCTTCCTGAATGTTGAGAGTCAGAAGAGGATTTCTGTTCAGTGCTTTGGATTAGTTTATGAGCACTAGAAACCCACATTTACGTGGTAGGCTATATTACCGACACTCGCAAATAGCACAATAGCAAAATAGCAATAATAATTATACACACCTGTAAAGGGTCAAAGCAATTTTAAAGAGGACTTATATCTAAAAATGTTATGGCATATTGCTAGAATAATCCATAAATGGATGTACGAGGGATACAGCTTCCAGATGATCCATTGAAGGGAGTGGAAGAGCTATAGCTATAGCCACTTAGATAATGTCCCAGAGGAGTAGCCCCAAGCCAAATTTGTTCAGTGGCACCGCAGATCCACATTCGCTTCTGTAACAAGGATGTGGTGCCCAACCGTGAGACTAGCCTACTTGGTTTGTGTACCATCTTATATACCCAAGAGAGTTGGAAATAGTGCAATAGGGGGTACACTAACCTGACAAAGTTGCGCTAACCCTAGATACAACACTCTACACCATTTCAACTAATGATGATCTGCCACCAATCGGTGGAGAAGAATCCTATCCAAGTCTAATTGAAGACTAGAGAAGAAAAGGAAAGGGCCGGTGACGGGGTGTTGTCGGGTTTGAGACTGGATGCTAGGAGAGGTCCGTGTGGAGTATTAGGATATTTTTAAAATTAAATATTAAAGGTTACGTTTTGTGACAATTACCCCTTTGGATTAGCAACAGTAATTGGCCAGAGATTGACCTCCCCTATATTCAGGATGAAGAGTTCTAGTGTTAGTAAGTACTAGGATCACTATCTGGACCACAGACAGTGAACCCCAAAACTGCAACTAGTCTTCCAACACCACTTTGGGTGTTAGGAATCTAAGTTACCCTAGGTTCCTTGCCAACTCCCGTTGCAAGGCCCAATAGACTTTGCTTCTAGAGGCCCAGGATATGACTGCAGAGCTGGTAAAAGAAAACTGGTGCGGGCCACTAATGGCAAAAATTTGATAATGATCAGGGAAGTACAAAGAGAAATCAGCAAGCAAGGTCCACACCAAGAGTTACAGACACACTCATTGCAGTAAACAAGGCATTAATCCAGAGACAGACCAAGGTTAGTTACCAGGAGACTCAATATAAGAAAGAACAGCTGCCAAAGGGTTATTCCAGAAACAAGCCAGAATTCAGTTCAACAGAAAATTCAATAAGATATAACACACAGTACAAAGCGCTGATGCAAACAAAATCACAGGCAAGCCAGTCAGGGATCAGCTGTCTTGAATCCCCTTGCTAGCTCTGGAACTGGACAAAAGGTCAAAAGCCTGATTGGCTTGGCTTTCGATCAAATGCATAGTAGTTTGGCTGGATGAATTCCTGACAGCTTGTTATTTCTTGATCAAATTCTTCTGTTCTGGAGCACATGGAACCAGGGCCTAGCTATAGGGGGTATATAGGAAGTTGCCATATCTAGGGTCTGGTGCCTGAAGGATACCAAACTCACTTTGTCATATGAGACTTGACAGCGGCGAATCAATGGATGTCGTATATCTGGACTTCTCCAAAGCATTTGACACTGTACCACATAAAAGGTTAGTATATAAAATGAGAATGCTCGGACTGGGAGAAAACATCTGTATGTGGGTAAGTAACTGGCTGAGGGATAGAAAACAGAGGGTGGTTATTAATGGTACACACTCAGATTGGGTCACTGTCACTAGTGGAGTACCTCAGGGGTCACTATTCTCTTCAATATATTTATTAATGATCTTGTAGAAGGCTTGCACAGTAAAGTATCAATTTTCGCAGATGACACTAAACTGTGTAAAGTAATTAACACTGAAGAGGACAGTATACTGCTACAGAGGGATCTGGATAGATTGGAGGCTTGGGCAGATAAGTGACAGATGAGGTTTAACACTGACAAATGTAAGGTTATGCACATGGGAAGGAAAAATGCAAGTCACCCGTACATACTAAATGGTAAAATACTGGGTAACACTGACATGGAAAAGGACCTAGGAATTTTCATAAACAGCAAACTAAGCTGCAAAAACCAGTGTCAGGCAGCTGCTGCCAAGGCCAATAAGATAATGGTTTGCATCAGAAGGGGCATAGATGCCCGTGATAAGAACATAGTCCTACCACTTTACAAATCGCTAGTCAGACCACACATGGAGTACTGTGTGCAGTTCTGGGCTCCTGTGAACAAGGCAGACATAGCAGAGCTAGAGAGGGTCCAGAGGAGGGCAACTAAAGTAATAACTGGAATGGGGAAACTACAGTACCTTGAAAGATTATCAAAATTAGGGTTATTCACTTTAGAAAACAGACAACTGAGGGGAGATCTAAGTACTATGTATAAATATATCAGGGGTCAGTACAGAGATCTCTCCCATCGCCTACTTGTGTTGTCCCGTCGTCTATTAATTCGGACCTGCCTACAAAATGATGCCACTTTTTTATTTTATTTTTCCAGAGCCACTTTAAAGAGTAATTACACTTTTTTAGAATTTTTGATATGTCATAGGGACATATCAAAAGTGTTGATCGGCGGTCAGAGCTGATCAACACCTATGACATATCAAAAATTCTAAAAAAAAGTGTAATTACGCTTTAAGTTCCCGGTCCACCCCTCAGTGAGGCAGTTTGATGTGCTAAAAGTCCATACAAAGAAGGAAGTTAAAGAGTCAGGACAGGAAGTAAATGACATGGACTTCAAAAAATTATATCTAGAAAACCAACCCCTGTCCGTAAAAAAATAAAATAAAATAAAAAATTACACATAAATTACAAATAATATTCACACATAAGCTTTTAATGTGTGATTTTAAAAAATAGTGGTGTCCCTTTAATGACTTTTTATTGCTATCTTGTATAGTCTGCATTTTCTATTACCGACTATAATTAGCCTTTTACTATTTCCACTACTGTACATACTTCTAGTAAAGTCATTTTTGCTTTAAATGCTGCTTTACATTAAAAGTAAAACCTGGTTTTTTGCTTCTCTCGTTGAGGACAGTTGTAAAGTTTTTTCTGATTTTTCTTGTACAATTTTCATTGTGGTGGCCATGCCAGCAGTGACTGCTCGTAGAAGTCCAGGCGTAGTTTATCATTCGTTACAAATACCCGGCTCGTAACATTAAATTCGTGTGTGCTTTACGCAAATCCAGAAAAAGCTCTTGGAAATCAAAATCTGAATCCACGCATTAGCCGTAATAACATTACATTTCATGGCTGTGAAGCGATGGGTTTCTACGTCCTGGGGAGTGTGGTTGATGGAGTAACTGTCCCCTTTATACCGAGGCTTCAGATGGAAGATACCTGTCATAATAAGGAATGACTAAATGACTCTAATCGTACATTGATATCATAACACATATACAGCGCCTCCTGCTATAATTAAAGGCTATCTGTGTCATCCCTTCCAGCTAAATCTCTTCAACTCACTCAGGATTTTAAGAGGAAACCTTGCATATCGTTTTTTTCATGGAATGGACTCATTTCAATATTTCACTCGTTCTAAACTCTTCACAATGAAATGTGTCAAGATCTTCAGGATGGGTCAGCAATATCAGATTGGTAGTGATCAGCTGTTTAACTGCGGCCTCCTTACATCCTATTAAGCACAGCGCCATCCATTGTATAGTGGCCGTGCTTGGTATTGCAGCCCAGGCCCGTTAATTTGAATGAGTTGCGCCTAGACCATGTGACCGACGAACGTGACGTCACTGGCCCAGGAAGAGGATGTGGTGCTTACTGGCCTCTTTAAACAGCCGATCGATGGGGGTGTCGGGAGTTGGACCCCTACTGATCGGAAATTGATGACCTGTCCTCAGGATAACCTGTCACTATTCTGCCCCCCCGGAAAACATCTTTAACCTCGTACCCTACCCTGTGGATAATAGTCTGATTGGCGGGTGTCTCCAGGTGTGAATGGAGCACTAGTCGTGCAGAGCTCGGATTCACTTCGGCAGTCCTATAGGAATGAATAGAACAGAACTCTTACACCATTTAAAGTGACTGTAACCATTAAGAGGGTTATGCCTTGTGAGAGAAAATAAATAATTCCTGATTGCACCAAAAAAATGTTAGGAGTGAATGTTTTAGCTGACAACTATTTTTTTTATATGTGATACCTCTACTATATTTACCATTAGGTGGAGGTTCACGGAGGGCAAGGAGTATGATGAAGAATGTTTTCCACAGGGGGATTTGCCCCCAATGTATAAAGGAACAGATGTGAAATGTTATGGAAGGTGGCTTACCTGGAATAGAGCCTTGGCCCTATATAATAAAAGGTGTGCCATGATGGGGGTGTCAGTCTAGTGGAGACTGGAGAAGAGAATGGAGATGAAGCAAATAAAAGGGACATCAATTAGAGAAGTGACCAAGACATGGGGCAGGAGAAGGGAGCCAAGTCTGTGCGATCCACTAACCAGCTGCGTCCATTCAGCATGGTCCTCTCCATCGCTTCTGCCTCTTCTTGGTGCTTCACCTGGACAGCTTGTCGGTGGAGATATCATCTGCTGGCAAGACTTACAGTGGGCCAGCAGAAGAACAACCGGGGGACTTTTTTTCCACTCATGGAAATCTCTGAAATTATATTAGAGAATATAGAATAATATAATCTTCTAGAAATGCTTCTTTAACCTTTTAACAACTGACCCTAAGTGTTTTTTACGGTGATCGCTAAGGGGCTTTTTTTCTGCAGCACCATAAAAAGACAGACGGCATCCAGTAGAGATGGGAATGCTTGGTCTCTGCCTGTACGGGTGTAACTGGCACTGCCATGAAGGCTTTGACGTACTGTAAGTTATGCCCTCCAACTGTGTTTTCTAACCATCTGGAGGATATTTAGTAACAAATAAATAAACACATAAATAAAACAAATAAATATTATAATTAAAATAATGATAACATCCCCCCGAAATACAAACCTAGGCACAAATATACATTCTGCTTTAGGATTTCTCTATGTATGAAGAGGACCCGTCCCCTCTACTGATATGTCTGGTTTGGTAACTACTTGTATTCCCCGTGTAATATCAATTGTGGAGCGTCTCTTTACATAACTCTAGGTTGTGCCATTTCTCTATTATTCCTACTAGAAGTTTATGAATGAATTACTACCAGTCCACAATAAAATTCCGACTGTTACAAGTTGGCGGTGTGTCCCTGCACAGTCTGACACTGGTAAGGCTACTTTCACACTCTCGTTCGGGGCGGATCCGTCATGGATCTGCACAAACGCATCCGTTCAGATAATACAACCGTCTGCCTCCGTTCAGAACGGATCCGTTTGTATTATCTTTAACATAGCCAGGACGGATCCGTCTTGAACACCATTGAAAGTCAATGGGGGACGGATCAGTTTTCTATTGTGCCAGATTGTGTCAGTGAAAACGGATCCGTCCCCATTGACTTACATTGTGTGCCAGGACGGATCCGTTTGGCTCAGGCAGCGTTTTGGTGTCCACCTCCAAAGCGGAATGGAGACGGAACGGAGGCAAACTGATCCTTATCCATTCAGAATGCATTAGGGCAAAACTGATCCGCTTGTGAGAGCGCTGAACGGATCTCAGAAACGGAAACCAAAACGCCAGTGGGAAAGTAGCCTAACACTGGTTGGACAATGTCAGACTAAGCAGGGACACACCGCCAACTGGTAACATCACGTTGGAATTTTATTGCGGATTGTTGACAATTAATTTGCAATTTCAGGAAGAATAGAGGAACGGCCCAACATTGAGTTATATGAAACATGCTCTGGAATTATTATGACATGGTAGTTACTAAAACAGACACGTCAGGAGAGGGGACAGGTCATCTTAAAATGTAAGATTAATAATAATTACTGAGAAAATTGGGGTCCTAAACATCATTCGCTAATGTAAAGAGGACGGGTCACCACTGCGGACATGTCTGGTTGGGTAAATATTTTGGTTCCCCATGAAAGAACAACGACAAAGGATATGTTCACAGAGCTCTGCTTCGTACCTACAAATGGATGAATACATTGACAACTGGGCAATGGGCATTACCAGTTGGAGGGATGTCCCTACAAACACACATTGACATTGCCCAATCGGCAGGAGGGACAAGGCCTTTTCACAAGGGAAATGGATTATAATACCCAGTTGTCAATTCATTCATGTATTGTGGACCGCGGTCGTGTGAACAAACCCTTATAAGAAAGTATGTTTTTGATTTGTTTGTAAAATAATAGCCGCATCAGGAGTGATGACAGGTCCTCTTTAAAGTGGCTTTCATCGTCCAGCTTCCCCTATTAAAATCCATGGAGAGGTAGTATAAAGATGAGAATAGCCTCTTAACAGGATTATGCCTGGCATGATATAAACAATGAGAATCAGACATCATATAGGACGTGACAATCTCTTTCTAACAAAGCTAGAACCAGCCCTGGACCTCACATGGATCCAGACATCTCCTCATACATTGCTCTGCTGGACTATCTTCAGGCTGACAGCTCAGGGCGTGTCCTTTTACACAATGTGTGTCTTTTCTCAGGGGTACGTCCTTTCTGCTTAGTATTTAGTATTGAGTGAATCACCGTTTTTCTCTTCTCTTCTTTTTGGTGTTGACTCCTGGCGTCACAGGCTCTTTTCTGCGTAGCATTTTTATGTATGAATCTTTGGGGTATTTTTGATGGTACTTTCTGTGGTGGGATAAGGCTACTTTCACACTGGCGTTTTGGGGGTCCAAAGAGGATCAGTTTTGCCCTAATGCATTCTGAATTGATAAGGATCCGCTCCGAAGGCATCAGTTTGGCTCCGCTCCACCTCCATTCCGCTTTGGAGACGGACACCAAAACGCTGCCTGCAGCCTTTTGGTGTCCGCCTGACGATGCAGAGCGAAACGGATTCATCCTGACGCACAATGTAAGTCAATGGGGACGGATCTGTTTTCTCTGACACAATCTGGCACAATAGAAAACAGATCCGTCCTCCATTGACTTTCAATGCTGTTCAAGTCGGATCCGTCTTGGCTATGTTACAGATAATACAAACTGATCCGTTCATGACGGATGCAGACGGTCGTATTATCTGAACGGATCCGTCTGTGCAGATCCATGTGAAAGTAGCCTTAGAATTAAATATATAATCCATTATATGTACACTGATAATATGGATTTATAAGTTATCATTTATAGTATTTATTGGCCAATAACTCACAGTATAGAATATTATTTTTCCTTTATAATTTTAATTTTTCATATTTATCTAATATAATTATGAGTGAAATCGAGTACATTAGTTGATGACATGGTGCTTTATTAATCATGTTTATGTAGGATTTATTTTATTTATTTATTATTATTTTTTTCATAAACATTTTTTCTATTTTTTTCTATTATCCCTCTAAGGTCTTGCACTTTCAGTCATTTGGGGCGCGGGCACGTTCCATGATGAGCGCATGCACATTTTACTTTGAAAATTATTTGCTTTAAAGGGAACCTGTCACCTCCCAAAACCATCCCAAGCCGCCAGCAGCGTGTTTCTGATGATGCTTTTCTTCCTGAAGGCAGATGCAGCAAAAGTACTGAAAACTTTTGCTGCAGTACTTTTGCTGGCGGCTTGGGATGGTTTTGGGAGGTGACAGGTTCCCTTTAAATAACTAATAAATTATTGCATAATTCACACATCACGCTTTGATGCCAATCCGCGGATAATCATGAAACCTTTATTGTTATTAATTTCATTATTATAGTATATTACAAAGGATTGATTCCACATTTTAGGATTAATCATGTCCGTTTCATTATTTGCTATAAGTCATATCAGCTTTGCCATTGACTGTATTGCATTATTTTAAGGTGCGATTGCTCTCCGTATGGAACGCATGTGCATTTCCTGTTTGTGATCACACGCCTTGTGACACTTCCGGTTTGCGGCAGGCGCGGTGCACGGCCTGGGACGCCACGAGCACGCTACTGTTTCTCTTTCATACGCAGGTGATTATTCTTAATTATTAGTCATTATTAATTACATAGGTATATATAGGACACTGACACAGACCTTTACCCCTGAGGAAGCTGGACTTTACCGGCGATACGCGTGGGGCGATGCTCTATTGACTCAGGTCCATCCATATAGTCCGAGCCTTATACCTTAGTACTTCTTTCTCTTTAGGTATCATTTCATGTTATTTGATGCTACATTATTATTTATTTATTGTTGATTCTTTATTTGGTATTGCATTGTATTCCATCATGTCTCGGACTGTACATACCGTGTCCTTATTTGTGGACTTTGGTGGGTGCTGAGTTTGCGTTTTATTCTTACCAGCACATGGTGTTTTTTATTCAATTTTTAAAAAATGTAGTCTAATAAAATTGCTTTATTGATTCTATACTTTATGGATGTGCAGATTATTACTGTTCTCTGGGCCTTATGGCTTTTTTTGGGGGTATCACAGTTGACAAAATGGACTTCGATACGAATTTCAGGGAAAGTTCGATTTGCCGCGAAGCCGATTTGCCTCGCGCTTTGTGGTAACGAATCAATTTTCCCTAAAATGGCAGTAAAACGAAAAAAAAAAGTCATACTCACCAGCCCTCTGCAGCCATTTTGATTGAAGATCCTGCGGGAAATCTCGTACGTAGTGGAAGATTTCGCTCTGGATCTTCAAGCAAGATGGTCGTGGCGGGCTCTTCGCGATCAAATGCATAAGGAGAATATATATATTTTTTAAAATATTAAACCAAAAATATTTTTAACCATCACAAATTTGCCGAATCGAAGTTTTGAGAACTTTGCTCATCTCTAGTCACAGCCACTAACAGTAGAATTATGTCCGGTGGTAGATGAAGTATGGAACTGAGCATGTGCGACCACCTCAGTAGGTGGACGTGCACATTACTATACAGATTAAACACCAGGGGGCACCAATGTAACGAAGTGAATAGAATATCTCAAAACTGGAGCATTTTTGTAACAAAAAGTAAATTGGAAAAGTAACTCGTTTTTCATGTTGACTAATATTACAATAATTAAAATATTTATTTTAATATTATATTATGGTGGAGCAACACCTTTTAACCGGTTAAAGAAATCTCTGTCATTTTTTGCCGCAGCAGTGATGTCGCCCCTGACCATCCAGCCCCCCTCGTCTCTGCCCCCCCCCCCCCTCCTAATAATAGATCCAAACATAAAGGATCACTTTAAATAAAAATTGCTTTTTTTGTAATGAAATAACACTGTCCTCCACGAATAATGTTTAATCACGATCACATTAGCAGCAATTTATAAGAAAGTTCAGTAATAAAGTGGAATAGCTGTGGGGAAAAGCAGGGTAAGAATGCTGGGATTAACTGGAGCAATATAAAAAATAGATTATGTTTAATGAAAAATTTCCCAGCGTTGAACATTTTTATTATAGTTAATAACGCCAGGCTTCATTTTTGTCTGCGGTAATTGTGAGTCCTTAATAGCCGGCGCTACCATTCCTCCATTGGATATTGGCAGGCATTAATAAGCTTAATTCTCCAGCTTTAAGTTTAATGGTAGTGAAATATATAAGGTAGTTACATCTATAACAGGGAAGTAATGGCCGTATGCTTTCTGGCTCGGAAATGCTCCTTTTAGGGAGAATATAAATGGAATTGGAAAACTTTATTTAACAAGGCGAAGTTTAAAGGGGCTCTTCTGGGATTAGTAAAAAAAAAAAGGGTTTGCTCTTTTTTTCCCTAGAAACAGCACCGGTCGAATCCGATATCGCACCTCAGCTCCTTTGCATGAAGGAGGATGAGCTGCAATACCACTTACAGCCCCATGAATAAAGGTGGCGCTGTTCTTAGATAAAAATCTGACCGTTTTGTTTCATCTTTAAACCACCAATACACCTTTTTTGCTGACGTAAGCAAAGTGGCTTTAGGCTAGATAGCTGGCGCTCATCATTGATTATATCTACCCAAAATGGCGCATTAAAAACTTTAATTTGCCCTGCAAAAAATAAGCCCTCATACAGGTACATTGATGAAAAAAAAAAAGTTAGAGCTCTTTGAAAAAATGTGTGTGGTCACTAAGGGGTTAATTTTTGTATCAGTTTTAACAACTCTATTTAACAATCCCTTTAACTTGTTAGACTTGTTTTTATACCAACCCTTATTTTTTATGTTGGTCTATAGGGTTAACAGATTCTGGGTGGTAACCAGTGAAACCAGTCTCCGTTGGGCTGGTCAAACAACTTTTTTTTTACACCCATCAAATCACAGATTTTTTTTTCTTTTACTGCTTTGTCGATGCAAGTTTATTGTCGTTTTCGCTTGTTATTCATGAACCAGGAGGCCCAGGATGAACATTTGTAAATCTAACAAAGAGGAGGAACTGAAATTATTTTTTTTTAATGGTGCATATACACTGCTCAAAAAAATAAAGGGAACACTTAAACAACACAATGTAACTCCAAGTCAATCACACTTCTGTGAAATCAAACTGTCCACTTAGGAAGCAACACTGAGTGACAATCAATTTCACATGCTGTTGTGCAAATGGGATAGACAACAGGTGGAAATTATAGGCAATTAGCAAGACACCCCCAATAAAGGAGTGGTTCTGCAGGTGGTGACCACAGACCACTTCTCAGTTCCTATGCTTCCTGGCTGATGTTTTGGTCACTTTTGAATGCTGGCGGTGCTTTCACTCTAGTGGTAGCATGAGACAGAGTCTACAACCCACACAAGTGGCTCAGGTAGTGCAGCTTATCCAGGATGGCACATCAATGCGAGCTGTGGCAAGAAGGTTTGCTGTGTCTGTCAGCGTAGTGTCCAGAGCATGGAGGCGCTACCAGGAGACAGGCCAGTACATCAGGAGACGTGGAGGAGGCCGTAGGAGGGCAACAACCCAGCAGCAGGACCGCTACCTCCGCCTTTGTGCAAGGAGGAACAGGAGGAGCACTGCCAGAGCCCTGCAAAATGACCTCCAGCAGGCCACAAATGTGCATGTGTCTGCTCAAACGGTCAGAAACAGACTCCATGAGGGTGATATGAGGGCCCGACATCCACAGGTGGGGGTTGAGCTTACAGCCCAACACCGTGCAGGACGTTTGGCATTTGCCAGAAAACACCAAGATTGGCAAATTCGCCACTGGCGCCCTGTGCTCTTCACAGATGAAAGCAGGTTCACACTGAGCACATGTGACAGACGTGACAGAGTCTGGAGACGCCGTGGAGAACGTTCTGCTGCCTGCAACATCCTCCAGCATGACCGGTTTGGCATTGGGTCAGTAATGGTGTGGGGTGGCATTTCTTTGGAGGGCCGCACAGCCCTCCATGTGCTCGCCAGAGGTAGCCTGACTGCCATTAGGTACCGAGATGAGATCCTCAGACCCCTTGTGAGACCATATGCTGGTGCAGTTGGCCCTGGGTTCCTCCTAATGCAAGACAATGCTAGACCTCATGTGGCTGGAGTGTGTCAGCAGTTCCTGCAAGACGAAGGCATTGATGCTATGGACTGGCCCGCCCGTTCCCCAGACCTGAATCCAATTGAGCACATCTAGGGCATCACGTCTCGCTCTATCCACCAACGTCACGTTGCACCACAGACTGTCCAGGAGTTGTCAGATGCTTTAGTCCAGGTCTGGGAGGAGATCCCTCAGGAGACTGTCCGCCACCTCATCAGGAGCATGCACAGGCGTTGTAGGGAGGTCATACAGGCACGTGGAGGCCACACACACTACTGAGCCTCATTTTGACTTGTTTTAAGGACATTACATCAAAGTTGGATCAGCCTGTAGTGTGTTTTTCCATTTTAATTTTGAGTGTGACTCCAAATCCAGACCTCCATGGGTTAAAAAAATTGATTTCCATTTTTTCATTTTTGTGTGATTTTGTTGTCAGCACATTCAACTGTGCAAAGAACAAAGTATTTCAGAAGAATATTTAATTAATTCAGATCTAGGATGTGTTATTTTTGTGTTCCCTTTATTTTTTTGAGCAGTGTATATATATATATAGTGCCCATAAACCTTACAGGGAAACTTCCTAGTGGGCTGATGCCCAGGGGGACCATCGTCCTCAAGGGTGCTGTCTGGGTGCACAAGGTGCTGATGCTCCCAGCGTTGATTAACCCTGGGAGTGTCAGGTACATGACCAGCGGCTGACCAGGCCTGGGAAGTGAGCCGCGGGTCACCCTCCTGAATCCAGCTGTATCATTGTAATCAGGACGGCAATACAGTTGAATATGGTGGCGGGGCACATAAGAGAATGGATCCCTGCCCCATCGTTTGCTCTTCTAGGACACCTGACCTGAAGCTTATGAGGCAGGGTATGAACAATGCAGGTGGTCCCAAAGCTATGGCATCTTCAAGATTACTTGCCATGGTACCAAAGCATCTCAGGCCACAGGAGAAAGAGGAAGCCTGGGGTCTGCACTACTGACAGCTGTATGGGATTAGAGTTTTTTTTTTCTTTCCTCAGACACTTGTGCGAAATACTACTGGGGCCACTACAACGGGCATTTTGATTATTACTGAGGGCACAACAGGGGGCATTCATAATACTGTGGGCACTGTAGGGGCAATATTATTATCATGCGCAAAATAAGGGGCATTATTAATACTGGTGGATTTAGCGGGTGTTATTACTACAGGAGGCACTATTGGGGCATTAATATTACTGGGAACACTATAGGTAGCATTATTACCACTAAGGGCACTATAGAGAGGATTTTTAGGGGGCATTGTTATGAGTGGGGACACTATAGAGAGTATTATTACTACTAAGGGCACTATAGTGGGGACTATTACTATTGGGGACTCTATTGATGGTACTGTTCTTACTAGGGACACTATAGAAAACATTGTTTCCAATAAGGGCACTATAGAGAGGATTTTTAGGGGGCATTGTTATTAGTGGGGACACTATAGAGAGTATTATTACTACTAGGGGGACTATAGTGAGCATTATTACTTTTGGGGACTATCTAGATGGCACTGTCATTACTGGGAACATTATAGGAAGCATTGTTATTATTGGAGGCACTTTACGGAGCATTATTACTCCTGGGCCACTATAAAGGAGGACTATTGAGGCCACGCTGCTTGGCACAATTATTTTTGTATGGTTTTAGCATTTTCAAGGGGACTATCTTTATGGCACTATTATTTCTGCAGTATTGTATTTAGGGACATTGGGGTGCCCAGGAGGGGCAGTATCAGGGGTCGCACTAGGATGGGAAGTTTGTGTTGAGTGTTGACAAGGTGGGGAGTATGATGGAAAAGTGAAGAACCTAAAATGTCTGTATGACAAACTAGAGAAATAATGTTGAGAAGTCATCATGACGGTCTGGTCCGATTGGAGAAGATGAGGAAGCAGAGCATCTACATCAGAGAAGAGGTCATTGGATGTTATAGGTATGTACTGATGTATTCTTCTGTATATTTGGTAGAGCTGTGGTTCTTCAGATGTTGCAAAACTACATCTCCCAGCATTCCTTGTTTGCCAGTGGACATCTGAGCATCCTGAAAATTGCAGTTTTGTACCAGATGGGGAGCCACAATTTGGAGAGAAACAGTTTGAACCTCTCTAGTAGGTTATCAGATACAGTAGTAGCAGGTGGGAATCCTCTTCTTTGCAAGACGTACAGTAATGACAGAAGAATGTAATGTTTTGAACATATGGCTGCCTGATGCTCAAGGCATAATGTTTCTTAAAAAAAAAAAAGGACTAATCTATTAACACCCAACAAGTGGAAAATACTGTTGAAGAAAACTATGGTGTTCTGGATGGTCTAACAATGCACTAAATTGATTATTATTTCCACCAGGAAGCAGAAACGTGGATTGGCTAAGCTTGAAGGACCCAGCATGAAACTTTCATGCTGGAAACATTGGTCTAGTCTTGAGCAGAACCAGATCCCAGAGGCCCAGAGAAGGTTGGGTGAGGTTACAAAGTCATATTGAAGTATTTTATGTCACCTGGAGCCTGAAGGATTATATACAAGCAGAGAGCATTGCAGATCACAGGCAACCCACCAAGTATTACGGTAACTATCCCACAAACCGCAGCCCACGCAGAAGGATGCTCAAAGCTCCTCAGGTTAATGTCAGAAGGTCTTGAGGAATTTTTGACCACTAATTACTGTACAGAGTAAAAGAGACAAGGAGTTCACTTTAAAGTACCATAGAATAGGGAGACCTGCACATGCTACTACCTTACTGAGTATCGTTTAGCTGTGTTAGCTCCTTAAAGGAGTTGTCTGGTTTAGAAAACCCATTTTGATATATCCTATTAGGAAATTCTTAATTAAAGTGGCTGTCCCGTCTCAGACTTTGATGGCATATTCCAAGGATGTGCCACCAATGTTGCGCGGTGTGCTCTCCTTCACTTTGGTGGCCTATTCTGGAGGTAGGAGAGAATCCCAGAGGTGAGACCTGCACCTATCTGACATTGATGGCATAGCCTAGCGATATGCCATGAATGTCTGAGATGGGACAGCCTCTTTAATTGAAGCCTCCATAGATTTCAGCTATACTTTCTGGTTTAATAATACAATAGAACTGTGCATAGTGATACAGATTCATATCTCATACTCATTCTTCGTCTGAGTAGGCAATACAGTAGGCATTGCAATGGGGGTCTTCTAACGCACACCAGTGAAATTAAGGTTACAAAGTTTTTGAGAAAGCAAAATTATATACAATACGGCCAACATTACAACTCCCACAATGTGTCACCCAGATATAACAAATCAGACCAGTTATATACACTGCGTGCAGAATTATTAGGCAAATGAGTATTTTGACCACATCATCCTCTTTATGCATGTTGTCTTACTCCAAGCTGTATAGGCTCGAAAGCCTACTATCAATTAAGCATATTAGGTGATGTGCATCTCTGTAATGAGAAGGGGTGTGGTCTAATGACATCAACACCCTATATTAGGTGTGCATAATTATTAGGCAACTTCCTTTCCTTTGGCAAAATGGGTCAAAAGAAGGACTTGACAGGCTCAGAAAAGTCAAAAATAGTGAGATATCTTGCAGAGGGATGCAGCACTCTTAAAATTGCAAAGCTTCTGAAACGTGATCATCGAACAATCAAGCGTTTCATTCAAAATAGTCAACAGGGTCGCAAGAAGCTTGTGGAAAAACCAAGGCACAAAATAACTGCCCATGAACTGAGAAAAGTCAAGCGTGCAGCTGCCAAGATGCCACTTGCCACCAGTTTGGCCATATTTCAGAGTTGCAACATCACTGGAGTGCCCAAAAGCACAAGGTGTGCAATACTCAGAGACATGGCCAAGGTAAGAAAGGCTGAAAGACGACCACCACTGAACAAGACACACAAGCTGAAACGTCAAGACTGGGCCAAGAAATATCTCAAGACTGATTTTTCTAAGGTTTTATGGACTGATGAAATGAGAGTGAGTCTTGATGGGCCAGATGGATGGGCCCGTGGCTGGATTGGTAAAGGGCAGAGAGCTCCAGTCCGACTCAGACGCCAGCAAGGTGGAGGTGGAGTACTGGTTTGGGCTGGTATCATCAAAGATGAGCTTGTGGGGCCTTTTCGGGTTGAGGATGGAGTCAAGCTCTACTCCCAGTCCTACTGCCAGTTTCTGGAAGACACCTTCTTCAAGCAGTGGTACAGGAAGAAGTCTGCATCCTTCAAGAAAAACATGATTTTCATGCAGGACAATGCTCCATCACACGCGTCCAAGTACTCCACAGCGTGGCTGGCAAGAAAGGGTATAAAAGAAGAAAATCTAATAACATGGCCTCCTTGTTCACCTGATCTGAACCCCATTGAGAACCTGTGGTCCATCATCAAATGTGAGATTTACAAGGAGGGAAAACAGTACACCTCTCTGAACAGTGTCTGGGAGGCTGTGGTTGCTGCTGCACGCAATGTTGATGGTGAACAGATCAAAACACTGACAGAATCCATGGATGGCAGGCTTTTGAGTGTCCTTGCAAAGAAAGGTAGCTATATTGGTCACTGATTTGTTTTTGTTTTGTTTTTGAATGTCAGAAATGTATATTTGTGAATGTTGAGATGTTATATTGGTTTCACTGGTAAAAATAAATAATTGAAATGGGTATATATTTGTTTTTTGTTAAGTT
This sequence comes from Bufo bufo, assembly GCF_905171765.1. Taxonomy (NCBI): domain Eukaryota; kingdom Metazoa; phylum Chordata; class Amphibia; order Anura; family Bufonidae; genus Bufo; species Bufo bufo. The sequence goes on along the minus strand of NC_053398.1, from coordinate 118,663,316 downwards.
GCCTAATAATTATGCACAGTAATAGTCACCTGCACACACAGATATCCCCCTAAAATAGCTAAAACTAAAAACAAACTAAAAACTACTTCCAAAAATATTCAGCTTTGATATTAATGAGTTTTTTGGGTTCATTGAGAACATGGTTGTTGTTCAATAATAAAATTAATCCTCAAAAATACAACTTGCCTAATAATTCTGCACTCCCTGTAGTGATTTATTCCTCATCCTGCCGTTTTTGAAAAGCTGGGTGACAACCCAAAGAGAAGACGTAAAAGTGGCCTAAATTGGTTGTCAGCATCTTTCCCATAAACTAAGGACCACAGTTCTTAACCTGACAAAAGAGGATGACTCCACTTACAGTATATAGACCATCCAGGGGGCAGTGCACCATGGCCCATGGCCAGATAGATCCGGCAGCTCCATGGTCAGTTAGAGCATTCCTTAAAGTTTAAAGGGCTTTTCCGAGATTTTTTATACTGATGACCTATCATCTGGATAGGTCATCGATATCTGATCGGTGGGGGTCCAACACCCAGGACTACGCCCCTCCCCCCTGATCAGATGTTGGAGAAGATGTGGCCTTCTCACAGCTTTGCCTAAGCCGTGTGACGTCATGTTCATCGGTCATGAATGTGGCTGAGCTGTGACACCACAACGCTGTGGTTGGTGACCTGAGAGAAGACTGTGAGCGCCAGTACCTTCTCAAACAGCCGGTCCCGGGTGTTGGACTCCCACCGATCAGATGATTAGATACTGATGGCCAATCCAGAAGATAGGTCATCAGTTGAAACATCTTGGAAAACATCTTTAAGCACAGGACAAAGCAAATACAGTAATGAATATTCCTTAAATTTGATATATTGACCCAATTCAAAAATATCATGGCCCTAACGGTTGGTAAGGGGCACATGCAGAGGCGTAACTCAAAGCTCCTTGGTCCAGGGCAAAATTCAACCATATTCTCTGCAACTTCTGGAGTCCATGTTCTCTTGTCCCCCTACCATGACCTATATTTACTTCTTTCTTCTTTTTTTTTAAGGTCTAATGCTCTTAAAAAAGGAACCCCTTTGTTTCCTTGCAGAACCCCAGCCACCATCATGTACACTTTGGTGAATCTTCTGTTAATGGATGCTGAAGAAGCGATCTCCTTTGGTTTAGACTTTTTGATAGAGACGAGAAGAAACGCTGGAAATCAAGACTGACAACCAGACAACAAGCTCCTAAATAATGCCAGCGCTCAGCGCCTCGGGCAAAGTAATTTTCTTTGTGTCAGCTCCTATCAGGAGTTATATGTAAAGATATGAGGAGTGTGCATTGGATCGAGGTGCATCCGACTAAGAACTGAAGGTGTTTAAATATTTGCATGTGGCCGAGAATGATATTGAAATAAGGTGTCAATTTGGAGAAGGGAGACAAATAACGCTGACTCAGAAGTGTAAAGCAAGGCGCGGAGGAGAAGGAAATGCAGATTTTTACACTGCATTATAAAAATTAGCATTAACCTTTTTCATGCTGGAAGCAGTGATAGGCCTATAGGAGTGCAGAGACTACAGTTGCGCCTATGCCTGAAGGTCTACTTGCCCCATACTGTATGAGATGACCATAAATGATGCTTCCTAGATAGGGACCTGCTGCTTCAAGTTACCGCAACCCTCAAAAGAGGCCACAGGTTCCCCAGCCAAGCTCCTATTTTAAGGTCTGGCTAATCCCGCACTAGACGTCTCTGCTGATATGGATGACCAGTTAAGTGAATAAGACATCCAGATTAAAGAGAGCTTTAAAGCTGGCAGATCCCATCAAGAAGGAGTCCAGACAAGAGATAAAGACTGGGATCGTCTTCAGGTTTTCTAAACCTTACAGGAGCGGTGTCCAAAATCCTGGCCCTAACTAAGATCATTACAGTGTCTCGTCATCACTTAAAGGTTAAGAGACGATACCGGATGTGCCTCGTCTTAAGACTGTCACCTTGCAGTGGAGATGCTCTAAGCCTGATCTATAGCAACAGACCAACAAGTCCTTGTATAAGACGGCCTTGGAAAGGAGCATGGTGGGCATTGGTGCCACAAGGATTTAGCATTGATATTGTGTCGGAAAGAATTCTTCATTGAGAGCTCAGATTCTTCTGTAAAACTTGATCTGTAATGAAAGCAGAGACACTTCTCAGAGTAGCCTGGAGTCACTCTGTGTACAGCACGCTCTGACTGCGACAATGAAGGATGAGGGGCACTTAGGGACCACCAGTGTAACTGATTATGGGGGCCCACCTTAGGGCTCCTGCACACTAACCTATATTTTTTTTCCCATGTTTGTACCGTTCACTTCACTTCAATGGGGCCGCAAAAAAAAATATAACTCTGTGTGTGTTCCGTGTCTATCTGTCCGTATGGCAGTTCGGCAAAATGATGGAACACGTCCTATTATTGTCCACATTACAGACAAGGATAGGACGGTTCTATTAGAGGCCGGCTGTTCTGTTCCGCATAATGTGAAATGCACACACCCGGTATCCATATTTTGAAGATATGCAATTTGCAGACTGCAAAACCTCCGGCGGTCGTGTTCATGAGCCCTTACAGTGATAACAGAAATATTACAGATGAAGGATGATGGCGGACACTCACAGCAGAATGCACAAACATACATGTGGCAGAAGTTACACATATATGGATATCCTGCACTTCAGTCAGTCAGAAACATGACACGTGCAGCGCACACCAATCACTCACTGGACACATGTGGCACACAGGACACGTATACACGGCTCACATGCCACTGATGCATATGTCACATGCTGCACATACACCACTGATACATAGATCATATATAGCACACACCAGTCACACATAGGAAACACGCAATGCACACACCAAGACATTTATGCCTAACCCTAGCACACTTAAAGGGGTTAAAGGAGTCCTCTCACTTCAGCAATTGGCATTTATCATGAAGAGATAGTTAATACAAGTCACTTACTAATGTATTGGGATTGTCCATATTGACTCTTTTCCATCACGTATCCGTAGTTTTGAGCACTCTGTAATCCAGCAGCGGTGGCCGTGCTTGCATACTACAGGTAAAGGTGTTCGCCTATGTGCACTTCCAGCCTTTCCCTATAGTGTGTAAGCACGGCCACCACTGCTGGATTACACGGTGGTGATAACCACGGATACGTGTTGTGTATAACGTGATGGAAAGGAGGCAATATGGAGAATCACAATACATTAGTAACTGCCTCGTATTAACTGCATGATAAATGCCATTTACTGAAGGGAGACAAACCCTTTAACCCCTTTAAGCATAAATGTCTGGCATAAAATTTACCCAATCTTAACCTCCTCATATTGTACATAATCTACAGTATAATTAAAAGGGTTGTCCTACCATACTGACCTATTGCCTATCTACAGGATAGGTGATAAATATCCGATTGCTGGGGTCTGACTGCTGGAACACCCACTGACCATGAAAAAGGGGTCCTGAGACATTCATTTACATTACCACCAATCTATGTACACAAGGGTCTTAAGAGCACGTTCCCTTGATCATGGGGGTCCCAGCAGTCAGACCCCCATCAATCAGACACTTATCACCTGTCGTGTCATAGCTGTTGGACCTTTTCACTTTCCCTATCCTTAAAGGTTTTCTTTTGGTGTAAAAAATAAAATTAAAATTAAAAATCTGGCCCAAAACTAAAATAGAAATGCTCGCCTGTTAAAGGACCTGTGTCCACTTTTCTAGTTCTCCTCTATCCACAGGATCGGGGATAGCTAAGTGATCTGTGGGGGTCTGAAAGCTGGAGCCCCCACTGATGCCCTTTCTTGATTGAGTGGCAGGTCGAGCATAGGCCCTGCCTCTCCATCCATTCTCTATGGGGTCGCTGGAGATGGCGGAGTACAGTGCTGGCTAATTCCAGTGGTCCCAAAGAGAATAACTGGAGCAGCAGGGCATATGTGTGGCCTGCCACACCATCAAAAAGGCGAAACAGGACCCGTATACGTGTCAATACTGGAGAATGTGACCCCCTTTGCATGTCATAACTAGTGTTGGTCGAGCAGCAAAGTGCTTGTGTGCTCTGGTGCTCAAGTAGAACACTTCCCGATGCTCGGGTGCTCTACTGAGCACCCGAGCGCAATGGAAGTCAATGGGAGAACCCGAGCATTAAACCAGGCACCCCCTGCTCTGAAGAGGGGTGGGTGTCGGGTCTCTAGTTCGGCTTAGGAGTCCTTGCTTTGACTCCATATACAGCTATGTGTATTTAAATCTAATTTAGCCTCTAATTATGAAAAGTTTCTGGTGGGATTCGAACTTACAACCTTCTACATTACAGCCAAGAATCTTATTCACTACACTTTAGAGCTGCATGGACAATTACTTTAAAAAAATCAGTATTCCTATACAGCAGAAGTCTCTTTTTATTTTTATTTTTTTGTAACTGGCCATGCAGGTCTATAGTGTAGTGGATAAGATTCTTGGCTGTAATGTAGAAGGTTGTAATTTCGAATCCCGCCAGAAACTTTGCCGAAATAGAGGCTAAATTCGATTTAAATACACTGACTCAAGCATCGCGCTCAAGCACACGCGATATTTGGCTGAACACCGCAATGTGCCGAGCATAGTGATGCTCAGGCCGAACTGGTGTTCGGCCCAGCATGCTCGCCCAACACTAGTCATAACCTTTAACAAAGCCCAAGCAAAGGTGCCAGAGGAGCAAAGTGAGCAAAAAGCACAAACAAAGGGTCATAACTGAAACAGAGGCATTAGGGTCACCTGAGGCAGGGTAGTAGTGGGGATCCTGGAGCAGGGGTAACTGGATAAGAGGCAATATTAGCGGTGCATTTAGAGTGGTGGCATCTGGAGCTGCGGGACTTATGGAGGTGCACCTAAAGGAGAGGCATTAGGGTCGCCTGAGGCAGGGTAATAGCAGGAGTATTAGGGGGCAACTGGAGAAGAGGCAATATTAGGGGTGCATTTAGACTGGGGGCATTGGAGGGCATCTGGAGCTGTGACACTAATGGGGGTGCACCTAAAGCAGAGGCATTGGGGGGACCTAGGGCAGAGTCCCCCCAATGCAACTCTGAACTCTGCAGAGAGCAGCACACATACACAGATCTGAGTCTACTATAAACAAATCCCCTATTTCCCCCTTGCAGTCTCCTACAGCTCACTACTGTCACACACCTGAGAAATTAGCCCAGCACCGCAGAGGAGGCCTTCTCTCCAGCAACCACAGTTTTCTGACAGCAGGGAGGGCAGGAGGATGGCCAGACATGCTCTCTCCTCCTTCACTTTCAACAGCCCGGGAAGCTTAGAAGATACTGCGGGGCCTCCTGTACAATTTACACCAGTAGGAGGCTGCATCACTGTGCGATACTGCCACCTAGTGGCTACAATAATTATCTCTTCTGAGAAACAAGAGAAATAATTACTCCTCCGTCTTATCTCCGGGCGCAGGAGACTGGGGGCCTACGGAGGAATCCCCCACCTCCACAGTGGGCCAGTCTGAGCCTGATGAGGGGCATTAGGGGAGGGGTAATACTTAAGACCCCCTGCTGCATTGTATCTCAGTCTAGTAGTTGCTTTACTTCAGTTATTAACTTCTACCTTCCTGTGCAAACAAAGAGAAGAAAAAAGCAAATACTAATAAAGGAAAAATAAATAACAATAAAAATAACAGTAATAATAACAACTATAATAATAACAACAACAACAACACTACTACTACTCCTACTACTACTACTACTAATAATAATAATAATAATTATTATTATTATTATTATTATTATTTGTCAGTATTCAGACTTGTAGACAATTATCCTTCACTCAAGACAAAAGATTCATCTCGCTGTTCTATCTAGATATCCTGACCCATTGAAACAATATTTCTTTATCTTCTTATTACATTTAAATGTTTATTTATTTTGTTTATATTATTATTATTATGTTGTATTTGTTTATATTATTTTTTTTTTAACTTCTTAAAGGGGTTGTCCAGTATTCAGTTTTTTTTTTAAACTGTGCCTCTCCCCTCCTTTAAGAGATCTATACTTGTGCAACGGACAGGGTACTACCAGGGGTCCCTTTAAGGTGTTATAAGATTTTTTTTCATTATGCCAGTTGCATTTCAACAAAGAGGGACGGAGTCCCCTAAGTAGATGGTGATAGTGGTACCCAGGTGTAGGAATGCCAGAGTGGTATAAGGGTTGCCTATAATGTCCCTTTAGGTGTGGCTGTGCACTTGTCATGGTGCTTCTACCTGGATATCCTGGAACCCCAGGCGTGGTTGTCCACAGCAGTGCAAATAGGGTGAATGGTTGATGAAGGAGGTGATGAAAAGAATTGAGTCCAGACTTTGAACTGCAGCTATACTTAAATAAACTTGCATCAGGGAACAATCGTCCAACTTTATCTTGGTCTCCAGCAAGCTTTGGCATAAATTCTGGCAGGCAAACACGTTCAGCTCTGCTACATCTGTCGCTTTCTCTAGCTCTGCTGTGCTGATAGGATTAAATAGAAGCTTTTCCTTTCTGCTGAACTTTACTTTCTGTAGTCTGGTCTGTCTTTATCTTTATCCAAGGAACTTTACTCCTGAATTATGAGGCTTGCAGCTTGGGCCTCTATGCCCAGCAGGGCTGAAGGTGTGCTCTCCTGGCTTGTACACACCCTTCCCCTTGCAGGGGGGACTCTAAACCAACTCCAACTAGCTTAACTGCTCCCTCTAAAGAGAGGGCTAGTATAGATAGAAGGTTCCATTCCAGACAAAGTAGCCCTGCCATAACTGCTGCCATCTGCTGGTGAACCAGGTACATTACGCTTAAACAGTTACAAAATCAGAAATATAGATTCACATTATGCAGGACCTGGCAATAAATGCACATGACGACAATATATTAACCATAGCAGATAGTAGAGGGGCACAAAAGGTGGTAATGTCACTCTGGGGCGTTACACTTGCCTGCTCCTCAACGCTCTGTTCGGGTTTGGTGACTCCTGGCCCCTTCGTTCTCTGTACTAGACTTCCAATCCCTCCATGTGAACTCCCAGCACCTACAGAGTCACGTGCACCACTGCAGCCAATGACTGGCCTCAGTGGTGACGTGTCCCCAAGTGGCACTTGACCTACCAGTGACAGTGACACATCACTGCTGAGGCCAGTCATTGGTTGCAGCAGCACTTGTGACGCCTTCCGAAAGTTTGCCTGGACAGCCCAAGAGCCACAGAACCTGAACAGAGCGGTGAGAAGCAGGTAAGTATAGACCTCTTCACAGGTCCTGCTCCGCGGGGGGTGGAATGGATGTTTGGAAAACGTAATACTGGACAGTCCCTTTAAGGATATGGCATAGTTTGGTCTTCAGGACGTTGCACTCTTTTCATTTTTTTTCATCCCCACCTTCCAGGTGCCGTGACTTTTGTATTTTTCCATGGATCTAGCAGTACGAGAGCAGAGCCTGTAGGTGTAACGGCAACGCCCCCGTTGCTCCTAGAGGCTCATTTGCATATATTAACACATCCTTTTTCTCAGCAATGCGGGCACATATGAACATGGGACCAACACAGATGCCTTCAGCTGCCAAGCGCACATGTAACAAACATGTAAATCTGCTGACCGTTGCCCTTTAACAAAATATCATGTCTTCAAAAATTTTTATTATTTTGTAGACAGAGCTGCATTGTCCAGGTACCAGGGACCGATAAGCTTCCAAATGAGAGTGATTGATGAGGGTGGGTTTACCTTCTTTTATTTTTTAAGCCCTTTTAAGCCCTTTCTAATGAATCCCCTCCCACCCAGGACACCCACCTTAATGGTATAAAGGGGCATACATGCTATTCAGGAGTCAGGAAGCCAAGGATAAGCTCAAGGAGAGTCATAATGGCTACCATACTTTTCTCGTGGCCTTCAGAAAAAGTTGAATTTTTAACAATATCTAAAAAGGGGATGACTCAGACCCTGTATTTAATGGTGTGTTTTTTGTGTTCAGTGGGGACGACGTCTGTGAATATGGCCTACGTCCAATAAAATCAGCGTCATTTTTGCCGGCACTAGCAAAGTTTTTATAACGACCCGTGAATGTATTCTTTTTTTTTTTGAGAGCCATCCCGTCCCTTTCCACCAAGGAATTATGAGGTGTGACCTTGAGAGAATAACTTGTGATTGGCGAAGACCCCTGAAATGTAAGAAATGTGACAGCGCCGGAGAAACCTCTTGCTTTTATTGAGTGTTTCATTACAGGCATGTAACTAATGCAACAATACACATGGCTCCTGTTCACAACGGAGCGACACGAGCGGGGGATTTAACATACGCTAGACATAGCAGAGCCAATTACGTATTCTCATCCACTGGTTCAAATAAACAGCGTCCGACTAGAGGGCCTAGGACCATAATCAATAAGGGAAAGAATATTTATTGTGTGCTTCACGAAGAATAATGGCTCCACCAGGAAGCTAATTGAAAGTCTTGACCAGGGGAGAAGAAGTCTTTCATTGTTCTGACCGCTCACAAAGACTTGCGACTCTGCACAACAATATAGACCTTCGTATAGGCATCACCCGCTGTAGTTTCTTAGTTACACTGGGGGAGATTTATCAAACTGGTGTAAAGTAGAACGGGCTGAGTTGCCCATAGCAACCAATCAGATTCTACCTTTCATTTTTCACAGTTCCGTTGGAATATAATAGGTGGAATCTGGTTGCTATGGGGCAACTAAGCCATTTCTACTTTACACCAGCTTGATAAATCTCCCTCACTCCGTTTCTCCAGACCTCTTAAAGGGGTATTTCCAGGATTTTAATGTTGATGGACTATCCTGATGATATCAATATCTGATCGACGGGGGTCTGAACACCCCGCATTGGTGCCGATCAGTTGTTTCAGTGTAGCTCTGGAACTATACAGTTCCGTCCATTGCTTAATGGACAGATCTGGTAACTGTAGCACCCCCGCCAATCAGATATTGATGGCCTATCCTGAGGATTGACCATCAAAATTCAAAGCCTTCAAGAAACAATGCATTCCTTGGAGAGATTTATCAAAATTGGTGTAAAGGAAAACTGTCTTAGTTGCCCATAGCAACCAATAGCATGTAGGTGTTGGTAGTGGGATGTGCCATTCCCTCCTCACTCTAGTTACAAACACTTTCCCCTAACCTGAGGCAAACCCAGGCGTAGCTGCTGGCCTCATTACTGGGATGGGGCTAATTTATGCCCAATTTAACGAAACCACTGCTAGATCTGTCACAGAATGCTCATCTTTTGCTGGCACTGAGTTAGAAGATGCCTCTGTTATAGCTTTTTATAAAAATTCAAAAAAATAATCTTTTCATTGGCATTTGGGCTTTTATAATGGCTGATTATTTTGGCAAAGCAGATGCTCCTTGAAAATCTCGTCTAGACTAGGATCAATTTTGTACTTTGCTTTTTGACTAATTACATCATGGTCCACAAATGAGGCCTGGCCTGGAACTATGACTTGGGAATGAGTGAACATCCAGCTCTTCCCAAGTCTACTCTCCTTCCTTCACTACCCAACCCTCCACAAAAATCACGTATGCTCCACGACTTGGATAAATGACAGCAATTTCTGTACAGAATCATTAACAGAATTACCAGTAAAACTTTAAAAACATTTAAATCAAAGAAGTGGTCTTTGGAGGACGACCATATTTACATTTATCAGCAACTTCTCACACCGCACTGAAGTGATATAAGGTTGTCATCCAGATGCTGTTGCCAACAACTTTTGTGCCTCTGAGGCCTAAGACAGTAGAGATACCATCACAAATGCTATGTCGTCTGATGGACTTCGATACCTGAGATGGGCCTCTTTCCAAAGCAAAAATTGCATCTTTCAGACCCCATCCCACAGTAGAAAACTGCATAACCAACAAGTGATATAGCAAATGAGGGCTCTGGACTGAAGGAGTGCCTACTCCACAGCTGTATGAACAAACCTTCAGATCCCACCAACCACCAGTTTTATCTCTTAGGTTTATACTGTACCCAACTTCCCGTCTTTTCCTTCAGGCCATCCCATCCGTTTTCATATCTTCTCACGCTTTAGCATTTCTCCAACAAGGGCTTGTCTCATGTTTCCAGTATAGACCTTAAAGCATACTGTACCTCCCAACTTTTTAGACAGTCAAAGAGGAATACTATGGTTCATTGTGTGAAAGTCCATTTTTCCTATATATTTTTTCACTTTAATAGTTTTCTTAGCGAACAATAGCACAAAAATTTTCTGAATATAGAAATTTCTAAAATGCAAATTGCATCAAATAATGAAAATATATGCAAAGTGGGGTCTAATATACAGACAGGAACCAGACAAACGCTTTCTGGAACAATATTGTAAATGTAACAATGCAATTCTATCCCTCAGATAAAAAAGAGGGACATTTAAGGAGAAGAGGGACTGAGGGACTTGGGTCAAAAATAGGGGACTGTCCCTCCAAAAGAGGGACTCTCGAAAGGTCTGCTTGAAGGGGTTTGCCACTCTCTGGCTAATGTGACCAATGTGTATATAAGATGTCTTTATGGCACTTACTTATAAAGCCTTTGTTTAAATTTGCACAGTTTTCAATATTTCATAAGTTATTCCTCCTTGTTTGCCAAGTCTTTTGTGCTGTTCACACAAAGGTTTTGTCCATAAAATGGCCACTGATGGAGGGTCATGTGACCAGTCAAAACACCTCCATGAGATGTCGCCTCCTTTCAAACACACTGTATCAACTGTAAGAAGGTACAAGGAATCATCGTGGATGATAGGTATGTGTCACCGAGGTTCCTGGCCTCGGTGGAGTAAGTGCCCGTTTTTATGTGTCAGCAGCAGTTGCTGTTTGACACCTTAATACTTAGTATGGCTGGATAGCTGATCCGGGATGACTCTTACTGGGAGTAGTCAAAGTGCTGAGTGGGTGACTACTCCCCATGTTCCAGGCCGGGTTTTGCCAGGTCTAAAAACCAGCCAGCACTGCCAGGTGAGGAGGATTACCTTACCTCAGTCTGACAGTGGAGCTAAGGAGGCGTGTGTGTTGGGATCTGAGGCTTGTCCCGTGCTGGAGGGCTGAGACCCGTCTGTAAGGGAAACGGGCCCCCTAGAAGCCTGCTATGGACTGCTGGAGGCATAACTGCCAACAAGGTGATTTTTGCTATGTGGACTTTCCATTGTGTGTGAACTAACACCAAGACTGCAAAGTGACGTTTTGTTTTTGCTTTATGTGTGAATAAACACGGAAGTTTGATTTAAGAACTGGTAATTTGCCCACTAATTGAGCGAATCCCCACACCACACTAAATGCCCAACTGCGCAAAGGGCAGATGCCAAGTGAAGCGTATTTTTTAAACAACTCCCTGGACCTTGAGCAGAATGGGAAATAATCAGATAAATTTAGCCGATAAGGACTTACACATGTATTTTTGGCTGACAAAGAACTACCTGATCACATTTTCTGCGGTCAGAATTCTCGGACTCCTGCATGCAGGACTTTTTTCCATCTAAAATAACGGATCTCAGACAGAAATGGCTAAAGCGGATGCCAAATGTACATAAATGAGCATAACGGATGTGTTGAAATACAGGATCTGTTATTTTTTTTCTTTACTGACGGATCAGAAGAACGAAAAAATGACCATGTGAACTGGACCTAACACTGATCCAACCTCTTTTCTACATCACAGATTATTTTCTTTGCATCAGAAATGGTCTCTGGACTCCAGTTCCTGCATGACCACAGCATCATTCAGGTAAGGACTCATGCACACGAACATATTTATTGTCCGTGACCGTGTCGGTTGTGTTTTATTTTTTTCACGACCAGTATCCGTGTTTTCTGGATCAGCAATTTGCAGACTGCAAAACGACAACGGTCGTGTGCATGAGCCCTAAGTAGTTATGTTTCTAAGTTGAGCTTTTCTATTTGTTTTCAGGGCTTATTGTGTGTACATCAGCCTTATCTAATCACTCATTATAATACATTTCCAATATTTCTCTCTCCAGTGATATGAAGCCTGCTAACGTCCTCCTAGATAACACTGGACACATCAGAATGGCTGATGCCCAACTCTCTGGGTGCCAAACCCAGTCCTTTTTATAGTCTCCAGCCTCTTCCAGAGCAATTAGGCTCCATACGTTCTATCATGTCACGTAATGTTCCCAGGTAATCAAACCTGAGACTGATGAAAACCTCCTGCAGTATGGCGGATGGCACTCTGGTTCCTACACTTAGAGTCAAGAGGTTGTCCCTTTTCCCAAGGACTCAAGCTCCACCTTACAGAATCATCAAGAGACAGTACTAGCGTTGAGCGAATCAGAGTTAACGACGTGGACTTCGAACCAGACTTCAGGAAAAATTTCCTGGCAAATCAATTTTTCCCGATGTGGCGGTAAAAAAAAAAAAACATACTCGCGGCCATCTTGATTGAAGAAACCTTGCGAAATCTCACGCGCAGTGAGTGTGACGCACAGGTGTGATGATGTCACCGCACGCGGCCGGTGTGATGATGTGGTGACATCACCACGTCCCCACTCAAGATTTTGTGCTGTTTCTTCAATCAAGATGGCGGCAAAAGCCTTTCCGCGAGCAAATGGATGAGATGAGTATGTTTTTTTTTCCTGAATTGGTGATAAAAAAAGTATGTAAAAAGAGTATGTTTTTTTTCCCTGATATGGCGGTAAAAAAATAAAACTATTAAGATGGCGGCAACAGCTTTTCCGCGAGCAAATGGAGGAGATGAGTATGTTTTTTTGTTTTTTTACCCCTAAATAACCCTTGAAAGGCCTTAATGTGACTGAACGCGGCATCTGAGGGGTTCAAAGACGGGAGGGGGGGAAGCGATAGCCGTTCCCCGTCATCGCGCCCGCTACATACAATGGAATGCGATTCATGACAAAGTAATTCATAACAAATCAAATTTCTTTGTGAACTTCGGCGAAACAGCCGAATCGAATTTTTGATACAATACAAGACATGTAGTTAGGTCAAAAAAAATGCACTATAAACTTTTGCATATGAACACGAAAAAGGGGTATCTCTTATGCACTGCCCTGCGGTATAATGGGCACCAGCCTGCCAGTGGGTTTCGAACGGTATTACTTGCCACCAGTGGAGGTATTAGCAATTGGTTGGCATTCTCAATTTCACCTATCTCCAGAAATTTCATCTATCTCCAGGGTTTCTGAGGGCTACAGTCAGGAGGTCGTGCCCTAAATTAGCCACCTGGGGTGACCCTGACTCTGGGACACAAGTACCACTATACAAAGCTATAAAGTGACAATACAATACATTTAGTGAAGTGCAAAACATTAGGCAACATAAAAATATGGAAAAAAGGGGTATCCTCCTGGGGATGCATTCTTACACTGGTATACTATATCCAGCATGTGTCAGTCCAATTTTACAGGGTACACTATCACACATTAGGACCACTATTAGGTTTTTCCCAGGACCACCCCCAGTCTGCCCTTGCCTCATCTCTATCTATTACCTCTGGGAGAGGAGATAAGCAGCAGTCAGATATATCTGTCACTGCCAATCGTCTGGTTGTACAAGACAAGCCTATGGCACGTTAACCAACAGCAAACACTTGTGGACAGTAGGACTGCACCTTCATAGAAGAGAAGAGGTAATTTAAGACTGAATTTCCCCCCCTCCTCTCCATTATGACATTTGGGTAAGCCATGAGCTTTTTTTTTAACAGTGCAGTTCCTCAGGGGAGGGGACATTACAGCAAAGATTATTATTATTATTATTTATTATTAAAGCGCCATTCATTCCATAGCGCTGTACATATGAAAAGGGGTATACATACATAATACAGATAATTGCACTAATCATAAACAAGACGAGTTGCAAACTGGTACAGAAGGAGAGAGGGTCTTGCCCGTGAGGGCTTACAATCTACATGGTATGGGAGAAGGACACAGTAGGTGAGGGTGAAGCTGGTCATGGCGGTTTAGAGGCAGCAGGGTCACTGGTTGTAGGCTTGTCTGAAGAGGTGGGTTTTAAGGTTTCTTTTGAAGGATTCCACTGTAGGTGAGAGTCTGATATGTTGGGGCAGCGAGTTCCAGAGTGTGGGGAATGGACAGGAGAAATCTTGGAGGCGATTGTGGGAAGAGGTGATAAGGAGAGAAGGAGGTCTTGTGAGGATCGGAGATTGCGTGTAGGGATGTATCAGGAAAGTAGCTCAGAGATGTAGGGAGGGGACAGGTTGTGGACGGCCTTGTATGTATTTGTTAGTATTTTGAACTGAATTTGCTGGGCAATGGGGAGCTAGTGAAGGGATTGGCAGAGGGGAGAGGAAGAGGAGTAACAGGGTGAGAGGTGGATCAGTCATGCAGCAGAGTTGAGGATAGATTGGAGGGGTGTAAGAGTGCTAGATGGAAGGCCACAGAGGTGAATGTTGCAGTAGTCTAGGCGGGAGATGATGAGGGCATGTACAAGCATTTTCGCAGACTCAAAGTTGAGGAAAGCGCGGATGCGATAGATGTTTTTTAATTGGAGGCGGCAGGTGGTGGAAAGGGATTGGATGTGCGGTCGGAAGGAGAGGGCAGAATCCAAGGTCACTGTGAGAGTGTGCAGCTATTGATTGTGATAGATAGGTCTGTTGTGGGGGTTGAGCAGGATGGGGGAAAGATGATGAATTAAATTTTATCCATGTTAAGTTTTAGAAAGCAAGAGTAGAAGAAGGAGGATATGGAAGATAGACATTGTGGGATTCTGGATAGTAGGGTAGTGATGTCTGGGCCAGAGAGGTAGATTTGTGTGTTGTCAGCATAAAAGTGATACTGAAAGCCATGGGACTCTATGAGGTGTCCCAGGCCGAAAGTGTAGATAGAGAAGAGCAGGGGTCCTAGGACAGAGCCTTGCGGGACACCAACAGAGATGGAATGAGACGAGGAAGTGGTGTGAGAGTGGGAAACGTTAAATGTCCGTTCTGTGAGGTATGATGTGATCAAGGAGAGGGCCAGGTCAGTAATGCCAAGAGATGAGAGAGTTTGTAACAGAAGGGAGTGGTCGACAGTGTCAAAGGCAGAGAACAGGTTAAGGAGAAGGAGGACAGAGTAATGTTTTCTGGTTTTGGCTGTTAGTAGGTCATTGGTGACTTTGGTAAGGGCAGTCTCAGTTGAGTGGTGGAGTCGAAAGCCAGATTGTAGCCGGTCAAAGAGGGAGCAAGAGGAGAGGTGAGAGGACAGTCTAGAATGGACATGTTGCTCAAGTAGCTTTGAGGCATACGGAAGAAGTGATATGGGGCGATAACTGGACAAAGCAGATGGGTCAAGTGAAGCCTTTTTGAGGATGGGTGTAATGGTAGCATGTTTAAAAGCAGAGGGGAAGACACCAGAGGTTAGTGATAGGTTGAAGAGATGAGTTAGGGCTGGGATAAACACTGTGGTGAGGTTAGGGATGAGGTGGGATGGGATTGGATCAAGTGCACAGGTGGTGAGATGTGATCTGGAGAGTAGAGTGGAGAGTTTCTGCTTATAAAACCCATCAGGGCTGAAGGCCTCTCTCCAAGGATCTCATAGCAGCCGCATGATCTTCTTGTATGGCCTGTGGATTCCTACACCAACTATTATTCTCTAGGACTCCTCCTACAAGTTATTCAATTACGAACCCTCTCATGCGGTGGGGCCCCTTGGGGAACCGTTCCATTCCAGAATTGATCTCTATATTTCTATTATTATTTCCTTTATCAGACAGTCATCCCCTTTTGTCTTGTAGCCAACGCCCTTAAGTTATTGTGCCTTTTATATTTTTTTTTGCTCTGCGGCCCTGTCAGATGACATGATAGACTTAAGTTAATAAAGATTTTAATTAAAGAAATAAAAAAGTTGCCCGACCTCTGCGCCCTATCAGGATACTTTTATTAAATGCTTTCCAGAATGTCGGACCCAGCTGTGTACTGCCCACTGATGTGAAAATATGAAGGAATATTTCAGAAGGAATGCTGCGGTCCCCCCCATTGCTCGCCGTCTCTTAAGTGCTTAGTAAAAATCTGGTCGCTCCGGTCTCCCACACGCCAGTCAGGTGATTTCTGCTGGTAATCGCGCAAGCCGGGGGCATTTGATTTACTCAATAATGTTGCATTACTGAATGTGCCATTATTGTGCTGCTACTCGTGAGTTTAGCATCGTCTGAGCCGTTTATCATTTTGATATACTCAGCTCCTGCCTGAAAGTGCCATAAAATCTAAACTCTTCCATTACCTACATCTGTTTAGAGCTGTCAGAGGGCCCAGCGGGGAGATGCCGGGCAGTCCTCCATGAATTCTTCTCAACTTTACTCACATGTCGACTGAACAGCCGCTGAAAAATATGGAATTCTCCGATTGCTGAATGCTTCCCAGCTATGGAGGGTTGTCCAGGCTGCAGGAACGTATAGAGTAAGTGCGACCAGGTCCTATAGCGCCCGAAGGCCTCTTTCACACGAACGTATTGGTTCCGTTCCGTGCACTGGGGACCGCAACTTGAATGGGTCCGTGATCCGTCCATTCCATAAAAAGATAGAACAAGTTCTATTTTTTGGGCGGAACGGAAGCACGGATCGGAACCCCACGGAAGCACTCCGTGGGATTCCGTTCCGTGCTTCCGTTCCGCACCGCATCTCCGGACCCATTCAAGTGAACGGGTCCGCATCCGTAATGCGGAATGCACGCGGCCGCTGCACCGTGTATTGCGGAACCGCCGTATGCGGCCCGCCTTACAGCCACGGTAGCACTACGGCCATGTGAAAGAGGCCTTAAGCAAACACTAATTATATATATATATATATAGGGTTCAGGAAATAAAAGTATCCGAAGTGGACTTTGATCCGAATTTCAGGGAAAATTCGATTTGCCGCGAAGCCGAGTTTCCTCATGCTTCATGGTAACAAACCAATTTTCCCTGAAATGGCGCAAAATAAATAAATAACTAATGCTCCCCTCATCCGTTTGGGCCCCAAGAGGCCGCCGTGGCCATCTTGATTGAAGATCCCGCGTGAAAACTCGTGCACAGTGATGTCTGACATCGCTACGCCAGACAGTGTGATAACGTCATCACGCACCGTGCAAGATCTTCAATCGAGATGTTTTTTTTTTTTAATCCCTGAAAGCCCTCCATTTTTACATCAGATGCAATTCCGTTTCCGTATTTCCGTTCCGTTGAAAGATAGAACATGTCCTATTATCGCCCGCAAATCACGTTCCGTTGCTCCATTCAAGTCAATGGGTCCGCAAAAAAAACGGAACACGTACGGAAATGCATCCGTATGTCTTCCGTATCCGTTCCGTTTTTTGCGGAACCATCTATTGAAAATGTTATGCCCAGCCCAATTCTTTCTATGTAATTACTGTATACTGTATATGCCATACGGAAAAACGGAACGGAAAAACGGAACAGAAACGGAAACACAACGGAAACAAAAAACGGAACAACGGATCCGTGAAAAACAGACCACAAAACACTGAAAAAGCCATACGGTCGTGGGAAAGAGGCCTTAAAAGAATACATAAGTAAGACCTCTTGCCCACGAACGTACAGGCTCCATGCAATGCACGGGCACCGACCCTGGGGCAGCCGCATGCGGACCGCAGACCCATTCACTGATCCGTCCGTTCCGCAAAAAGATAGAACGTTCCCCACCGCATTTCCGGAATTGCGGACCTATTCAAGTGAATAGGTCTGCATCCGTGATGTGGAATGCATACAGCTGGTGACCCGTGTATTGCGGGACAGCCGTAAGCGGCCCGCAGAACGGGCACGGAGCCCTTACGTTCGTGTGAAAGAGGCGTAAGAGTACATGCTGGGAGTTGTAGTTTCACAGCAGATGGAGCGCCGAAGGTTGAGAGAAGAGACAAAAACCAATGCAGATTACTCTCTGAATAATATGTCAAATATATCCGAGCTAGTGGGTATAAATCATGGATCTTGATGTTCATGATGCACATACCCAATGCAAAAAACCTATGCAGTTTTCTATGCGAAGATTCCCTGCTTAGTCACTTGAAAGGTGCTCTTAATCACTAGGTCATCATATCTCATCATGCACTTTCATGCGTGAATAGGCAACTGTTAGATTATTACTGATATAACTTTTTATATGTATCAAAATTGGCAGTCTATTATTGATATGGTGACATGGTGGCTCAGTGGTTAAGAGTGCAGACTTGTATTAAGGTTGTTGGCTCAGACCTTACCTGTGTTTTAATACTTGTTGTGAGTTACAGTCTTTTATAAAATGCCACAGAGTTAGTACTTACTTCATCTGATTGTGAATAATCTGCCCCAGTGGGTACAGTGATCAATAAGGCAAATTTCCTCGCGCTTCGCGGTAACGAATCAAATTTCTCCTGAAATGGCAATAAAAAAAAAAAAACATACTCACCTCGTCCATTTGAGCCATTTGATTGAAGAAAACGCGCCAAATATCTTGCGCGCTGACGTGTGACATCATCACGTCATCACACTGCCCGCCGGGCGCGGTGAAGTCATCAGTGAGTATGTTTTTTTTTTAACCCCTGATATGACTTTCAGATTCAGCGATCAGCGTTGGAGGGAGTTCAATGACAGGATGCGGCGCAATTGCCGTTCATTGCGTCCGCTGCATGCAATGGAGTGACAGAGTAATTCGTAACAAATCAAATTTCTTCTTGAAGTTCTGCAAAGCTGCTGAATCGAAAGTTTGAAAACTTCGCTTAAGGCCTCATGCACACGACCGTGGTGTGTCTTGCGGTCCGCAAATCGCGGATCCGCAAAACACGGATGGCGTCTGTGCGCATTCCTCAATTTACGGACAGCCTTCAATATAAATGCCTATTCTTGTCCGCAAAGCGCGGACAATAGGACATGTTATATTTTTTTTTAGCGGGGCCGCGGAACGGAGCAGCGGATGCGGACAGCGCACGGAGTGCTCTCCGCATCTTTTGCGTCCCCATTGAAGTGAATTGGTCCGCCTCCGAGCCGCCAAAACGGCGGTTCAGAGGCGGACCCAAACAACGGCCGTGTGCATGAGGCCTAACACTACTTATTATATCCAGAAAACCGGAAAACATGACCGAGTGGTGGGCGCCGAGGACTGGAGGTGAGGAACACTGCTTTACATGGGTAGGTGGGAATGTTCCTGGAGGTTCTCAGTCCTGCAGATTTGTGAAATAAAGTGTTAATGGTGATGAAAAGAAATGAGCGAAGCGAGCGTCAGATCCTAGATCAGAAGTCACTTCGGTTTAATGCTGTACGGAGGTCCGACTCTGTACAGCATCAAAATGTATGGACTCCGACGAGGCGAAGTCAGTCATTCCCGAGAATTCGGTGAATAACTTCTGTAGTTGATTTTTAAAGTGGAAAGTAATTTTAAAACTTGGAACCGAACTTGGCTTCAGTTCTGAGATACTAGTCGGAACCAAAGCCAATTTTGGATCCAAGTTTTAAAATGGTTTTTCAGTTTAAAAATCAAATACCAAGGTTATTCACCGAATTCTCGGAAATAACTGACTTCGCTCCGTCGGAGTCCATACAATTTAATGCCGTACGGAGACAGATCTCCATGTAGCATTAAACCGAAGTTTTGAGCCGACGCGACTTCGGATCTAGGATCCGAAGCTCGCTTCTCTGATGCCTAGTGGTGATATCTTTGGACTTCCAGATGGTAATCCCATTGAGGAATCTGGAGTCCGTTAAATGGCTGACAACTTCAGGACTATAGAAGCACGGGGGAAGGGGGGCGAATACAAAAAACCAAACCAAGTCCTCAAGTTAGCATTTATGTTCTTATCAGATGGCGAAAATATGCCCCTGATCATCGTATATCAAGTGATCTAGTGGTGACCTCAAATATCGATTTCATCTCATACCAAGACAACAACGAGGAGGGACGTGTGACATAAATCACTACGTAGACAGGGAAGCAGAACATTAGCATTATGTCAGGAGACAAAGTCAAAGTAGAATCTGTTGTGTACAGATGTAGCAGAGCCAAATTTGTCGGAGGTACAGCATAAGGCCCCTTTCACACGGGCGAGTATTCCGCGCGGATGCGATGCGTGAGGTGAACGCATTGCACCCGCACTGAATACCGACCCATTCATTTCAATGGGGCTGTTCACATGAGCGGTGATTTTCACGCATCACTTGTGCGTTGCGTGAAAATCGCAGCAATCTCTATATTCTCAGTTTTTCGCACAACGCAGGCCCCATAGAAGTGAATGGGGCTGCGTGAAAATCGCAAGCATCCGCAAGCAAGTGCGGATGCGGTGCGATTTTCACGCACGGTTGCTAGGAGACGATCGGGATGGAGACCCGATCATTATTATTTCCCCTTATAACATGGTTATAAGGGAAAATAATAGCATTCTGAATACAGAATGCATAGTACAATAGGGCTGGAGGGGTTAAAAAAAAAAAAAAAAAAATTAACTCACCTTAGTCCACTTGATCGTGGCTCGGCATCTCCTTCTGTCTCCTTTGCTGAACAGGACCTGTGGTGAGCATTAATTACAGGTAAAGGACCTTTGGTGACGTCACTGCGGTCATCACATGATCCATCACATGATCTTTTACCATGGTGATGGATCATGTGATGACCGGAGTGACGTCACCAAAGGTCCTTTACCTGTAATTAATGCTCACCACAGGTCCTGTTCAGCAAAGGAGACAGAAGAGATGCCGGGCTACGCGATCAAGTGGACTAAGGGGAGTTAAATTATTATAAAAAAATTTTTAACCCCTCCAGCCCTCTTGTACTATGCATTCTGTATTCAGAATGCTATTATTTTCCCTTATAACTATGTTATAAGGGGAAATAATACAATCTACAGAACACCGATCCCATGTGAAGAAGTTCGGGTATGGGTACCAAACATGCGCGATTTTTCTCACGCGAGTGCAAAACGCATTACAATGTTTTGCACTCGCGCGGAAAAATCGCGGGTGTTCCCGCAACGCACCCGCACATTTTCCCGCAACGCCCGTGTGAACCCAGCCTAAGAGCTCCGATTTTTTTCCAGAGAAATGACACTCATTTACCAAAGAATGCAGCCCCTTGGCAAATTCAGCTCTGCTACATCTCTATCTATTCATGTATCTAATTGGAAATAATATGCACCCTGCTATTTAAAAAATGCCTTAGGGCTCATGCACACGCAAAAAACGGATCCACAAAAAATACGGATGACGTCCGTGCGCATTCCGTATTTTGGGGAACGGAACAGCTGGCCCCTAATAGAACAGTCCTATCCTTGTCCGTAATGCGGACAATAATAGGACATGTTCGCTTTTTTGTTGCGGAATGAAAATAAGGACATACGGAAACGGAATGCACACAGAGTAAGGGCTCGTTCACACAACCGTGTGAAGCCCTTGCCCGTGCTGTGGACCACAAATTGCGGTCCGCAACGCACGGGCACCTACCGTGGCCCAGCCGCATTAGGATCACGGACCCATTCACTTAAATGGGTCCGCGAGCCGTCTGTTCCGCAAAAAGATAGAGCATGTTCTATCTTTTTGCAGTGCGGAGGCACGGAACGGAACCCCAGAAACCCCATTGAAGTGAACGGGTGCGCCTCCGTGATGGGGAATGCACACGGAACGGTGCCCGTGTATTGCGGATCCGCAAATGCGGGCCGCAATACGACAACGGGCAGCAAACGTTTGTTTGAATGAGCCCTAACTTCCGTTTTTTTGAGGACCTATTGAAATGAATGGTTCCGCTTACGGTCCGCAGAAAAAACGGAACAGACACATAAAGAAAATACGTTTGTGTGCATGAGCCCTAACACTAGCAGCACAGATTGGATAATAATATCAGATTGTGCAGAGACACCTCCCCAATCTGGACCTTCGCTGCAAACTGCTAATTATTCATGTATAACTTCTAGCAGGAATAATGGAGGAACGAGACATCATAGATCCGTAAGAACAGATGCTCCAGAATTGTTATTACATGGGGAATGTAATACGTTACTAAAACAGACAACTCAGGAGAGGGGACAGGTCATTTTTAAGGCATTTTTGAATAGCTGGGAGAGGCAATGGTAGAAAAATGTCAACTTGTGACATCTTTGCACTGGGCCAACCAATGTGTTGCAGCTCATCCTGATCTTACTGGTTCATGAACTAAACATTAGAACTGCAGTACATAGAAGTATACCTGTGGGAGAAAGCAAAAGGAATGGTCTAAAAAATTTTGTAGAAATTGTCTTTATGCATCAGCTTCTTATGATACTGATCCATGTGCACTGTGCCCCCCCCCAATGTGTTATTGCTCATCCTGATCTTCTTTATTCAGGAACTGAATGCCAGAAGTACATATCACTATAGCTGTGGGAGAGGGGCGAGGGAATGGTATAAAAATTGCAACTTGTGACATCTTTGCACTTGACCCTCTGATGTCTTTACAGCTCATCCTGCTCTTCCTGGTTCATGCACAGAATATTAGAACTGCGTACAAGCATACACGTGGGAAATGGGAAAATTTCAATCTAAGTACAAATCGTCTGTGGGTCTGCATTGTACACGACATGAATATATCAGCTTTTTATGGTAATGTCAGCATTCAGGTGCACTGGGCCCCGCCCATGTGTTACAGATCAGTCTGTTCCCCCTGATTCATGGACTGAATGCTGGAACTAGGCACATATCAATATACCTGTGGGAGAAGGGAGAGGGAATGGTATAAAAAAGGAAACTTGTGACATCTTTGCGTTAGGCCCACAGATGTGTTTACAGCTCATCCTGCACTGCCTTGTTCATGAACCAAGTACTAGAACTACCCAGAAGTATACCTGTGGGAGAACTGTCTAAAAACTTTCTAAAAACATTTCAATTTAACTAGAAAATTTCTGTGGGTTTGCAATGCACACATGATGTCAGGATCCAGGTGCACTGGGCCATCGATGTGTGGCAGCTCATCCTGGTCTTCCTGGTTCACGATCCGAATACAAGAACCACCTAGAAGTATACCTGTGGGAGAATGGTCTAAAAAAAAAATAAAATTAAATTCAGCATCGGTGGATTTGCATTGCATGTAACATGAATATATCAGCTAGCTTATTTTTTTTTTCAGGATGTTACAGCTCATCCTGATACCCCTGCTTCATGAACACTAGAATGCTAGAAGCACATATCAGTATACTTGTGGAGGACAGGAAAGGGAATGGTATAAAAATTTTCACTTATGACATCTTTGCACTGGGCTCACTGATGTGTTTGCAGCTCATCCTGATCCTCCTGGTTCATAAACTAAATACAATAACTACCTGAAAGGTATACCTGTTGGAGAATAGTCTAAAAATCTCTAAAAAAATAAATACATTTAGGTATAACATTTCTATGGGTTTGCATTGCACAATGATGTCAGGATTCAGATGCACAGGACCCACTGATGTGTTGCAGCTAATCCCGCTCTTCCTGGTTCATAAACTAAATACAAGAACTACCTAAAAGGTATACCTGTTGGAGAATAGTCTAAAAATCTCTAAAAATAAATAAATAATGGAAGTATAACATTTCTATATGTTTGCATTGCACACATCAATATGAATGTCAGGATTCAGGTGCACAGGACCCACTGATGTGCTGCAGCCCATCCTGCTCTTCCTGGTTCATGACCCGAATACAAGAACTACCTAGAAACCTGTGGTTGAACGGTCTAAAAATCTCCAAACATTTCAATTTAAGTAGAAAATTTCTATGGTGTTTGCATTGCACACATGAATATGATGTCAGGATCCACGTGCACTGGGCCTACTAATGATTTGCAGCTCATCCTGATCTCCCTGGTTCACAAAAAAGTATACCTGTGGGAGAAAGGTCTAAAATTTTCGAAAAACATTTCAATTTAAGTAGAACATTTCTATGGGTTTGCATTGCACACACGAATAGGATGTCAGGTGGGCCCACTGCTGTGTGGCAGCTCATCCTGATCTTCCTGGTTCATGAAGCGAACACAAGAACTAACTGTAAAAATGTCTAAAATTTTCCGTCTGTGGTTTTGCCTTGCACATGGCTTGAACACAACAGCGGGGGGAAGCGTTGACTGAGCAGTTTGAGGAATCTTCCGCCTCTTTGGCATCGCGCGCGGATAGTACATAAAGAGAGAAATACGGCAGACGCTCTCCTATTCCGGCACAATATGTTCTCCTGCGGGTCACCGCTTACAGCCGAAACGATAATGTCAGGATCCAGGTGCAGAACTGCAGCACCTAGGATTTTCGAAGTATTGGCTTTGGAAAGTTTGGATATTGCTGGTTAATTGTTGGCGAGGAAAGACAAATGATGAGCGGGGGAACAGTTCGGGGAGGATTTAGTGTATTTGAATAATTTAGACCCCTGTGGTTAATGTGACAGGATTGTTTTTCTTGTGCCGCACCCCGCTGCTACAAGAATTAAAACTGCCGGGTGTACTGGAGCCGGAGCCGGGGCTCAGTAATGAGGTTGATCAGTCAATAAATGATTTTATGCAGCAAATTAAACTGTAAATTTGGGGCGGGTGGTAAATATTTTGAGTGCAGAGCTACCTGGCTAATGAGGAGGTCCGGGTGGGGGGACACATAACTGAAATGTCAATGCTCTAAATCTTGCGGATGGCGGGGTTGTGTGAGAAGTTTATTGCTGGAGTGTGAGTTTTTCTGCTCGGAGAACAGCGGGGGGATGGTTTATAGACGCGGTATTTACAGGAACATTTCACCTTTATTTACATCAGCACCGGCACAATGGCGCAGGAGGATCTGCGCGCCGCCGACACCTTCGTGGACGAGGTTATCCAGAGAAGAAAAATCCGAAAAGGCATCGATTGTCAGCACCTGCTGATTGTATATTGTAGCACCGGCATAGTCTGCAGCGCAGCACAGAGGATGTCAGCAGCTCAATGTCTACTGCTTCTATCTCTCTAGAACATTAGGAAGGACAGATGTTTACTTCTAACAAACCAATTAACCTATCAGCGTGGAGGGGGCAGAGAACATGGAGGACAGACGGATGGATTTATAACATAGATAGATAGGAGATAGATAGAAAGATAGATAGGAGATAGATAGATAGATAGATAGATAGATAGATAGATAGATAGATAATAGATAGATATGAGATAGATAGACAGATAGATAGAAAGATAGATAGATAATAGATAGATAGATAGATAGATAGATAGATAGATAGATAGAGAGATAGATATGAGAGAGAGAGATAGATAGATAGATAGATAGATAGATAGATAGATAGATAGATAGATAATAGATACTCAGCAGTGAGGGATGCTGACTTCAGGAGACTGTCTGATCTCTGCCCTGACTTCACCTCCATGGAGGAGGAGGAGAGACTCTCCATACTGCTGGGGGAAGAGGAGAACACAGCGGCCATAGCAGCACAATATATTACTGCCTGCCATGGACTGAGAGGAGCCTGATATACCATGGACACCTATATCCCCACCCTGTATATGTCCCCATCCCCCAACCCTACCCAATTATTTCCCACTTGCATTGGCAATGCTAAAATGTATTTAGTTCTGACAATAAAGCTGATTTGATTTGATTTGACAGATAGTAGATAAATAGATAGATAGATAGATAGAGAGATAGATAGATAGAGAGATAGAGAGATAGATAGATAGATAGATAGATAGAGAGATAGATAATAGATAGATAGATAGATAATAGATAGAGAGATAGATAGATAGATAGATAGATAGGAGATAGATAATAGATAAATAGATAGATAGATAGATAGATAGATAGATAGATAGATAGATAGATAGATAGATAGATAATAGATAGATAATAGATAATAGATAGATAGATAGATAGATAGATAATAGATAGATAGATAGATAGATAGATAGATAGATAGATAGATAATAGATAGATAGATAGATAGATAAATAATAGATAGATAGATAATAGATAGATAGATAGATAGATAGATAATAGATAGATAGATAGATAAAAGATAGATAGGAGATAGATAATAGATAGATAGATAGATAGATAAAAGATAGATAGAGAGATAATAGATAGATAGATAGATAGATAGATAATAGATAGATAATAGATAGATAGATAGATAATAGATAGATAGATAGATACATAGGAGATAGATAGATAGATAGATAGATAGATAGATAGATAGATAGATAGATAGATAGATAGATACATCTACCTCACTTGGTGCTCTGTGACTCTGTATTGTCAGTATAACCAGCACATGATGGAAGAGTCCGGCCCATTTCCAGCCTTTATTCAGAGATACATAGAACTATTCCATTACAGCTGAAGATCAGGTTCTTATCTAATCAATCAGTCGCACTAAAACCAGCAGGAGGACTTGAACTTGCCTGATCCTTTGTTGCCGCACAGGGGTCTGGTATGGCGGAGTCAGTAGGAATAGCGGAGGAGAGCTTTAGTACTGACCAGAAAATGGGGCCCTGCCAACAGGAATGTAAGAGACAAAATTCGATGAACCCTATCAAGGAGACCATGTATCACAGAAAACTGATCGGGACCACTTACTACTGCCCCTAGTTGGACAGGGCACAGCTTTGTATGAAATTGCTCATTCAGATATAGGGCCTCTAATAAAGAAGAAACAGAAGAACCTCCCTGACTGTCTTTGATAGAGGACTCCATAGATGAAGAGCATGTATGTACCTTCATTACCTGATCCCACAACCTTCTGAAAAATTTGGGAGAAATCCCAGTCTATTTCACATCATAAAGTCCAGACATATCTGACAGTGGCCCCGCTTGGAATATTGCAGAAATCTATGAGCAGTGTCAAAGGGGCTGAAACATTAGAGACCATTTTAATCTGTAAATCAGAGGTGGACAGACATTACGGACATCTCCACCATGTATCTATGACGTTTTAGAAGAACATTTGGACCAGATTTTCCCTTTGCCACAACGTTAGCTAAATTTTACCAATCTACCATCAGTCAGATTATTTTCCACATTTGGACAAATCCAGAACCAACATTTATCTTCAAGACCTGAAGAAAGATCTAGAAGTCATTTGCCACCCCAAGAAACAAACTTATTGAGTGGGTGGTAGGAATTGATGAAGCTCTGTACTCCAACTTTCAGGCAAAAAAAGTCACACATTTTGGTGGACACCATTTTTGTGCACAAAAATTTAAACTTTTTAGAAATTATGAAAAGTGGGTGTGGTTAGCTAGGCGGGTAGGTGTACACCAGCTTTATCGAATGGTATTTTTCAAAAAGTTACATAAAATGGTACAATCTCACCCATTTAGAAGGCAGCATAAAAACTGTAGTAACCTCTCGAGGCAAAAGTGTTTTAAGGATGCACCAAATTTATCAAATAATGTATGAATTTTTATGAATTTACCAAATCTACCACAAATTCCCTCAACACAGATTTCAAAAATACCCATTATGATAAATCTCCCCCATTGTTTCCGGTTCCCAAACCAGATCCCATCAGATTTTTCTGCCGTAATTCCAATTTTGAGTATTTTTCTCTTTGCAGCTACATTTCCACTACAGTGCTGGGGATTTGTAACAAAGAAATTGGAGTAAAATAACTGGAGTAGATGATCTGGGAATGTATTAGAGAAAATGGTGCGCTGTACGCAACTCATAAAGGAAGCCATAGGTGAAGCCCACTTGCTAACGCTTACATGGGCAAGTTCATGGAAAGTTCACCAGTTGGTTATTCATGTCTTTTTCACGATAGGGAATCGAAGGGAAAACCGCTTCCTACAGCCAAAAATAAGTGCAAGAAGCACATGTTTGGAACATATTATTTTACAATGTAATAATATAATAGAAACTAATGTGCAGAAAATGTCTATGAGAGAAAGAAATAAGTGATATCAATGGGGTCTTCCAGGAGTAGAATAATGTTGACCTATCCTGATTGATGACCTATCCTGAAGAACTCTACATGAAACTGTTTAGTTTGCAGATACATTGTGTTACAGACAATGGTTGAAGATCCACTGTGCCAACTAACCGGTTTGACTTTGGGCTATTCCTAAGGGTGTTATTCTGGCAGACCCCTAGTTTTCCCCTTTTAACCCCTGTACAGAGAACTGAACCTTGCCGTAGGGGAGCCACCAGGCTGCTACCTCTTGTAAAAGTCCCGTTCTAGTTGGTAACTGACGCACAGTGATCAGAAACACCAGTGCAAAGTACCAAGGAATTCGGCAATACTCAAAGGCAGGAAACAGTCCAAGGTCTGGCCAAGCAGAATTTGTGTGTATCTGTGAAGCAAGTATAATAGGACAAGATTAGTAGGAGTGCACTGATAGGCCAACTAAACCCTTGTTTAAAGTCTCGTCAATACAGCATTGGCTCTCTTTGAAAGTTTTTGACAGTCACTAGTTGCTGCAATGTAGGAACCATACTGTCCACAATACACATTATGTAGTTCTGAAAGTGAACTATGTTTTTACTGTAAGTACACCTGAGGTATCTGTAGTTGTTATGTTTTATATGTATTGTTATGTATTTTCATGTTTTGGCCTTTTATTCCAGCCAAGGAGGTAATAGTTCGCAGTGGTTGGCAGGAACAGGGCTAAACATCCTGTTCCTCTCCTCTTGGTAGGAGTGGGTTGGTCTTCTTCTTGCTAGGAGAGAGGAATTCCAGTCCTAACAGCAGGGAGTGAGGAAGCACATGGCAGAGCTCCTACTTCTAGGACCAGATCCAGTTTCTCCTGAAACCATCTGCTGTAGCCGGGTTTGAGGTGACCCCAACGCTATACTGGGTCCCACGGACAATGTTGAGGTGTCACTACGTATTACTGCTCTCCAGAAGGGACGGTAAGGCATGGTGCGTCCCAATGGGAAATAAGTCCAGAGAGTCAGGGTCTGCAGTTAATCAGTGTGCTTCTTTACTGGAGGAACTCAAGTGCAAAACAATACAGGTGAGGCATAGGGCTGGTTTCTCCAGTCTCCTCCCTGACAGAAAAAGGGTTTGAATATAAGGAAAGACCTGGACTAGCTGTCCCTCTCTCTCTCTCTCAGAAGGCTGGTACCTGAGTCAAAGGCTGGTGATCCAGGGTCTGTGGCAGAGTATCCCCGTCTCAGTGTCTTCTTCTGGTCACTCAAGTAGGCTGGCAGAGTCTCCTCTTCTAAGCACTGTTCCCTAACTGCAGAACACTAGGGGCTCTGACTAGAGTTGAGCGAACACCTGGATGTTCGGGTTCGAGAAGTTCGGCCGAACTTCCCGGAAATATTCGGGTTCGGGATCCGAACCCGACCCGAACTTCGTCCCAAACCCCATTGAAGTCAATGGGGACCCAAACTTTTCGGCACTAAAAAGGCTGTAAAACAGCCCAGGAAAGGGCTAGAGGGCTGCAAAAGGCAGCAACATGTAGGTAAATCCCCTGCAAACAAATGTGGATAGGGAAATAAATTAAAATAAAAATAAATAAAAATTAAACAATATCAATTGGAGAGAGGTCCCATAGCAGAGAATCTGGCTTCACGTCAGCAGAGAATCAGTCTTCATGCCATAGCAGAGAATCTGGCTTCACGTCACCCACCACTGGAACAGTCCATTGTCATATATTTAGGCCCCGGCACCCAGACAGAGGAGAGAGGTCCCATAACAGAGATTCAGGCTTCATGTCAGCACAGAATCAGTCTTCATGTCATAGCAGAGAATCAGGCTTCATGTCACCCACCACTGGAACAGTCCATTGTCATATATTTAGGCCCCGGCACCCAGACAGAGGAGAGAGGTCCCATAACAGAGATTCAGGTTTCATGTCAGCGCAGAATCTGTCTTCATGTCATAGCAGAGAATCAGGCTTCACGTCACCCACCACTGGAACAGGCCACTGTCAGATATTTTTAGGCCCCGGCACCCAGACAGAGGAGAGGTTCATTCAACTTTGGGTTGCCCCGCAATATAATGGTAAAATGAAAATAAAAATAGGATTGAATGAGGAAGTGCCCTGGAGTAGAATAATATATTGTTAAGGGGAGGTAGTTAATGTCTAATCTGCACAAGGGATGGACAGGTCCTGGGGGATCCATGCCTGGTTAATTTTTATGAACGTCAGCTTGTCCACATTGGCTGTAGACAGGCGGCTGCGTTTGTCTGTAATGACACCCCCTGCCGTGCTGAATACACGTTCAGACAAAACGCTGGCCGCCGGGCAGGCCAGCACCTCCAAGGCATAAAAGGCTAGCTCTGGCCACGTGGACAATTTGGAGACCCAGAAGTTGAATGGGGCCGAACCATCAGTCAGTACGTGGAGGGGTGTGCACAGGTACTGTTCCACCATGTTATTGAAATGTTGCCTCCTGCTAACACGTTCCGTATCAGGTGGTGGTGCAGTTAGCTGTGGCGTGGTGACAAAACTTTTCCACATCTCTGCCATGCTAACCCTGCCCTCAGAGGAGCTGGCCGTGACACAGCTGCGTTGGCGACCTCTTGCTCCTCCTCTGCCTTCGCCTTGGGCTTCCACTTGTTCCTCTGTGACATTTGGGAATGCTCTCAGTAGCGCGTCTACCAACGTGCGCTTGTACTCGCGCATCTTCCTATCACGCTCCAGTGCATGAAGTAAGGTGGGCACATTGTCTTTGTACCGCGGATCCAGCAGGGTGGCAACCCAGTAGTCCGCACACGTTAAAATGTGGGCAACTCTGCTGTCGTTGCGCAGGCACTGCAGCATGTAGTCGCTCATGTGTGCCAGGCTGCCCAGAGGTAAGGACAAGCTGTCCTCTGTGGGAGGCGTATCGTCATCGTCCTGCGTTTCCCCCCAGCCACGCACCAGTGATGGGCCCGGTGGGTTGGGTGCCAGCCCGCTGTGAACCTGCTTCATCCTCATCCTCCTCCACCTCCTCCTCAACCTCGTCCTCCTCGTCCTCCAGTAGTGGGCCCTGTCTGGCCACATTTGTACCTGGCCTCTGCTGTTGCAAAAAACCTCCCTCTGAGTCACTTCGAAGAGACTGGCCTGAAAGTGCTAAAAATGACCCCTCTCCGCCTCCTCTTCCATCATCGCCCTAAGTGTTTTCTCAAGGAGACATAGAAGTGGTATTGTAACGCTGATAACGGCGTCATCGCCACTGGCCATGTTGGTGGAGTACTCGAAACAGCGCAACAGGGCACACAGGTCTCGCATGGAGGCCCAGTCATTGGTGGTGAAGTGGTGCTGTTCCGCAGTGCGACTGACCCGTGCGGCCTGCTGCTGCTCGCACAGTCTGTCCAGCAAGAACATTGGAGCTGGACCAATTTTTTTTTCCTGAGGTTTAACTGATAGCGCATCCAGACACTATGTCCGGGCTCAAGACAAGGATATACAGGTGAGAACTGCCTACGTCTGTTTTGTTCATACTTTTCTGTAAGACCAGTTTCACACTAGCGGCAGGTGAGTCCGGCAGGCTGTTCCGGCGGGTGAACAGCCTGTCTGATCCGTCCTGCCGCTAGTTCACATGTGCCCCCGGACTGCTGCCCTGTCCCCATTGACTATAATGGGGGCAGTGGCGGAGTTCCGGCGGCAGCACGGCGAGAGGCAGCCGGACTAAAAGTACGACATGCAGTACTTTTAGTCCGACTGCCTCTTGCTGTGCGCTGCCGTGCTGCCGCCGGAACTCCGCCCTCTCCCCCATTATAGTCAATAAGGACGGAGCGGCAGTCCAGGGGCACACGTGAACTAGCGGCAGGACGCATCCGACAGGCTGTTCACCTGCCGGAACAGCTTGCCGGACTCCTCTGCCGCTAATGTGAAAGTACCTTAACTCTTATGGTAACTGATTCTCATTATTAGCTAGAAAGTCCAAAAAGTCTCTTAGTATGCATTAACCCTTTCCACAGTGCCATACAAACACAGTGCAAATAAACAGGAAATATATCACAACATACATATAAAATGCAGTGACACGGTATTAAACAGTTAACGTCAATGCATGTTAACCCTTCAAAGTGAAATAAAGTAAGGAGTTGATGACTTTGGATAAGGGAAACAGGACCAAATGTCCACATATGTTCAGATTTCAAAGTACCCCTGCCCAGGGGCACTATACATCACTCCAGAGAGATCATTAGTATTCAGAACACTGCTTCCAGAAAACATCAGTTTAACAAGACAGAGTGATGAGCTAAATAAGAGCTTTACAGACCCTTTTGCAAACTGAGGGACTATGGCTTAGACACCAATCACCCAAACCACCAGGCCAGACTAATATCAAGCCTGTATCACAGTGGACACCTATATCCACAAGTGCCTGCTAGTGCTAATTAATTGCCAAACAACCAGACACCATAACTCCTCATCCTCACCATAATTCCTCATATTCTCCTCCTCTATGTATGGTTATTAGTATTTGACCCGACGGTGTATCTACTCCAGTCATTCATTGATAATTACAGGGACCTCCATATAGGAACCTAACAGGAATAGGAAACATTTTATAGAAGTGAGTCGTTCAAGGCAGCAAATGCTCCCCAGAGATCTAGAAGTATAATTCTGTATTATATAAATGGCAGTCGATCTATGTCACAGCCGAGATGGCCACTTTTATGTATCCCAGTTCCCAGGATGCTCGGTCGCAGGAGCAGCTCCTTCAACCACAATTCTTTTTTTTGTACGTCCTCACTTCACCTTCGATATGACCCATCTACAGGAAGCAGATTATTAAGCTTCTCGAGCAGGTAGTGGAATCAATCATTGCGATCTGTCAAAATCATTCACCAGTCAGGCAAATGAAAGCTGCATTTGTGAGGACGGACTAGCTTCAGGATGTAGAGACATGGTCTGCTATGCTGGTTTAACTCCCTCAGTCGTGCGTCTCTCAAAGATGTTGTCAGCTTTATCTCATCACTTGTAGAGGTCACATTGGAACCCTCCTAGAGGCAGGGGCGGGCTGGGCTGGGGGGCAGGGAGGCAATTGCCCCCCAGGCCGCCCTAAAAAAACGTCCGCTGGGCCGTCTTTAACAAATAATTATTTTTATTTATTTTTTTATTCCTCAGGGCCGCACCGCCGATCACCACAGGCGGCGCGGCCCTGGATGTAATTGCGGCGGGCAGCAGTGGCGGCGGGCAGTAGGAGATGAGCGCTTCCATTGTGGAAGCGCTCATCTCCATATTCATCTGTATCGCCGTCCTCAGGACAGCGATACAGATGGCTGTGCTGTGGAGCAGGGGAGGGAGAGGCGTGTCCCTCACCTGTTCTTCTGATAGGCCGCAGGCACTAATGCCTGCAGCCTATTAGAGGCCGGCTCAGGCAGCGCAATGACGTCATTATCATCGCGCCGCCTGAACCGGGCAGCACACAGCAGGGACACAGGCCGGAAGAGGCTGGCACTATGGGGGGGGCTTGCACTATGGGGGGACTGCCACAATAGGGGGGGCTGGCACTATGGGGGGAGAACTGGCACTATGGGGGAGCTGGCACTATGGGGGGGAGAACTGGCACTATGAGGGAGCTGGCACTATTGGGGGGGCTGGCACTATGGGGGGTGCTGGCACTATGGGGGAGCTGGCACTATGGGGGGGCTGGCACTATGGGGGAGCTGGCACTATGGTGGAAGCTGGCACTATGGGGGGGAGCTGGCACTATGGGGGGAGCTGGCACTATGGGGGGGCTGGCACTAAGGGGGAGCTGGCACTATGGGGGAAGCTGGCACTATGGGGGGGAGCTGGCACTATGGGGGAAGCTGACACTATGGGGGGCTGACACTATGGGGAAGCTGGCACTATGGGGGGGAGCTGGCACTATGGGGGGGCTGGCACTATTGGGGAAACTGACACTATGGGGGGGCTGACACTATGGGAGGAGCTGGCACTATGGGGGGCACTATGGGGGCATTTCTTACTGGCACATTATGGGGGGCACCATGGGGGAGAGGAGCACTATGGGGGTATCTGGGGGCTCTAAAGGGGCTTTTTGTAATTATTGGCACATTATGGGGGGAGTGGCACTATGGGGCATCTGGTGTCACTATAGGGCATTATTTGGGGGCACTATGGGGAAGTGGGGGCTCTAAAGGGGCCTTTTTTATTGGCACATTATGGGGGGCACTATGGCATTTGGTGGCACTAAGGGGGCATTTTTTACTGGCACATTATGGGAGGCACTATAGGGGAGAGCGGCACTATGGGGCATTATTTGGGGGCACTATGGGGGAGTGGAGCACTATTGGGGCATATAGTGGCACAAAGAAGGGGAATTTTTTACTGGCACATTGTGGGGGAGAGGAGCACTATAGGGGCATCTGCTGGGGGCACTAAGAAGGGGCATTTTTTTACTGGCATATTATGGGGGACACTATGGGGAAGGGGGAGAGGAGCACTATGAGGGCATTTACTGGGGCACTACATAGGGGTATTTTATACTGGCTTACATTATGGGGACATTAGCTTAACTGCGGGCACTAAGCGGGGGTATTTCACTGTCATATTATAGGGAGAATTATTACTACTAGGGGGTATTATGGGGAGCTTTACTACTACTGGGGGGCTATGAGGAACATGATTACTAGTATGGGCACTATAGTGGCATTATTACTACTAAGTGTGCTCTGGCAGAGAATTATTTCTATTGGTGGGATTTTGGGGAGCACTGTTACTTTGGGGGCACCCTGGCATAGTATCAGCTTAGCACAATTATTTTTGGGGGACATTATCTTTATACTATTAGTGTCTGGGCGCAGTTATTTTTAGAGCACTGTGTGCCAATAATTGTTGAAGGGGGCACTATCTGTGTGGTAGTAGTATTTCCAGGGGGACTGTATTTGCAGTATAGTATTGGGGGTGGCAGGAAAGGGTGTTCAGAAGATGTGAAGATGATGGAAATCTGGGAAACTAATGTCTGTTTCTCAATCTCTGCAGAGACGGGAGATGGCAGAAAAAATCATCATGGCGGTCTGGTCTGAATGGAGAAGATAAAGAAAGAGAACGTCTACAACAAAGGTGACATCACAGGATGTAAGAGGTATGGGGCGCTATGTAGGAGAGGAGATGCTCCGGCTCCTCCCCCTGCCATTTGCAGAAGGAGGATTCAGAGCTAGGTGAGGACGGCAAAGGGGGATAGCAGGTCATGGGTGGGTGGCATATGATGGGGGGAACAACAGGCAATGAGCAGGATCTGGGGAGGAAGGAGAGCGGAGGAGCGTCCTGGCTGTTGCCGGCTGTCTATTGTATAATGTGAAGCAGGCAGTGCAGCCAGGACAGGTCCTCCCTCTCCGTATGATGTGTAGAGACAGGCCTCAACTATAGAATGTCAGCTGTACAGTGTTTGTTGGGAGTGGCCTATTATATGTAGGAGGGGCTTTTAATAATGGGCGGGGCTAAAATGGGCCACTTGACTGGATTTGCCCCCCAGGACTAAGGCTGCCAGCCCTCCCCTGATTAGAGGAGAAGGGCATCTTACCTGGTGAAGCTGCAGAGGACCACCAATGTCCATCGAGGTCAATACAATTAATGGGCACTATGAATTGTTCCAGATTCTCTGCAGCTCAAAGGGGTCCGGCGGGCATGCGGCACTAGCCAGCTATGCCAGATCCGGAGAACCCTCTAGGAACAACCTTCTGGATTAACCTTGCCGTGAGTGTGAAAGTAACCTTAGTAATTGGACCCCACAATTAGCTTTACTTCTGTAGGCTACAAAACCCCCCAAAAACTTTAATTTTCAACCCTTATGGAAAACCAACAAATATTGATTTTGTATTGATATGATAGGGGTTCGAATCTCTTAGATCCCCCACCACCACCTATTCATTGAGCATGGGGCTGTATCTCTCAATTTATGGTCAAGAGTCCTTCAGCTTTGCTCATACAGAGCAGTATTCTTGGCCAGGACCTATGTGGGAACCATGGTCTCTTTGCTGTAAACATGGGTAGATGGCCTAAAGGTTGGCCCTCAACCAATAAGAGAATAATAGTGCATCATTGTGCTACGTGTCACAATGTCCCTCCGTCAGTCTGCACCACTATCTGCAGGATCCTGACAAAACACAGTCTTGTAGAAATCCATCTGATCTTCTCCATCTTAGGCCAGAGACTGACTGTGATGGGGTGGAGCTTAGTCAAAGGGGTGGGACTTAATTATCTTTTGTTTTACATGACATAGCAGGGAGGCTCCTGCTGCTACCTCTCACAGAACAGTGAGGAGGAGGAGGGACATGCAATATGAGACAAATAGAGCTAAGGGAAAGGAGGGGATGAGAGGAATAGGGTTTTTGTGTACATTTTCTGTGTACTGTTAAGTAGAAATGTTTAATTTTACTATTCTTAAGTAGTATAATGGCACAGATTATATCATGTCTTTAGACACCTGGATGCAGTAATTGACAGTACAGTCCTGTAGGTGGTTGTCGCGCACTCTCAGTCTCTACACCGAAATACTCAACTTTTTACAAAATTGGATTGATTCAGATGTGGCTGATCTGACTGTGTTATTTAAAGGGGTTGTATGAGATTGCATACATTACTTTCTTGCAACAGCACCACTATTTATCCCCAGGACTGCGTCTGGAGGAAAGAAGGTTTGTACACAAACATAGAAGAGGATTCTTTACGGTAAGAGCAGTGAGACTATGGAACTCTCTGCCTGAGGAGGTGGTGATGGGGAGTTCACTAAAAGAGTTCAAGAGGGGCCTGGATGTATTTCTGGAGTGTAATAATATTACAGGCTATAGCTACTAGAGAGGGGTTGTTGATCTAGGAAGTTATTCTAATCGCCTGATTGGAGTCGGGAAGGAATTTTTTTCCCCCCTAAAATGAGGAAAATTGGCTTCTACCTCACAGGGTTTTTGTGTGGGCTGGCTCCACCCCTTAGTTACAGAAGCTTCCAGTGAGAGTAGCTGTAAAAAAGGAAAGAAAAAGGAGCAGTCTCCATGTGTTCCTCTCAAATATACTTCATCTCCAAGCCCAGGAGCCTCCATCACCTACACAATCTCCAGGAGATGCAAGTAAGATCTAAAATAGGAGGATTTACATGGCTACAGTGTGTGTGAGAGAGAGAGACAGCAAGGTAACACAGCTTAAGGTGATCTAGGCCCTGATGCTGCAGAGGGATGACAAGTTAAGACACCCCATGCACCCTAGAAGAGTGGACACGGTTGCCAGATTACAGCTATTAGCAAAAGATCCCTGTAGCAGATATTTTAGCCAGAGTAATCTGAGGGACAATGCTGTATTCATCTGCTCAGCTCATGGGAAAACTATGCATTGTATTCAACCTACTGCTAGGTGTACTAGAACTTCAATCCTGCATACAGTAAGAGAGGCTCTTGTTAAGTTTCATCTAGCCTGGTCTCTGAGTCTTATCTAACATCACATGCTGGTCATTGCATCTCCTACATCTCCTCCCTAGTACCCACACGGACATTAACACCATGGGCAGCCCCAAACTACCATCAAGCAGGGAGCCCACAGTATAAGTGCTGTTACATTGCCGCTGCTGCAGTACTTCAGACCAGGGGTTACAGGGAGTACCTCGAGGGAACAAAGGGTGCCCTTCTTCAACTGCATCAACCCCAGGGAGCAACTGCCTGAGCTAGTGCACCATGACACATCATCATCAGGGCCACTACCACTCCCATCCTCTTCTCTGGCTCCTCAGGGGTACGCTGCACTGCTCATTTCCTCCCGCATATTAGTCTGTCACATAAGTCCCTTCTCTGATGGTACTTTACCACAGCTGCTGCAGAACATCTTAATACACACCAGCTGCTTCAGATCTTCTTTTGAAAAAAAACAAAACAAAACAAAAAAACAATGGGGGCATTTTAATTAATCAGTCAATAAATTAATCAATCAATGATGTACAGAAAGTGTCCCTTCTCAAAAAGAGGTCCTGCAGCAGCTAAAGTGTGTATTATACAGTGCTGTGCCGCAGCTGCTGCAGAACATCCTACTACGCACCTCAGCTGTTTCAGATCTTCTTTGTTTAATAAAAGAATGATGGTGTTTAAATTAATAGTGAACAGAATTCTCCACTTTTCAAAAAGAGGTTCTGCAGCAGCTGGAGTGCATTATAAGTCTGAGACTATAAGACATAACTCTGGAGTTCCTTGACCTGTGTAAACATGCTGTCGCATCACGCTTTTATACAGTCACAGAACTACTTGGCGACGTCTTATCCTTTACAGTAGGGGGCACTATTCTCTGTACTTCTATATTGCTAGCCCCTCCGATGCCTTTGCTCATCCTGTACTGAGCTGGTGCAATCCAACATGTTGACTTCATCCCCACATCTGATGTGTGCCAATTATTGTGAGCCTGGAAATTAATGCTAGATTCAGGAGAATTATCATGAAGCCCCTAGGCAAAGGGTGAGATTCCTGCCAGGAAGCTGCCAGATGTGGTTACAGGACGAGGCCACTGGAGAGATGGACGGCTCCCAGGAGGTTCCAGGGGACTCGGCTCGGAGCGTTGGCCCGCGTCTGGGGCAGACGCAGTGCGGTACATTTCACACACAGGACAGGATGTCCCCTAAGCATACACACACACGTAATTATTTACATTTGGGTTCTGCTCACTGCCCAAAATTATTTGTCAGCGCTGGCAGATAATTATGAGGTGACGCTGAGGAGCAGCATCTTGTGAATATATAACATCCACGTCATCCTGCAGACCAGACCCCCCCCCAACTACCGTCACACTTATGTGTAATAATTTTCATTGTGACATTAAGTCCTGAAAAGTACTTTGGCGTTGTTAACTATTTTCTAACCCATATGGATTCATACACTCAGCCATATTACGGCTTTATACAGTGCTCATAGAGGTGTATGGGACCTTACTGTACCTTTATGTCTCCGATTGTCTGATTGATATAAAAGCCAAGAGTTTGAACTATGGCTTGCTCCATCAGATGCCTTATTATAGAGGCATTCTCACCTAGAAGCATTGCTTTTACCTTATTAATGGGGCACCCCATGAAGGCCCCATGTGGTGGCATAAGGAGTGTAGTACAGCCATGCATAGCCCTTTTACAATACATGGGCACCCCATGAAGGCCCAATGTGGCGGCATAAGAAGTGTAGTACAGCCATGCATAACCCTTTCACAATACATGGGCACCCCATGAAGGCCCCATGTGGCGGCATAAGGAGTGTAGTACAGCCATGCATAGCCCTTTTACAATACATGGGCACCCCATGAAGGCCCCATGTGGCGGCATAAGGAGTGTAGTACAGCCATGCATAGCCCTTTTACAATACATGGGCACCCCATGAAGGCCCCACGTGGCGGCATAAGGAGCGTAGTACAGCCATGCATAGCCCTTTTACAATACATGATTTAGCAGCTTTCTTTTTATCATGACAGCTTACTGGCCTCGCACAATCAACTCAATTGAATAATATGTCAAAAAGTTCCTCCTCGTGGACTCCTTTAGAGATGGAGGAGTCCTTAGGTAGGATTCACACAAGCTATGTAAAACTCATCTGTGCTCCAAATGCTAAACATGGATTCTTTTTTTAAAATGGACCTCCCACAGATGGCGTTTTGTTCCACTCCAAATGATTTTAATGGACAAGTTTTGCTCAAAAATTAGACCAAAACAGGCATGCTGCGATTTCAGACATGTGATTCGGCCTTTTGACTGTAATGTGTCAGTGTTTAGTCCGTGTTGCCTGGCCGACAATACTTCTCATGCATACTAGGCGCTCTCCAAAATGAGAAAGAGTACACCCCCCCCCCAGAACCCGACAAAGGCCTCTCAGCTATGTAAGCCAATTAAGAAGATAAACTGATTTGCATGTCTCTCTGTCTTTCTTTCTTGAAGAATCAATTTAGTTCCAAATCAAAGTTTTTTTTTTAAATTCAGAAAGCGAATTTCAAGAAATTTGCTCATCTCTAGTTTACATATTTTTGGTACGTGTTAGGTCTTGTTCACATGGGCACTGAAGTCTCCGTTTGGGCTTCTATCATAGATTTTGACAAAAATAAGTGCTGCATGCAGGATTTTTTTGTCGGGTAAAAAATCACGTTCCTGAACTTAACCTGAACA
The DNA here is from genome assembly GCF_905171765.1 of Bufo bufo. NCBI lineage: Eukaryota > Metazoa > Chordata > Amphibia > Anura > Bufonidae > Bufo > Bufo bufo. Next base: position 118,623,419 of record NC_053398.1, on the reverse strand, counting down.
GACCAGATCCCATTGTAGTCAGTGAAGTCTGTTCCTCTAATAGAGCAGAACAACTGAAAGTGATAGCACGGGTGTGAACCCAGCCATATACAGTATATGTATGTTTATTGTATGTGTTATACGGTATATTATCTATGTTTATTAGATGTTTGTTACATCATATGTTTAGACATTTATTGTGTTATACAATATACAGTATATGGGGTCAGCAATAGTGACGAGAAAATCAAAGAATAATGAATTGACTTTGATCCGAATTTCAGGTAAATTTCAGCCAAATTGCCTTATGCTTCATGGTAACAAATCAATTTTTCCTGAAATGGCGTTAAAAATACAAAAAAAAATACATACTCACCTCATCCATTTGCTCGCGGAGTGGCCGTCGAGGCCTTCTTGATTGAAGAAAACGAGCGACACCTCGTGCATCATCACATCATTACACTGGCCGGGCACGGTGATGTAATCAGTAATGACGTCACCACATCTACCCAGCGTGACGTCATCACATCTGCACACGTGAGTTTTCTTCAATCTAGATGGTCGATACCGCCTCTCCGTGAGTAAATGGATGCAATTTTTTGTATTTAAAACCTTATTAATCCCTGAAAGGGGTTATCCAATACTATAAACTGCCCCCCATATGCTGGGTCCCTCACAGGGAATATACGTACCCCGATCCCCACTCCCGCTCCCCGCACCGCTGCTGTTCCTTCTCCCCATGCGCCAATGAAAACATTCAGTGTCGGGGGGGGGGGGAGGGAACAGCCAATGACAGGCGAGGATGGGGACAAGCCTCCCTAGCGTCATCCCCGATGCAGTATATTATGTATATGTTTATTAGATGTTTATTTTACGTTTAGACACTTATTGTATGTGTTATATAGTATATTATATATGTCTCTTAGATGCTTACTATATTATATATTTAGTTGTTTATTGTATGTGTTATACAGTATATTATATATATGTTTATTAGATACGTATTATATCTTTTACATTTTAATAGGTGATCACAACTATCTCATAAGTTTTAAATTCTGTTACTTTACTGTTATTTTACTTTACTTTACTTTATTAAACCAGATGTAAAAAAAAAAAAAAAGCTCATATTCTTTATTAGATTACAATAAAATTATTGTAAAAAAAACAACTAATCCATAATTTAAGAAATACATCCCCTCCCTGCCCCCAAAAATATAAATGTATTCAGGTAAGTCAAGTAATTGTGTAGTTTCCTTTGCAGGTCATTGTTTTGTCTTTGTCAATTTGAAATAAAATGACTTTTCAAAAATGATGAGGTGTTTTTGTGCCTTTACCATGGTTTTTGTTAAAATTATTAGAAGACTCCACTGAATGTTATGATTATGAGGTGGGATGTACACAGCTCATAAAATATCGAACAACTTGACTTATCTGTTGTAGCTGCTCGAAAGTGTTCACAAGCAACAGAATATGCATCAGACAACCTGACATATTTATAAATATATAATAATAAATACCATATAATAATATATATTTCTAATTAGGTCTTAGGTGTGAAACATAAGGTAAATAACGGATCAGCTCCCGGCTATAAGAGGAAGTAGATGGTAGCAAGGCCGAGGAGAAAAATATTGGGGGGAAAAAAGAGAACATTATTTATTGAAAATTCATTACTGAATTATGAAAATGTGAAACATACATTAAACTTTAAGTGTGGGAAAAATATAGTAACTTTACAATACACTATAGAGGTTTTCATTGGCAAAATGTCCTATGCAAGAAACAAATGAGTAATTTAATGTGTTCCCAAAGTATGTTCTCCAGTTTTTATTATTCCAGTTCATCTTAAATAAAGCATAAATCAGCTTTGCAAATAATCTCAGTTGAAAACCATCTACTGTCTTGTGTATACAACTCCTATATAGATGTATACAGTCATGTGAAAAAATTAGGACACCCTTTGAAAGCATGTGGTTTTTTGTAACATTTTTAATAAATGGTTATTTCATCTCCGTTTCAACAATACAGAGAGATTAAAGTAATCCAACTAAACAAAGAAAACTGAAGAAAAGTCTTTTCAAGATCTTCTGTAAATGTCATTCTACAAAAATGCCTATTCTAACTGAGGAAAAAGATAGGACACCCTTGCCCCTAATAGCGAGTGTTACCTCCTTTGGCTGAAATAACTGCAGTGAGACGGTTCTTGTAGCCATCTACCAGTCTTCGACATCGGTCTGAGGAAATTTTACCCCACTCCTCAATGCAGAACTTTTTCAGCTGTGAGATGTTTGAGGGGTTTCTTGCACGTACAGCCCTTTTCAAGTCACCCCACAGCATCTCAATGGGATTCAAATCTGGACTTTGACTTGGCCATTCCAGGACTCTCCATTTCTTCTTTTTCAGCCAATCTTTGGTTGATTTACTAGTATGTTTTGGGTCATTGTCATGTTGCATGGTCCAGTTCCGCTTCAGCTTTAATTTTCTAACTGATGGTCTCACATGTTCTTCAAGCACCTTCTGATACACAGTAGAATTCATCGTGGATTCTATGATGGTGAGCTGACCAGGTCCTGCTGCAGCAAAGCAGCCCCAAACCATGACACTTCCACCTCCATGCTTCACAGTTGGTATGAGGTTCTTTTCTTGGAATGCTGTGTTTGGTTTACGCCAAACATGTCCTCTGCTGTTGTGTCCAAATAATTCAATTTTGGACTCATCTGTCCAAAGAACATTATTCCAGAAGTCCTGGTCTTTGTCAACTTTATCTCTGGCAAATGTCAGTCTGGCCTCGATGTTTCTCTTGGAAAGCAAAGGTTTCCTCCTTGCACACCTCCCATGCAAGTTAAACTTGTACAGTCTCTTTCTGATTGTTGAGGCATGTACTTCTACATCAACAGTAGCCAGAGCCTGCTGTAGTTCTCGAGATGACACTTTAGGGTTTTTGGAGACCTCTTTTAGCATCTTGCGGTCTGCTCTTGGGGTGAACTTGCTGGGGCGACCAGTCCTGGGCATGTTGGCAGTTGTTTTGAAAGCCCTCCACTTGTAGACTATCTTCCGGACAGTGGAATGGCTGATTTCAAAATCTTTTGAGATCTTTTTAAATCCCTTCCCAGACTCATAGGCTGCTACAATCTTTTTTCTGAAGTCCTCTGACAGCTCTTTTGCTCTCACCATGGTGCTCACTCTCACTTCAACAGTCAGGAGCACACCAAACTAAATGTCTGAGGTTTAAATAGGGCAAGCCTCATTCAACATGCAGAGTAACGATCTACTAATTATGTGCACCTGGTGTGAGATCTGAGCCAATTTAAGAGGGAATACATGTGAGGGTGTCCTATCTTTTTCCTCAGTTAGAATAGGCATTTTTGTAGAATGACATTTACAGAAGATCTTGAAAAGACTTTTCTTCAGTTTTCTTTGTTTAGTTGGATTACTTTAATCTCTCTGTATTGTTGAAACGGAGATGAAATAACCATTTATTAAAAATGTTACAAAAAACCACATGCTTTCAAAGGGTGTCCTAATTTTTTCACATGACTGTAGATGTGTCTCTATGGACACAGATTAGAAACAAACCCTCACATGCTACTCCATCCCCTCTGTCCTCCTGGATAAGATCAGGGGGCAGATGGAGTGATGTAATAGATGACTTCAGGATCAGACTACACAGGGCTTATTTGTAGTCTGTAACCATAGAGACCTATTGCAATTGCAGTGGAAATATACAGTAATACAGGACAATTCAAATCAATGAGCAACCAAGTAATGTATTGTCTGACAAAGTGGGATTCATTCTTACTTGTGACTCTGTGTTCTGGCTTACGGAGGGTAAGGTGTCTTTATATGATGTCCCTTATGGGGCATATGGAATGGTGCAGTCTTGGTAAAACAACCTTTTTAAAGGGAAAATGAATACTCTGGGTTATGTATAGAGTGTAGGGCTCTGATCAGTCGGGGGATGACTGCTTGCCCCCCCACCATCACCAGAATGTGTGTCATGTGTCTCTTGATATGACTGGAGCGGTGGTGACGCATGCATCATCCATCTCTATGATAAATAATCACATTCGTTATGATTTTTCCAAAAACTTCAGTTTCCAATGAATCACAATTTTGTTGTGATTCACTCCGCACGAATTTCACAAAATTGGGGATGGTATTTGACAGTTCAGAAGACAGAGAAGAAGGTATCTTCCACCAAAAAGTGGTAATTTGTTGGCTTTTAAAAAAAAATAATAATAATCTGTCAGTGCAGCATTATGAAACAAGCTGTTGATACCACTGTCTTCCACCCGTTTACCCATAGCTATATAAGTCACTGTTACTTTGACATTACTAATGCTGTCTTAGCATTAACCACTTCCCATCTGGGCCCTTTGCCCCCTTCCTGACCAGGCCAAATTTTGCAAAACTGACATATCTCACTTTATGTGGTAATAACTTTGGAATGCCTTTATTTATCCAAGTCATTCAGAGATTGTTTTCCCGTGACACATTGTACTTCATGATAGTCATAAATTTGAGTCAAAATATTTCACCTTTATTTATGAAAAAATCCCAAATTTACCCAAAAATTTGAAAAATTTGCAATTTTCTAAATTTCAATTTCTCTGCTTTTAAAACAGAAAGTGATACCTCATAAAATATTTATTATTTAACATTCCCCATATGTCTACTTTATGTTGGCATCATTTTGGAAATGTCATTTTATTTTTTTAGGACGTTAGAAGGCTTAGAAGTTTAGAAGGAATTCTTCAAATTTTTAAGAATATTGCCAAAATCCACTTTATAAGGACCAGTTCAGGTCTGAGGTCACTTTGTGGGGCCTACATAGTGGATACCCCCATAAATGACCCCATTGTAGAAACTACACCCCTCAAGGTATTCAAAACAGATTTTACAAACTTTGTTAACCCTTTAGGCGTTCCACAAGAATTAAAGGAAAATGGAGATCAAATTTTTAAATTTCACTTTTTTGGCAGATTTTCCATTTTAATCAATTTTTTTCTTTAACACATCGATGGTTAACAGCCAAACAAAACTCAATATTTATTACCCAGATTCTGCGGTTTACAGAAACACCCCACATGTGGTCATAAACTGCTGTATGGGCACACGGCAGGGCGCAGAAGAAAAGGAACTCCACATGGTTTTTAGATGCCATGTCCCATTTGAAGCCCCCTGATGCACCCTTACAGTAGAAACTCCCAAGAAGTGACCCCATTTTGGAAACTAGGGGATAAGGTGCCAGTTTTATTAGTACTATTTTTGGGTACATATGATTTTTTAATCATTCATTATAACACTTTATGGGGCAAGGTGACAAAAAAATTGGTGGTTTTAGCACAGTTTCTATTTATTTATTTTTGCAGCGTTCACCTGAGGGGTTCAGTCAAGTGACATTTTTATAGAGCAGATTGTTACGGACGTGGCGATACCTAATATGTATACTTTTTCTCATTTATTAAAGTTTTACACAATAATAGCATTTTTGAAACCAAAAAATTATGTTTTAATGTGTCCATGTTCTGAGAGCTATAGTTTTTTTATTTTTTGAGAGATTTTCTTATGTAGGGGCTCATTTTTTGCGGGATGAGGTGACGGTTTTATTGGTACTATTTTGTGGGACATACGCGTTTTTGATCACTTGGTGTTGCACCTTTTGTGATGCAAGGTGACAAAAATTGCTTGTTTTGACACTGTTTTTTTTTTTTTTTTTTACGGTGTTCACCCGAGGGGTTAGGTCATCTGATATTTTTATAGAGCTGGTTTTTACGGACGCGGAGATACCTAATATGTATACTTTTTTTTATTTGTTTCACTTTAACACAATAATAGCATTTTTGAAACCAAAAAAATGATGTTTTAGTGTCTCCATGTTCTAAGAGCTATAGTTTTTTTATTTTTTAAGAGATTTTCTTATGTAGGGGCTCATTTTTTGCGGGATGAGGTGACGGTTTTATTGGTACTATTTTGTGGGACATACGCGTTTTTGATCACTTGGTGTTGCACCTTTTGTGATGCAAGGTGACAAAAATTGCTTGTTTTGACAGTTTTTTTTTTTTTTTTTTTACGGTGTTCACCCGAGGGGTTAGGTCATGTGATACTTTTATAGAGATGGTTTTTACGGACGCGGCGATACCTAATATGTCTATTTTATTTTATTTTTTCTATTTTTAATTTTTTTTTTTTATTCCTTACCTGGGAACTTTTTTTTTTTACATGTGAAACTTTATTTTATTTTATTTTTTCAACCCTTTATTTTTTTTAATTTTTTTTACACTTTTCGTCCCCCATAAGGTCATACAAGACCTCTGGGGGACATTTGCTTCACTTTTTCTTTTTTTTTTCACAGTTGATTTCTCCTGTAACTGGGGCTGACATAGTAGCCCCAGTTACAGAAGAAATGCACCCCTATAGAGGCTGTACAGCAGCAATCCTGCGCTGTACAGCCTCACAGCAGGGCTGATCGAGGTCTCTGAGAGACCTCACACAGCTCCTGCACTCTCCGGTCACGGCGGTCACATGACCGCCGGGCCGGAACAGGAAGCGCTGTGCGCTTCCTTCTCTGCAGACACAGCGCTCGGTGAGCGCTGTGTGTGCAGCGATCGTGAAGGCAGGGACACCTGGGCACTGTCCCTGCCTTGTCTTAGGGTTGCCCTGCTGTCACTGACAGCGGGCAACCCAATCAGCAGCTGCACGATTAGCGTGCAGCTGCTATTTCTGACAGGACGTTCTAAAACGTGCTGTCAGAAATAGACGTCCACCCATAGGACGTTTATATCCTATGGGTGGACGTGAGGCGGTTAAAGAGCTTGAAATGGGTTTGATACAGTCCTGGGAGAGCCCAGACCATCATAAGAGACATTTCAGGGCAATTGGGGTACTTTCTATTCGGACCAAATTCATTCTGGCCGAATCAGATCTTACTACTAATTCTAACAAATTTGGCCCCAAAAATTATTAGCAAATTTAAAGGGATTGTTCCATCAAAAATATTCTTCAGTTTTCAAACCAGCACCTGGATCTGAATACTTTTGTAATGACATGTAATTAAAAAGTTAGCATAGCCACTGAGCTATTTAATGAAATCTATCTGTATAGCGCCACCTGCTGTTTGTTTTTTTTCTTGTTTCTTTGTCCTGCTCACTGAGATGGCCGCACATGCTCAGTTTCAACCTTCAACTGCCTCCTGAGCTGTCATAGGGAGAGCATGGACACACCTCCTGAGCTGTGATAGGGAGAGCTGAGACACGCCCCCGGAGCTGCAGCAGAACAGACACTCCCCTTTGGGCTGTCAGCTTGATATAAATCTAGCAGAACAATGAATCTCTGGATCCATGTGAGATACAGGGCTGGTTCTAGCTTTGTTAGAAAGAGATTGTCCTGTACTATATGATTAGTGTTGATTGCGAATATTCTAATCGCAAATTTTTATCGCGAATATTAGAACTTTGAGAATTCGCAAATATCTGGAATATAGTGCTATATCTTCGTAATCGCGAATATTCTAGATTTTTTTTCCATCAGTACCCATGATCCCTCACTGCTTCTTGCTTGTGGGCCAATGAGAAGGCTGCAATATCTTTGACTTTAGGAGAAGTTGCCGATTTTCGCAATCAAGAAAATAATGACGAGATCACGAATTCTTGAATTTGTGAATATATGCTGAATATTCACCCAAATATTAGCGAAATATCGCAAATTTGAAAATTGCCCCTGCCGCTCATCACTGTATATGATTTCTGATTCTAATGTTTTACATTAGTAATGGGATAATCACTATAAGGCTAGTTTCACACTAGCGCTTTGAGATCTCTCTGTATTCTGGAATTGCCTGAAGTTACCGCATTGCTCTCCAGCCCCATTCACTATAACGGGAAACGTCGAGATCCGGCCACACCCTGTCAAATATACAATCAATCGTCTGGACGAAAACCGCTGCAATATTTGGCATGTTTGGCAGGTTGTGGCCGGATGTCCATCGGTCCCCATTATAGTGAATGGGGCCGGCGCGTGTCACCTGCCAGAGATATCTACCTCAAATGTGAAACAAGCCTTAGCAGTTTTTTATCTTGTGGAATAGTGACAATTTATAAGTTACAATCCCCAATTTTTTTTTAGAAAGCGCCAGTCACAGATGTACCAATCCTTATCTTGATCCTTCACGAGTTAATGGGGTCATCCCATGATAAATGTAAAAAAGGAAAATCAGACATCATATAGTACAGGACAACCTCTTTCTAACAAAGCCAGAACCAGCCCTGTACCTCACATAGATCCAGAGATCTCCTCATTCATTGCTCTGCTAGATTTATATCAAGCTGGCGGCGTGTCCTTCTCAACCTTGTAACTGTCACAGCTTCTAACAGTACATAGGCCAGTTGACAGTTAGAACTGAGCATGTGCAACCACCTCACTTAGGTGGACAGAGAAATAAGGAAATGTACAAACAGCAGGTGGCGCTATCCAGATACATTTTTATTAAATAACTCAGTGGCTAAACAACATGCAATTACAAAAGTATTCAGATCCAGGGGCTGGTTTGAAAAATGTAGAATTCTATTTTCACGGGACAACGTCATCATTGGTAGGAGATGACATTAAGTCATTTTTTTTTCTAGTACCTTGATATTAAAAGTTACGTTTTAGTGGTGTCCTTTCTGTGATACCTATTTTTCTCACTTCACTTTATCTATTATCTGACGGTCGACTAGTCAGGACTGTAACTAAGTAAACATTGGCAAGCAACTTTTAGTTGACTTTTTTTTTACTGGCTTTCAATGGCTTTTGTGACACTCCAGTTTACAACCGCTACATCTGTGTCTGTACATCAAGTTTTCCTTTCGTTTAAAGGGACACAGCCAGCATTTAAAGTGAACGATTTCGATGGTGTGATATATTTAGAGACAATCTGTTGTGAGGGGACCCAGGCATGAGCCAGTTGTCTGTACGCCACCATTGTCACCACGAGATCACATGCTACTTGTGTCAGCAGAAAAAAAAAAAACGTGAACAGCAGTCGCCCTGTTATGATACACTATGATAAAGTGACAGGCGCGTGTGTGCAGAGCACAACTCACAAGGCTGCAATTTAATCTTCTTATTTGAAATATAAATATTTTTCCTATCAAACCTGACAGTACAGAAAATGTGTGCCCCGCAGCCGTCTGACAAAACAAAATTTATATTTAAAACTTCCTGAAATAATACCTTTCATATGTTGGGTTTTGTCACATTGGAGTGGCTCTGAGCTTACCTTGTGGTCCTGCACCTTTAATTATTTTATGCCTAGAAGACACATTTTAAATAGAGGAGGTGGTCTACATGCATTTTGACAGCTAGGGATGATTAAAATACTGACAACATGTACTATAGAAAATTCCCTAAGGTTTCGGCTAGGCACTTACTCATATGAGAGCTGAAGATTACAATCCAAATTTTTTTTTTTTTATATCCACAAGCACAAAATCTGCCAGCCGACGGAGAGCATATTTCCTTCTTCATTGCAGGAACCTGAACAAATATCTTAAGGCTAAGAAAAAGGGAAAAAAAAGCTCAAAAATTTATCAACACGTCGTTTACAAACATCTCATTTAACGAGCCTGTAACCAGGTTTTATTCGTTTTTTATTTAATTTTTTTATTATTATTACTTTTTCACTTGTCCTTATGAATCACTAAAGTTGGTAGCCAAACTAGTATGTTTCATGATGTCCCCACAGGCTGTTTAAACTGTATTAATATGGAGAAAATGACGTGGAAAAAAAGGGAATCTGGTTGAAATTTCGTAGGACTGTTACAAAATGATCTACGTCCAAGAGTGGTCTATTTCCAATACCCCTGAAGCGTACGCATTCTCCAGTGATAATGACGTCTGGCGACTTTTACTGAAGACCTCATCGCTTCCTAGAAATGACTGATTCCCCAACCGAAGGTTGCATGTGTCCTGTGCATGGTGTGATGAGTTCATAGTACTCAGGGAATTCCTGCCAGAACTCAGAAATATCTACTAGCCGTAGAAAACTGTTTCCGATGCGTACAAATAATTAAAGAGGCTACATATAAATGCAGAAAACATATATCTTGTACATACATAGAGATTATAGACGGTGGTATTAGTGGAATCTTTTCTTTTACTGTGGGGATCTTTAGAATAGAATCAAAATTCCTCCAGGATTTTTCCAAAAATTCAGATTCACCAGATTCAGAATTGTGTGAGAAAAATTTAGGTGAGAATTTTGATTCTAAAGGAGAGAGGGAGAGAGGGAAAGAGAGAGATAGAGAGAGTGGAGTGAGATGGAGGGGGAGAGGTGGAGGGAGACAGAGAGAGGGAGAGAGGGAAAGAAAGAGAGAGATAGAGAGATAGAGAGAGTGGAGTGAGATGGAGGGGGAGAGGTGGAGGGAGACAGAGAGAGGGAAAGAGAGAGAGAGAGGAGTGAGATGGAGGGGGAGGGGGGGAGAGAGAAGGAAAGAGAGAGAAGGGGAGGGAGATAGAGGGGGGGGGGGAGAGAGAGGTGGAGGGAGACAGAGAGAGGGAGGGAAAGAGAGAGAGGGGGGGGGGGGGGGAGAGAGGTCGAGGGGGAGCGAGAGAGAGGGAGACAAGGAGAAAGGAGAGATAGAGGGGAGGGAGAGAGAGAGAGGGAGGGAGACAGAGGGAGAGGGAGAAAAGGGAAGAGAGAGAGAGGAGGGAGGGAGATAGAGGGGGAGGGAGAGAGAGAGGTGGAGGGAGAGAGGGAGACAGAGGGAGAGGGAGAAAAGGGGGAAGGAGAGAGAGGGAGAGGGGGAGAGAGAATGGTGGATGGAGAGAGGGAAGTAAAAAAAATTAGGGGAGAATTTTGATTCTAGAGGAGAGAGGGAGAGAGGGAAAGAGAAAGAGTGGAATGAGATGAAGGAGGAGGGAGAGAGAGAGAGAGAGAGAGAGAGAGAAGGAAAGAGAGAGAGGGGAGGGAGATAGAGGGGAAGGGAGGAAGAGGGAGAAAAGGGGAAGAGAGAGAGGAGGGAGGGAGATAGAGGGAGAGGGAGAAAAGGGGGAAAAAGAGAGAGGGAGATAGAAGGGTGGATGGAGAGAGGGAAGGAAAAAAAAGGGGGGAGAGGGGAGAGGAAAAGGGAGGGGGAAAGAGAAAGAGAGGGAGAGAGCGATAGAGGTGGAGGGAGAGAGATGGAGAGAGAGAAAAGGAGAAAGAGGGGAGGGAGACAGAGAGAGAGGGAGAGAAATAGAGAATGAAAGAGAGAGTGAGAGGGGGAAAGAGAAGGTTAGATGAAAAGAGGGAGAGGGAAAAAAGGGTGAGGGAGAGAGAGAAGGGAAGAGGAAAAGAAAGGGAGGGAGAGAAAAGGAGAGAGGTGGAGCGGGGAGGGAAAAAGAGAGGGAGAAGAAGAGAGAGGGAGAGAGAGAGAGATGAGGTTATGGAGGAAGGGAAAGGGAAAGAGGGGGAGAGAAAAAAAGGGGGGGGGGGGAGTGGAATTTCTGGGTGATAAAGAAGTTTCAGTTCCACTAGAATGGATTCACATTCGGCTTGAATCATAAGGTTGATCCAGACGAATCGGACCTGAAACAAATTTTAGGAAATTTGCTTATCTCCAGACATTTATCTCATAAGCTAAGATTAATAAAGGAAGTGTTCATTTGATCTCAGGAAATAATCTGACTACCCCTGTAGGGCGAAGAAAAAAAATAATCAGAAAGCGATTTGGAGACCATAGCTTCTATCTTCAGAATAAGTAATCAATATCAGATCAGGTGGGAGTCCATCACCTATCACCCCTACCGATCACCTGTTTCGGTGCAGCCACTGAAACCATACAGGTTACAGAGCCAGAAGCAGGAGCTGAGCTGCAGTACTTCAGTATGGCCACTACACGGTGCATAGAGCTGTCCACTGTATAGTGATTGGTGGGGTTACAGGTGTCAGACCCTCAACTATCTGATATTTATTACCTATCTTGAGGATAGATCATCAGTATCTAAGTCCTGGAAAACCCCTTTAAAGGGGTTGTCCAGCTTTTACTAGGTGACCACTTAGGGGTCTGACACCCCACACCAACCCTGAACAGCTGTTTGGATGTCATTCTGTCTCCAGCAGTCAGCACTGGGACTGCACAGCACCGCCAGCCTTGTAATGGAGGTGGCTTGTTACCACTGCGCTGCTCCCATTAACTACACTGCTCAAAAAAATAAAGGGAACACAAAAATAACACATCCTAGATCTGAATTAATTAAATATTCTTCTGAAATACTTTGTTCTTTACATAGTTGAATGTGCTGAAGACAAAATCACAGAAAAAAAAAATATGGAAATCAAATTTTTTAACCCATGGAGGTCTGGATTTGGAGTCACCCTCAAAATTAAAGTGGAAAAACACACTACAGGCTGATCCAACTTTGATGTAATGTCCTTAAAACAAGTCAAAATGAGGCTCAGTAGTGTGTGTGGCCTCCACGTGCCTGTATGACCTCCCTACAACGCCTGTGCATGCTCCTGATGAGGTGGCGGACGGTCTCCTGAGGGATCTCCTCCCAGACCTGGACTAAAGCATCTGCCAACTCCTGGACAGTCTGTGGTGCAACGTGACGTTGGTGGATAGAGCGAGACGTGATGTCCCAGATGTGCTCAATTGGATTCAGGTCTGGGGAACGGGCGGACCAGTCCATAGCATCAATGCCTTCGTCTTGCAGGAACTGCTGACACACTCCAGCCACATGAGGTCTAGCATTGTCTTGCATTAGGAGGAACCCAGGGCCAACCGCACCAGCATATGGTCTCACAAGGGGTCTGAGGATCTCATCTCGGTACCTAATGGCAGTCAGGCTACCTCTGGCGAGCACATGGAGGGCTGTGCGGCCCTCCAAAGAAATGCCATCCCACACCATTAATGACCTAATGCCAAACAGGTCATGCTGGAGGATGTTGCAGGCAGCAGAACGTTCTCCACGGCGTCTCCATACTCTGTCACGTCTGTCACATGTGCTCAGTGTGAACCTGCTTTCATCTGTGAAGAGCACAGGGCGCCAGTGGCGAATTTGCCAATCTTGGTGTTTTCTGGCAAATGCCAAACGTCCTGCACGGTGTTGGGCTGTAAGCACAACCCCCACCTGTGGACGTTGGGCCCTCATATCACCCTCATGGAGTCTGTTTCTGACCGTTTGAGCAGACACATGCACATAGCTAAAATGACAATGAAAGGAGAAGTTATCATTATGGGAGATTTCAATCTTCCAGATATAAACTGGAAAACCAAAATAGCAAGTTCTACCAGGAGTACAGATATTCTAAATTCCCTACTGGGGTTATCTCTACAACAAGTGGTTGAGGAGCCAACCCGGAGGGAGGCCATTTTGGATTTGGTATTCACAAACGGGGATTCGGTATATGATGTCATTGTAGGCGAAACCTTGGGATCTAGTGATCACCAGTCAGTGTGGTTTAATATAAGAACTGTGAAAGAGTCCCACCACACAAAAACAAAAGTTTTAGATTTTAGAAAAACAGACTTTTCAAAAATGAAATTAGTCATAAATGAGTCCTTATCAGACTGGAACGGATTACATGGAGTCCAGGAGAAATGGGACTACTTAAAAGGTGCATTATTGAAGGCAACAGAAAATTGCATTAGACTTGTCAGTAAAAGCAAAAAAAGGAGAAGACCACTGTGGTACTCAGCAGAAGTGGCCCAAATCATTAAAAATAAAAAGCTAGCATTTTGTAATTATAAAAAAACCCAGAGCAATGAAGATAAGGAAATCTACAAGATTAGGCAGAGAGAGGCCAAGCAAGTTATAAGAACTTCTAAAGCGCAGGCAGAAGAAAAACTAGCTCAGTCTATGAAAAAAGGGGATAAGACATTCTTCAGATATATAAATGAAAAAAGGAAATTAAAACAAGGAATAACTAAATTAAAAACAAAGGACGGAAGGTATGTAGAAGAGAATAAAGGGCTAGCCGACTGCCTTAATGAATACTTCTGTTCAGTTTTTACAAAAGAAAAAGGAGAAGGACCTCCACTAGAAAGAATGACTAATAAATCGTTTGAAGCATGTATCTTTACAGAGGAAGATGTTCTAAGTTTGCTGTCTAAGGTGAAGACAAATAAGTCACAGGGGCCTGATGAGATACACCCAAAATTATTAAAAGAGCTTAGTGGTGAGCTGGCAAAACCGTTAACAGATTTATTTAACCAATCATTAGTAACAGGAGTCGTCCCGGAAGATTGGAAATTGGCAAATGTCGTGCCCATTCACAAGAAAGGTAGTAGGGAGGAATCGAGCAACTATAGACCAGTGAGTCTGACATCAATAGTAGGCAAATTAATGGAAACCCTATTAAAGGATAGGATTGTGGAACATCTAAAATCCCATGGATTGCAAGATGAAAAACAACATGTGTTTACTTCAGGGAGATCATGTCAAACAAATCTTATAGATTTTTTTGACTGGGTGAATAAAATAATAGACGGTGGAGGTGCAGTAGACATCGCATATCTAGATTTTAGTAAGGCTTTTGACACTGTCCCACATAGAAGACTTATCAATAAACTGCAGTCATTGAGCATGGACTCCCATATTGTTGAGTGGATTAGGCAGTGGCTGAGTGACAGACAACAGAGGGTTGTAGTCAATGGAGAACATTCAAAACAAGGTCATGTTACCAGTGGGGTTCCACAGGGATCTGTACTGGGACCGATTTTGTTTAATATCTTCATAAGTGATATTGCAAAAGGCCTCGCTGGTAAGGTTTGTCTTTTTGCTGATGACACAAAGATATGTAACAGGGTTGATGTTCCTGGAGGGAAACGCCAAATGGAAAAGGATTTAGGAAAACTAGAAGAATGGTCAGAACTCTGGAAACTGAAATTTAATGTGGATAAGTGCAAGATAATGCACCTGGGGCGTAAAAACCCAAGGGCAGAATATAGAATATTTGACACAGTCCTGACCTCAGTATCTGAGGAAAGGGATTTAGGAGTAATTATTTCAGAAGACTTAAAGGTGGGAAGACAATGTAATAGAGCAGCACGAAATGCCAGCAGAATGCTTGGATGTATAGGGAGAGGTATAAGCAGTAGAAAGAGTGAAGTGCTTATGCCGCTGTACAGAATACTGGTGAGACCTCACTTGGAGTATTGTGCGCAGTACTGGAGGCCATATCTCCAGAAGGATATAGATACTCTAGAGAGAGTTCAGAGAAGAGCTACTAAACTAGTACATGGATTGCAGGATAAAACTTACCAGGAAAGGTTAAAGGACCTTAACATGTATAGCTTGGAAGAAAGAAGAGACAGAGGGGATATGATAGAAACTTTTAAATACATAAAGGGAATCAACTCGGTAAAGGAAGAGAGCATATTTAAAAGAAGAAAAACTACCACAAGAGGACACAGTTTTAAATTAGAGGGGCAAAGGTTTAAAAGTAATATAAGGAAGTATTACTTTACTGAGAGAGTAGTGGATGCATGGAATAGCCTTCCTGCAGAAGTGGTAGCTGCAAATACAGTGAAGGGGTTTAAGCATGCATGGGATAGGCATAAGGCCATCCTTCATATAAGATAGGGCCGGGGGCTATCCATAGTATTCAGTATATTGGGCAGACTAGATGGGCCAAATGGTTCTTATCTGCCGACACATTCTATGTTTCTATGTTTCTATATTTGTGGCCTGCTGGAGGTTATTTTACAGGGCTCTGGCAGTGCTCCTCCTGTTCCTCCTTGCACAAAGGCGGAGGTAGCGGTCCTGCTGCTGGGTTGTTGCCCTCCTACGGCCTCCTCCACGTCTCCTGATGTACTGGCCTGTCTCCTGGTAGTGCCTCCATGCTCTGGACACTACGCTGACAGACATATCAAACCTTCTTGCACAGCTCGCATTGATGTGCCATCCTGGATAAGCTGCACTACCTGAGCCACTTGTGTGGGTTGTAGACTCCGTCTCATGCTACCACTAGAGTGAAAGCACCGGCAGCATTCAAAAGTGACCAAAACATCAGCCAGGAAGCATAGGAACTGAGAAATGGTCTGTGGTCACCACCTGCAGAACCACTCCTTTATTGGGGGTGTCTTGCTAATTGCCTATAATTTCCACCTGTTGTCTATCCCATTTGCACAACAGCATGTGAAATTGATTGTCACTCAGTGTTGCTTCCTAAGTGGACAGTTTGATTTCACAGAAGTGTGATTGACTTGGAGTTACATTGTGTTGTTTAAGTGTTCCCTTTATTTTTTTGAGCAGTGTATATTAAAGACTGGACAACCCCTTTAACTGTTTGTGGTCCAAAGATGATATATCTGTATCAAGTGACTAGTGCCATCACATTTTTCATATTTCAGGGGAAATGTATTTATTAGCTGTATATTCTAGGAAAACTCTGTGACTATTGTAAAAAATTCCATCAGGGTCGGATTTTGTTGCGATCATTTCAAGGTTACTTCTACCTCTTTTTTCTATAGTAAAACATTAAATGGCTATTGCACCTTTTAAGGTGATGAGATATTGCTGGGCTCCTGATAATGGAGGGGCCACGATGCTGGTGACATCCATTGGGAGGGAGATGCAGCACAGCCGCATTCAAGGCATTGCCCTTTCATTCTCAGGATTGGTAGGGGTCCTAGAGGTCAGAATCCCATCAATCCCATCAGTGATGGCGTATGCTAGTGAGATGCGAATACTTAATAAAGTGGCATGCCGGCTATAAAAAGCTATGTCCTGTCCACAAGATAAGAGATAGCTATTAGATCTGTGGGGGCACAACTGTTGAAAGCCCACCGATCATGAGAACCGGGATCCCGTACCCTGTGGGGCCCCTCGAAATGAACAGATCAGCAGGTGGGGCATGCACATTGCCTCTCCTGATGCTCCCTTCATCTCTATGTCCATTCCAGAGAATCCTCAGAGATGAATGGAGAAGCAGGATCCGCAGTGCGCATGTGCAAACTGCCACTCCATTTATTTCTGCACACAGGGAGTAGACCATAATTCCATGCCCATAGCCTGCCGTGGGGCAATAATGTACCTCTGTGTGCCTCCAGTTTTAGACGACACATACCTGTAGAGGTTTCAAACATGATAGTCATTAATGTGACTCTATTGGCCCCCAGTATTGCAAGACTTGTAAAAACTGAGATTTGTTGTAATAAGAAGTTTTCAGGGGAAAGAAAAAATACAGTAAAGTAAATAAAATAAATAAATAAATAACCTATAGAATCCAGTTTTCTAAATAAAGGAAAAGGGACTTTCCAGCTTTGGGAAAATCTGTACACATTGAAATTCCACCAGACCAAAGCGAGACGGGAGTCAGATTACAGCTGGACGGTATTTATAATAGATCTACAAGTAGCAAAATCACAAGGAGCATATCTGAAAAAACTCAACGGGTAATAATCAAGAAACTAGAGGTTCTCCACTGATGTTAGAGTAGGTTCACATATAGGGCACGGAGTTTACGGTATCCGGCATAGCCAGATACTGCCGCACACCGCCGGATCCTCATTGACTATAAGGAGGTCCGACAGGGATCTGGTGGGTTTCCGTTATCAATGTCAGCTTTTGGTCCGACAAATCTGTTCACAGATATCCTGGTAAATAGCGGTATTCACAGGTGATTTGAAGAAAATTGGGCCGACTATTTGTGTTCTAGACACTGTGCACCAAATGACAATTTCCTGGTTGTGAAGTGGTGTTTCATGAGTCAGATGGGGATTTTCAATGGACCACTACCTCGTATTCTGGGAATTTACGTGACCTGATAAACGAAACCAAGCTTCGTCCATCATGAAGTCCAGCAACGGGTCTAAATGTCTGTCAGCAATCATAGTCAGCAACTAAGTCCAGTAATTTCCGCATTTAGCTTTGTCGGACTCTCTCAGTTCCTACACGTTATTTGGTACGGTTTGAGGTTCAGAGATTTCAGCACTCGCTGACACGTCGTTCCTGATACACCAACTTGCTGACAAAGTCTTTGAGTTGATTTTTGGTGGCTACTTGCTGAATTTCCTGTGCAACTTCAGCGGTCCTGATCAATGGAGGCCTCGGTTGCTTCATGTTTGCAACAGAACCAGTTTGATGCCATTTCTGAACCAGACTCTGCATACAACGTTTAGTGGTGGTTTTGTTTGGGGTACTTGTCTAGCCTTCCACAATCACTATTCACTATTCCAGGGGGAAAAACCATCTTTCTGACACAGTAGGCCACTTTTGATCAAACTGAATAATAAGTCAGTCTTAGTTGCCCATAACAACCAATCAGAGCTCAGCTTTCAGTTCCTACAGGGCTCTGAAAAAATGAAAGCTGAGTTCTGATTGGCTGCTATGGACAACTAAGACAGATTTACTATTAGGCAGTTTGATTTGAAGATATTGGAGATGGACTATTTTTTCGTGGGCCACCCTTAGGCAAGTTTCACACTAGTGTTGTGAGATCCAGCAGGCTTATCTGGCTGGGAACAGCCTGCTGGATCTCTCTGAATCCCGCATTGCCAGAAGCCACTGTGCTCAGCCCCTTTAAAGTATAATGGGGACCAGGGGACATCCGACCACATCCCAGCAAACATGCCAAGAATCAAGGAGACAAATACTGCTCTGCTTTAAATTAAAAAAAAGTAAATTGAGGACAACCATTAAAGTGGTTTTCCTGGGAAAGTGACAGCATATTTGCCAGCCCTGGAGGAAAGGGACTATTAAAGACTACAGAACGTGTAGCGGCCATACAGAGAAGGTGTCGAGAATTTGTCAGAGAAGGTAAATACATTACAGCTACAGATTTCCCTGCATGTTGGCTGGGACAATATACCTCAGGACCCCTACCATATTAAAAGTACAGACTGGGCATCTTTCTCAAAAGACTGTATCATGCTGAGGGTACTATGGATAAATCTGATGAAAGTGTACCTCTTAGGTCAGAAAAAAGAGATTGTACAGACCAATTGAAAAAAGAGAGAGAGAGAGAGACCCAAAATATATGTCTCCCATATACAGCCTTGGGAAATTGCATATGCCAACTATAAAGATTGCACTTAATGTGATTAGTGCCTGTGTGAGCCATGTATTGAATTGCCGCAGTAAAGTGCAGTGGACTTGTTGCATTAAACCCAGCTTCATCATTGCTTCTCATGTCAGGGAACATTGCCTTGCACCTCGAAACCCCCCTACACCAATGACACCCCAACTAGCAGCAGGCAGAAGAACCGCAAAGCCAGGGAGTGCCCCTGCGGACTGCTGCATGTCCATTTCACTGAGTCTGAAAATGTATCTGAAATTTCACTTTATTATAATCAATTTTCTTTTTAGAAAATCCTCTAAATAATAAATTAAAGTGGGGTAAAATAACAAATAATCTTTATTCACCTCACTGTTTCCTCGCTGCTGCTATTTGGCCACTGGTTCAGTCCCAGCTCCTTATCACTTCTTGGCCTTGGGCTTGACATGCCAGAAGTGACTGCTGAGATGGGTCAATGATTGGCTGAATAAGCAGTCCAAGCCCTTTCTGGTGTAAAGCTCAAGACCAGCATAGCAGCTGGGGAAACAGTGAGGTGAGTAAAGGTTACTTGTCATTTTACCCCAATCCGACCCCAATCCCCTCGAATTTCCCTTTAGTTCTACAAAACACCAAGAATATCACTTTTTTAATTCGCCAATTTGCAGGAATCGGGATCAGCAGGTGAATCATAGGGTTTATTTGCTGACTTAAACCTTCTGCATAAAATCCATATTTACCCATCTTAATGGCTCCTAGAATTGAATTATCAGTATTGTTAGTTGGCTTATGCTGAGAAACTAGAGGCCTTCAACTTCTTCTCGCAAAAATATAAAATAAAAATTAGGATAATTTGTTATGATAGTGAGAAATTAAAACTAGCTGAGGCATTATTAAAAATAGACGCCGTTCCAAACTATACTGTTGAATTCGGCATCATTTTTCTTCCATGTAAAAAAATTGTCAAAGTATCACTGGAGAATAATAGAATAAGGCTGGAAATAGTGGCTTCATTTAATTCTCTTCCAGGAGATGTTGGAAACGAGGTAGATGCAATGGGGCTTTGGGGATTCAATCTAAACATAAACACCAGAGATTTATTTCACTTCATCTCAACATTTAGACAAACTTTAGTAACAATTTATCACAACTACTTAGATTGTACTTTGCATTTAAGAGGAACAAGATGCACTTAATCTTTATGACATCTTGAACGGCGCGTAAGGAAAAACCCTAAATTGTCTTTATTATATATTCCATCCTCCAATACATGACTTCCGGGGTTTCCCTGATAAAGAATAAATGTGGCCTACTTAGAATATTTCATGATAATGATGCCTACAAGTTTACTATGAACTACTGCTGCCTTGACATCATGGGAGTAACGATAGTCCATGAGATCCTAAGCAACACCAGACATAGCCCATTAGCACCATTTCTTAGAAAATTTCATGGTGGCATTTGGTGAGCACGAGATTTTACAGGCTTCCAGTGGGCTTCTATTTTATATTTAATAAATCAATTATTCTCATTTATCAAAAAAATAGGCAGCTTTGAACCAAATGGGTTCAAGAAGGAATTAAGAAAATTTTAAAGGGCATCTGTCAGCAGATTTGGCATGTACACTTGGCAGCTGAAGGCATCTGTGTTGGTCCCATGTTCATATGTGCCGATCTTGCTGAGAAAAATGATGTTTTATTATATAGAAACGAGCCTCTAGGAGCAACAGGGGTGTTGCCGTTACACCTAGAGGCTCTGCTCTCTCTGCAACTGCTGCGCCCTCTCTACTTTGATCGACAGGGCCAGACGTGATGATGATTTTGCTGCCTGGTCCTGTCAGTCAAAGTGCTGGAGGTGCGGCAGTTGCAGAGAGAGAAGAGCCTCTAGGTGTAATGGTAACGCCCCCATTGCTCCTAGAGGCTCATTTGCATATATTAAAACATCATTTTTCTCAGTAATGCGGACACATATGGACATGGGACCAACACAGATGTCTTCAGCTGCCAAGCGCACATGCAACAAGCCAGCCGGTTTCATAGGGACAAATCTACTGACAGATGCCCTTTAACTGCTGATGTGGTTGGTAAACTGTATAAAATGCCGAAAGTTCTAGACTTTGAGCAGTTTTTCTTAAATGGGTTCCCTGGGATTTTTATATTAATGGCCTAGTCTCATAAAAAGTAATCAATATGTGATTGTCGGGGGGCCATCTCCCGGTACCCTCACCAATCAGCTGTTTCAGGAAGCCTCGGTGCCTACTGGAGCTCTGGTAAGTGATGCGGCCTCCTTGGAGCTTACAAAGCACAGTGCCATCCATTGTACAGCGGCTGTGCTTGACATTGTAGCTCAGCCCCATTCACTTGAATGGGACTAAGCTGCGCCAAGGCCACGTGACCGATAAACGTGACATCACAAGGCCTAGGCAGAGGCTGCAGAATTCACGGAGCGCCACAACCTCTTCATACAGCTGGGAGTTGGAACCCTGCCAGTCTAATATTAATGACCTATCCTGAGGATAGATCCAAGAGAAGATACAAGCGGCACTTCTGCTTTCAGCGGTGCGGTGCGCGCGTCCCGGGAGGAAGATCCACAAATAATGGTATAGTAAGGACCAGCACTCGCTTCAGTAATAATTTCAACCTGAGGATAGGTCATCAATATCAAAATCCCGTAGAACCCCTTTAATATTGATTGACCACAATGAATGTTCTACAGCCAAAGATCCCATGTGTTAGCTGAAATGAATAGACACCTGTATGATACTACATTCTACATTGGACCCCTCCTTAGCATGTCAAACATTGCCCAGTACTAAAAGTGAAGCCTCTTTGCCATGATCACATAATTTGGTAGTGAAAATGACCTTCTAGTCAAATAGTTTTCTCAAACAAAGAAGCCAATATCAAAAATCCATTCAAATGATCTGGGGTAGCTCAAGGGTTTGTCTTCTCAAAGAGGTGGTTTTCTGGAAAGGTTTCAATATACATTAGGCTCTAAATAATCTAGTAATCTAAAGCTTCCACCTGGATTTGTGGCTTCATGACTACTATACAATTTATGATTTTGTGAAATATAAGCAAAACGTATTGACACGTAGGGTCTCAAATTTGATAATTAGAGTATATTGAGTTTGTATTGATACTAGAGGTGGAACATGGCTTCTGATCATACGCTTCTCTAATGATTGCTGGCTTCTTTCCTAGCTAAAGAGAATGTCTAATTGTAGATACATAGCACAGTAGGTTACATCTCATTACTTAATTACTTCAAAGTTTCATTGGTTACATCTCAAGCAGTCTCTTGCCAGTTCCTAGCACTTAAAGATTATGAGAATTTGACATAAAGCCATAAATAAATATGCAACAAAATGAAAAACCAAATCTCACCAAATACTTGAGAACTGAAAATTTAGTCTTGGATGTTAAGAAACACAAGACTATAATTGCATGGTTTGATGAACATAGGAAGAAAGGATACTTGTAAGATTCTTAGGATTCCACAGTGGAGATCCATCTCTGGACCTACATGGCCCTCTATATTACACAATGTCATCAATCTTAAAGGGGTTATCCAGTAATTTATATTGATATTTATATTGATGACCTTTCCTCTGGATAGGTCATCGATATCAGATCAGCGGGGGTCCGACACCCAGGATCCCCGCTGATCAGGTCATCATACATCGGTCATGTGGCCTCATTGAAGTGAAAGGGGCTGAGCTTCAATACCAAGCACAGCCGCTGTACAATGTACATCAGGAAAGCCCCCGGGAGCCAGCTGCACCCATTAAAGCTCCCATGAGTACGGTGGGGGTGCGAGGACTTGGACCCCCCCCTGATGTGATAATAATGACCTATCCTGAGGATAGGTCATCACTATCCTATTCCTGGATAACCCCTTTAATACTTGGATATAACATGATGAAATCTCAGGCTTTCTTCTTCTGATTTACTGTTGACCAGAAGATGGTGGCTTCCCAGCAGTCCTTTGGTGCAGAAAAATTACAACCATAATTCAGCTTCCATATTTGACCCTTTAAAATAAAATGAATTACAATCATTTAAAGGGAGTCTGTCACCACTATATGACCATATACAGCACTTACATGGCGCTGTAGCACACCTATACATGATTCTAATGGTACCTATGTTATTTTCTTTAGACATCCAGAAGCAGGAAAAACGACGTTTATTTCATATGCAAATGAGCACTCGCAAGTGCCCAGGGGCGGCGTTCAGTGTGTAGGTGCCCAGGCTGCTCTGCCTTTTTAACCGTTACTCCTCCCCAGTCTCTCCCTTTGCCTGCCCTCCTATTCCCTTGTATCATCCCTAGGTCCGACCCAGATCTCGCGCCTGCGCACTGCTTCGCCGGTTGGCACATGCGCACTAGTTGAATTAATGCCGTATCCAAAATGGGCATTGCAGTGTGCATGCCCTGGCAAGGCGAAGCAGTGCGCAGGCGCGGGATCTCGGCCGGACCTAGGGATAATACAAGGGAATAGGAGGGCGGAAATCAACATCTGAGTTGCACTGAAACAGCTGATCGGTAGGGATGCGGGGTGTTGGACCCCACCAATCAGATATAGATGGTCTCTAATGAGGAAAGACCTTCAAAGAGGTTACCCGTGTGTTTAATACTGATGACCTATCCTCAGGATAGGTCATCGATGGGAACCCTGCTGATCAGCTGGTTGGAGAGGCTGTGGCTGTTGCTTCTTCGTAGGCAAGTGACGTCACGTTCTTCAGTCACATGGCCTACGTGCAGCTCAGTCCCATTCATGTGAATAGGGCAGAGCTGCAATACCAAGCGCAATCAGCTATCTAATGGACGGTGGTATTCCCAAACAGCTGATTGGTTGGGGTGACATGAGTCGAAACCCCACTGATAACATACTGATGACTTATCCTGAGGATAAAAATTTTAATTACATTCAATTACAAAAGTATTCAGATCCAGGTGCTGATTTGAAAAATGTACAATATGTTTCATGACACAACCCCTTCAAACCATACCTTTCCCATACAGTCACTCTATGTCAATCACAGAAATAATAAAATGAGCCGCGCACTCCATCAGTGATGCCATATTGCAGTAAACATTGCTTAATAAACCAAACACTTAAGGTATGAAGGGAATTAATTACTTGGATTATTTTCCATAAGAAAAAAAAAATCACATTTATTTCCTTCCTTCAAGTCAATTGAAAGATTGATCTTCATTCAAAGTGTAGCTCGCATTAATTCAGACGTTGGGAGCAATCAGTGGACTGTGTAATCCTGGGGATTTTAAATATGGATATTGCAATTTCTTCCCTGTCATCCATTTTAAACATTGGTATTGAAATTTCAACAACTGCCATGACACAATAAGCAGAGTGCGCTTAGTACGGTATGAAACATGACAGGTCGTGAGTGGCATATCATCAGCGGTACTATTCAGGAGAGTGCTTTGGCGTAATGCACTAATGACAGTCTCACTTAGAGTCACAGGAGCTTACACCGATCATTAGACGGGCCCCACATACGTGTGTGATAATTAAGGAGAATGGCAGTGTATGTACCAGGACGGATACCAGACACGCAAACTGTATCCTATATAATAATTACACCGGGCAATATACCGCTACGATGCTCCTATACGTTACAATAACAAGCTAATGGGAAGTGAGTGGGAGCGATCTTCTGGAGCGATGTGTCACACGTACAGTATCTTATAGTTTGTGTATGCTGGAGCTTGTCTAAGCAATGTCAGTCCCTGTTCACTTTTGAGGAAACACAGGCGGTGGTTTAAGCATGTTTAGGTATGATCCCCGCCATCATCACATCGCAGAGAAGACGAAAATGGCAAAATCGAGCACAGAAAAAGAAATGTATACATAAACACATATATATATAAGTTTTATAAAATGATAGGTACCAGCTAAATGGGGTTTCTGACCTTTTAGATAAAACTGTGTATACCTTTAAAATCTACTACCTCTTATGGGAATACAGGTTCGTGGTATAGATAGATTAGATAGATATTAGATATGTTGAGAAAAATTGATGAGCAGCACACAATCAAAAAGTGGTGCAAAGTCCTTGAAAGGGATCACTGACTTGATCCAATCGATATATGTAAAAAAAAATCCAAGGCAGCACACAGATATTCGTGAAGAAAAGGGTATTTTATTCACCCATGTGTAGACAGCAACGTTTCAGCTCACTCAATGGAGCCTTTGTCAAGCCAGATATTAGATAGCTAGATGGATGGATAGATAGAGAGATAGATAGATATAAGCGAAGAAATTCCACGGCACATCCAGGGAGTAAAATCAAAGTGATAGCTTTATTCACCAGACCACGACGTTTCGGTCCACTTGCTGGGATCTTTCTGCTTGAGAAAGGTCCCAGCAAGTGGACCGAAACGTCGTGGTCTGGTGAATAAAGCTATCACTTTGATTTTACTCCCTGGATGTGCCGTGGAATTTCTTCACTCATATATTGTTTGGAGGTGCATCGCCCCCTTAGCCTCAGGTACTCCATATCTACGCAGAAAACCGCTGTGTTGCCCAATTTCGCTTTTTTCTAGATAGATAGATAGATTAGATAGGCAGGATATATGGATAGTTTTATAAAATGATAGGTACCAGCGAAATTGGGTTTCTGATCTATTTGATAACACTGTGTATACCTTTCAAATCCACAACCTCTTATAAGATTACAGGTCTTTCCGACTAAATAGATATTTATCCATCCATGTGCCCAATAGGGCTCACAATCTAAGCCTCCTATCAGTTTGTCTTTGGAGTGTGGGAGGAAACCGGAGAACCCGGAGGAAACCCACACAAACACGGGGAGAACATACAGACTCCATGCAGATGTTGTCCATGGTTGGATTCGAACCTAGGACCCCGGCGCTAATCACTGAGCCACCGTGCTGCCCATAAATAGATATGAGGTAGATGATAGACAGACAAACAGACAGATCGATAGATATTAGATAAATATGAGATAGATAGATCGATAGATAGATAGTAGTGATGAGCGGCAGGGGATATATTCGAATTTGCGATATTTCACAAATCTTTGGGTGAATACTTGTCATATATTCGCGAATTCGAAATTATTTTCTTGATTGCGAAAAATCGGCAATGTAATATTCACGTAATGCGAGCAAAATACAGGCGTGCGTCACTTTTGCTACATTTTCCTGAGACTGGAGAAAATGGTTGGCGCGGCAGAGCATTAAAAATGGCTTTATATGCAGATAGCGTGATCCAATATATTTGCGATTGCGCTAATCGGCACTAAAGATGCAAATATTTTGGCGCAATACGTGAAACTTCACATTTTAGCAGGTCTGCATGTATGTATGGACAGCAGAGCCTATCAGCTACACTATATCAGGATATAACCTACACTGACTATCTGTATTATATATATATAAGCTATCTAACTATCTAATGTAGTGTGGAAAGCACAGAGCACGGCAATGGCACTGCTCTCTCTCTCTCAGGACTTTAAAAAACTGTAGACAATGGCTGCTGGGGAGGTTCTTATATAGTAAAGGGGTAGGCAACTTTCCTATTGGTTGCTAGGGATGTTGCTAAGCTCAAACAAAGACATTGCAGCCTTCTCATTGGCCCACAAGCAGGATGGGAAGTTACTGATGAAAAAAAATCTAGAATATTCAAAATTACGAATATATATCACTATATTCTAAATATTTGTGAATTCTCGAAGTGCCGATATTCGTGATTAATATTTGCGCCCCAACACTAATAGATAGATAGATAGATTTTTTAATAGGTGATAATTGAAATGTTCCTGAACCTGAATGCATAATGAATGTGTCCCTCCTGCCCTTTATGGAAATTGTGCTTATACAACAGAGAAAGGAGCAGAGTAGTCAATAAATGGCAAATCCGATACTTCCAGAGGCACGAGAGAGCGATGCAAACCAACCCTGATGTTCAACTTCGAACTCGAGACCTCTTAAATGCAAGCTGACAGCTTAGCAGCCTTTCCTTCCTCTGTGTGTATGAAGCCCAGAGTAGATTTCATTCAGTAAAATAAGCTCACTCTAGAGGTGGATTGTCATGTGTTCTACGCCTTCGAAACGATACAATTACTGACCATTTTCCATGTATTCTATATCATTTAAGTATGTTTGTGCTAAAGATGGGATTTCCAGGGTGGGAGAAAAGTAACTGAAAATAAATACCTTGCACGGGAAGACTTCAAAACCAATTTATGTTGAGGGCACAGCACTACAGTGAGTTATTTCAACTTACAGCCTCTTAAAAATATCCATGGTACTTCTGAAATAATTGAATAGCCAGAGATTTCCAGCTATTGCTTAAAGGGGTTTACTGAGATACTGATGACCTATCATACTGTAACAAAGTGGAGAATCACCACACCACGACCTGTTGGAGCAGTCTCTGCTCCAGTGACAACCGACCCACAGGGTTCAGACATGGAGCACGGAGGAATCTGGCAAGACCATAGTCAGGAACAGGCCAAGGTCAGGTCTGAAGAGTTCATGCGATCCATAAAACAGTTCTTAGGTCTGGGAGGGCAGCACAGGGTCAAGACGAAGAAGAGCCAGAGGTCAGGTTAGGCAGTGAAGGGACAAATCTGGAGATCGGGCAGAGGTCGGTACACGGGCAGACAAATGAGAAACGACCTTTGCCGAATGCTAGACTACTGTCAAGAACCTATTGCTCAGGCAACTTTCTACAGAGCATCCCATGGTGATCAGCTATTGTCTAGGGAAGATAAGGGTGTGCACGCTGGAGGGAACATGCACGTGCGCCCTATGGGAACAGCTCGAAGCAGACCTTATCAAGGGGGTTGGGCAGTACTACTTTAGCAGGCCGGCCCAGCAGGTAGGAAGAGAAGGATGCTGGCAGGTCTAAACCACCAGATACTAGGAGCAATAGAGCGGGTCAGCATGATAATGGCTGTGCCCACCAGGAGGGGTGCAGCAGCTACTTTTGCAAGCATCATAGTCTAGAAATATACATAGATGCTGTACAAACAACAGAAGAATGGAGATATCTGAATATTCATTTTTACAAGCGCCACTGTCAGGATCTCAGGCCATTATCTTGTAAAGTTACTGAAGAAGTTTATGTTCATCATGGATCACATCCTTTCTGCCACGCTCCCCGGGGACATTAACAATCAATTTCATAAAGGTCCCAGAGAAATATCACGCGTCGTATAAGTGGGGTGAAGTGTTCTCGAGATGATCAGAAGAAAAGGTTGTCGAGAGTCAAGCAAATGTTAGCGCTCAGATATTAGAGCACTAATTATGCTGATAATAGAGTACTGTGACAAGTCCAGCTCTGCTGTATCCTCCGCACAGTACGGAGGCGATTATACTAAATGGTCATGTCATCCTGCTGACCAATAGGTCTGAAGAGAAGTATTCAGGATGAGTGGCCCCCTCATAGTCTCATACTGGAGCCACGGAGCGATCAGCTCATCGCCATCCCAGAACTTTTGGCTAATTTTGCTAGCATAGGCAGCCAGATATTTCACTTGCATAAGGGGCCATTCACACATCCATAGTGTATCACGGATCCGCAAATTGCGGATCCGCAATACACCCGGCTGGCACCCCCAGAGAACTGCCTATTCTTGTCCGCAATTACGGACAAGAATAGGACATGTTCTATTTTTTTCCAGAGCCGTGGACCGGAAGATCGGGGGCGCGCTCCAGAAATGTGGATGTGGACAGCACACTGTGTGCTGTCCGCATCCATTCCTGCCCCCTAGAGAATGAATGGGACCGCACCTGTTCCACAGAATTGCGTAACGGATGCGGACCCATTCTACGGACGTGTGAATGGACCCTTAGATCCTAATATGGCCTATAACAAAGGGTTGTCTTGAAGACAGTCTTCAGGTTGTGACTGCCAAGATACCCTCAATGGATTATAAAGGCTTTCTGGGAGTTTCATCAAGGGATTTATGGAGTGAACTTATGAGCTGAGCCCACTCCACACACACTCGTCCGATAATGACCAGGATCAGAAATTACTCCAATCCTGATCATCTAACCCACAAGATGCTATGATAATTAGGGACTGTGGCACCTGAAAAGTTAGCCAGAAGGAGAGGACTCCCTGCAGTTCCGAAGACAAGTCATATTTGCGGGGAATTGTGGGGTTCTGAGTTTGCTGTGGCAGCCCACGTATCCTAACACTATGGTAGCACAATATGATCAGTAGTGTACCTACCATTGAGGCAGACCATGTGGCTAGTAGAGGGGCCCTGGAGCTGATCTGTTTCTCCTGTTCCCAACATACATTCACAGAATTTTACAGCAGCTTCCACTAGGAGGAGCTCAGTGTAGAGAGATTATGTATAGCTTCCATTGATATAAATAGTAATTGCATAAACTCCTGTGCAATGAGCTCCCCCTTGTGGTGGCTGCAGGCAGACAGTTTTATAATATATTGTGTGAAGGGAAGCAGGAAATTTACCTACCAGGTAATAACCATGTATAAATATATCAGGGGTCAGTATAGAGATCTCTCCCATCATCTATTTATCCCCAGGACTGTGACTGTGACGAGGGGACATCCTCTGCGTCTGGAGGAAAGAAGGTTTGTACACAAACACAGAAGAGGATTCTTTACGGTAAGAGCAGTGAGACTATGGAACTCTCTGCCTAAGGAGGTGGTGATGGGGAGTACAATAAAGGAATTCAAGAGGGACCTGGATGTATTTCTGGAGTGTAATAATATTACAGGCTATAGCTACTAGAGAGGGGTCCTTGATCCAGGGAGTTATTCTGATTGCCTGATTGAAGCCGTGAAGTAAGTAAAATCGGGTTCTACTTCACAGTTGTTTTTTTTGCCTTCCTCTGGATCAACTTGCAGGATAACAGGCCGAACCGGATGGATAGATGTCTTTTTTCAGCCTTATAAACTATGTTACTATGTATAGAATATTGTGTTCATATTTATAAAGCAGCTTTTTCCAAAGCAGAAGTTTAATAAGGTGGGTGAGGCAGAGGGTGCATTTTTATCATAAATTTTAAAATACAATTTTTATCCACTTTAAAAAGAAAGAAAACTGTCAGAAATCTGGGGAGTTTGACGCAGACATACTGGATGGTGTGTGGGGGGGGGGGGGGGCTACTAAGTATGGGGCCCTAGGACATCTGTGAACTACCCTACATATAACCTCTACTTTCTTCCCTCGGTTTGAAGGGGATGTCAATGACAATGTGAGGTGGCATGCACTATCCCCCTGGTGGCCACTGTTCCCCGCTCCTGTGTGCTCCGCGCTGTGATATATTCCACGCTGCAGCGCTGCTCTGCACGCTGTTGCACGGGTGCCAGTTTTATTGCTTAACAAACATTTTCACGGCTGTGCTGTAATTCATATCTCTGTGATTTACAGCGTGCGCTCCGCAGAGCCGCTTCCCTCCGTCACGCTGGATCCTATTTGCAGCTTTTCTCTGAGCTTGGATTAGATTTAAAGGAAAACTCCACTCGCGAATGAAATTTTACAATAGTCCACAGTTTACATCTTCTTAAAGGGGTTGGCTCATCTCAGACATTGATGGCATAGCGTTAGAATATGCCATCAACGTCTGATAGGTGCGGGTCACACCTCCTGTCTCCAGAAGAGAGTGCAGCCTTGCATGTTTGGCCACCCTCCGTTCCTCACGATGGGAGTCCTGAAAGTAGCCAGGTACTGGCTCGGCTATCGTCATTATTCCCACAGAGGAGAAAGAAGAGGTGGCCACACTTGCACAGTGTGTTCTCTGTTGACCTCTATGGGTCTTAAAAAATAGCCGAGCGCGCTTGCTCATCAATTTTTTGGAACTCCCATAACAATGAACGGAAAGCACATTGGGCATGCGCAGTGTGCTCTCCTTCACTTCTGGGACCCCATTCTGGAGATAGGAGAGGGTCCCGTAGGTGTTATGCCATCAATATCTATGCCATCAATGTCTAAGCCCAACCGCTTTAAAAAGTAGAGTAACATTGTAAGTACGTTACTTTTTTTTGCAATTTTTGACGACCTGATGTTTAATATAGTGTCCTTCAGAATAGTGATGGCCTACTGTTACCAGACAGGAGTGCCTTGGGGAATTCCTAGTGTCCTATACCTCGAGAGCTTAGTTTTTAGGCAACATGTCTGATAGCAGGGTTTAATTGCTCTGCAGCGCGAGCCCAGGGGAAATGTAGTATTACATGGTGCCTATTGTTTTAAATGGACCTTTTGTGTAATGCATGAAAGTGCCAGCTACTCTAGTGACAGAGACTTTTAATCACAGACCATAAAGTAACCTTGCAGTTCAAGGGAAAAAAATTCCATTAAAGGGGTTTTCCATGCTTTTCATATTCATGACTTATCCTCAGGATAGGTCATCAATCCAAATAGTAGCAGTCGGCACTCCGTTTAGTTATATGGCGTGGTGTACGTGTCCCGGGTTGGCGTCCCGCAATATATCATTGAAGAAAGGATTAGCACTTCACAGAGTAGGATGGCTTATTATTTTATTGTCACATACAGTACAGACCAAAAGTTTGGACACACCTTCTCATTCAAAGAGTTTTCTTTATTTTCATGACTATGAAAATTGTAGATTCACACTGAAGGCATCAAAACTATGAATTAACACATGTGGAATTATATACATAACAAACAAGTGTGAAACAACTGAAAATATGTCATATTCTAGGTTCTTCAAAGTAGCCACCTTTTGCTTTGATTACTACCTCTTGAAGCTCATCAAGAGAATGCCAAGAGTGTGCAAAGCAGTAATCAAAGCAAAAGGTGGCTACTTTGAAGAACCTAGAATATGACATATTTTCAGTTGTTTCACACTTGTTTGTTATGTATATAATTCCACATGTGTTAATTCATAGTTTTGATGCCTTCATAGACATGAAAATAAAGAAAACTCTTTGAATGAGAAGGTGTGTCCAAACTTTTGGTCTGTACTGTAAGTCTGTATACATTTGACGCGTTTCGGCTCAAAGTCTTGTTTGAAAAATGCTCGTGCCTAATTTACACAGACTTATCTGACAATAAAAGAATAAGCCATCTTACTCAGTGAAGTGCCGATCCTTTCTTCAATGATGGGTCACCAATATCAGATTGGCGGGGGTCCGACACCTGTCTCTCCTGTCTCTCTTCTTGCTCGCTGTCTGCCTTTCTTTCTTTCTTTTTTTTCTTCTCTTTCTTTTTCTTTCTGTCTGTCTGTCTTTTGTTCTTTCTTTCTATACATGTGTCCTTATTTACCTTTCCCCTTTGCTCAATTTTCCGAGATGCTAGTGCTAGATTACAAGCTTTCTCTTAAAAAAACAACAACATAATCATGTGATATTGCGTCACAAGATGTCTATCCTATATAAATCTACGTGTTTTCACCCAGTAGATATGTTGTGAACTGCAGTCTAGCACAGCTTTTGCTAGCATGTCACAATATTAAATCTGACCAATTGTGTATGTTCTTTCTGTGTAGTGCATTTTCACTTTGGCCCGTTTTCTCACTTTCTTTCTTCTTTCACTTGAGACACTCAGACCCATCACTGCTTGTCTATTTCTGGATATATTTTGCATTCGTAGAAAGAAGAGTGGAAAGAGCAGAGGCGTTTCTAGTTTCCTTCACTTAGGGCACAGATTCAGTTTTCTGCCCTAACCCTTAATAGGTGGACTTGGCACAATCTCAGACGCCCGTTCATGGAAAGGAATGAGTGTCTCTTTAAGGCAGGTCATTACCATTTGAAAATTACCTACATTGTCTGAAATTGTTCGTGTAAGTAAAGAGAATGAACAGAGCGCGGGCACTCAACAGATTATACTAGTGATCTTTATTATATTCCTCTCCAGACAATTTCCCAGGTTTTGTATATTAGTATGAACAAAGGTCCTGAATGAGATGCTATAGCCTCAATGCCTAAAAATGAAAAAAAAAAAAAAAAAAAGCAAAGTAATGTGTCACTGGAGAACTTCAGATCAAATGAGCTCTAATATTTTATGAAGAATGTAATCACTTTTCTCTTGATTGTGGTTGCAAACATTACTGTTATTAAAGAGTTTATTAATCCCGAGAGATCTGCCTCGTTGAGATGCATGCCTACAGACCAAAGAATATCACAGTAGAAGAATCTCTCTGCTATAATAAAACCACACAATGAAATAATGGCCTATTACTACTAGAAGAGGAAAAATGCAAACTGTGATTCCAGGATTAAACAGAGGACACTGAGGCAAAATCACTGTAATTGCTTTGAGTAGGTTGATTGTGGTTTGCAAAGAAACTTCAATAGCTTGATATTGGAAAAATTGGTCTACAGTACATGACATTTTAAACCACAACTCTAATAATTTTGGGTTTTCCCATGATAAACATTCAGGTCCCGTTGATAAATGGCCAGCTGGTGGGGTCCCCAACAATAGGGCCACCACCTGGATTGAGCCCCTGAGGAGCTGGTGAAGGGGATGGGATTGATAGTGGCCTTGATGATAATGTTGTTCTGTCATACCTCAGACCATCGCTCCCTGGGGTTCGGTTCAGTGAATAAGTGATCATTAAGGAAACAGGCAGAGATTAGAGAACAAAGAATGTCTTTATTTACTGAATGGAAAAACAGATAGCAGCACATTCAGGAGCAGTTTGCACAAAGTGCAATTTTTCCTCGCAGGTAATGGAGTATGATGGCTGGCAATGTGGCAGAAGTTGACACTCAGAAGTTTGCTAGATGTCAATGTCTCTCTCTCTGGATTCTCTTCCCTATGGCTGCATTCTGGCATCTGTGGCTGTATATGTCCATTGTATGATGTAGGCTTCTAGTTATGCCTGTCCTGAATTGCGGTGATGGTGTCTTAACATGTTACCCCTCACATTGCAGCGGAGTGCTTGATCACTCTGTTGACACAATTACACCATAGTTTACAACTCTTCCGTGGCCTAGGACCCTGCAGTCTCTCTGGAGCATTTGTCCTCCTATGTGAGCTGCCTCTGTGGTCCTCATGGCCTGGAGGAGAGTTTCTCCCTCACTCTTCACTTTCCTCTCTTCAACCAAATCTAACTAGCCATGCCAATTCCTTGGCAGGAAGTAGGACCAGCCCATTCCTACCATGAGGGGAAGAATGAGATGGTAAGTCCCATTCCTGTTGCCAAAAACTGCCAAATGTACCCATCTGCTGTGTGACATTACATTGTATTTACATTAAAAACCATTAGTAGTACCACCAGGTCTGGGGTATTACACACCAAAATCATGACAATCTTTGTACTCTTTCCCCTTACCCATGAATATGCTTTAGCTCTTCATCATCACCTAAAGGAGAAACCGAGAGTGATATTAGGTGATCATACTCTCAACATCAAGCAATGACCTGTAGAATAGAATATGCACTTTAAGAAGATAAAACATTGGTTGTCCAACTCCAAACTAAAGCTGACAATATGCATAAAGAGTATAGAAAAAAAATAAAAATAGAGCTTTATATTTCGATATTCTGGGACATATTTTTATTTGGTTGTATTTCTCCTGAAAAAGGGGGAAATTGACTGTAACCCCCGAAACGCGTTGAGCTGATTTATTAAAGGTTATTGATGAAGATGCAATTACCTGAGGCTGACATCAATTTCTAACACCATACAAGCGATCTTGGCGGGGGAGGTTGAGACCTGTTGGTGTCTTGAGTTCATCCTTGAGGCCTCCTCCACGGTGACAGTGAGTGGATACTTCTTATCTCTAATGTGTTATTTCTTTTAAATGTATATTTTAGCTACATAATTTATATTTTATATATGATTTAGATTGATCTGTGAATTTATTTTAGGTGTACCATTGGGCCCTCACTGTATACATCATACAATATTAATTTATCATAGATTTATAGCCCATTACTCCCACCAATATAGCCTTACATAGAATATTGGCGCAAATTGTTCCTTTTTTTCCTGGAAATTTATTTCCATAAGGGTATTTTCAAAAGGTTAGCTATAATATACATAAAGGACAGGACCCACTGAGACAATTGTTTGTTGGTCTTATGTGTATGGAAGACTGCGGACTCTCTGCAAAGGCAGATGTTAGTGGAAATATGGATGTGGTGTTTTGGATTTCGACATGTCCAAACATTGGTCACTAGAGGAGATCAATTACTGCCAGAGGTATTTGGAGTGGCTAACTTCCATCTTCCCATTGAAACAGATGTGTCTGCTAAGCTGGGGTCCTCATGGACAGGGCCGTCTTTGCCGCAGGGCAAAAGGGGCAGCTGCCCCGGGCCCAGTTGCTCATGGGGGCCCTGGCGGCTGGCCCAACTCGCGACTCTGACTCAGTCTCTATCTATATAATCTAATATGCAGAAGCGCTGCAAGCGCAGCACAGACAGTGTCTACTCATCACCAGTCACCACACAGATGTGACGTATAGACAACTTGAACTTACAGCGCCGAAGGCGAAGCACTTCGGCCCCCCGTCCCCGTCACTCACGTGGTAAAAGGGGGTGTGAGTGTCTTGTGTGAGTCATCACCGTCCGCAGCCTGGTGAAGCGCCACGGCGGAGCAGGCACCAGCAGGGACTAAGTCCCCGCCTCCGGTCCAGAGGCTAAAGGGATTGGCTGGCGGTGGTGAGTGAGTCACACACAGCCTCACGTGATGTGACCACTTACCAGATAAGAAGTCCAGACCAGTCTCAAGTAGTCGCTGACCTGACCTAGTGACCTACCTAATAGTACAGACTACACTGCCGCGCCAGGAGGGGAGGACAAGACTGAGGAGGAGGTAAGCAAAAAGCAGTGGCACGCTGCGCATAGGCATTATATTTATATATATATATATATATATATTATATATATATTATATATATATTGACTTTATTTTATATTTGAAGAAACCGGTCAGGACTCAGGTCACCAGATCCGACCATTCATAAATTTGTGGGGGATTATTATAGAGAGCCCCAGGCGACAAGGGCAGGGGTTGGGTTCTTCTCTCTGTCTGACTCTGCTGCTGAACTGTGGCCTGGGGCCATCACTTGCCACATTTACTAATCTTTGCTCAGGGGGGGCCCTCATGGTGTGGACTGGACTGGTCATTTTCACTAAGGAATAGTTTAACCATTTATGTGCAAAAGAGAAGATAAGAAGTCAGCTCCAATCAGATATCTGCACATAGACCAAGACTCTGGGTCTATGTGCAGATATCTGATTGGAGCTGACTTAGTGATCTCTTTTTTTCTTTTTTGCACATAAACGGTTAACATAGTAACATAGTAGTAACATAGTACATAAGGCCGAAAAAAGACATTTGTCCATCCAGTTCGGCCTGTTATCCTGCAAGTTGATCCAGAGGAAGGCAAAAAATCCTGTGAGGTAGAAGCCAATTTTCTCCACTTTAGGGGAATAAAAAATTCCTTCCCGACTCCAATCATGCAATCAGAATAACTCCCTGGATCAACGACCCCTCTCTAGTAGCTATAGCCTGTAATATTATTACACTCCAGAAATACGTCCAGGCCCCTCTTGAATTCCTTTATTGTACTCACCATCACCACCTCCTCAGGCAGAGAGTTCCATAGTCTCACTGCTCTTACCGTAAAGAATCCTCTTCTATGTTTGTGTACAAACCTTCTTTCCTCCAGACGCAGAGGATGTCCCCTCGTCACAGTCACAGTCCTGGGGATAAATACATGATGGGAGAGATCTCTGTACTGACCCCTGATATATTTATACATAGTAATTAGATCTCCCCTCAGTCGTCTTTTTTCTAAAGTGAATAACCCTAATTTTGATAATCTTTCAGGGTACTGTAGTTGCCCCATTCCAGTTATTACTTTAGTTGCCCTCCTCTGGACCTTCTCCAGCTCTGCTATGTCTGCCTTGTTTACAGGAGCCCAGAACTGTACACAGTACTCCATGTGTGGTCTGACTAGCGATTTGTAAAGTGGTAGGACTATGTTCATATCACGGGAATCTATGCCCCTTTTGATGCAACCCATTATCTTGTTGGCCTTGGCAGCAGCTGCCTGACACTGGTTTTTGCTGTTTAGTTTGCTGTTTATTAAAATTCCTAGATCCTTTTCCATGTCAGTGTTACCGAGTGTTTTACCATTTAGTATGTACGGGTGACTTGCATTTTTCCTTCCCATGTGCATAACCTTACATTTATCAGTGTTAAACCTCATCTGCCACTTATCTGCCCAAGCCTCCAATCTATCCAGATCCCTCTGTAGTAGTATACTGTCCTCTTCAGTGTCAATTACTTTACACAGTTTAGTGTCATCTGCGAAAATTGATACTTTACTATGCAAGCCTTCTACAAGATCATTAATAAATATATTGAAGAGAATAGGGCCCAATACTGACCCCTGAGGTACTCCACTAGTGACAGTGACCCAATCTGAGTGTGTACCGTTAATAACCACCCTTTGTTTTCTATCCCTCAGCCAGTTACTTACCCACATACAGATGTTTTCTCCCAGTCCGAGCATTCTCATTTTATATACTAACCTTTTATGCGGTACAGTGTCAAATGCTTTGGAGAAGTCCAGATATACGACATCCATTGATTCGCCGCTGTCAAGTCTAGAACTTACCTCCTCATAGAAACTGATTAAATTAGTTTGACATGACCGATCCCTCACGAAGCCATGCTGATATGGCGTTATTTGCTTATTTCCGTTGAGATGCTCTAATATAGCATCTCTCAGAAAACCTTCAAACAGTTTACCCACAACAGATGTTAAACTTACCGGCCTATAGTTTCCAGGCTCTGTTTTTGGCCCCTTTTTGAATATTGGCACCACATATGCCACGCGCCAATCCTGTGGGACATTCCCTGTCAGTATAGAGTCTGCAAATATCAGAAATAAGGGTCTGGCTATGACATTACTTAATTCCTTTAGGATACGGGGGTGTATGCCATCCGGTCCTGGCGATTTGTCTATTTTAATTTTTTTAAGCCGCTGATGTACTTCTTCCTGGGTCAGACAGGACACTTTTAATGGGGAATTTATTTTTGCATTCTGCATGTCATCTGACAATTTATTTTCCTCAGTGAATACATTGGAGAAAAAAATATTTAACAGCTTTGCTTTCTCCTCGTCGCTCTCTGCGACTCCCCCCTCATTACTCTTTAAAGGGCCGACACCTTCAGCTTTATACTTTTTAACATTTATATAATTGAAGAACATTTTAGGGTTAGTTTTACTCTCTTTGGCAATTAATCTCTCGGTCTCTAGTTTGGCCGCTTTTATTTGTTTTTTACATGTTCTATTTTAAACTATATTCCTTAGAAAAAATGACAAGTCCACACCATGAGGGCCCCCCCTGAGAAAAGATTAGTAAATGTGGCAGGTGGTGGCCCCAGGCCACAGTTCAGCAGACAGAGAGAACTCCTTTGTCTCCCATCTCTCTAATAATCCACCAGTAATTTAAATAACCCCATTAGTGGGGGATTATTATAGAGACGGGAGACAAAGGGGTTGGGTTCTCTCTGTCTGCTGAACTGTGGCCTGGGGCCACCAACACTTGCCACATTTACTAATCTTTGCTCAGGGGGGGCCCTCATGGTGTGGACTGGACTGGACTCTGGGTCTATGCAGATATCTGATTGGAGCTGACTTAGTGACCTCTTTTTTTCTCTTTTGCACATAAACGGTTAAACTATATTCCTTAGAAAAAATGACCAGTCCACACCATGTGGGTCTATATTTATGAGGGCCCCCCTGAGCAAAGATTAGTAAATGTGGCCGGCCGGCCCCAGGCCACAGTTCAGCAGACAGAGAGAACCCAACTCGTTTAACCGTTTATGTTCAAAAGCGAAAAAAAGAGGTCACTAAGTCAGCTCCAATCAGATATCTGCACATAGACCAAGACTCTGGGTCTATGTGCAGATATCTGATTGGAGCTGACTTAGTGACCTCTTTTTTTCGCTTTTGAACATAAACGGTTAAACTATATTCCTTAGAAAAAAAATGACAAGTCCACACCATGAGGGCCCCCCCTGAGCAAAGGGTGACACCAGCCCTAGCAACGCCACTGCATCTATCTGTAAGTCGCTGGAGTGCACGGCAGGCTCGCTATTCTGAAGGAAGTGGAACTGTGAACTGTCTGAACTCTGAACGGCTGTACAGTCGGTAGTGGCATGTGACACATGTGGCAATAATAATGTGTCTGGTAAAGACCTGTGTCATGTGTGATGTGCATCCCAATTATGCCATACATACGTGTACAGATACTGGTCCTGTACTCCTGCAGGGGTGTGGTGTGGACCACTCCTGAGACTGCATGTGCTTATGCCTCATGCACACGGCTGTTGTTTGGGTCCGCATCCGTTGCTCCGTTCCTTGGCCCCGCCAAAAAAAATAGAACATGTCCTATTCTTGTCCGTTTTGCGGACAAGAATAGGCATGTCTACAATGGGATGCCCGTTCCGTTACGCAAATTGTGGAAGGCACACGTGCGGCTTATGTTTTTTGCGGACCGCAAAAAACGGCACAGTCGTGTGCATGAGGCCTTACAGTCCCTAAATAAATAATACTGCAGTGATTAGCAACCATACACTACTGCTGCTCAATGTGCACATATAATATGTTGTGGTGGAGGGCGTGATTGCATGCTAGGGTGTGGGAAGGCGGGATCCAGGGGGCCCAAGGAAATCCTTGCCCAGGGTCCAATCAATATTAAAGACGGCCCTGCTCATGGAGTTGAGAAAAATAGTCATATGTACCATCTAGTTTAACCTATAACTTTGATATCTGTTCATGCCTGTCTCTGGACTTCACTGTTAACTTACACAATCATCTTCTGCTAGTTAATTTTTACAGTGGCAGTCCATGGCCACCATGGCTCTATTCAGCTTTCCTAGTGGCATGGACCCGCCTCCCACTTCCCGGTGGACCCAGCCACCGTGTCTGGTCTCTTGATCCACACAAGTCGTGGCTTCTTTTCTGGCAAGGTCAGTCCTCCTCTGTCCGTAGTATGTGAGTGCGTTCACCTGGCACTTAAAGGGCCAGCGCACACCCTAAGTCCTACCAGCCAATGGTTGGCCACATTGGAGTACTTTAGGCACTTTCCTTTGTGATAATAAAAATAAAGAAAAACACTTTCGTCCTTGTCTGTGGAACTTGCACTCAGTCCCTGGAACAGGTTGAAAGTCTCAGAGTTAGGGTTTCTAAACCTTCTTCCTGGCCACAGATGGAATGGGCTCTTTGGTTCACACCGATCAGCTTGTTTCTCCGTGGAACAGTATGCTGACAGGAATGCTACTCCTCCTAGTTATGGTCAGGATAGATAGTACAGGGTGGGCCATTTATATGGATACACCTTAATAAAATGGGAATGGTTGGTGATATTAACTTCCTGTTTGTGGCACATTAGTATATGTGAGGGGGGAAACTTTTCAAGATGGGTGGTGACCATGGCGGCCATTTTGAAGTTGGCCATTTTGAATCCAACTTTTGTTTTTTCAATAGGAAGAGGGTCATGTGACACATCAAACTTTTTAACGTAACTTTATTCTTTCATGAGTTATTTACAAGTTTCTGACCACTTATAAAATGTGTTCAATGTGCTGCCCATTGTGTTGGATTGTCAATGCAACCCTCTTCTCCCACTCTTCACACACTGATAGCAACACCGCAGGAGAAATGTTAGCACAGGCTTCCAGTATCCGTAGTTTCAGGTGCTGCACATCTCGTATCTTCACAGCATAGACGATTGCCTTCAGATGATACGAGATGTGCAGCACCTGAAACTACGGATACTGGAAGCCTGTGCTAGCATTTCTCCTGTGGTGTTGCTATCAGTGTGTGAAGAGTGGGAGAAAAGGGTTGCATTGACAATCCAACACAATGGGCAGCACATTGAACACATTTTATAAGTGGTCAGAAACTTGTAAATAACTCATGAAAGAATAAAGTTACGTTAAAACCAAGCACACCATTGTTTTTCTTGTGAAATTCCCAATAAGTTTGACGTGTCAAATGACCCTCTTCCTATTGAAAAAACAAAAGTTGGATTCAAAATGGCCGACTTCAAAATGGCTGCCATGGTCACCACCCATCTTGAAAAGTTTCCCCCCTCACATATACTAATGTGCCACAAACAGGAAGTTAATATCACCAACCATTCCCATTTTATTAAGGTGTATCCATATAAATGGCCCACCCTGTAGTTTAAAATCGCA
Source organism: Bufo bufo (assembly GCF_905171765.1). Classification (NCBI taxonomy): domain Eukaryota; kingdom Metazoa; phylum Chordata; class Amphibia; order Anura; family Bufonidae; genus Bufo; species Bufo bufo. Next base: position 118,582,318 of record NC_053398.1, on the reverse strand, counting down.
CATAAAAATCCACTTCACTTCCAGAAAGTTGTGGTCTTTCTTCATACATCATAAAATGCACATAAAAATAAGCCCAACCCGGGTTTCGCTCTGCTTCGTCAGGGGCAGAAAACATGATGTACACGTGTTTTTTTCCCCTGACAAAGCGGAGTGAAACCCGGGTTCGGATGATTTTATATCTGTGATATAGCCAATCAGACCCAATGGTGACTACACTGGTCTGTTTGCTAAATGTAATATGTACAACTATTAGCTCCTTGATGGCTGATTATATATATGACCAATTAAGGTATATGGATGGATGTCATCAAAGAATTCTGTGCAAGACTGACTGTTTTCTCACCTGGCAAAAATCAGTTGTTTGCTGTGAGTGCCTGCCAGGAGCCGAACCCAGGATGACTAGAAGATCAGCATGGAGGTTCCAGGATTGTCTGTGACCACATCAACATTACAGGATTAGATGCATTGTAGAGATGAGTGAATCTATTCTATAGAACTGAAATAGAATCAGAATTTCTTGAGATCCGATTCGGGATAATTTTTCAAGAGAATGAGAGATTTTTCAGGTACTTAAAGCACTTTCATTTGGGTACCCGAATGTAATATGTTGGCAGATTTGGCGAATCTGACCAGAAACAAATTTGATGAAATTTGTTTATCTCTAATGCATTGGATGAAATAGAAGTGTCCCTAGACATAATTAGAATTTTTTGGCTTTTCTATTGTCAAAAAGCTATACTATGGAAAAGTTGATGTGTTTTATAATGCTAAAGAAAATCTATAGTACTTTATGTACTTTATCAGTTAGCTCCTTTGAGGTCTCAAAAGCCCAAAGTCTCTTGTCTTGAGTCATTTTCATATAAAAACAAACTGGTTAAATTTAACCTAATGAATGAGGAAAGTTGGAGCTATTAACCCTGTTGAATGACATTTTCCATTTACTCTGAATGAAGTTGTATTTTTCACACGGTGGAAACTTATAAAATGAAATGGACAACTATTCAAAGACTTCTATCCATAAGTACTGTGTGGGCTTCAGAAAAGGGCATTTCCAACAATAGACATAGCTGAACAGAGGATAATTGCTGTCAAAATTAATACAATACTGAACTGCTGGATCTATTTCGAGAAATAAAATACAGAGCCACATGGTGAAACGAGGGATAGATCACTCTCCATCTGTTTATGGTTATGATGAGTCTATTTTGTGGGTACTGACATGTAGATCTAACAGAAAATATTGACCTCTTATTTTATGACAGATTAGTTTTGAACCTATTCGCTATAGTTGACGGGGCACTGTTGCACTTGGGTCTAGTTTTAGTTAATGTATTGCATCAAACTGCCGTGCATTATTAGTGAACGCATTGTGCTGCAACAACAACATTTATTTACCAGCTGCAGTTAATGAATTAAATTACTATTGTAAATTGTCAATACCAGTGTGCTGTGTGTTTGTAGAAGGGCAGGGCCTTTTAATTGCTTCTCTGTGGGTGGCTGTAGTAGTAAAAACAGCAGTAGCAGCACCAGCTGTCCAGTCAGTAGTAACAGTAGCAGCAGCAGGCCACAGTTCTCTCTGCTTTCCGATAGGCGCCACATTATTTTTGAGGATGAAGGGGATGAGATGGAAAACTGGATGCCTCATTCATCCTCTCAAAGGGTGTTACTGCAAAGGGTTAGCTAATGCTAAAGAAGTTAATTCAATGTTATTGAGTGAAATGTTGTGATTTATTGTTAAAAGTGCTTAATTCTTTATGTATTGTGTAGACCTAATAGCAATGTATAGGCAGCAGACTGATTAGGTTACCACTGTGATGTACCGGATCTGACCCTAGTTAGTTAGTTGTAGAGACTAGTCTGAGCAAAGTGTGAGACTTCCTTCAGAACTAGGCAAGAGCTCAAAGAATGCTCTTCTCTAAGACTACAACTGCCAGAGAGGGTACCTCATCAATAGAGTACCCTCGAGAAAAGAAGATTAACATCTCTGTAGGTCCAGAACCAACAAGGTACATGCATGGGATTCAAACAGTAAGGTATTGTGCTCGTTTACAGCAGACAGACCTTGCTGCTGTGAAGAGGAAATATTACTTAGGCATCCCCCAAACTTTGAGACGGACTGACCATCTATGTCTTAGTTCTGATTCCTTTAGCCAGGGAACAGCAAAAGGAGTTATTGAGAACAGGATTGCGTGCCTTTGGTTCTGTGGAGTAATTCCAAAGTGTTTAGAGAGACTTGGGGACTACTTCCACCATCATGCTGTGGAGCTGTGCAACTTCTTCAGATACTGGTCTGAAGGACCAGCATCTGAGAAGGGAGCACAGCCCTGAAATGCATTATTTTGGACCCTACCATTCGTTTTTGTCCTTTTTACTTTCACCATTGTGATGTGAAATCCAATAAAGTGTGAAAATTTTTAGAGGAAGTGCTGGACAAAAGCCTTTTTTTTATTATTTATACTGCACTCCCCATGGACATTTGGGCAGCCAGATTGGAACAGTGGCCAGAACTGGCCCAGTTATCTCTCGTTGTACTGTCTTGTTCAACCTGTAGTGTCATATAAGAGAAGGTTTTCAGCACAGCAGGTGGCATCATCACACCCAGACAAAGTTGTTCTCTGCCAGTGTATAAAACATCACATTTGTCAGAATGAATGAGGCATTGATCTGTGAGGATTTTCACACACCTCCTGCTGAGGCCAATAAATAGATCTGCCATTGCTGGTGGTGGTTATTGACAGGGACATAGCTAAAGGCTCATGGGCCCTGGTGCAGGAATTCAGCTTGGACCCCCTTTCCTTAGTGCTTTGCAGCCATGGGCCTGGAAGCACATAGCCTTCATGCTGCCTGAGTCAAAAATTGAAACGGCACCCCCTCATGCCAAATTCTTGACCTAGCTCCTTCCCTTCAGAGGTGTAACTTGACCAGCATGCATTTTCTATAATATCGGTGTCTTCTTATGCGGCATAAGGGTTTTTGGGTCTCCTCAGGCTCCTGGGCCCGGTAGCAACTGCTACCTCTGCACCCCTATAGCTATGCCCCTGGTTATTTATCATCATGCCAATGGCGGCTGGTACTTATCCTACTGATGTCGTCATCTGATCGCGCTGGGAGGGAGTGGTGACATCATCACGCTTAGCACAGGTCCTTCGGCAGTTGTTTTTTTTTACATCAAGAGAGGAGCGGACTGACTCTGCGTGAGGAAGTGGATGAGGTGAGTGATTTTTTTTTAAACCCAAAAGGCCATATTGCACTAGCGTATTACCGTATTTAACGTCTGTTAGACGGTGCACTTCCATCTAAGCAACTGTTAAAAACAGTCCCATTGATTGATAGGCTGAAAAGGGGTTTTAATATATAGTGATTTGTAAAAAGTTAATTTGTAACAAATCGAATTTCTTGGCATCCCAAAAGTTTTACCAAATTTTTTTATCACTTCTTTATGGAGGAGCCCAACCATAATTATCTTCTGATGTGTTTCTATGATAGAAACAGTTGGAATACCTTTTAATTTCTTACATTTTTCCTTAGATTTGTTTTTGCAACGTTTGGTGTTAATACTGACACCTGCACAAAGAAATGCACATCAGAAACATTGAGAGACCTGATATCTGACCATATGGTTTTCTGTATCTCCATGATCTTTGCCAGCTAGTGAATCATTAAATAGTAAAATATACAGTATTGGTTACTATGTCTAGATCAGCAGAAGATGGCCAGTGGGAGTTGTGGATAGGATGTGGCTAGTAAGGTAATTTCCTCATCGTGTGGTCATGAGAAATAATTTACAGAAAAAGATGCAACGCTATGCTGACAGAAGAGTAAAGTAAAAGTCTAACTACAAAGTGTAAAACTAAACAGACATGTCTGCTGGAAAGATGTCCGAAATTCCCCCCAATTTACCTAGATCATACACGATTAGCCCTCTTAGTAATATCTTCTGTAATATCCTTGAATATTATAGGAAAGCCCACAGCATGTTTAGTAGTTAGATAGAGAGTAAAACTTTGGAAACTGAAAAATATATATTTTTGAGAAATCTGGGAGTCTATTTGTATTTTGTGGCACTATTATTTTTTTCGACCAGATGGAAGTTAAAGGAGTTGTCCATATTGTTTTACTTTTTAACTGTCAATAGCAGCCCATTGTTCATGTTATAAAGATTATACTCACCTGCTTCCTGCAGGCTCCCTAACTCCTTTTACTGGACTTTCGGTCCTTGTTCTGTAAACTTCTGGATGGATGAGGTCACGTGTTCCAAAGCAGTAATTGCCTGGCCTCAGGAGTGATTTGTTTCCAAGCAGCACATAACTGTTGGGTCACTTCCTGCTTGGGGGCACATTACTGCCGAGACCAGGCAATGGCTGCAGCAGGACACATGACTCTGTCCGTCTGGAAAAGTACAGGATAGGGACTGGAAGACCAATGAAGGGAGCCACAATGGAGCGCGGACTGGGAGTAAAAAAGTAAAAAATAAATAAAAGCTGGATAGCTCCTTTAAGGGTTTTCCGCCTTTGAACTTTTATAGTCAATTATTTGGGGGTATTTACATTAAGGAAAATGCCAGTCAACTGTGATGTCTGGGGCAGGGAAGGTCCTTCCTACATTCTGGGTTCCTTCTGATTCTCGTCTTGTTTGGAATGAAATGGGGGCGTCTTGCGCGCCCTCATATGCTAATTTGTTCTTGGGGCTGTAGGAGAGATTATAGTTCACAACACTCCAGTATATGACGCCGTGCTCCTCTGGTCGCGGTATATAGACGATGTATTTTTTTATCTGGCAGGGTTCCGCATCAATTTTGAAAAGTTTTCTCAATAACCTTAATGAGAATGAGTTCAACATTAAACTGACCTGGAAGTTTAGTTTGGTAGAGGTGGAGTTCCTAGATATTAGGATCAAGAAAAGATCTGTTGGAATTATATCTACTGATGTCTATAGGAAGATGATGGCGGTTAACTCTCTTCTGCATGCCCCATCTTATCACTATCTGAAAGTAATTCAAGCAATTCCAGTGGGCCAATTTCTCAGAATGCGACGTATCTGCTGTGACGAAGTGAATTTTGAACGACAATCCCTTCCCCTACTAAGAAGTTTTTTAGAAAAAGGCTATCAATTAAAAACAATAAAGGAAGGATATGATAGAGCTAAAAAATTATGCCGAGACACTTTTGGTAAGTAAAAAAAAAAGAGAAAGACCAATGATTCTGTGGTGATATTTATTACCCCATTTAACAATGAATGACATACCATTCAGAATATCTTACAAAAACATTGGGCAGTACTTCAGATGGACAGAGATCTTCTGTATCTTTGCCACCATATTCACAGATCACATGGAAAAAGATCACGTAATCTGTAAGATCTACTGACAAATAGTCACTATATACACTCACCTAAAGAATTATTAGGAACACCATACTAATACGGTGTTGGACCCCCTTTTGCCTTCAGAACTGCCTTAATTCTACGTGACATTGATTCAACAAGGTGCTGATAGCATTCTTTAGAAATGTTGGCCCATATTGATAGGATAGCATCTTGCAGTTGATGGAGATTTGAGGGATGCACATCCAGGGCACGAAGCTCCCGTGCCACCACATCCCAAAGATGCTCTATTGGGTTGAGATCTGGTGACTGTGGGGCCCATTTTGGTACAGTGAACTCATTGTCATGTTCAAGAAACCATTTTTCCCAGTCTTCAACAGTCCAATTTTGGTGAGCTCGTGCAAATTGTAGCCTCTTTTTCCTATTTGTAGTGGAGATGAGTGGTACCCGGTGGGGTCTTCTGCTGTTGTAGCCCATCCGCCTCAAGGTTGTGCGTGTTGTGGCTTCACAAATTCTTTGCTGCATACCTCGGTTGTAACGAGTGGTTATTTCAGTCAACGTTGCTCTTCTATCAGCTTGAATCAGTTGGCCCATTCTCCTCTGACCTCTAGCATCCACAAGACATTTTTGCCCACAGGACTGCCGCATACTGGATGTTTTTCCCTTTTCACACCATTCTTTGTAAACCCTAGAAATGGTTGTGCGTGAAAATCCAAGTAACTGAGCAGATTGTGAAATACTCAGACCGGCCCGTCTGGCACCAACAACCATGCCACGCTCAAAATTGCTTAAATCACCTTTCTTTCCCCTTTCTGACATTCAGTTTGGAGTTCAGGAGATTGTCTTGACCAGGACCACAACCCTACATGCATTGAAGCAACTGCCATGTAATTGGTTGACTAGATAATCGCATTAATGAGAAATAGAACAGGTGTTCCTAATAATTCTTTAGGTGAGTGTAGCAGATACATCAAAAGGGATGTTTGGAAGTAGAGGTCCCAAATGGGGATCTTTTTTATGTGGGACGTGTGTGGCTTGCAAATATATGGTTAGTTCCACCACTTTTTGGGACTCTCCTAATCCTAAAGGGAAAGAATATAAAATTGTTCACAATATTACTTGCAATACAGAAGCAGTTATATATTTTATTACCTGCCCCTATGACCTAATGTATATTGGCATGACTACGAGAGCCCTAAAAGTATGCATTTTGTAACACGCTAATAAAATTCAAGCTCCGTCGGAGGTTCTTGAAAATGATGTAGATGGTTTGCATCTCATCCCTCGTCACTATCTTAAGTATCATGTCGAGGTTTGAAAGTGAGAGGAATAGATAGGATTAGATTGGGATCCAGGGGTGGAGATGTTAAACAGGCTTTCTTACGTAAAGAAAATAAGTGGATAGTATTATTGGACACTATGACCCCTGGGGGTCTGAAGGAATCAAATACAGTAGCTTTCAAATCCTTTCTGTAATTTACGTGAATTTTAATTCTTGGTGTATATTATTCTTTGTTTTTAATTTTTGGGATATATTTGTATATTTGCTTTAGGTTTCTTTTTCTTTCGAATGGATGTGGCGGATGACTTACAAATATAAAAAAAAAAAAAAAAAAGAGAAAAAAGATTATTAAATAGAAAAGAAAAAAGAAAGTAAATGTGAAGAAAACATAAAAATAAAAAAAGTGAATACTTGCATTCTTTTGGGACAAGATACCAATAGGAAATAATAGGGTTGACTTTCTATATATAGATTCTTGTACTATGTCAGTCAAGAGCATCATTTCTCATTTTTTTTGTTGATTTGCACTTTTGTCACCATTTTTGATTGGGGGGGGGGGGGGTTAGGTCTTGAGGTGATGTGCTTCACCCACTGGATTCTGGTTATCTGGTCCCTGGTGGTTTAACCACATCCCTTCTATAATAAGTATTTTTTTCACATAGCATTTTTTTGTTAACATATTATCCCAATAACATTATAATATTTATCTTGTCTTACTTAGATAATTCTACATTTTTTGTAGAACATATATACACTAAAATACAGTACACTTTGGGTTTTTTGACTTATGCTCCTGTGGATGAGACTTAGAGGAAACTTTTCATTATTATTTTTTTTTTTCCTTTTTTCTTCTTTTTTATTTTTTTTCATAATTGGATACTATTTTAACATGCTTATTAACACAATCATGTTATATTACTCTCATAGAGTTTCTATCTCACAATCATGCTACATAATTCTTAGCACATAATCATGTTATATCATTTAAAATGTGTATTTATTATTATGGATCGTTTATTATTTATTATGATATCCATCGGTAGCTTTACTGTTCCTATTTGGATCTTATTATAGAGATATGTAAATTGGAATGTCACTCATTATATTTGGTATGTCCCCGTTAAGAATGAAATCACGTGATTTGACTGAGACGTGATCCGACGCATGCGCTGCCCTGCTCCCTCTGGACGCGCTCCGTATATAATCATCACGTGCACTATGCATGCGCAACTGTGAGGTGAGGACATGCTGAAAGATGGATTCAGCCATCATGGCGGACTCGAGCCAATATCAGTGTTACTTCAGGTGATTTCACAGATTTGTTATGTGATTTCGCCTCTTCCTATATATATACACCCCTGTTTTGCTCATTGTAATCACCTCCTGACGAAGCCTTTTGAGGTGAAACGCGCGTCGAGGTGCCAGCGCCTCGAGCAACATTCCAGGCGTATGCCCTATTAGATATATGTCATCTTTAATTTTGGGAGTTATCCGCTTTATAATTGTAAGAGTTTGATTTGTTGCTTAATGTGCATGCTGGTTTGTGTTTGCGACGGTTGCTATAACCATTAATATTCAATATCACTGCACTGATTGGTTCTTTTTACTTTTTTATTTTTGACTTTTACTCATCATATTTTCACTTTCCTTTACTAATACTTAAGTAGCTATAAAACTAATATATGGTAAAAAAACAATAATATAAAATATTCTCTTCTTTTCTAGACACGGGTTTTGTCTTCCTGATATCACGTCTCCATTTCTCATGCTAACATTTCATTGAGAATTTGATTTATTTATTTCATTTTAATTGTTCTCTGGCAAATTGATTTCTACAGTCAATCGCAGGTTACTAGATTTGCTGCATGCATTTTATCACTGCAGATAAAAAGTGCCAGAGATGAGACCTTCATTCCACTGATCAGCCTTCAGTATGAATCACATCACCACCGGCCCAGGTCCTTCTACAGGTGACTACCGCTCGAGAAAATCTGATCAGGCAGGAGGCGATGTTCTCGGGAAATGAAACATGAAGCCATCTTTATTAGCATTACAATCTATTAGTACTATGGACGAAGGTTGTTTCAAAACAGTTCTCAATTTCCATTTTCACTTGGCATGGAATAAATATTGACATGCGGACTAGGCAAAAAAAAAATTGCTGTCGTCCATCCAATCTCTTGACAAGTTTCATATATGGAAACACCGTTTCCTGTTCCCATTACAGGTTATTGGCACTGATGGGGAGATTAAAGGTTACATCATTAAGGAGATTTTTATCTTGTTGATGGATTGGTCTTGTGAGCCATTCATATGTTTTCTAATACACTTTATGAAAGGTTTGCTCATGATGTGAACTCCCCCACCCCCCATATATTTACTCATACAGTATTATTGTAGATAAGTCACACAAACACTCCATAAGCATGGGCATTGGTAGGCATTAGGAAAATAACATAAGCAAAATTTTGGAGAGTGGATGGAGGACCACCAAACACAACTGTTGGATTTTGATCCTCTGGGAGCCTTTCGCCAGATAAAGTATTGATAAACAATGACTTGTAGGGCTAGCTCAGCTGAATGTGATGATAGCTTTCAGTTAACAATTAGTTCATTCAATCTGGAGAAAAAGTACTTTCTATCTATATGCAAATGAGTGTGGACGTAAGCCACTCTGTGAACCCTTGCTCCTCCTACTTCTTCTGCCAGTCCCTTCTTCTCCTTCTTGATGTCACATCTGGTAAGGAACACTACAGACCTGACCTCCACCCACACCACTGTCGCTACCTGCTTTGACGATCCACCTTAAATGGCAACCCCCAACTGGGTGGCAGTCCCTGATCTGACTAAGTGCATAGGACCTACTTGGGGAGACAAAAGAGGAAGTCAGACAGACCGAGTCAAAACCAGAGAATAGAGTCAAACATACAGTATCTCCCTCTCCTTCCTAATTACCAGGACCAGGTGAGGTGACTATGCAGGAACCTATCGCTGTCAATCAAGTGTCAAGAACTTACCTATCTGCTCTCCTGAGGCGACTTCATCCACTACAATGTGACGCTTTAAGCATCACTCTATTACTGTCGTAATCAGCCCAGCAGACAATGGGGCTGATCAGCCTATCTGGGAGCAGGGACACTGGGCCAATTAAGCTTGGCATCGATGTCATATGCTTCCTGTTGCCGAGGTATTAAAACTGTCAACTGCTGGCCACTGTTACCTGTGATTGGACTTTTTGCCTCACACACTTAGTTTGTGTTTCATGCGGATTCCTGGACTTCTGACCTTCTGCCCATTAAAGACTTTGCCTCTCACTGCTAATTCTGTTACTGATGTTACATCCCAGTTTTCCCTGGTAAATTACTTTGCGTTAGTTTCTCCTTGGTTCTGACTTCATTCTCTGGTTTTAACTCTGTCTGTCCGACTTCCCATTTTGTCTCCCCTAAGTAGGTGCTGGTTACTTAGGTCAAAGCCCATCGCCAAATTGGGTGCCGCCTTTTAAAGCAGATCGCACAAGGTAGGGACAGTTCAGATTTGCAGTGTTCGCCTACATCAAGAAGGAGAGTGAAGAACTGTTAGAGTCGGCAGAAGAAGCAAATTGCACAGAGTGGTTTGGGCCCACCCTCGGTTATCATTACGTTCAACTGAGCTAGGCTTACAAGGCATTGTGTCTGATTTATCAGAGAATTTCCTGATGAAAGACAACTTCCATTAAACTTCTTAATCCTCACTTATTTCAATTTAAATGGGTTTTATTGGTCTTTTCTTCAGGATTGGTCAAAAACATCAGATGAGTGGGGTCTAGTGATCTGGCTACTGAGCACCCGAGCACAATGGAAGTCAATGGGAGAACCCGAGCATTAAACCAGGCACCACCTGCTCTGAAGAGGGGAGGGTGCCTGGTTCATAGGAAAAGGTCAGAAATTGATGGAAACACCACCAAAATGGTTTGGGAACAGAATGGGGAGGATGTCTGGATGCATCTTGGACTCCCAGATTGCTGCTGGGAACGATGTTGTCCGAGTAGTACGCCACTTTTACAGACTGACAATAATACGCACAAAACCGAAGATAAAATCGATTTTAGAGCAAACAATGTTAGGAAACATTGTTTCCTGTATATTTACTTGTATATAAAGTGGAAGTGCTGCCAAAAATTACAAGGAAGAGGCACTCCGATACAACCTGTATATCACATAAAGGAGGGCTTCATTCTCATTGTGGTACAATTGTTCAGGTAGTGGGACTCCCACACTCATAAAGCCTATGCACTAATGGAAAGGGCTGCCAAAAATTACTAGGAACCGGCACTCCAAAACACCCTTTATTACACATAAAGGAGGGCATCATACACATCCTTGAAAAATTATGATTGATGGCCTGCTGGTGACCCTCAAAAACATTTGAAGCAAGTGTTTCGATGTTATTGTCAGCGCCAATCACGGTGACCATGGGTAAGGGGGAATCAGTGTTCGATTCTGGAGAGGGAGCCTGAGAAATGGTTACGGCTACCACATCCAAGCAAGGCAGCATGCGCATGGTCACTGTTAGAAGCGGACACCGTCTACGAAAAAATTACAATGTATTTCATAGATACATTTTTGAAGCTCACACGTTACACTGCAGATGTGGCCCTGGTAAGGTCACTGTCAGAAGAGGAGATAGTCTACGGAAAAAAATTACGTTGTATGTCACTGATATTTTAGGAATGCGCACACTTTCGCAGCGGACACCATCTATTGAAAAAGTACACTGGATGTCAGATATTTTTTGTATGCGCACACTTTACACAGGAGATGAGGCACGGATAATTTAACTGTCTGCAGGGGACACCATCTACGGAAAAAGTACACCTCCCTACACTGTCTGTCCCTTCCTATGCTCTGCTCTCCCTGACTACAAATGAGCGAACATGCATCATCGGGTGCTATATAGCACCCGACGACATGTTCCGGCCAGCCAATCACTGTAATGCCGGTAGCCAACATGGCTAGCGGCATTACAGTGAGGGCAGTACTTACCTGCATATTTATTGGCTGCGTTGCAGCCAAGAAATGTGCGGGGAGGAGACTCGAGCATGGCGCTCGAGCACATGCGGTACTCAGGTGTTCGGCCAAGCATGCTTGATCATCACTAGTGGGGTCCAATTCCTTGCAACCCTGTCAATCAGCTGTTTGAAGGTGCCATGGTACTTGGATCACTGCTTTGGCCTCTTCATGGAATAAGAAGTACAGAGCTGAACATTGTATAGCTGTTATACCTGGTATTGCAACTCAATCGCATTCACTTGAATGCAACCGACCTGGAGAATGGTCACATGAACGATGGACGTGACATTCCAGGAAGAAGCCACAGTGCTCACTTCAGTGGAGAGGGCTTTTCAAACAGCGGACTGGCAGGGTGTCGGGAGTCCTGGGGATAGGTCATCAATATTTAGCCCAGAAAAAACTGTTTAAAGGGGTTTTGTAGATTCAATAGTGCTTAAAGGCTATGTACACCTTTGGGGGAAATTTTTTTATTATTGCATTGTACTTTTTTTAAGCTAAAAATAATTTTTTTAATTGGTCTTTATTAACAATATGGAACCCTTTTTTCTGTACAGAGCTGACATGCTCTACTAGCTGCCTGTGGATTTTTTGTCCTTTCCGTCATCTGAGGAGCAGACAGACTTCTTATCTCTACTCTCTCACATCATAAACACACATTAAAGCTCAATCCTTATCTTACTGATAAGAATGTGGCTTAACCACTTAAGGACCACAGGTTTATACCCCCCTAAAGACCAGGCCCTTTTTTACAAATCGGCACTCCACAACTTTAGCGGTTTATTGCTCGGTCATGCAACTTACCACCCAAATGAATTTTACCTCCTTTTCTTCTCACTAATAGAGCTTTCATTTGGTGGTATTTCATTGCTGCTGACATTTTTACTTTTTTTGTTATTAATCGAAATTTAACGATTTTTTTGCAAAAAAATGACATTTTTCACTTTCAGTTGCAAAATTTTGCAAAAAAAACGACATCCATATATCAATTTTTCTCTAAATTTATTGTTCTACATGTCTTTGATAAAAAAAAAATGTTTGGGTAAAAAAAAATGGTTTGGGTAAAAGTTATAGCGTTTACAAACTATGGTACAAAAATGTGAATTTCCGCTTTTTGAAGCAGCTCTGACTTTCTGAGCACCTGTCATGTTTCCTGAGGTTCTACAATGCCCAGACAGTACAAACACCCCACAAATGACCCCATTTCGGAAATTAGACACCCTAAGGTATTCGCTGATGGGCATAGTGAGTTCATAGAATTTTTTATTTTTTGTCACAAGTTAGCGGAAAATGATGATTTTTTTTATTTATTTTTACAAAGTCTCATATTCCACTAACTTGTGACAAAAAATAAAAACTTCCATGAACTCACTATGCCCATCAGCGAATACCTTGGGGTGTCTTCTTTCCAAAATGGGGTCACTTGTGGGGTAGTTATACTGCCCTGGCATTCTAGGGGCCCAAATGTGTGGTAAGTAGTTTGAAATCAAATTCTGTAAAAAATGACCAGTGAAATCCGAAAGGTGCTCTTTGGAATATGGGCCCCTTTGCCCACCTAGGCTGCAAAAAAGTGTCACACATCTGGTATCTCCGTATTCAGGAGAAGTTGGGGAATGTGTTTTGGGGTGTCATTTTACATATACCCATGCTGGGTGAGATAAATATCTTGGTCAAATGCCAACTTTGTATAAAAAAATGGGAAAAGTTGTCTTTTGCCAAGATATTTCTCTCACCCAGCATGGGTATATGTAAAATGACACCCCAAAACACATTCCCCAACTTCTCCTGAATACGGAGATACCAGATGTGTGACACTTTTTTGCAGCCTAAGTGGGCAAAGGGGCCCATATTCCAAAGAGCACCTTTCGGATTTCACTGGTCATTTTTTACAGAATTTGATTTCAAACTCCTTACCACACATTTGGGCCCCTAGAATGCCAGGGCAGTATAACTACCCCACAAGTGACCCCATTTTGGAAAGAAGACACCCCAAGGTATTCCGTGAGGGGCATGGCGAGTTCCTAGAATTTTTTATTTTTTGTCACAAGTTAGTGGAAAATGATGATTTTTTTTTTTTTCTTACAAAGTCTCATATTCCACTAACTTGTGACAAAAAATAAAAACTTCCATGAACTCACTATGCCCATCAGCGAATACCTTGGGGTGTCTTCTTTCCAAAATGGGGTCACTTGTGGGGTAGTTATACTGCCCTGGCATTCTAGGGGCCCAAATGTGTGGTAAGTAGTTTGAAATCAAATTCTGTAAAAAATGACCAGTGAAATCCGAAAGGTGCTCTTTGGAATATGGGCCCCCTTGCCCACCTAGGCTGCAAAAAAGTGCCACACATGTGGTATCGCCGTACTCAGGAGAAGTTGGGGAATGTGTTTTGGGGTGTCATTTTACATATACCCATGCTGGGTGAGATAAATATCTTGGTCAAATGCCAACTTTGTATAAAAAAATGGGAAAAGTTGTCTTTTGCCAAGATATTTCTCTCACCCAGCATGGGTATATGTAAAATGACACCCCAAAACACATTCCCCAACTTCTCCTGAATACGGAGATACCAGATGTGTGACACTTTTTTGCAGCCTAGGTGGGCAAAGGGGCCCATATTCCAAAGAGCACCTTTCGGATTTCACTGGTCATTTTTTACACATTTTGATTTCAAACTTCTTACCACACATTTGGGCCCCTAGAATGCCAGGGCACTATAACTACCCCACAAGTGACCCCATTTTGGAAAGAAGACACCCCCAGGTATTTCGTGATGGGCATAGTGAGTTCATGGAAGTTTTTATTTTTTGTCACAAGTTAGTGGAATATGAGACTTTGTAAGGAAAAAAAAAAAAATCATCATCATTTTCCGCTAACTTGTGACAAAAAATATAAAATTCTAGGAACTCGCCATGCCCCTCACGGAATACCTTGGGGTGTCTTCTTTCTAAAATGGGGTCACTTGTGGGGTAATTATACTGCCCTGGCATTTTCCAAGGGCCCTAATGTGTGGTAAGTAGGTAAATGACCTGTGAAATCCGAAAGGTGCTCTTTGGAATGTGGGCCCCTTTTCCCACCTAGGCTGCAAAAAAGTGTCACACATGTGGTATCGCCGTATTCAGGAGAAGTTGGGCAATGTGTTTTGGGGTGTCTTTTTACATATACTCATGCTGGGTGAGAGAAATATCTCAGCAAAAGACAACTTTTCCCATCATTTTATACAAAGTTGGCATTTGACCAAGATATTTATCTCACCCAGCATGGGTATATGTAAAATGACACCCCAAAACACATTGTCCAACTTCTCCTGAGTACGGCGATACCAGATGTGTGACACTTTTTTGCAGCCTAGATGCGCAAAGAAGCCCACATTCCTTTTATGAGGGCATTTTAAGACATTTGGATCCCAGACTTCTTCTCACGCTTTAGGGCCCCTAGAATGCCAGGGCAGTATAAATACCCCACATGTGACCCCATTTTGGAAAGAAGACACCCCAAGGTATTCAATGAGGGGCATGGCGAGTTCATAGAAAATTTTTTTTTTTGGCACAAGTTAGCGGAAATTGATTTTATTTATTTTTTTCTCACAAAGTCTCCCTTTCCGCTAACTTGGGACAAAAATTTCAATCGTTCATGGACTCAATATGCCCCTCACGGAATACCTTGGGGTGTCTTCTTTCCGAAATGGGGTCACATGTGGGGTATTTATACTGCCCTGGCATTCTAGGGGCCCTAAAGCGTGAGAAGAAGTCTGGAATATAAATCTCTAAAAAATTTTACGCATTTGGATTCCGTAATGGGTATGGTGAGTTCATGTGAGATTTTATTTTTTGACACAAGTTAGTGGAATATGAGACTTTGTAAGAAAAAAAAAATAATTTCCGCTAACTTGGGCCAAAAAAATGTCTGAATGGAGCCTTACAGGGGGTGATCAATGACAGGGGGGTGATCAATGACAGGGGGGTGATCAATGACAGGGGGGTGATCAATGAAAGGGGGGTGATCAGGGAGTCTATATGGGGTGATCACCCCCCTGTCATTGATCACCCCCCTATAAGGCTCCATTCAGATGTCCGTATGTGTTTTGCGGATCCGATCCATGTGTCCGTGGATCCGTAAAAATCATACGGACATCTGAATGCAGCCTGACAGGGGGGGTGATCAATGACAGGGGGGGTGATCAATGACAGGGGGGTGATCAGGGAGTCTATATGGGGTGATCACCCCCCCTGGAAGGCTCCAGGGAAACGCCTGTATGTGTTTTGCGGATCCGATCCATCTATCAGTGGATCCGTAAAAATCATGCGGACGTCTGAATGGAGCTTTACAGGGGGGTGATCAATGACAGGGGGGTAATCAATGACAGGGGGGGTGATCAGGGAGTCTATATGGGGTGATGACCACAGTCATTGATCATGCCCCTGTAAGGCTCCATTCAGACGTCCGTATGCGTTTTGCGGATCCGATCCATCTATCAGTGGATCCGCAAAAATCATGCGGACATCTGAATGGAGCTTTACAGGGGGGTAATCAATGACAGGGGGGTGATCAGGGAGTCTATATGGGGTGATCACCACAGTCATTGATCACGCCCCTGTAAGGCTCCATTCAGACGTCCATATGCGTTTTGCGGATCCGATCCATCTATCAGTGGATCCGTAAAAATCATGCGGACGTCTGAATGGAGCTTTACAGGGGGGTGATCAATGACAGGGGGGTAATCAATGACAGGGGGGTGATCAGGGAGTCTATATGGGGTGATCATCACAGTCATTGATCACGCCCCTGTAAGGCTCCATTCAGACGTCCGTATGCGTTTTGCGGATCCGATCCATCTATCAGTGGATCCGTAAAAATCATGCGGACGTCTGAATGGAGCTTTACAGGGGGGTAATCAATGACAGGGGGGTGATCAGGGAGTCTATATGGGGTGATCACCACAGTCATTGATCACGCCCCTGTAAGGCTCCATTCAGACGTCCGTATGCGTTTTGCGGATCCGATCCATCTATCAGTGGATCCGTAAAAATCATGCGGACATCTGAATGGAGCTTTACAGGGGGGTAATCAATGACAGGGGGGTGATCAGGGAGTCTATATGGGGTGATCACCACAGTCATTGATCATGCCCCTGTAAGGCTCCATTCAGACGTCCGTATGCGTTTTGCGGATCCGATCCATCTATCAGTGGATCCGTAAAAATCATGCGGACGTCTGAATAGAGCTTTACAGGGGGGTAATCAATGACAGGGGGTAATCAATGACAGGGGGTGATCAGGGAGTCTATATGGGGTGATCAGGGGTGATCAAGGGTGAATAAGGGGTTAATAAGTGACAGGGGGGGGTGTAGTGTAGTGGTGCTTGGTGCAACATATTACTGAGCTACCTGTGTCCTCTGGTGGTCGATCCAAACAAAGGGTACCACCAGAGGACCAGGTAGCAGGTATATTAGACGCTGTTATCAAAACAGCGTCTGATATATCTTTCAGGGGTTAAAAAAAACACATCTCCAGCCTGCCAGCGAACGATCGCCGCTGGCAGGCTGGAGATCCACTCTCTTACCTTCCGTTCCTGTGAGCGCGCGCGCCTGTGTGCGCGCGTTCACAGGAAATCTCGGCTCACGCGAGATGACGCCAATCAGCGTTAGTGTGACCTGGGAGCGCCGCAGAAATGACGCCTTTCGGCGTTAGCGTGGCGGGAAGTGGTTAAATAAGTGTTTATGACCTCTCAGTAGTTTACAAATAAGGGTAATTAGATGACAGACACAAAGTGAAAGTGAAAGTACCAGTCACACAGAAAAACAGTTAACCCTTTGTGACTGAAAAGCTCAATATTTTTAATAAAGGCCAATTGAAAATATGATTTTTATCCAAAAATAAGTTAAATGCAATTGTTATAAAAATTTACTCCAAAGGTGTACATAGCCTTTAAAGAAATTGTCTATTTTACACTAACCCTAGCTATATGCCTTATTAATGGCACCTAAGTACTGGCTTCCTTATGGTCAACTGGCCATAACAACAGTGACCACACAGAATAAGCGAACAGAGGTCACAGAGCCCCTGTTCGCCAGATAGGTAATGGTCCCAGAGGTGGGATCTGCACCTTATGGTATTGCAATGGCCCACTCCTAGGCATCTGGGGTATCTCTTGCCCCTTAGGAGGTTTCTACGAAATATATCCCTCTTATAGAGCAAGTAATCGTGACGCCAGCTGCGGTTAAGCAGCGGAAGCACAAGGATCCCTTTGTATATGGTAATGTTGGTACACTGGAGTAGGATTGCCAGAGTGGTGCAGGATGGCCTACAGTCTCTGTAGATGTTATATACACGTGTCACGGTGTTCCAACCTGGATATCTGTGGATCCCCGACGTGGTGTGGTCCGAAGCAGTTCAAAAGGGGGTAGGTGAACTTGGATGATGAGTAGGTAGAATAAATGGAGTCCAGACTTTGTAATAACGTTGAACAGTTGATTTTACTTGGCAAAAACGGTAATCCTGTCACGACTGTGACTGATCCAGACAGGTCTGGGAGGAGAAGGTCGCAGCGACTTGCTACTCGCGATAGCTTGTGAGTTTGCTCCGTGGTTCAGGGTATGTCATCTGGGTTTTGCCTTGTGAACCTTTTTGTCCTGACTGGGAGTTTGTAGGCATCCTCCTCAGGTGAGTCCTGTCTGCCACTCCCACCTACTATATTAGTTTCACTTTCACTTGCAGTCATTGCCAGATATAGTCCTTACTTCCAGTGCTACTCTGACCTTGGAAGGTGATCGTTTGATGGTGTTGCTGTGGAGCTCTTGTCCGGCGTGGACTGTCGTGTTTTGGATCGCCTTCTCTGCTCGTGACTGGATAAGTCTATCTCTGCTGTTGTTTGTTTGTTGCTGTCTTCCCCTGTTGTTTTCCTAGACGTGAGTGATGGTGACTAGCACTCCCATCGGCCTTTCCCCAGTCCAGTCTTGTTAGGGCGACTGAGGGTTTAGGCATCCTGCTCGCCGCACGGGTTCACACCCCGTCTAGGGTATCAGGGCAGACAGGTGCCAGCTTAGGGTTAGTCAGGGGTGGCCATTCTATTTCCCATCCGTAGATAAGGGTCCCCCTTCCCCTCCGTCTGGTGCGACACGACTGCTGCTGGGATAGCGGTCGTGACAGTATATCTGGCCTTTTAAAAAAAAAAAAGTGACATTTCTTTTATTTATTTTTTTCTTTGCTTGCTGTTTTGCTTTGTATTTTGTCTGCTCCACTATGGATCCGGTTTCGGTTTTGGCGAAACAATTACAGGGGTTATCCCTTGAAGTGGCAGGATTAAAAGCAACAGTGCTGCAGCAGCAATCCTTGGGTTCCACCGTTGCTACGGGAAACCAAGGTACTCCTGAGCCAAAAGTGGCTTTACCTGATAGGTTCTCTGGAGGGAGAGACCAATTTGTTACCTTCAGAGAAGCTTGCAAATTGTTCTTCAGGTTACGCCCTAGATCCTCCAGCGGTGAGGAACAACGGGTGGGCATTGTAATTTCTCTCCTGCAAGGAGATCCGCAGGTTTGGGCTTTCTCCCTACCATCAGACTCTCCGGCCTTACGATCAGTGGAGGAGTTTTTTGAAGCCCTGGGTCTCGTATATGATGACCCGGACAGGGTCTCACTGGCTGAGTCTAAGCTACGTAGACTTCGGCAAGAGAACCGGTCTGCTGAACTATATTGTTCCGAATTCCGTAGGTGGGCTACTGATACGTTATGGAACGACTCGGCCCTTAGGAGTCAGTTCTGCCAGGGGTTGTCTGAAAAATTAAAAGACGCGCTGGCGGTATACGAGGTCCCTGGGTCTCTTGAGGCAGCAATGTCTCTGTCTATAAGAATCGACAGACGACTCAGGGAGAGACTATTAAATTTCACGGAGGCCTCTATAGGGCAGAGATCGGTCTGTTATGGTCCAGTCGAACCAATGCAAATAGGGGGCGCCACTAGATGGGTGAATCCTCCTAAGTTCCGCCGTAGGTCAGAGGTTTGTTTTCGTTGTGGGGGGAGGGGTCATTTTGTAAAGGTTTGTCCCTCAGAACCCAAGAGACCACAAACAAAGGAGCCACCGGAAAACTAGAGTCCCCAGATTGTGCGGAGGAGAACAGTCTGGGCGTATTCGTTTCCTCCATACGCATGTCTCAGTTTTTGTTGTCCGCTACCGTTGAGGCGGGCAATAAGACTGAGATCTGTTCCGTCTTTTTGGACAGTGGGGCGGGGGTCAACTTGGTGGATTCATGGTTTGCTCAGGCTCTGGGTTTAACTCCGGAACCGGTATGCAGAACTATTCCTGTGTTTGCCATCGACTCCTCCCCTCTTACTCAGAGAGAGTTAACTCAGATCATCCATAATATTCATTTGCAGGTAGGGGACCTCCATAAAGAGCATATCTCTTGTTATGTCCTGGACGGTCTTCCGGCTCCGATGGTATTGGGGCTTCCCTGGCTGGTGACTTACAATCCAGTGGTGGATTGGCAGGCCGGGGAGATTGTGGAGTGGAGTGAACATTGTAAGGACAACTGCTTGAGTAGTAGGTGCTCTACACTCTCTGTAACATCTTTACCTGCCGTTCTGTCAGATTTTATGGATGTGTTCTCTGAGAAGGGTTGTCAGGGGTTACCACCTCATCGTCCATATGATTGCCCGATTAATCTATTACCTGGGGCAAAACTACCTAAAACCCGGTTATACAATCTTTCCGGCCCGGAGAGGAAGGCTATGAAAGATTATATTTCGGAGAGTTTGGCTAAGGGACACATCAGACCCTCTTCTTCACCTGTGGCTGCAGGGTTCTTTTTCGTTAAAAAGAAAGATGGGGGCCTACGTCCTTGCCTGGATTTCCGGGAATTAAACCGGATAACTATCCGAGATCCCTATCCTCTTCCTCTCATTCCCGACCTCTTTAATCAGGTTGCTGGTGCTAAATGGTTCT
This sequence comes from Bufo bufo, assembly GCF_905171765.1. Lineage (NCBI taxonomy): Eukaryota > Metazoa > Chordata > Amphibia > Anura > Bufonidae > Bufo > Bufo bufo. The sequence goes on along the minus strand of NC_053398.1, from coordinate 118,561,733 downwards.
CCAAAATGGATCTCAGAGGAGCCTATAACCTGGTTCGCATCAAAGAGGGGGATGAGTGGAAGACGGCTTTTAATACTCCGGAAGGGCATTATGAAAATCTGGTCATGCCATTTGGTCTTACTAATGCGCCTGCGGTATTCCAACATTTTGTCAACGATATTTTTAGTCACCTTATCGGGAGATTTGTTGTGATATATCTTGATGACATCCTGGTCTATTCCCCGGATCTGGATACACATAAGATCCATGTGAGACAAGTGCTGCAGATATTAAGGGCCAACAAATTGTTTGCTAAGTTAGAAAAATGTGTGTTTGCCGTAAAAGAACTGCCATTTCTGGGGTATGTGTTGTCAGATTCAGGTTTCCGCATGGATCCAGAGAAAGTCCGGGCGTTTATAGACTGAGATCTGCCTGAGAACCTGAAGGCATTGCAATGCTTCCTGGGGTTTGCCAATTTTTATAGAAAGTTTATAAAGAACTATTCCTTGGTGGTCAAACCACTGACGGACATGACCCGAAAGGGATCCGATTTTTCCAAATGGTCACATGCAGCCAAAACTGCCTTTGCATCTCTGAAGGAGAGATTCACCTCGGCCCCTATTCTCGTACAGCCAGATGTCTCGCTTCCTTTTATTGTAGAGGTTGACGCATCAGAGGTGGGGGTGGGAGCGGTACTATCTCAGGGCCCGTCCCCTGGTGAATGGCGTCCGTGTGCTTTCTTTTCAAAGAAATTGTCTACTGCAGAAAGGAACTATGATATTGGCAACAGGGAACTGTTGGCTATTAAGTTGGCTTTTGAGGAGTGGCGTCATTTTTTGGAGGGGGCGGTTCATCCCGTCACGGTGATTACTGATCACAAAAACGTATTATATCTGGAGTCTGCTAAACGTCTCACCCCTAGACAGGCTCGGTGGTCGTTATTTTTTACTAGGTTTAATTTTGTAATAACCTATCGCCCGGGGGCAAAAAATACTAAGGCGGATGCATTGTCTCGAAGTTTTCCTGGAGGGGGTGATGTTGAGGTACCAGAGCCCATTTTGCAAAAGGGGGTGGTGGTCTCTGCATTACACTCAGGTTTGGAGGGGAGGGTGTTGGAAGCTCAGGGGGGACGCCCCGGCCTCCTGCCCCTCGGGTAAACTGTTTGTGCCAGAAAATTTACGACTGGAGATACTAAAAGAACACCATAACTCCACACTGGCAGGACACCCAGGTAGTAGGGCAACCTCTGAGTTAGTGTCTCGTCGGTTCTGGTGGCCAAAATGGCGCCAGGAGGTGTTGAATTTTGTGTCTGCATGTGCTACCTGTGCTCGTTCTAAGGTAGATCATACTCGTCCGGCAGGGCGTCTTTTACCTCTGGCCATCCCCAACAGGCCTTGGACGCACCTGTCAATGGATTTCATTACGGATCTACCAGTATCAGCGGGGAAGACTGTTATTCTTGTAGTTGTTGACAGATTCAGTAAAATGGTGCACTTTATTGCTCTTGCCGCATTGCATAATGCTAACACACTGGCTCAGGTTTTTATTGACCACATCGTGAAGCTTCACGGGGTCCCTTCCGATATTGTTTCGGATCGTGGTACCCAATTCGTTTCTAAATTTTGGAAAGCTTTTTGTTCTCGTTTAGGGGTTCATCTGTCGTTTTCTTCATCTTTCCATCCACAGTCCAACGGTCAGACTGAACGTACCAATCAAAACCTAGAGACATATTTGAGATGCTTTGTTTCCGAAAATCAGGAGGAATGGTCATCTTATTTACCGTTAGCCGAGTTTGCCATTAATAATCGTCGTCAAGAATCCACCGATAAGTCACCATTTTTTGGTGCATATGGTTTCCATCCTCAGTTTTGTACGTTTAGTGAGGGGGGGCCGTCTGGGATTCCCGAGGAGGAACGATTTGCGTCTTTACTTTCTTCAGTGTGGCAGAGTGTGCAAGAAAGTTTGAAGAGAATTGGTGGTAGATACAAACGTGCGGCTGATAGGAAGCGCTCTGAAGGTCCGGACCTTGGGGTGAATGACTTGGTGTGGTTGTCTACCAGAAATATCAAGTTGAAGGTTCCCTCGTGGAAATTAGGTCCGAGATTTATTGGTCCTTATAGGGTAATTAAGATCATTAACCCGGTGGCTTTTCGTCTGGAGCTACCTCAGACTCAAAGGATCCATTATGTCTTCCACAGATCTCTGCTTAAGAGATATGTAGAACCTCCTGAACCATTGCCACTACCGCCTCCACCGGTGGTTGTTGATGGCAGTCTTGAGTTTCAGGTAGAAAAGATTGTTGATTCACGATATGTTCGCCGCTCTCTTCAGTACCTGGTGCACTGGAAAGGTTATGGTTCCGAAGAGAGAATGTGGGTTCCAGCATCAGAGATAAAAGTGGACAGACTCATTCGGGCTTTTCATAGCTCCCATCCGGAGAGGCCTGGTCTTGAGGGTCCAGGGGCCCCTCGTAGAAAGGGGGGTACTGTCACGACTGTGACTGATCCAGACAGGTCTGGGAGGAGAAGGTCGCAGCGACTTGCTACTCGCGATAGCTTGTGAGTTTGCTCCGTGGTTCAGGGTATGTCATCTGGGTTTTGCCTTGTGAACCTTTTTGTCCTGACTGGGAGTTTGTAGGCATCCTCCTCAGGTGAGTCCTGTCTGCCACTCCCACCTACTATATTAGTTTCACTTTCACTTGCAGTCATTGCCAGATATAGTCCTTACTTCCAGTGCTACTCTGACCTTGGAAGGTGATCGTTTGATGGTGTTGCTGTGGAGCTCTTGTCCGGCGTGGACTGTCGTGTTTTGGATCGCCTTCTCTGCTCGTGACTGGATAAGTCTATCTCTGCTGTTGTTTGTTTGTTGCTGTCTTCCCCTGTTGTTTTCCTAGACGTGAGTGATGGTGACTAGCGCTCCCATCGGCTTTTCCCCAGTCCAGTCTTGTTAGGGCGACTGAGGGTTTAGGCATACTGCTCGCCACACGGGTTCACACCCCGTCTAGGGTATCAGGGCAGACAGGTGCCAGCTTAGGGTTAGTCAGGGGTGGCCATTCTATTTCCCATCCGTAGATAAGGGTCCCCCTTCCCCTCCGTCTGGTGCAACACGACTACTGCTGGGATAGCGGTCGTGACAAATCCAAACAGTTTCCAAACGATATCTTGGTCATCAGCAGGTATTGGCATTTATGGCAGGCAAATACTTTTCTGCAACAATCTCAGCACTGCTATGCTAGTTGGAGTAAATAGGAACTCTTCTGCTGGAACTCAGTTTAGCTGTCTGTAGTCTGTCTTTTACTTTAATCCTTGGAACTTCTTGTCCTGGCTTTGGAGTATCTCAAGCTCTAGCTTCAGCTTGGATGAAGGCAATGCAAGCCCAGGAGGGGACAAGCAACCATGTCGACTTCAGAGACAGGGCCTCTGGGCACAGCAGAGCAAGCAGTGCTCTGATGGCCGACACACAACCTCTCCCTACAGGGGGTGGACTAGACTGCTCACTCACTAACTAACTCCTCCCTCTCTAAAGAGGCTGGGAGTAACCAGAAGGTTCCTCTCCAGAGAAACTATCTCTGCCAATGCCGCTGCCATCTGCTGGTGAACCAGTTAATTACATGAACATATCAGTTACATGAATAAATATGCACGGTGAAGATAAATACACCACTGCATTAGATTACACTTTATATTAGCCTATAAGAAATGGTAGCAAGGTGCCAAGGAGTGGTAATGGCACTCCAGGACATTACAGTATATATGGCATGTACATTATTGATTTATAGTACATTCTGTGAAAAGCTTACAAATATGTAAGTTAGGAATACTCTTTTAAAGGATTCAGTGTGAACCTGAACTCTGGGTCCCCTTGCCAGATTGCAGAATGAAGTGGCCTTGGTGCTATGTCCCATTTGATGTTAACACAGGTACAGTGCCATACATACTGCTGTGGCTGTGCCTGGTACTGCAGCCCAATGACTTGAGCTGGACTGAGCTGCAGTGCAGAACCAGAAACAGCAACTTAAGCAGATGAGATGTTGTGCCCTTTCATTCTGCTAACTGACAGGAGTCCCATTGGATGGATCTCCACAGATTAAACTTTCCAGGGTATTTTCTCAGATTTTTAATATTTATGGCCTATCCTCAAGAAAGGTTATCAATATCTGATTGGCAGAGGTCCAACAACATCCACCACCACCAATCAGCTGTCTCAGAGTAGCTCCTTCCATTATCCAATATCTAATCGGCATAGGTCCACCACCCCCACCCCTGCTGATCACTTGCTTCAGTAACTCCAACTGCCTGAAGTCAGTATCAGAACTCCATAGCTCTGCCCATTGTGCAGTGGACAGAGATGGTAACTGAAGCATTGCTCCCATTCAAGAGCAACGGCCCAGGAGGAACGGAAGCAAAGAATGAGAGTGGTGGTGGCTTTGGCTGTTACATTCAATTACAGTGGCTTTCCTCCTACCGTTGTTCCTTAGGGCCATGCAGTTAACCCCAGTTTTCCCTTGTCACATCCTTTAGGCTTGTAACAGAGCTGGATCTTGACATAAGGGCCTCTTAATATTGTGTATCTGGTATCTCTAAAATGGGGACACCTCTTTGCTGGTTTTCCTTCCCTGGAGGGATATCTGGCTGTTGAAGACCCATAACTGGGGCTCCACGGTTATTTTGCCTATTACCGTTTCCCAGGGAGCTTTGCACTTTGGATTGCTGTGTTGAGACTCTTAAATGAGGCTCTGCTGTATTTTTTGTACCTGGTCTCCTTAAGATCAGCTATTATTTTGTTTGAGTTAACCCCAGGGCACACCCTGGTTCTGGGGTTCCTACCTGCTGGTAGTCAGGGTGCCCATTATGTTGAGTGTTTGAATGGGTGCAAGGCAGGTCGTGTGGAGTGCAATGACTGATGTACGGTGCTGGAGTCAGTAACCAGGCCAGATGTAGAGTAATAAATGTCTCTTTATACTGAAGGGCAAAATAAGAGTTGTAGAACATCTAAAGATAGCAAAACACAGTTCCAACGCAGCGCAATACTTCCCAGATAACAATGTATGGATTTGGGAGTTATGGTCCTCTTTCCTCTCTATCTGTCTCAAGTCTCTCCCTGCTGAATCTATGACAGGCAGTTGTACTCTTTCTATGGTGGCTATAATGTCTACTGAGGGATGCAGGGTTTTAGAGATGACTGGCCATGTCATGTCCTGGTGTAAAAGATGTCTTAATAGTGTTCCTCACTGCAGTAAAGTCTTAACAGCTTTTGGTAGCAGGTTACCTTACTGACTCCAATGCTCGGCCATGCAGACTCTAGGTTCTCTAGTTTTTTCCTTCGTCTTCCTTCTTCTGTAGATCATGCAGAGATCAGTGAGTCTCTGTAGATTTGTTGGCCTAAGAAGTGGGAACATAAGTCACAGCTTCTTGTCCCTTCCAAACTTTCCCTATCACTGACTAGAGCTAGGGGTGGAGCCAGTCCACACCTAACTTCCTACAAGGGCTAAGCCAGGATTGTTAAAGAGGACCTTTCATCTGGCAAAAAATTGTGAACTAAGTGTCATGATCTGTACATCGGCGCCCAGGGATCTCACTGCACTTACTATTATTCCTGGGCGCCGCTCCGTTTTCCTGCTATGCCCTCCGGTATGTTCGTTCACTTGGTTATAGTAGGAGGAGACTGCCCTTGTTCTCCTGGGCTGTAGTGCTGGCCAATCGCAGTGCAGAGCTCACAGCCTGGGAGAAAAAAAAACACTATAACCAAGTGATCGAAGATACTGGAGGGCATAGCAGGAGAACGGAGCGGCGCCCAGGAATAATAGTAAGTGCAGTGAGATCCCTGGGCGCCGCTGTACAGATCATGACACTTAGTTCACAATTTTTTGCTAGATGAAAGGTCCTCTTTAACTCTGACTGTACTATCTATACATGGCTATGTTGGGTTCACTACATAGCAAGACATAAGATTACATAACATACCATAAAGAAATGAACAATTTGCATATACCCCTTGCTCTGGGGTAGTGTAAAAATTAATGGGGGCAGTGTTACAGTCACTGGCTAGGTCCACTACACAATTGAATGGTGCACTGTAGTTCCATCTACTCCAGAACAGTTGATCGGCAGGGCTGCAGTGTATTAGTAGGAGAGGATAGGCCATCAATATAAAAATTTTGGAATACCCCTTTTAAGGGGCTATCCTAATTATTGTTCATCAAAATTTAAGTCCTGGGAAACCCAAACCACAACACTTGTAGGGCAATAAAAAATAGACTCCTTGCCAGAAGTAGGAAATCCTCAGGTCTCCAAGTGCCATGATACTTACCAAACAGCCTAGAGTGTTATAGAACAGCTAGATTATGCATGACATCCTCCCCCATATTGCATTTCCATTATTTACAGGCTTGCATTCCTGCCTCTTTTTTAAATTGAAGTGAAACAGAAAAAAATAACATTAGAGATGCAAATCTAATTAAACCTTTTCTATTTAACCAGGAGTGACATGCACAGACCCTACCGCTGGAAAAAGGCAGGAGAGTTCCAAGGGTTAAGCATCCAGTGTCCTGTATGTAGGTAGATCTGTAATGGCTTTATAATAGTTATATTAATTCACAGACATAATGTTTAACATAAACACTACATTGGAGATCTTTAGAGTAATTTATTGCAGAATTCCAATTGAATGAATATGAACATAATCATTTGAAATGTTCTCCGAGGAGCATGCAGAAAAGTATGAAGCAATGCTTTGGCTCCCCACCGTTTTATTCATAATGGATCAGTCTATTCATTCCTTATTAATTTAATGGAGTACAACCGAGATGCCTAGCAGCTCAAGCTTATGAGTTGTTCACAAATGGGTCTTTTTTTTTTCTTTTTTTTTGGCCTGTAATCGCTTAATCCTACTGGCTGGGCTTCATAAATTGAATAAAAGAGGGAACAGAGTTTTAATTAAGTCCAAGAAATAAGCTTGTCTAAAGTCTAACACAGGGCTGAAGTGTGTTTGTCTTGTACCGTGTTAGCACCTGCATCGTAGGTTACAAGGATCCGTAGACCCTGCTTTGATGGCTTCTTAATGCCGTCTATTTTTAATTAAAAATATATTTTCCACCATCCGCAGTGCAGCAGGTGAGAAGTCATTGCTCCTTAGGGTGCTTGCAGAACATAATCCCTGGTGTTCATGGCTTCAATGGAAAGACTACAATGAGGTTGTGTCCTCCTGTAGGTGGCTTTTGGAATGCTTTAAGTTTGAAAAGTGATGTTCTACATTTACTCCAATTTTGGACCTACTTAACTACCTAGTCATCTACTTCCTTACCTGCAACCTATTTAGCTTACCTACTTACTTACGTTAATCCTACTTATATCCTACTTTAGTTGATGTGAAGGTATCATGGTAAAAGAACTCAACTATATTTAGGTGGAGGCTTAAGAGGGTTGTGTCTTTCTCAGACATTGGTGGCATATCGCTAATATGTGTGCCAATGTCAGATAGATACGGGTCCCGCCTCTAGGACCTACTCCTATCTCCAGAACGGACCCACCCCTCCCCCAAAGTCAAGGAGAGCGACCAGCCTCCATTCACTTCTATGGGAGTTTTGAAATTAGCCGAGCCCTGCTCCAGCTATTTCCAGCTGTTCTATAGAGTTGAATGGAGAGGTGGCCATGCATGCTTTGCTCAGTCCTTTTTAGGACTTCCAAGAACAGCCAAGCACACTTGCTCAGTTATTTTCAGAACTCTCATAGCATTGAATGGATAGCCAACTCTCCATTAATTTCTATATGGCAGCTGGAAATAGTCGAGCTATGCTTGCATGATGCGTTCTCCATTCACCCCTATGGGACTTTCGAGAACAGCCGAGTGCGTTTGCTCACCTATTTTTGGAACTCACACAGCAGTAAATGGAGAGCACCTGCACATGCGTGGTGCACAATCCTTCTCTTTGGGGGCCCTGTTCTTGAGATATAACCGGGTTCCAGAGGTGGAACCCCTTTAAATCTTACTTCTACTTTAAAAAAGCATTGGTTTATATAACATGGTTGACCAGAAATGGAGGCCTGTCACAAAGTACAAATCAGCTTCTATTATGGTCACTTACTGGAGTTCTCTAAGCCATAATATGTTTTTTGTTGGCTAGAGTAAGGGTTAAAAGTCTAGAGGATCCCTTGGTGTTCACCCTTTACCCCCTTAAGGAGGTATGGTCTTTGATGCAGGAAGATCTCCAGTGTGTGCTACCCAGAGTGGTCACAGATTGTCAGCAGTAGAGCCAAGGGTAGTTAGGTAATGCATGATACTGGGCTGTACAGGTGAGGTTGCTGTCTCTTCCGGTGATTTCCCTACCTTAAAGGGATTGTCTACTCCTTTACTATTGAAGGTCTATCTTAAGTATAAGCCATCAATATATTTGATCGTCAGGAATCCAATACCCTGCACCGACCCCCCCCCCCGACCCCCACCCACACACACTGTTTAAGACTAGCTCTGACACTGTAAAGTACACAGCCCTGTGCATTGTGTAGTGGACAGAGTTGGTTACTGCAGTGCTGCCCCATTTACTTCAGTAGAAGCACTGCAGTAGCGTGATCCATTCACTACACAGTCCGAAGCTTCTCCAAAGCAGCTGATCGTCAGTGTCGCAGAGTGTCAAACCCTCTCCAATCTGATATTGATGGCCTATCTTGAGGAATGAATGGCTATCCTTCTAAAAGAAGGATGACTTGAGTCCTCCAGAATGAAAGCCACTTGTATCACCCATGGAGAGAGATTCCGAGAAGGGGGCCACACTCTAGGATGTCCATAATAAGGCATATGGACTCGGCTTGTCTTCACAAGATAAACCTATTAAAATTCCTACTGCTGGATAACACTACTAATTATTTTGGTTATATTGGACTACAGCCTGCTTTACAGTACCGCTGGACGTTCCATGAGGATGAGCATTCTGCCCGTTGGTGTCTTTTAAACGGGTTCAAACATAAGCTGGAAAAACTTTGCTACCATCCTCACCTTTGCCCACTATTCAGATCAGAAAGGGGTCACATAACACATCATCCTAACAACTAAGAAAAACAAATTAAAAAAAAGTTTTGGTTCTAAGTAGTCAGGGGTGGAGCAGACATGTTCCTCTAATTGTCACTTCAAGAGGTAATGCAGTTTGTCAAGCTGAGCCCAATAACTCAGATTCGATTCAGTAGAGCTTCATTCCAGTATTCCATTCCAGTAGGCTATTCTGTTAGCCTGTTCCGGCATAAATGCTGACTATTGTCCTAGCTGAAACCAGGTGGATCACTGCCGGATCCCATTATAGTCAAATGAGAATCTGGCGATAAACAGATGCGTCCAGCAATGCTGGAAACGGTGAGCTCCAGTAACCCGATCCTCTGCCGGATCAGGCTACCGGATTCCCAGCAGTACTGTGAGCGTATCCTTAGAAGGGTAGAGAACAATGCTCCGCCTGGAGTCAATGATACAAACCCAATGTCTATAAATGAAATTATTCCTAAGATTCAGTTTCACAAGGATTAAGAGTCACGGACAAATGATCCCAGAATCCTGTTTGTGTAATTCAGAATGTGTTTACCAGTTTTTCTTCCCCATCTATGCAATCATTCGCCATTTGAAGCTAATTTAAACTAAAAGACCTCCTTTTTTTCAGTTTAATATCGCCGCGGTGTACAATTACATTTTATCAGAGCGTCAGCAAAATACGGTAATGAAACAGTTGCTGGATGATTAGAGTACATTTCGTACATGGGAAAATGCCTTGGACAAAGATGTTACCGTCTAATTTTTCATTACATGTGTAAGGTGCCTGAAAACCTATCTCTATTAAATAGCGAAGGCCCCATAGACAGATGTTATAATGAATTTTTTATTGATATATTCATATGTATGTGGTGTAACTGCACAGAGAGCCAAGGCTCTGCTTCCACCTGAAGAACTGTATATTTAACGGTGACCTGAATCCTTGGTACACCGAGGTGATGTAAATTACGCCACTTGAAGATAACTGTCTTCTTTTAGCCCACTTCAGCAGAAATAAAATAACAGATGTGTCCTTTGGAGCAAATCATCTGTAGAGAAAGAGAGAAGTACATAAAAAGAAAGCAGGGTCCTAATCATTAAGGAATTAATTTAGAATGAATACAACGGAGCAGGGGACCAAACGTGGGCTCATTACTATGTAAGTCTTAACCCTTAAAGGGGGTTTGGTTTTGATCTCCGAAATAACGATTGACTCTGAAAATGATGGCATCTCGATAAAGAATCAGAGGCTTGTAACTCTTTCTCATAAAGTCAGGTATTTGAGCAATATTCAGTGTGTTTTTTTTATATGTTGAATTGGAAGTTGTTTTTTGAACAACTGTAAAACTTTTCTTACTTTCTAACAGGAAAACAGAGCCCTCGCTATGTTCCCACTCAGCATTGTCTCCTGGATCACTGCTCATGGACAAATCATTCCTCTTTATATTACTCATGACTACACAGTCAAATGTCTCTGCCTTCCTCCAATCCACAGCTGCCCTGGGTTACATAACGCAACCCCCATTACTTGAGCCCATTTGGTTCTAGCTTTTCCAAAGTTGTTCTTTTGATCTGTTTTATCTTGGCATTTACCCAGCTTGGTTTTTGGCAATGTCTTCCCATAAACTGCTCTCCCAGATCCTCTGCCCATGCACAACTGTGAATGAACTCCTACGGCCCTAATCATGATTTTTGTCTGTTGCTTTGGTACCATGTTATGATGCCACCTGTCAACCATTGGTAAAAGAGACTACTCTGTTGGTAGAGACCTGGGGATTCACTTTGGCAAAATCCATAAACACCTTGAGGTGGTTAAGTGTGAAAAATGCACATTCCCCTAGACTCTGCTCCCTGATTTGGCCCAATGTCAACTCGTTTAGTAATCTAGAAGGCTCGCATTGTCTCAGTTGGCTTTCATGTTCCCCAACATCTGGTGTGACCCACTGGGATAAAACTTTGAATTGTGTCCTTCCCTCCACGGGTGTACTGACAAGATCAGGCAATAACTTTTTATTTTCCCCAAATGAGATCAATAGCAATACGAATCCCTTTGAGGAGAAAGATCACATCTTAAAAAGAGGGGTAGGGATATGCCCATCACCTGAATGCCACAATATATGCTTTAGAGCTCCCCATAAGCTGGGCCCATAACATTGGGGTATGCTGCGGCTATAGAAGGTTTGTCAGTTTCTAGCTAAAATCCTAAAACCAATAAATAATTCCGAATAGATCCAATGACATAGCAATAGAGGTTTAAAACTCAACTAGGGCTGTATGTACAGTACAGACCAAAAGTTTGGACACACCTTCTCATTCAAAGAGTTTTCTTTATTTTCATGACTATGAAAATTGTAGATTCACACTGAAGGCATCAAAACTATGAATTAACACATGTGGAATTATATACATAGCAAACAAGTGTGAAACAACTGAAAATATGTCATATTGCTTTGATTACTTTTGCTTTGATTACTGCTTTGCACACTCTTGGCATTACCTTGATGAGCTTCAAGAGGTAGTCCCCTGAAATGGTTTTCACTTCACAGGTGTGCCCTGTCAGGTTTAATAAGTAGGATTTCTTGCCTTATAAATGGGGTTGGGACCATCAGTTGCGTTGAGGAGAAGTCAGGTTGATACACAGCTGATAGTCCTACTAAATAGACTGTTAGAATTTTTATTATGGCAAGAAAAAAGCAGCTAAGTAAAGAAAAACGAGTGGCCATCATTACTTTAAGAAATGAAGGTCAGTCAGTCAGCCGAAAAATTGGGAAAACTTTGAAAGTAAGAGCTATTTGACCATGAAGGAGAGTGATGGGTTGCTGCACCAGATGACCTGGCCTCCACAGTCACCGGACCTGAACCCAATCGAGATGGTTTGGGGTGAGCTGGACCGCAGAGTGAAGGCAAAAGGGCCAACAAGTGCTAAGCATCTCTGGGAACTCCTTCAAGACTGTTGGAAGACCATTTCAGGGGACTACCTCTTGAAGCTCATCAAGAGAATGCCAAGAGTGTGCAAAGCAGTAATCAAAGCAAAAGGTGGCTACTTTGAAGAACCTAGAATATGACATATTTTCAGTTGTTTCACACTTGTTTGTTATGTATATAATTCCACATGTGTTAATTCATAGTTTTGATGCCTTCATAGTCATGAAAATAAAGAAAACTCTTTGAATGAGAAGGTGTGTCCAAACTTTTGGTCTGTACTGTACATGTTTACGGCCATAGAGTTATCTAACAGCTGCTCTATATGTGGGCCTTGTGGATCCTATCCCATGAAACGCTACATTTACCCTCCAGAAAAGTTCTTCAGAAAGTGACCTTCTTTGAAAGTCACTAAATTTCATCCCCCGTTTCATATAAAAAAAATTTAAGCACTATATTGATCATTCAATGTTGTATAAAATATGACCTATTGTTTAAATAAAGTATTTATTTTAAACTTTTTTTTAACGTTTTTAATTATATAATTTTTAATTTTCCATGTCATTATTTATGTTCTGAGAAATCCTAAAATTCTACAGTTTATGCCCAGGTACAGTACAGGTGCAAGTTCCTGGTCTGTACACGTCACTTTTCAGCACTCAATTCATTATTATCGCAGGCAGGATTACAATGGCAGTATATATATAGATAACACAGGATCGACCATTCACAATAGGTGATGGTCACAGCTTATCTACTCCTCCTCCATGCAAAATGACCTCTGCACAGGTCACAGAGCATATCTAGGAAACTCTCCGACAAAAATCGAGGAGTCCCCTCCAGAATATTGTATCTAGGGCTCATGGTGGCTGCTGTAAAACATATGTCTAAATGCTGTTATTAGCCCAGGCAAGTTGGTTGTCGCCATAATCAAGTTCAGGAAGTAATTTTAAAAAAATCTTAAAAAAAAAAAAAGATTTGAAAAAGGGATGTGTCGCTATCTAGTTTTACTGGAAGAAAAATATTACAGGTGCCACCTTCCCTTTAACAGCTCATTAATGTTACTTATATGACCCATCAAAGAGGTAAAGGTAACCTAGGTGGACGTGTGATCTATGGGAGCCCCGTTGCCCTAAATAATTTTTCTTGGCCAAAAAGCAGCATAAGCATGTACCATCCACCTCCATAGAGGTTACAGTCTATAGAACAGACCTATAGAAGACAATCATCTTCTACTGTTCAATCTTCCTATACATGTCTGTCTAGAAGGAGAGTGAACACTTATCCTACTCCCCGTCTGAGATTCAAGATTTAGGAGCACTCGTTCTCGGGGACAGTGGGTAGATATTGGACTCAATTACTTTTATGGTCATTATGATTAACTGTACTATTGAAACATGTATAAGTTATTATATTATTATAGATCAGATAAAAGTAACCTAATTGGATGAGTTACAAGCTTTCGATATCTCCAGAGACAGCCTTAGGCTGGATGGTTTACCATACAGCACCTTCTATTAACACCTTCCATATGGAGTGTGGACATATAGGGGGTCATCTTTTAAGACCGGCGTTTTAAGCGCCGGTCTTAATAAGCCCCTGCGCTGGCGGTGGATGAAGAGTTATGAAGAGGCGCCGACCTCTACATAACTTCGACGTATCCAGAGACGATCTAAGTGTAAGCCCGCTTCCTTGCTGTCTTACATTTAGACCGTTTTCTATGCCTAAAACAGGTGTAGAAAATGACGAATGAGACAGGCCTACGGGCCCTTCCCCGCCCACTCCACGCTCACTTTTTAGACCTGGTGTGAGCGGAAAAAAGTCACAGATTGTGGTGAAAATAACCTTTGCACCGCAATCTGAGCCAGAAATACGCCTAATATAGGCGTATTTCTGATTGCAAATGACCCCCCCTAATGCCCAAATAATACTGTCATTGAGATAACCATAATATAGTGCCTAAATACCACTCAAATAGCTAGGCCAAAGGGGCCAAATAACAGAGCCTAAAAGTTGCTGAAATAACCGTCAATCAATAATCATACAGTGCTTTCTTTAAGTCCAGGCACCAAGTAGGGAACTGAAGGTGCATGCTTCTGATGCCCAGGACATCAGTTCCTTTGGTGTCACTCCATCAGGGTGCCTAGTGAGGGTGCAGAGATCACCTATTCCTGGTTCCGGCCATGGATATCTTAAAGGGATATTTCAGGATTGTAATATTTATGCTCAGGATAGGTCCCCAATATCTGACTGGTGGGTGTGTAACACCCTGTGCCCCTGCCAATCAGCTGCCCTGGTGCTGGAAGTTGGCATCAGAGCTGCACAGCTTTGTCCATTGTATAGTAGATGGAGTTGGTTCTTGCCATTCTCTTTAATGGGAGCAATGCTACAGCGACCAGCTTGCTCCACTACACAGTGGATGGAGCAGTGCAAAACCCTGAAAAAGCTGATTGATGGGGATGTGGGGTGTCAGACCCTCACCAATCAGATAGTGATGGCCTGAAGCATTGAGATAGATAGATAGATAGATAGATAGATAGATAGATAGATAGGTTCTAAGGTATTTATATATAAAGTATTTAAAATAATGATTACCATGTTGTCTTTTAGACTGAGACATTATTTATCATGACAGACATAGCACCAAAAAAAAGCCAGAAACCATATGACAAAAGAAATAGCAAGTAGAGAGTGACAGCAACATACAAGATATATCAGTGATAAGATAAAATATGTGCGCTCCTGAGCTCACCGCCCCAAACACACAGGCTCAATTTATGAAAGCGGCATCAGATCGGAAGAATTTATGTTTGAGGAAAGACTTGGACATTTAACCTCACAGGAGTAATGTATCAATATAGCGAATTGAGCTCAGACAATGAATGATAAAACTGGATTTTTATTTTTTTGCTGTGTCAAATCTTCAAAGAATATTAGGAAACTTTATTTAGACAATGGACCAAGGCATCCAACTCCTATCATCATGTGAGTGGCAGATCTAATTAATATTTAGGCTATTGAATTGGTTGCTGTGGCCCAAAAGTATTCAAAAAAATATAATTTCAGAATCAATTATAATAAATGATTTGTTTAAAGGGGTTGTTCAGGATTAGAATTAAAGGGGCTTTCCAGGAGTACAATATTGATGACCTATCCTCAAGATAAGTCATCAACTCCCAGCACCCAGCTGATCAGCTGCTTGAAGAGGCCATGGGGCTTTGATGAGCATGGACAAGAGTGGTGCTGTTTCTAGAGAATATGAAGACTTTTTCTTGAAATCCTTGACATTGTACTCATTTTGGGCTAAAAATAATTTTTCCAATCGGTCTTTATTAAAAAAATATGGAGCCCTTTTTTCTGTACAAAGCTGAGATGCTCTAGTAGCAATGAGGGGGAACGGCAATCTCGTTACCCCCCCATCCCCCCATCTCATATACCGCGCTCAATGTTGATCTAAGAGTCACATTCAGTATATCAGGGGTTCAAACAAAAACTAAATACACTCACCTCATCCATTTGATTGCGGAGTGGCCATCGGGGACATCTTGATTAAAGAAAACGCCTCAATTTGGGCGCATGCGTTGTCATAATGATGTCACCGCGTGAGGACAGATGACGCCACTGCGCCTGCCCAGTGTGATGACGTGCTGACGTCAAACATCAGCACCCGCGAGAATTGCCTTGCTTTCTTCAATCAAGATGAGCACGACCTCTTCTTCTCACCGAAATGGATAAGCTGAGCATATTTTTTTTTTTTGCCACCAATTCAGGAAGAATTGATTCGTTACCACAAAGCGCCAGGAAATTCGGCTTTGCGGCAAATCAATTTTTTTTCTGAAATTCGGATCGAATTCCACTTTGTTAACTTCAATTCATTCAACTCTAGTCTCAACCATAAGCAGCAGGAACAAATCCACACTAGAGATGAGCAAATTTTCAAAGTTCATTTCGTCCTGATTTATCCAAATCAACAATAAATTAAATTTGGGTACAAATCAGTTCTACCCAGATTGAAAGTGCTTTAAATGCCTGGAAAATCCTGTTCTCGCTCTCTCGTGCTCTCTCTTGATCGCATCAGAATTTTTCCTGATTCTGATTAATCCGCATTTGACACTTGACTGAAGTCAGAGTCAATTAGCTCTCATGTGCCCTATAAAAGCCCAGGAACCAGCACTGCATGGGGCAATGTAGAAGTAAATTGGTGATGGACTGCAGTACGCTGAATTTATTTGCGGCAAATTTCATTAAAAAACGACTATTTCCGGGCTGCATAGAACCTTTATAGGGGTGTATAACACTGTGCCTTGCAGTAACACGCATAGGGAGTCTGCTTTGGTAGTAAAATAATACTGTGAGTCCGTATGACATGCAGATGACACGCGTCGCTCTTAGAATCCCTGCACACTTCACTTATTTGGGCAGTCACGGGGCCAAAACTGACCAAATAACTGAAGTATCAACTCAGCCTTACAGGTAGCTGTTATCATCAAGAAGAAGCACACTCCTTTTAAACCCTCATCAGCTGATTCAACAAAGATGTCTACAGAATCTCTTCTATTAAACGTGTATACAAGTAGAGCCCCCTGACAGAGTGGAGAGGGTGTCAGCAGTAAGTCTGTGTTGACGTAACTGATTATTTTGCCCTTCTTCTGATCCTTCAGAACAATAACCCACAAAAAAACGGATCCTGTCTGTGGAACATACTCCTTCACTCGGTCAGCATTTGCTCAATAATCCATCAGTATTGCTAATGCCAAAAAAACAGGAGTGGATCTAAAACAGAGAAGACACGTGAATGCATAATTTGCATGTCTTCTGTGTTTTGTACCCACTCCTGTTTTTGGCTACCAAATCAAATGCCAATTCTGACGGGACCATACAGGCCTTACAGCTGCTACACAGAAAGAATCCGTTGTGGGTCTCATTTTTCCTTCCTTCTGACAGATTACAAGAAGGGTCAAATAAATAATTATGTCAGCCAAAGGCAAAATAGTGGCCCAGTCATGAAGTGAGGAGGGTGGCAACAGCATGAGAAGTCCAGAGAGTGGACCTATGACATGAAGAGACCACAGAGTGGCCCAATAACACAGTCTGGAGTTGGCAGCAGTATGAGGAGGCCACCGAGAGGCACAATTACCGAGTCTGGAGGTGGCAGCAGCAGCATCAGGAGAAGGCCACTGAGTGGTACAACAACAGAGTATGAAGTTGGCAGCAGCATGAGAAGAATACAGAGTGGCACAATGACAGAGTCTGGAGGTGGCGGCAGCAGCAGCAGGAAGAGGCCACCGAGTGGCATAACGACAGATTATGTAGTTGGCAGCAGCATGAGGAGAACACAAAGTGGCATAATGACAGAGTGTTGAGGTGGCGGCAGCAGCAGCATCAGGAAGAGGGCCACAGAGTGGCACAATGACAGAGTATTGAGTTGGTAGCAGTATGAGGAGAACACAGAGTGGCCCAATGACAGAGTATTAAGTTGGTAGCAGCATTATGAGACCACAGAGTGGAACAATGACCGAGTCTGGAGGTGGCAGCAGCAGCATCAGGAGCAGGCCACCGAGTGGCACAACGCCAGAGTATGGAGGTGGCGGCAGCAGTAGCATCAGGAGGAGGACACAGAGTGGCACAATGACAGAGTATTGAGTTGGTAGTAGCATGATGAGACCACAGAGTGGCACAATGACGAGTCTAGAGGTGGCAGCAGCATCAGGAGGAAGCCACAGAGTGGGAAGGTGACATAGTGTGGATAAGGCAGCAGCATCAGGATACCAAACAATGGCAAGGTGACATAGTGTGGTTACGGTAGCAGCAGCATCAGGATTCCACAGAGTGGCAAGGTGACATAGTGTGGATATGGCAGCAGCATCATTATCAAGATACCACAGAGTGGAAAGGTGACATAGTGTGGAGATGGCAGTAGCAGCAGCATCAGGATACCAAACAGTGGCAAGGTGACATAGTGTGGATATGGCAGCAGCAGATGCATCAGGAGACCACAAAGTGAGCCGGTGACAGAGTGAGGTGGTGGTTGGCATTACCAGTACCCGCTGACGAATGTTGGTGAAAGAAGGAGCACTTGTCATCAGATGTGTGGCATCAGGCGGTGGCAGTATCAGAGTAATAGCTGAGTCAGGTAGAAAGAAGAAACCAGTATCTTTTGTCTTTTGTTGGTGTGGCACCATGGATGAATTAGTCTGATGCATCTGGAATTGTTGGGTGGAAATCCTGGCTGATCCACGCCTGATTCATATGGACAAAGGTCAGTCTTTCTACATTTTGGGTGGACAAGCGAGCTCTCCTTGGAGTAACAATGGCCCCTGCTGCACTAAACACCCGCTCTGATGCCACACTACTGGCCGGGCAGGACAGCTTTTCAAGGGAAAACTCTGTTGTTGCGGCCACAAATCCAGTTTGGCTGCCCAGTAGTCCAGCGGATCTTCAATGTGCGTTGGCAGGGTGCGGTCCAAGTATGCCCCCACCTGCTGGTTGAGGTCCTGCTCCAGGTCTGGTGAGTAGTTTCTTCATTATGCTGGTGAAGAAAGCTACTCATCAGCGACTGTAGACTCAGGCTGCTGCTGATGGAACTGGTACTGTCCTGCCACCCCACCCCTCCCCAGCAGCCATGGCAGTGGAACGTGAGTGCAGAGGGCCCCCCCCGGTCAGACCTGCGAGAGGATGGACGATGGCGCAGATAGGCAGTGGCCAACTGACTACATAGGATGTCTCTGTAGTAGTTTAGTTTGTCCTCCCTCTCAGTGGGTGTAAAAAAGGCACCCATTCTGGACCGGCAGCGAGGGTCCAACAAGGTGGAGAGCCAGAAGTCATCCCTCTGCCGAATGGTGACAATTCGGCTGTCACTACGCAAGCAAGTGAGCATGCATCTGGCCATTTGTGCTAGTGACTCGGAGGGACTCCCTGCCTCCGTCTCCACTGCATACTGCCACGGTGTGTCTGGGTCCTCTTTCTCGTCTTCCTCATCGCCCTGTAGCTCCTCTGGCTGCTCCTGCTCCTCCTCTCCTGTCACCTGAGTGGAAAAACCACCCATTTCGCTAAACATTGCCTGTGCTCCAATGTCCTCCTCCTCTTCCAGTTCAGCCCCCACAGGGCTCATGTGGCCATGAGATCTAGGTGCCACATCTCCAGTCCCCTGACCAGCCATTGTTACCAGCATCTGTTCCAGGACATGAAGCAGTGGAATGACGTCGTTCATCCCGTAGTCCTGGCAACTGACAAAAAACGTGGCGTCCTCAAAGGGCCTGAGCAAACGACAGGTGTCACGCATGAGCTGCCACTGGCTGACATAGAAGTTACACAGGGGAGTACTTCTATCTGCTTGGATCATCAAGAAATCGTTGATGGCCTTTCTCTGTTCTTACAGTAGGTCCAACATATGGAGGGTGGAATTCCAACGGGTGGAAACGTCGCATATCAGCCTATGTTGGGGGATGCCGTTCTGCCACTGCAGCTCAAGGAGGGTGTGCTTTGCAGTGTACGAGTGGTTGAAGTGCATGCAAAGTTTCCTGGCCATTTTTAGGATGTCTTGCAGATGGGTGGAAGACTTCAGGAACTGCTTGACAACCAGATTGAACACATGTACCATGCAGGGTGCATGGCTCAGCCTTTCTTGACGCAGCGCCAACACCATGTTCTTCCTGTTGTCGGTTAACATGGTTCCAATTTTAAGTTGTCAAGGAGAAAGCCAGGATTCGATTTCTTGATGAATCACATGGAGCAGTTCCTCCCCTGTGTGACTCCGTTTGCCAAGGCAAACCAGGTGCAGAACCAGGTGTGGTAAGCTGTTCGGGCACTGTGACTTGTCCCGGCAGTGGAGGCTGAGGACACGGTGGAGGATGAGGAGACATTGTCGCAGGACCAACGGAGTGAGAACATGGAGGTGGAAGCAGCGTGACCTGTCCAAGTTGCTGGTGTGGCTGTGCAGGAACCACATTCACTCAGTGGGCCGTAGAGGACATGTACTGTCCCTGGTGGTAGTTACAGCTGCACACGTCGGCGCTGCCGTGCACTTTGGCAGACACCGACAGGCTCAAGGACTGGCCCACCATCTGTTCTACATGTTTGTGTATGGCTGGCACTGCCTTTTTGGCAAAGAAATGACAGCTTGGGACTCTCCACCTCGGCCTGGCACAAACCATCAGTTCTCTGAAAAGTGCAGAGTCCACAACTTGGAAAGGGAGGGACTGCAGCACCAGCAACTTGGACAGGAGCACATTCAGCTTCTGCGTCGATGGATGCGTGCACACATACTGCTGTCTCTTGGCAATCGCTTCGGTGATCGATTGTTGATGGTATGACTGACAAGGAGAAGGAGCAGGAGCATCTGGACCAGCAGAAGATGGGAATGACAGACAGCTCTCTTGGGCTGAGCTCGTGGAGCCTTAACTGGCAGAAACTGGGTGCGTGCCAGTGGGTGATGCAGCGGTTGCTGCAGCAGGCTGGACCACCACATGGGAGCCACGGTTCTCCCAGGACACAGTATGGCGACACTGCATATGTTGCATATGTTGACGCAGGGCCGTAGTGCCAACATTGGCCCCCTGGCCACGCTTTTTTGTGCCCATAGATTCTACATATGGCCATGTTCACCTCCTCCGGTGGCTTCACAAAAAACTGCCACACCGCCGAGTAGGTGATTTTCCCCCCTACCGCCACTGCCTCCGTGAACCCCTGCACCACTACTTCCCGGGCAGGCTGCTGCGAAGCAGGTGGTCTACCCCGTGCCTGTTTGGCTCCTGACCTCACACTGCTGCCACCCTGCTGACTCCCATCAACCCTATCGACTTGCTGGCTCCGCCTCTGGCTCACAGGCAAGCTGCCACCCTCTTCTCCTGATGATAATGAAGCCCCTTCTGCAGCCGGCTCCCAAGTGCAATCGGCTTCATCATCATCGAGTAGTGTCTGCATGTCACTGATGTCCTCCTCAACAGTCTCAACACCAGCTCCCACGCTACTCTCCTCATCACTACTTGCCCACCTAGCGGAGGAAGCGGCGGATGTCTCCTCCAGATCTTGGCTGGGCAGTAGATGCTGACCGCCCTCTATTAGCTCATCCTCGCTGTATAGTGGAGCTGAGCATGCAATACTTCTGTGGGTCATGGAACAGTAAAGGACAGAGGCAGGTTGAGGACAGGTGAGGGCACAGGGCCTGCTCCCGGGCCATGCCAACTAAGGGTTGTGTCTGACGAACTAACCGACTGTTGGCTGGGGGTGTCTGAGGTCACTTGGGATGAAGTGGATGACCGAGTTAACCAATCAAGAACAGCTGGGTTGCTGGTCAAGACACGCCTGCTAGATGACACCGGGAGCTCAGGCCTCTCGCTGCGACTCCTGCTGCCACGGCCCCTTACTCTGATGCAACCCCTGCCTGCCCCAGAAACATTCAGGCCTCTGCCACTCCTCTGTGCATTGCCTGGCACTTCTCTGCCTGACATACTTTTAGCTGAAATAAATAAGTTAAACGCAAATTAAAATACCCCTAAAAGCGACGAATATATTTTTCTTGTTGTACTAAAATAGGGCACTATACGCTTTCACCCAAAAATAATTGCAATGGAGAACTGAGAATATATTTTTCTTGTTGTTAATGAAATCCGCCCCTATAAGCTTTCACAAGGGAAAAATTAAGCAGTGAAGTGTATATATTTTTCTTGTTAATGAAATACGCCCCTATACGCTTTAACTTAAACAGTGAAGTGTGTATATATTTTTCTTGTAGGATTGAAATATGCCCCTATGCTCTTTCACCAGAAAGACCTGCAACAGTGCAGTGCGTATATATTTTCCTTTTTTAACTGAAATACGCCCCTATACGCTTTGACCAGAAATAACGTAAACAGTGAAGTGAGTATATATTTTTCTTGTAGGGCTGAAATACGCCCCTATGCGCTTTCAACAGAAATCACTGCAACAGTGCAGTGCATATATATATATATTTTTTTTTACTGAAATACACCCCTATACGCTTTCACCAGAAAAACCTGCAGCAGTGAAGTGCGTTTATATTTTCGTTTTTCCACAGATATAACCCACTAAAGGCTTTTCAACATAGCCCTTGCACCCCAACAACAAATAGCTGGAATGACAGAGCTGTATAATGACTATTTGGATCCCCAAATAATCTTTCCCTGCACTTGCAAATAGCTTTCATGTCATTTGCTGATTGGCTGCATGCATGCATGTCAATCTGGGTCATCCTGCCTTCCCAGAGTTCCTTGCCCCTTATCCTCAGTCCTCACATGTGTAGCCGCTATTTTAGGAAAAACGCAATTCGTTACCACGAAGCGTGAGGAAATTGGCTTTAGTTGCGAATCAAATTTTTCCTGAAATTTGGAACTAATTCCACTTCGTCAGCTTCGATTCGCTCATCTCTTTTCACAACTCATAGATCTTATGCATAGGATCTTGGTAGTTAGGAGATCATAAGGTATGGCAAAAGGCTCAAATGTTCTCTTTTGTCATGTAAAAGGGTTTGACTACATAGATATCTGGAGGAGGTTAAGACCCCTACATGAGGTATTCCTTGTGATGGTTCTTCTATACATTCTGCAGGAAACTCTACACAAGTCTTGGTTTTGTTTCTTGAGGGTCAACCTGTGTAGAGTTTGACAAATATATTTTTTGGCTGATTTTGTACCTTTTATTGATTTATTTACTAGTCCAGTGGGAATTTTGTAATATACTGTATTTTTTGAGCCAGTAGACCACTCATAATTAACAAAAAACACTTTTGTCTGATGCACATCAATGGGTATCAAGTGTGATCTTTTTTTTTGTTTTGCCCCAATATAATGCTATTTTGTTTGGAAATATGCTCATGTGTAGATATTTGGTAATGTAAGATATGTATTAATATAAGATAATATATTTTACAATACAACTTTTTTGTTAGCCAATGTTGTAAATCTGATTGGCCCATATACAACCAATCAGATTCTGAGCTTGCGGTCTCACTATAGTGCCGCATTTCACTACTGGTATATGCATCAATTTTCTATTCGAAGGGTTAAAAATCAACAAAGCTGGCTCACCGTGGCAGTAGTAATAACTTGTGAGAATGTAAATGATGAAACAATAATTTGTCTCAATGTGTGAATTATTCATTAGAAAGCAAAACAAAGGTGGGCCGCTTGATTAAGGACAATGCAGACTGCTGATAACACACCAAGATGTAATTTGGTTGCCGTATAATGCAGATGAAGCAACAGGAAATGATTTAACATCTCTGTAATCAATAATATCACAGCTGCAGGCCAGCTTCTTAATGCACTTTAATAAGAAGTGCTGCTAAGTAGTGAAAAAATCTTTGCGTTGGATCAAATTTAGGCAAATGTTAGGGGAAATTCTGCAAAGGAAGCAGAATCACAACCCTCATCCAGTCTGCTAACCATTTCCCTGCTGAATGTCTTCACAGTTGTCCTCTCCACTCCATGTGAAAATGTTCACTTGTTGCAGTACCTTGTTCCATTAGTCACTTAGAGCAGTGGTCTACAATATATGGATCTCAAGATGTTGCAGAACAATAACACCCAACATGCAGTATCTTGCAATAGCTGGAAGGCCACAGGTTGAAGACCACTAGCTTAGAGCTTTGTAAGCTTCTCATTTTCATTTCAATCATTTTTCAAATAGTTTTAAATCTAGGTCAATACAACTAGATGAAAATGCCAAAGATCACTGATCTGACCAATGTCTCATAGTTGGATTTTTGTATTGAATTTCAAAGGTATGGGCATATATGAGCTTTAACAGTAGTATGTAAGACAATACTACATCGAGAAGTCATAGGGACAGTGTTGACCTAAGAAGGACCCAATGGAAACTTACCACAACACCCAGAGCCTCGAAGAATTCTGTAGGCTGGTTTCAGTTGGCCGTAATATGGCAGCATAGTAGCGTGAATATTATAGTCGCAATACCTGAACTAGAATATTAAAAATTACGAATATATAGCACTATATTCTAAATATTCGCAAATTCTAATAAGTGCCGATATTCGAGATTAATATTCTCAATTGGAATATTCGTGCCCAACACTACTTATTAGCTTGTTTTACTACTATTGACATGTTTTTGACCCCCCCAACAGAAAGTTTATCTTCCAAAATCCATCTTAGGCTGAGTTCACATCTGCGTTGAGCTTTCTGTTCTTTTGATCCTACAGAAGAACAGAAAAAAAAAGTTGTAATTTGGGGCATAAATTATGCTCAGTTTGCATCCGTTGGTGTCAGTTCTGTCAGATATCAGTTATTTTTGACGGGAGAAAAAGTACTGCATGCAGCCCATAAAGAAGAGATGGCCCAGACCAGGCTGGGTTTTATTGACTCATTTACAATTACTGTATGTTGCGGGAATCTGTGCACAACTCCTCTCTATAGATAGAGAGGACATGAAGAGGACATGAAGTGGAAATGAACAGAGATTCTAAAATCCAGGGATTAAACCTAAATTTAAAAAAAGAAAATATAGGGTTGGAGGCAATTAGGGCACTTGAGATTTGGGTCAATTAGAGTAGGATGACCTAATCAGCTGATTGGGATCCAAATCAAATTTAAGAAATTCACTCACCTCTAGCATGGGGGTTAACATAAACACCAAGCCCATTCAAATAGATTCTAAAATTCAGGAATTTGAGCTAAATTACAAAAATAATACCATTTTTTGGTAATTTGGTTTTGGTTTGGTTTTTTGTTTCAGGAGAATTGAGATTTATATAGAGAGAGAGTTTTCCAGTAAATCAGGGTACTTGCTATTCGAGTTGAATCTAATCAGACCCAAATCAAGTAGGTTGACCGATTCAGCTGATTCGGCCCCAAATGAAACTTTAAAAAATCTGCTCATCTCTAGCATGGTGGACAAAATAAACACCAGGCTCTTCTGTCCAGAATGGCAAAATGTGGCCACTTTTGGCAACTTTTGGGCTCCCCTCTCTTCTTTACACATTGTAAAGAAGAGAAGGGAAAAGTAAAAAGGTAAAAATGAGACAAAATTCAACAATAACATCAATAAATTCACAAGTGCCGTATGAAAATTTAATGAAAACAAAGGAACTTTTTAAAAATACATACAGTTCATTTTAACATTCCTGCCTTCCACCGAACATGAAATTATATCTGCGCATACAGAAGCCGGCATTATCTGAACGGTAAACAAACTCTAACTCATCTCAAGTGTTATTATAAGAAATAGAATTTACTGGCGAGGGCCCATATTCAATATGGCTCCTTGGCTTTTTAATGAAATGTCATTATTCCAATACAAATCCTTTCACTTTTACAGTCTTGCTCCACTCTCATATTCTTATATTTCATTTCCTGCAGTTGCATGGTATTATTGTCTTTTTTTCTGAAGCTATTGATTTAGGTGCGTATGGTTATTACAATGCAAAATAAAACAGTCCCCTCATCCATTCTACCTTGTACTGTTGAACATTAACTTAATTTGTTTCAAATCTGCATTCGATTTGGCAAAGAAACCATTTATCTTTATGAAGAAAGCTCTCATAAAGTAGGGACTTTAAGAGATCACTGCTCTAAAAAATTTAAAAGCCTTGTGTCTTATACACTAGGAAAATGAATTAAATCTTCAAATATTAGATGTCTCAGAATAACCTTTTTGCATTTCATACTATGTTTAATTTATTGTTTTCGAGACACAAAAATAGAGTGGGGGGGGGGGTAGAGGAAGCCTTTATATTCCGGTTTAGTGTCGCCTTATGAAAATCAATCCATGAATAAACACTTAATATCAAAAGGGATCACGGAAGGAATACAGAGAAGTACTCTACAGAGCTTTCTCTCATCGGGTGGCGCATAGACTTCCTGTTTAAAGTGATGATATATTAAACTGTTTTATATTTTTAAGAATGGGCTGCAAAGTGCAGAATATTACCGTATTTTTCGCCCCATAAGACGCACTTCCCCCCCCCCCTCAAAATGGGGGGAAAATGCCCCTGCGTCTTATGGGGCGAATGCTTACAGTTTTACATCGCAGGCTGCGATGTACGAGCGAGCGGGGAGGGACTGGGAGGAGGAGCTGGGGGCCGGCAATAGCGGCTGGGCGGTGCAGTCACTGTACTATAGCCCCGCCGCTCCAGTGCTGCACTATACAGATATAAAATGTCTTATTCAATTAAAAGTGATTAAACATGCCCCCCCCACTCCTAATATTACCGTACATCCTAACCGCTTCTGTAGAATGCAGGAAGGCAGGCCGGGCGGGTGGCAGCGTAACTCCCTGATGTCACATGCCTGCGCCGCCTACTTTATGAATGAAGCAGGCGACGCAGGCAAGTGACGTCAGTAATTGACGCGCCGGCCGCCCGGCCTGCCTGCATTGTACTGAAGCTGTTAGAATGTACGGTAATATTAGGAGTGAGGGGGCATGTTTAATCACTTTTAATTGAATAAGGCATTTTATATTTGTATACTGGAGCGGCGGGGGGGGGGGGATCTGTGGATGACAGTTTTATGGGGAACATCCGTGGATGGCACAGTTAAGGGGTGGGGGGTCTGTGGATGGCACTGTTATGGGCTGGGGGGTCTGTGGATGGCACTGTTATGGGGTGGGGGTTCTGTGGATGGCACATATATAACAGTGCCACCGACAGATCCCCCATAACAGTGCCACCCACAGATCCCCCCTGTAACAGTGCCAGCCACAGATCCCCCCTGTAACAGTGCCAGCCACAGATCCCCCTGTAACAGTGCCAGCCACAGATCCCCCGTAACAGTGCAAGCCACAGATCCCCCCGTAACAGTGTCCGTCATCCACAGATCCCCCCATAACAGTGTCCGTCATCCACAGATCCCCCATAACAGTGTCCGTCATCCACAGATCCCCCATAACAGTGTCCGTCATCCACAGATCCCCCCATAACAGTGTCCGTCATCCACAAATCCCCCCATAACAGTGTCCGTCATCCACAGATCCCCCCATAACAGTTGTCACTAGTTTCCAGAGAATCAAATAACTGTCCTCTCATGAACTCTAAAGGCGTTGTTCAAAATGTTAGTATTGATGGCCTATCTTTAGCATAGGCCATCAATATCTGATCAACGGGATCTGACACCACGCACCCCAGCAGATCAGTTGTTTCAGGGTAGCTCTATTTTAAGCCATATATTAAGTGTACGTATTGTGGGGTTTCACTCTGGTAGACAGGAATAGCAGGCGCAGTTTAAAGGCAACAACAAGTTCTTTGGATCAAACAGTTCAGTGTTTTATTCACACTTTAGGCAAGTGACAAAACAAGCAGTCATAAACAAGCAAAAAGTCACCTTGCGGTGTTGGTGGTAATTCACGCCATGCGGCAATTCTGCCTCAAAGAGTCCTTGAGTATAGCAGCACCAATCTGTTTTCATGGCAAACAGGTAGCAAGCCTTCATCCAGACACAAGGCTCCCAGATCCCAAGAAAGAGACCTGGTTTCTGAGCCCAACTGCCTATTGAAGGACAACCCGCTGGGCCCGGACGAACACATTCACCCCCAGTCTTGCCAGAATCTCACCCTTTACTCTCAGGTAATCGGCCGCTTGATCGTCCGGTAAGTCGAAATACACCTGCTGGGGTCCAAATTCCAGGAACGGAGCGACAACCTCAGCCCATTGATCTTGGGGTAGCTTCTCCCTCACGGCTACCTTTTTCGAAAACCGCCAGATAGGTTTCGACATCATCCGAGGAGGGTCATCTTGGGGATCACCGCACGGACCGCTTTCCGGGCATCGCGGAAGCTTTGGGATGCTCCTTCTGCCTGTAAAGCCATCACATGTTAGCCTCCCGCTGCTGCAGGTTAGCCTCCACGAGGGCTTTCATGACAGGACACGGGTTACAATCTTGCTGGTTTGATGTAAGAGAAAAATATTTCTGCCATCACACCAGCCTCAATGCACTTGCCTGCATCCTCCACCAATTGTGGGGTTTCGCTCTGGTAGATAGGCTAAGCGGATCCAGTACAGAGGCAAAATACAAGTTCTTAACTCAAACTTCAGTGTTTATTCACACTTGCGGCAGTTGCACAAAACAACACGTCACTTTGCAGTCTTTGGTGTTAATTCACAAACGATGGAATATGGGTCTCAGCCCTCTAGTCCGGCACAAAACCTCAGATCCCAACACAGAGACTCAGCTTCTGAGCCCAGCTGCCTATTTAAGGACAGCCAGGTGCTGCCAAAACCCGGATCGGCACTAAAAAATCCAGTCCGGTATTTGACCTCATCTGGCTGTAAATCAGCCCAGCAGCACATGCTGTGAGGAAAATACCTGTTTTCCCAGACCAAACCTCTCACTGTGTCACAGTATGCCGAACCTTGTAGCTCTTTCCAAAGATTGTTGGCCTCCCAGTAGCTTTCCTCACCATACAGGCAGCCTATGGCACTGCTATGGGGCCCCTGGAGAGAATAGGCTCAATCTAGAAAGGAGCCTCATTTATAAAGTTTCTATGGGGCATGCCCAGGGTTGGACTGGGGTTCCTCGAGCCCATCAAAGGAAATTATTCTCAAAGCCCAACTCCAATGTCAATAATAAGGTCTAATAAGTTTTCAATAAATAAATAGACCCTAGTGGTAAGTTATTGACTTATATAACTCCAAATGTTTTTTTTTTCTCTTAGACCTTTGGGGCCCACTATAGTGTCAGAACCCAGGTCCACTGGAGGATCCTCTGTTGGGCCAGTCTGACACTGGGCACCTCTTCTTCTATGTTCATAACTGCCTCTTTCGGTTTTAAACAGGGTATTAGAACATGAATTTCAGATCTGTGGTCCCCTGAATTCAAAGGGTAGCTGTGACTACCTTTAATGAATGAACAATTAACAGGTTGGCATGAACAGTAATGCATTCCCCTTCCTTTGCATTAGTCTTGATATATAAGCAGTACATGGTGGACATTACTCAAGATTGAATTTCAGATTTCTCCATGCGTCTGCCCATACACCTCTTAGAAAGGTTTCTTCTGGGCTATGTACAAAATAATATGATAAGAGCTTTTACGGAATAAATAACATTTTAAGTATTGTTTAACTATTATAATAAAACACTAGCCACTTTCAATTTTGGTTTACTGGGTGTTTGTTTCCACTGAACATTGGAGACTAAGACCTGAAGTTGACAGTAAGAGGGTGAGATGGAAAGTGAATGCCGTTCAAAACCAGTTTACTTTTATGACCACAGCAGAATGTTTCCCGCACGTCTTTTGCACACAACCATGCTGTACTGGAAAGGGCTATCAGTAGGAAGATGTTGTTCCAAGGTTCTGCAGCCTGCGGCACTTGGAGTGTTCTCAAAGTGCTAAATGAAACCTGTGATTTTGATTTGGCTTCTATACTAGAGTTACATAAGTTCAACCTGGACAATGACTTTTTGCAAACCCCTATAATATCCTTTTATACTTTAGTAAACCTAGCTGCCCGTAGGAAATCAGCCATAGACAACCTCTACACTGTGAATCTTCCAGATATAGGACAATCTGACAATTGGGCCAAACGGTCTAAAAAATGTTCACTTCTGCATTGATCCAAAAAGTCCTAATGGAATTCCCAACAGGGTAACTAGGGTTCAGTGACATTTATATAGAGAATCTTGTTTTTAGAGTAATATGGCCACAAACTTTTACCTTAACTATTTTGCTCAAAAAGTTGACAATAAATATGACGGTGGCTAAAAATAAAATCCATACATCCACAAATTGGCAAGCTTATGCCCATCAGTGCCCATGATAATTGTTGTTTTTGTAACATCTTGGACCTCGGGTCTATGCAGAAATTCTAGGGTACGGCCACACGGTCAGGTTTCCTGGTGCAGGTTTGGAAGCCAAAATCAGGAGTGGATCATAAAAGAGAAAGTATAAAGGAGGGATACAAAGTCCCCTCTTTTTTGAATTTACTCCTGATTTTGACTTCTAAAACTGCACAAGGAAACCTAAATTTGTGGCTGTAACCTCAGAAGTGTTTAAATATTTTCCTTCTTCTGCGAAATGGAGCAACCTTGAACCTCATATCACCATTTGAGCTATGAGATATATCTGCATTGAGTTTCAAAGTTTTTTTTTCAGGCTCCTGATACCGATGACCTATCCTCATCTATATCTGAACACCCCACACCCCCACTGATTAGCTGTTCCCTATAGCCTCTGGCTGAATGAAACAGGAAGCACATCTCCACGCAAAGTGTAGGGCTGTGCTGGGTTACTGCTACCATTGAAGGGAATGGGAGTAAAGCTGCAGTAACGCAGCACCACCATTACTCAGAATGGACCTGCTTCCTGTTATATTAAAAAGGGCTTTTTGCATGGCCGGAAGGGGATGTTGGGCCCTCAATGATCGGATATTGATGACCTGAGCTCATGATAGCTCATCATTAACAGGACCCTGTATAACTTTTGCTCAGCACTTCAGGCATCTCAAGATGCCATGAATAGTAATAGGTCACATTGAGCTGACTTTGGAGATGAACAGAACATCTTAAGATTTCATGTCAAGGTGTCTCTCAACTGACCCACTTCATACTGAGCATCATGACCTCCTCTTAATGCTATCATACTTGATACAAACAGACTGAAAGGTTTCCTGGATTAATTTGCAATTCATTTGGAACCTTCAGGGTCAGAAAGGCCTCTCAGGAAAACTGCTGACACAAGTTCTGATGGGTATGACAAAAGCTGCAAAGAAAGTATCTGAAGTTCTTCATTGATATTTTATGTAGAGAACAGTGGTGATCATTATTACTTTTTGGGGGCATAAAAATGGGTTACTGTTCTGTGTGGTGCACTATAGATGCCTGAGGCACAATATGGGCCACCATCTATCTGGAGCTATACATTTTGGGGATGCACTACTGTTATTTGTGGGTGCTAATTATAGTTATGATGTGTGGGGTTTCGATTTGGTAGATAGGGTAAGCGGATGCAGTACAGAGGCAAAATACAAGTTCCTAACTGAAACTTCAGTGTTTATTCACACTTCCGGCAGTTGCACAAAACAACACGTCACTTTGCAGTCTTTGGTGTTAATTCGCACACAATGGAAAGTTCATATTGCACAAGTTACTTTGTTGGCAGTTCTGTCTCCAGTAGTTCACAGCAGGCTTTAGGGGGCCTGTTCTCCCTGCACATGTGTCTCAGCCCTCCAGTCCGGCACAAAACCTCAGATCACAACACAGAGACTCAGCTGCTGAGCCCAGCTGCCTATTTAAGGACATTCAGGTCCTGCCAAAACCCAGACCGGCACTTAAACTCCGGTCCAGTATTTGACCTCACCTGGCTGGAAACTAGCCCAGCCGCACATGTTGAAAGGAAAATACCTGCCTTCCCAGACAAAACCGCTCACTGTCACATACCCCCCCCTTTGTTCAACCCTGAGGGGATGAACACACGCCAGACAGTGTACCCGGGACAGGGCATCCGAGTTTCCCTGTAACCGGCCTGCCCTGTGTTCCACCGAAAACTTAAAGTTTTGTAAGGACAGAAACCATCGGGTGACCCGGGCATTTCTGTCCTTGGCCTGGCTCATCCATTTGAGCGGGGAGAGGACAGTCACCAGGTGGAACTTTCTCCCCAACAAATAATAGCGGAGAGACTCGAGTGCCCATTTGATGGCCAGGCACTCTCTCTCCACTATACTATACCTGGTCTCGGCTGGGGTGAGCTTACGGCTGAGGAAGACAACGGGATGCTCCTACCTGTTGACTTCCTGAGACAGTACAGCACCAAGGCCTCCTTCAGAGGCATCGGTCTGTACTACAAACTCCCTTTTAAAATTGGAGCATCACCAAAACCGGGGGCAGACTTCAAAACGGAGAAAGCCTCTTCCGCTCAATCATCCCAGCGAACCATCACTGACTTGTGTCCCTTCAAGAGCCTTGCCAATGGCGTGGCCACTGTAGCAAAGTGGGGAACAAACCTCATGTAATAGCCCACTATTCCCAGGAATGACTTTACTTGCCTAGTGGTGACAGGTCGGGGACAATTTCTTATTGCCTCTATTTTGTTTACTTGGGGTTTGATGACTCCACGCCCAATGACATACCCCAGGTACTTAGTCTCCTCTAACCCTATAGCTCATTTTTTCAGGTTAGCGGTTAGTCCAGCCTGAACTTTGGGTAGGTGACTTTCCCCTTCGGTACTGTGGATGACAATATCGTCCAGGTAAGCTGAATCATACTGACGATGTGGGCGAAGCACAATATCCATAAGTCGCTGAAAAGTGGCGGGGGCGCCATGCAGACCAAAGGTTAACACCTTAAATTGAAACAGCCCCTCAGGTGTGACAAAGGCAGTTTTCTCTTTGGCAGCCTCCGTTAAGGGCACCTACCAGTACCCTTTCGTGAGGTCCAAAACAGAAAAGTATCGTGCTTGTCCTAACGTTTCGACTAGCTCATCCACCCGGGGTATGGGATACACGTAGAATTTAGAAATATCGTTAAGTTTACAAAAGTCGTTACAAAACCGCAATGTCCCGTTTGACTTGGGTATCAATACTTTAGGACTGGCCCACTCACTTTTTGACTCTTCAATGACGTCTAGCTGCAACATTAGCTGCCTTGTCACCGAGCTTCGGGTACCTAGTATGGTTTTAATCAGACTTTTGACTGAGGCTCAGTGACAATGTCATGCTGGATTATGGAAGTGCATCCCTGGCCTCCTGAGTCTGTTTAGAGGAGAGGCTGTAAGCAATTTTTACTGTGGCAGCCGTTTCTCTTGCATCAGACAGAGGGGCCGGAACCTCTTCTCCTAGAAAACCCGGCTGCGGGCTGTCTTCAGTACAGGCTTCCCTATCTTTCCACGGTTTGAATAAATTGACATGGTAAACCTGCTCCAGCTTTCGCCACCCTGGCTGGTGTACCTTGTAGTTTACATCTCCAATTTTCTCGAGTACCTCATAGAGCCCCTGCCACCTAGCCAGGAACTTACTGTCCACGGCTGGCACCAGAACCAAAACCCGATCACCTGGGTTAAAGATCCGGAACCCGAGCCTGCCGATTATAGACCCGACTCTGGGCTCGCTGAGCTGCCTCCAACTGCTCCCTGAGGCAACACTGTCTCTATCCGATCTTGCATCTGGGAAACATACTCAGTGACACTTTTATGTGGAGTGGGTTGTTGTTCCCACACCTCTTTGGCCACGTCCAAGAGACCGCGAGGGTTTTTGCCATATAGCAGTTAGAAGGGCGAGAACCCAGTAGAGGCCTGGGGTACCTCTTGCACTGCGAACATGAGATAAGGCAGAAGGAGGTCCCAGTCCTTCCCATCTTTAGACACTAACCTTTTCAACATCTTTTTTAATGTTTGGTTAAACCTTTCTACCAGACCGTCCGTTTTCGGATGGTAAATGGACATCCGTAGTTGTTTTATGTGCAGCAACTTACAGAGTTCCCTCATCACCTTGGACATAAAAGGGGTCTCCTGGTCGGTCAGAACCTCTTTAGGTAATCCTACTCGGGAAAACATCTCCATTAACTCCTTAGCTATGAATTTGGCAGAGGTATGTCGCAGTGACACCGCCTCCGGGTACTGAGTGGCGTAGTCTAGGATGATTAAGATGTGTTGAT
This sequence comes from Bufo bufo, assembly GCF_905171765.1. Classification (NCBI taxonomy): domain Eukaryota; kingdom Metazoa; phylum Chordata; class Amphibia; order Anura; family Bufonidae; genus Bufo; species Bufo bufo. The sequence goes on along the minus strand of NC_053398.1, from coordinate 118,528,267 downwards.
GCCCTCTTGCGGATTTCGGTACTGGGCCTATAAGATCCATAGCCATTCGGTCAAACGGCACCTCGATAATCGGGAGAGGTACTAGGGGACTACGGAAATGTGGCTGGGTGCTAGTTATCCGGAGGGTCGGGCAAGACTTACAAAACTCTTCCACCTCTCTGAATATGCTGGGCAGTAAAACCACTGTAGAATACGATCCTGAGTTTTCTGCAGCTCCAGGTGACCCCCAATAATGTGTTGGTGGGCTAGTTTTAACACGAGTTTGCGATAAGCCTTGGGGACCACCAATTGTTCAGTAGGTTCACGCTGTAGTTGGTTTACCCGACACAACATATCCTAAAGAACCACAAAACAGGGAAACACTGATTTTGCCCAATTGTGGTTCACCATCTACTATTAACACATTTTCTCAGGCTCGGGATAGGGTTGGGTCCCGACGTTGGGCAGTACCAAAATTATCCCCGGAGACATTGAGTTCTGCCAATTTAGGACCCGGTGGCAAGTCCTCCACATCTCCCACCATCACATTTAGCGGGATTGTCTCCCCCTCTTCCACTGAAGTGGCGGTCACCCTTACCGCTGGCCCTTTGGTCTCGGGTTCCTAGGATCCTGGTCTGGTCTCCCCCCTGAGTGTTTCTTACTTCCACCTGGCACAAGTGGTTGTTGTCTATAGTCTCTGGGGTACCGGAGGCACACAGCTTCCTGGCATATAATGAGTGGCAGTAGCCATAGTTAGTGTCCATGGGCTCACCCCGACAGGGACAGTCAGCCCTTATGTGGCCAGGCTCCTGGCAGCACCAGCAGACTATCGGAGCCGGGTCCATAGGGGGTACATCCCGGGCGGATTTTGTTGGCACAAGTCGCCGGGCCTGGGGTGGAGATTTCCGGGGTTTGACTGCCCCCCTCCCAAAAGAACCCCCCTGTAGATTCCTGGTAGCCTCATAGCGTCCCACCAGGTCCACCATCTCAAGGGCATTACCAGGAGACACCTGGCCGATCCAGTGCTGGAGAGGGTATGGCAAAGCCCTCCAGAATACATCAGCCAAAAGAAGGTCCAGCATAGCAGTGGAACCCAGCACGTCAGGCTGCAGCCATTTTTGCAACAGGTGTAATAGATCATAATACTGAGGTCTCGCGGGTTCAGGCGGGGTAAACTCCCACTAATGCACCCGCTGGGCCAGGAGCAACACATTCACCCTCAGTCTTGAGAGAATCTCACACTTTACTGTCAGGTAATCGGTCGCTTGATTGTCCGGTAAGTTGAAATACACCTGCTGGGGTCCAGATGCCAGGAACGGAGCGACAACCTCAGCCCATTGATCTCGGGGTAGCTTCTCCCTCACGGCCACCTTTTTGAACACCGCCAAATAGGTTTCGACGCCATCCGAGTGGGTCATCTTGGGGATCACCGCACGGACCGCTTTCTGGGCATTGTGGAAGCTCTGGGATGCTCCTGCCGCCTGTAAAGCCATCACATCTTGAAACAGCAGCTGGTTGTTTCTTGCTGCTGCTTAGTAGCCTCCCGCTGCTGCAGGTTAGCCTACACGAGGGCTTTTATGACAGTTTCCATTTTTTCTAAGGACACGGGTTACAATCTCGCTGGTTTGATGTAAGACAAAAATATTTCGGCCTTCACGCCAGCCTCTATGTGCTTGCCCGCATCCTCCACCAATTGTGGGGTTTCGCTCTGGTAGATAGGCTAAGTAGATGCAGTACAGAGGCAAAATACAAGTTCTTTACTCAAACTTCAGTGTTTATTCACATTTGCGGCATTTGCACAAAACAACACTTCACTTTGCATTCTTTGGTGTTAATTCACACACAATGGAAAGTTCATATTGCACAAGTCACCTTGTTGGCAGTTCTGCCTCCAGTAGTCCACAGCAGGCTTTAGGGGGCTTGTTCCCCATGCACATGGGTCTCAGCCCTCCAGTCCGGCACAAAACTTCAGATCCCAACACAGAGACTCAGCCTCTGAGCCCAGCTGCCTATTTAAGGACAGCCAGGTGATTCCAAAACCTCGGCACTTAACCCCTTAAGGACACATGACGTACCTGTACGGCATGTTTCCCGAGTCCTTAAGGACACATGACGTACCGGTACGTCATGTGTTGTTCCGATCACCGCTGCCCGGAGGAAGGTGATCGGAACAAGGTGCCTGCTCAAATCATTGAGCAGGCACCTCGTCTAAATGCGCGGGGGGTCCCGTGAACCCCCCGTGTCGGCAATCGCAGCAAACTGCAGCAAACAGCAGCTCAGTTCAGACCTGCAGTTTGCTGCGCTTTCTGCAGTTTCTGATCAGGGACCGCGGGGATCAGAAACTTTAATATGCCAAAAGTATAGATTTTTCACCCCCTGCACCCCTGAATGATTTTATGCTGGCGGGTGGTGCAGGGGGGGTTGCAGTCGGTGTGGGCGGTGCGGGAGGCGAGCGGTGCGGCAGGCAGGATCGCGATCCCCCGCCCGCCTCCTCTTGAATATTGATTGGTGTCCAGTGGTTATACCCGAGTGTCAGCACATTGCTGACACTCTGGTATAAATGGCTGATATCTGTTCTGTGATGTCAGCCGTTTAACCCTTTCCATACCGCGGTCCGTACGGACAGCTGTATGGAAAAGGTTAACAGTCAAGGGGGGCTCCCTCCCTCTCGATCGGGGGGCTGCTGTGCCTTTGCAGCCCCGACACAGGATGGGATCACAGAAGGAGGGAGCACCCCTCCTTCCCCTTCCCCGTCTGCTCAGTTGTGGCCACAACTGAGCAGACGGGGAAGGTTCCCATGGCAACAGGACGCCTTCTCAGGCATCCTGCTGTCCATGGTGCTGAACAGATCTGTGCTAAAGGCATAGATCTGTTCAGACAAAGTGCAAGTAAAATACAGTACAATACACTATATAGTGTACTGTACTGTATTATACAGACATCAGACCCACTGGATCTTCAAGAACCAAGTGGGTCTGGGTCAAAAAAAATTAAAAAAAATGTGGAAAAAAAATTCGGCGCACCTTTCCCTCTACGCCCTACTGTGTGCCCGTACAGTAGTTTACGGCCACATATGGGGTGTTTCTGCAAACTACAGAATCGGGGCAATAAATATAGCATTTTGTTTGGCTGTTAACCCTTGCTTTGTTACTGGAAAAAATGGATTAAAATGGAAAATTTGCCCAAAAATCAAAATTCTGAAATTTTATCACCAAGGGCGACGTTTTTAAAATCAGTTTTGAATACCTTGAGGGGTGTAATTTCTAGAATGGGGTCGTTTTTGGGTGGTTTCTATTATGCAAGCCTCACAAAGTGACTTCAGACCTGAACTGGTCCCTAAAAAGTGGGTTTTTAAAAATTTCTGAAAAATTTCAAGATTTGCTTCTAAACTTCTAAGCCTTGTAACATCCCCCAAAAATAAAATGTCATTCCCAAATTGATCCAAACATGAAGTAGACATATGGGGAATGTAAAGTAATAAATATTTTTGTAGGTTTTTCAAATTTTTGGTAAATTTGGTATTTTTTTATAAATAAAAATGAATTTTTTTTACTTAATTTTACGAGTGTCATGAAGTACAATATTTGACGAAAAAACAATCTCAGAATGGCCTGGATAAGTCAAAGTGTTTTAAAGTTATCACCACTTAAAAGGACACTGGTCAGATTTGCAAAAAATGGCCTGGTCCTTAAGGTGAAATAAGGCTGTGTCCTGAAGGGGTTAAAGTCCGGTCCGGTATTTGACCTCACCTGGTTGGAAACCAGCCCAGCCGCACATGTTGGGAGGAAAATACCTGCCTTCCCAGACAAAACCCCTCACTGTGTCACAGATGCTATTTATTAAGTACAGTATTTAAGGTCACCATACCATGCAGAAGGTATAGTACTAGGTTCAGATGGGGTAACCGCAGGCACAGAATTGTGGGTGTCAGTAGGCAACTCAAATCTTTGATATTTCACCATTTTAAATTTCATGGTTAATTGCGACAATGTCATCTGGGGGGTCATTTAGAGGGAGGGGGTCAGCTCCGATGACCAAGAGCAAACCTTGCAACAAGATCACCGAAATGTGTTTGTTGCATTGCAGTCTTACTATGTCTGCCAGCAGCCTTGTGAAGGCTCCCAGGCCTGCCTTAGTTTACTTCCTATTAAAGGGCATCTGTCAGCAGATTTGTACCTATGACACTAGCTGACCTGTTACATGTCCCTTGGACAGCTGAAGGCATCTGTGTTGGCTCCATGTTCATATGTGCCCGCATTGCTGAGAAAAAAATATGGTTTAATAGAGGCTTAGCTTTCTCTTAACTGCCATGCCATCATTTGACTAACAGGACCAGGAAGTGTAAACATCATCACTAGGGATGAGCGAATCGACTTCGGATAAAACATCCAAAGTCGATTCGCATAAAACTTTGTTCTAATACTGTATGGAGCAGGAGCTCCGTAAAGTATTAGAATGTATTGGATCCAATGAGCCTAAGTTATTGCTTTGTGAAGTCTCGCGAGACTACGTGCAATAACTTCATAAATTAATTTGTACTGTAAAAAAAACATTTCCCGAACTCGGGTTCAGTTCCAGAGTACCACTTGGAATCAAACCCGAGTTCGGGAAATGGTTTTTTACTGTACAAATTAATTCATGAAGTTATTGGGCGAAGTCTCGCGAGACTTCGCAAAGAAAAAACTTCGGCTCATCGGAGCCAATACATTCTAAAACTCTACAGGGCTCCTGCTCCGTACAGTATTAGAACAAGGTTTTATGCGAATCGACTTCGGATCCGAAGTCCATTTGCTCATCCCTAAATGTGACAGAAAAAGTTAGTGACAAAAGAAACATGATTTTCTACATTTTGGGCCATTTCGACCATATTTGCTTTCCAAAATAGCTGCTAATGACAGCTTATTAAATATGTAGGTTCATTGAAATACTGATTGCCCTGGTGGTGGCCAAGTTGGTCTTCATTGAGTTTCCACCTCTTACATGCTACATATTCATCACAATAAAACCAATGCAACTGATGCATGACCCCTGGTGGATCTGAGGCTGTTAATGCCAATAATAATCCTTCTACCGGGCTTCAAGCCAAAGCATATCGTACATCTTGGATATCTGATATTAGGAGTTGGACTGTTTCCACTTTGCAAGAATATAACTGACTTGCCCACAATATATTTAATTTCACGTCCAGGCCAGTTGTATTATTTCTTCTATTAAAAGGCCCAAACCAAATGTATCAAAAATCATTCTCCTAGAAAGATTGCATCTAGGAAATCTATACATAAATGTAAAATAAAGTCTGAGGGTCAAAATGTCCCTCATCTATAACAACCAAAAGCCACAAGATAAAGATGTATGGAAACAGTAGGCAGCCAGTGACAGCCGGACTTTTCTAGCCTAATCGTAGAATGTATTGGAGAAAAGCGAATGAGGTTATTCTCCAAATGCATTAAGTGGAGTTTTGGATAATATCCACAACCGTATTCCAATTATCACAGAGCAAGAAGCCAGGGAGAAAAGTGAGATGTATTTGGAGAACTTTTGAAACCAATTTCAATCCCTCAAGAATGAACCGTAATAACAGAGACTTAAGGCACATAAACAACTGTGACAAAGGCTTAGGCAGTCAAAAGTAGAGTTCCTTCAAAAATACCTTTGATCATCTAAACTGTACTACAGATCTACAACTATACTAAAGCTTTATTAACCCCAGTGAAGTTTGAGAATCCCACCAGTAAGACTTCTGACCATGACCTTTTTCTGGTCCATGAAGGTCCACAAATAATGATTTACATATTATAATTTAGGATATGAATATCTAGAATAATCCTAGAACAGGGCTTCTAGGCCAGAGTGAGCAGTATAAAGGTTAATGGGTCTTTGAATAACATGGTAGATGAACGGTCCACCACTGGTGGATTTACATTCATCCAAATCTGTGAAACAATTAATTTAGAAGTATCCTAAAGTCTTGTATGTTCTTCACTAGAGTTGAGCGGACACCTGGATGTTCGGGTTTCGGCAGGTTCGGCCGAACTTGAAAAAAAAATTCGGGTTCGGGACTGAACTTGACCCCGAACCCGAACCCCATTGAAGTCAATGGGGACCCGAAATTTTGAGCACTAAAATGGATGTAAAAATGTCATGGAAAGAGCTAGAGGGCTACAAAAGGCAGCAAAATGTGCTTAAGAGCATGGCAAATGCTCTGCAAACAAATGTGGATAGGGAAATGAATTAAGAAAACATAAAAGACCTTAAAAAAATAAAAATTAGGAATGATGTAGGAGGAAGAGGTTGAGGAGGCAGTGAATGGGTGGATGTGGCCGTGAAGGCTCACGTGGCGGTCTAGGTGGAAGCGGCGGCGAAGGAGGAATAGGTAGCCAACACAGATGTGTGTTATTTTGCATATTTTACATAGGGGTATCCCCCAAAATATTGGGACATATAAAAAAAAAAAAAAAGGAATAAGTGCACTTGAGTACAAGGATGGATGGTTGAGGCTGTTAGAACTGTCTATTCTGCTCAAGGTACAAGTCTTGTGGGATCCAAGCCTGGTTCATTTTAATGAACGTGAGCTTGTCCATGTTGGCTGTGGACAGGCGGCTGCGTCTGTCTGTAATGACGCCTCCTGCCGTGCTAAACACACGTTCAGAGAGTACACTGGCTGCAGGCCAGGCCAGCACCTCCAAGGCATACAGGGCAAGCTCTGGCCATGTGGACAATTTGGAGACCCAGAAGTTGAATGGGGCAGAACCATCAGTCAGTACGTGTAGTCGTGTGCACAGGTACTGTTCCACCATGTTGTTCAAATGCTGCCTCCTGCTAACACGCTCCATATCAGCAGTTGGGGCCGGTTGTTGCGGCGAGGTGACAAAGCTTTTCCACATGTCGGCCATGCTAACCCTGCCTTCTGAGGTGCTGGCGCTGACACAGCTGCGTTGGCGACCTCTTCCTCCTCCCTTGCCTTCGCCTTGTGTTTCCACTTGTCCCCCGGCGTCAGTCGGGAATGCTCTCATGAGCGCGTCTACCAGCGTGCGCCTGTAGTCGCGCATCTCCCGATCACGCTCCAGTGAGGGAATTAAGGACGGCACATTGTCTTTGTAACGGGGATCCAGCAGGGTGGCCACCCAGTAGTCAGCACACTATGTGGGCAACTCTGCTGTCGTTGCGCAGGCACTGCAGCATGTAGTCGCTCATGTGTGCCAGGCTGCCCAGAGGTAAGGACAAGCTGTCCTCTGTGGGAGGCGTATCGTCTGCGTCCTCCGTATCCCTCCAGCCACGCACCAGTGATGGGCCCGAGCTGCATTGGATGCCACCCCTCTGTGAACATGCTTCATCTCCATCCTCCTCCTCCTCCTCGTCCTCCAGTAGTGGGCCCTGGCTGGCCAAATTTGTACCTGGCCTCTGCTGTTGCAAAAATCCTCTTTCTGAGCCACTTCTAAAAGACACGCTTGAAAGTGTTAGAGATGACCCTCTTCCTCCTCCTCGTCCTGGGCCACATCCTCTTCCATCATCGCCCTAAGTGTTTTCTCAAGGAGACATAGAAGTGGTATTGTAACGCTGATAACGGCGTCATCGCCACTGGCCATGTTGGTGGAGTACTCGAAACAGCGCAACAGGGCACACAGGTCTCGCATGGAGGCCCAGTCATTGGTGGTGAAGTGGTGCTGTTTCGCAGTGCGACTGACCCGTGCGTGCTGCAGCTGAAACTCCACTATGGCCTGCTGCTGCTCGCACAGTCTCTCCAGCATGTGCAAGATGGAGTTCCACCTTGTGGGCACGTCGCATATGAGGCGGTGAGCGGGAAGGCCGAAGTTACGCTGTAGAGCAGACAGCCGAGTGGCTGATGAATTTCTGCACCACCAAATTCAGCACATGTGCCAGGCAAGGGATGTGCGTCAAACCGGCTAGTCCCAGAGCTGCAACGAGATTTCGCCCATTATCGCACACCACCAGGCCGGGCTTGAGGCTCACTGGCAGCAACAACTCGTCGGTCTGTTGTTCTATACCCCGCCACAACTCCTGCGTGGTGTGGGGCCGGTCCCCCAAACACATCAGTTTCAGAACGGCCTGCGAACGTTTACCCCTGGCTGTGCTGAAGTTGGTGGTGAAGGTCTGTCGCTGACCGGATGAAGAGGTGGTAGAAGAGGAGGAGGAAGCCGAGTAGGAGGAGGAGGCAACAGGAGGCAAAGAATGATGCCCTGCGATCCTTGGCGGCGGAAGGACGTGCGCCAAACAGCTCTCCGCCTGGGGCCCAGCCGCCACTACATTTACCCAGTGTGCATTTAGGGAGATATAGCGTCTCTGGCCGTGCTTATTGGTCCACGTATCTGTGGTTAGGTGGACCTTGCCACAGATGGCGTTGCGCAGTGCACACTTGATTTTATCTGATACTTGGTTGTGCAGGGAGGGCACGGCTCTCCTGGAGAATTAGTGGCGTCTGGGAACGACGTACTGTGGGACAGCAAGCGACATGAGCTGTTTGAAGCTGTCCGTCTCCACCAGCCTGAATGACAGCATTTCAAAGCCAGTAGTTTAGAAATGCTGGCATTCAGGGCCAGGGATCGAGGGTGGCTAGGTGGGAATTTACACTTTCTCTCAAAGGTTTGTGAGATGGAGAGCTGAACGCTTCCGTGTGACATGGTGGAGATGCGTGGTGACTGAGGTGGTGTTGTTGGTGGCACATCCTCTGTTTGCTGGGCGGCAGGTGCCAACGTTCCTCCAGAGGCAGAGGAAGAGGCCGAGACAGCAGCAGAAGAGGGAGCAGGAGGGGCCTGAGCCCTTTCTTGGTTTTGAAGGTGCTTACTCCACTGCAGCCCGTGTCTCGCATGTAGATGCCTGGTCATGCAGGTTGTGCTAAGGTTTAGAACGTTAATGCCTCGCTTCAAGCTCTGATGGCACAGCGTGCAAATCACTCTGGTCTTGTCGTCAGCACATTGTGTGAAGAAGTGCCATGCCAGGGAACTCCTTGAAGCTGCCTTTGGTGTGCTCGGTCCCTGGTGACGGTGGCCAGTAGCAGGCGAATTGTTTTCGCGACGGCTGCTCTGCTTTTGCACCCTGCTCCCTCTTTTGCTACGCTGTTGGCTCGGTCTCACCACTGCCTCTTCCTCCGAACTCTGAAAGTCAGTGGCACGACCTTTATTCCATGTGGGGTCTTATTTCTGCAGAAGACTGGGTGGGAGATAATGTGAATGTGCTGGATCCACTGTCGGCCACCCAATTGACTAGCTCCTGTACTTGCTCAGGCCTTACCATCCTTAGAACGGCATTAGGCCCGACCAAATATCGCTGTAGATTCTGGCGGCTACTGGGACCTGAGGTAGTAGGTTCAGTAGGACGTGTAGCTGTGGCAGAACGGCCACATCCTCGCCCTGCACCAGAGGCTCCACCAAGACCACCACCACGACCATGACCGCGTCCCTTATTAGATGTTTGCCTCATAGTTAGCGTTCACAAAGCAAAGTAAAAAGTGGTTAAGTCTGTTAAAAATAATTAACCGTCAATAAAAACCCTGATGTAGGGTATTGCACTCAATATTTTTTTTTTAAAACTCTATATGACAGCAGTATTTGTGGCCTAAATTTCACAGTAACTTATGCACGTCTAATCACAGATGTGCAGTATACAGTACAGACCAAAAGTTTAGACACACCTTCTCATTCAAAGAGTTTTCTTTATTTTCATGACTATGAAGGCATCAAAACTATGAATTAACACATGTGGAATTATATACATAACAACTGAAAATATGTCATATTCTAGGTTCTTCAAAGTAGCCACCCTTTGCTTTGATTACTGCTTTGCTATTGGCGTTCTCTTGATGAGCTTCAAGAGGTAGTCCCCTGAAATGGTCTTCCAACAGTCTTGAAGGAGTTCCCAGAGATGCTTAGCACTTGTTGGCCCTTTTGCCTTCCCTCTGCGGTCCAGCTCACCCCAAACCATCTCGATTGGGTTCAGGTCCGGTGACTGTGGAGGCCAGGTCATCTGGCGCAGCACCCCATCACTCTCCATCATGGTCAAATAGCCCTTACTTTCAATGTTTTCCAAATTTTTCGGCTGACTGACTGACCTTCATTTCTTAAAGTAATGATGGCCACTTGTTTTTCTTTACTTAGCTGCTTTTTTCTTGCCATAATACAAATTCTAACAGTATATTCAGTAGGACTATCAGCTGTGTATCCACCTGACTTCTCCTCAACGCAACTGATGGTCCCAACCCCATTTATAAGGCAAGAAATCCCACTTATTAAACCTGACAGGGCACACCTGTGAAGTGAAAACCATTTCAGGGGACTACCTCTTGAAGCTCATCAAGAGAATGCCAAGAGTGTGCAAAGCAGTAATCAAAGCAAAAGGTGGCTACTTTGAAGAACCTAGAATATGACATATTTTCATTTGTTTCTCACTTGTTTGTTATGTATATAATTCCACATGTGTTAATTCATAGTTTTGATGCCTTCAGTGTGAATCTACAATTTTCATAGTCATGAAAATAAAGAAAACTCTTTGAAAGAGAAGGTGTGTCCAAACTTTTGGTCTGTACTGTATATTAGAGGGTTTTTTCACCCCAGTAACCAAAAAGCCGTATTTCTGGCCTAAAAAAGACAGTCACTTATGCACGTCTTATCCCAGATGTGCAGTATATCAGAGGGTTTTTTGACTCCAGTAACCAAAAAGCCGTATTTCTGGCCTAAATATGACAGTCACTTATGCACGTCTAATCCCAGATGTGCAGTATATTATAGGGTTTTTTCACCCCAGTAAACAAAAAGCCGTATTTCTGGCCTAAATGGAAAGTCACTTATGCACGTCTTATCCCAGATGTGCAGTATATATTAGAGGGTTTTTTCACCCCAGTAACCAAAAAGCTGTATTTCTGGCCTAAATGTGACAGTCACTTATGCACGTCTTATCCCAGATGTGCAGTATATATTAGAGGGTTTTTTCACCCCAGTAACCAAAAAGCTGTATTTCTGGCCTAAATGTGACAGTCACTTATGCACGTCTAATCCCAGATGTGCAGTATATATTAGAGGGTTTTTTCACCCCAGTAACCAAAAAGCCGTATTTCTGGCCTAAATGTGACACTCACTTATGCACATCTAATCCCAGATGTGCAGTATATTAGAGGGTTTTTTCACCCCAGTAACCAAAAAGCCGTATTTCTGGCCTAAATGTGACACTCACTTATGCACGTCTAATCCCAGATGTGCAGTATATTAGAGGGTTTTTTCACCCCAGTAAGCACAAAGATGTATTTCTGGCCTAAATGTGACACTCACTTATGCACATCTAATCCCAGATGTGCAGTATATTAGAGGTTTTTTCACCCCAGTAAGCAAAAAGATGTATTTCTGGCCTAAATGTGACACTCACTTATGCACGTCTTATCCCAGATGTGCAGTATATCAGAGGGTTTTTTCACCCCAGTAACCAAAAAGCCGTATTTCTGGCCTAAATGTGACAGTCACTTATGCACGTCTTATCCCAGATGTGCAGTATATTAGAGGTTTTTTTTCACCCCAGTAAGCAAAAAGATGTATTTCTGGACTTGCAGACATGCAGATAGCCTGTGCTGGTGCACTATCGTTGCATAGAATGGCTGCCGATTATGTATTGATATTGACAAACTGAAGTTAAAAAAAGTTTGTTTTCAGCAGTAGTTGGCTCAGGGCAGGCTTAAAAAAATTGTGCACTGCACCCACAAAACACATTTGCTGTAGATCGCTGAGTAAAAAAAGCTGTTCTTGATAAGATTTCTCCCTGATCTCTCCCTCACAGCAGCTACAGCCTTTCCCTACACTAATCCGAGCAGAGTGACGGGGCGGCACTACGTGACTCCAGCTTAAATAGAGGCTGGGTCACATGCTGCAGTTGGCCAATCACAGCCATGCCAATAGTAGGCATGGCTGTGATGGCCTTTTGGGGCAAGTAGTATGACGCTTGTTGATTGGCTGCTGTGCAGCCTTTCAAAAAGCGCCAAGAAAGCGACGAACACCGAACCCGAACATTTACGTAAATTTTCGGGTTCGGGTCCGGGTGCCAAAAAACGTTACAGTTCGGGTTCGCTCAACTCTATTCTTCACCCCAGAAGCCACAATGGTTTTACCATTTGATATTTTTTAATACAAGCTATATGGTAAACTTAAAGAGGACTCAAAATCAAATGGGTTTTCTGTACATTTCCTGCATTTATGGTGCTAAAAGTTCAAAAATTTGATTTATTGTATTTTGATCAATTCTGTATGTAACTTACTCTAAGGCCCCTTTCACACGAGCGAGTATTCCGCGTGGATGCGATGCGGGAGGTGAACGCATTGCACCCGCACTGAATACTGACCCATTCATTTCTATGGGGCTGTGCACACGAGCGGTGATTTTCACGCATCACTTTTGCGTTGCGTGAAAATCGCAGCATGCTCCTCTTTGTGCGTTTTTCACGTAACGCAGGCCCCATAGAAATTAATGGGGTTGCGTGAAAATCGCAAGCATCCGCAAGCAAGTGCGGATGCGGTGCGATTTTCACGCACGGTTGCTAGGTGACGATCGGGATGGAGACCCGAACCTTATTATTTTCCCTTATAACATGGTTATAAGGGAAAATAATAGCATTCTGAATACAGAATGCTTAGTAAAATAGGGCTGGAGGGGTTAAAAAATAATAAAAAGTCATTTAACTCACCTTTATCCACTTGCTCGCGTAGCCGGCATCTCCGTCTGACTCTTTTACTGTATAGGACCTGTGGTCATCACTATGGTCATCACATGGTACGTCACATGATCTTTTACCATGGTGATTCACCATGGTAAAAGATCATGTGACGTACCATGTGATGACCATAGTGACGTCATCCCAGGTCCTTAAACTATAGTTAACGCTCTCCACAGGTCCTATACAGTAAAAGAGTCAGAGGTGAGTTAAATGATTTTTTTTTTTTTTAACCCCCTCCAGCCCTGTTTTACTTAGCATTCTGTATTCAGAATGCTATTATTTTCCCTTATAACCATGTTAAAAGGGAAAATAATACTATTTACAGAACACCGATCCCAAGCCCGAACTTCTGTGAAGAAGTTCGGGTTTGGGTACCAAACACGCGCGATTTTTCTCACGCGAGTGCAAAACGCATTACAATGTTTTGCACTCGCGCGGAAAAATCGCGGGTGTTCCCGCAACGCACACGCACATTTTTCCGCAACGCCCGTGTGAAAGAGGCCTAAGAGTTAATAGGCCCTATCAACCAGTTACTAATCGGGTCTGTTTACACTCTCCCTATAGGGAGTGGTTAGATCAGAAGAATTCAGTTTAGAGACAGTGGATGTCTGGTTAGTATAGTGTACTGAGACCAGAATACAGCCTTGAAGAAAGCTAGCCAGCAAAAAAGATCAGTGGAGGATGAAAACATTGGAAAACATTCCAGCTTTGAGAGTAGGTGCTTGTAGAAGCTCTGTGGAAATAAATGCTTAAAAGAGAAGCTTACTTATATGGTACAACCACATGGTCATGTTTTCTGATACAGTTTTGGAAGCCAAAATCAGGAGTGGATTATAAAAGTAGAGTACAGATACAACTTATCCTCTTTTCTTAATTCACTCCTGATTTTGTCTTCCAAAACTGCATCAGAAAACCTGACTATGTGGTTGTACCCATAGACTCAATAGAAGACATTGTACAGAAAGTGAAAGGTTCCTGGCCCTGGGCAAGTTTAAAAATGCAGAATCCGGATATATCTATTATTCTACATCCAGCATTGGAAACCTGTAGTAACTTTAACTATGAGTATGGCAACCTGTACAAAAGGCGAAGAGTTTAGTCTGACATTGGGGGCTGCCCTGTGGTTCCATAAGTAAAGTAGAAGGTGCTGCACCTCTATTTCTGGATACTTATGCTAAAGTCAGCTAGAGAAGTGCAGTGTGAGGAAATTCAGTTTAAAGAGACATCCTGGCCTATTAACTCTCACTGCATCCATGCAAACTGCGAGATCTGCGGAAATTGCACATTGTGTGAGAACTGCCAGTCCTGAACTTGATTCTTCAGTAAAGAACCATTCTGCTGATAATGTGGCGTCATTATTTCCTTTACTGTTATACTACACCAACATCTTCAGCTGCCAAGGGGACCCTGCCTTGCACCTTACAGCAACCCTGAACACCAAGTGCCCCCCAACCAACACCAGCCAGGAGAACCTCATAGCCAGGGTTGAAAGGATGTGCCCTTCTCATCACTGAAAGGCCCAGGGGGTGTCCAAACTGTGAGTACTACTATTCCCAGCCTCCACATCTCCTCTGCTGCACATTTACTGAAACAGGTGTTACCCAAAAAGGATATTGGGGCAAGAAAAGTTTAGTGAGATTTTGAGACTAGTTTGCCAGCACCCAGTCCAGTCTACTTTGTGTATATTGCAGGATGTTCTACCAGTGTGGGTGGATATTGTTGTCAAGAAAAAAAATTACCTCTTTTAGGGTCCATTCACACAACTGTAAGTGTTTTGAGGACCGCAATTGCAGATCTGCAAAACACGGGTACCGGCCATGTGCGTTGTGCATTTTGCGGAAAGCACACAGCCAGCCCTATGATAGAAATGCTTATTCTTGTCCACGGACAAGAATAGGAAATGTCTTATCTTTTTAGCGGGGCTGCGAAACAGAACTACGGATGCGGACAGCACACGGTGTGCTGTCCACATCTTTTGCGGCCCCATTGAAATGAATGGGTCCGCACTAGAGTTGAGCGAACACCTGGATGTTCGGGTTCGAGAAGTTCGGCCGAACTTCCCGGAAATGTTCGGGTTCGGGATCCGAACTCGTCCCGAACTTCGCCCCGAACCCCATTGAAGTCAATAAGGACCCGAACTTTTAGGCACTAAAAAGGCTGTAAAATAGCCCAGGAAAGGACTAGAGGGCTGCAAAAGGCAGCAAAATGTAGGTAAATCCCCTGCAAACAAATGTGGATAGGGAAATGAATTAAAATTAAAATAAAATAAATTAAAATTAACCAATATCAATTGGAGAGAGGTCTCATGGCAGAGAATCAGGCTTCATGTCATAGCAGAGAATCAGGCTTCACGTCACACACCACTGGAACAGACCATTGTCTGATATTTAGGCCCCGACACCCAGACAGAGGAGAGAGGTCCCATAGCAGAGAATCAGGCTTCATGTCATAGCAGAGAATCAGGCTTCAAGTCATAGCAGAGAATCAGGCTTCATGTCATAGCAGAGAATCAGGCTTCACGTCACCCACCACTGGAACAGGCCATTGTCAGATATTTAGGCCCCGGCACCCAGACAGAGGAGAGAGGTCCCATAGCAGAGAATCAGGCTTCATGTCATAGCAGAGAATCAGGCTTCACGTCACCCACCACTGGAACAGGCCACTGTCAGATATTTTTAGGCCCCGGCACCCAGACAGAGGAGAGAGGTCCCATAGCAGAGAATCAGGCTTCATGTCATAGCAGAGAATCAGGCTTCAAGTCATAGCAGAGAGTCAGGCTTCATGTCATAGCAGAGAATCAGGCTTCACGTCACCCACCACTGGAACAGGCCATTGTCAGATATTTAGGCCCCGGCACCCAGACAGAGGAGAGAGGTCCCATTGCAGAGAATCAGGCTTCATGTCATAGCAGAGAATCAGGCTTCAAGTCATAGCAGAGAGTCAGGCTTCATGTCATAGCAGAGAATCAAGCTTCACGTCACCCACCACTGGAACAGGCCATTGTCAGATATTTTTAGGCCCCGGCACCCAGACAGAGGAGAGAGGTCCCATAGCAGAGAATCAGGCTTCATGGCATAGCAGAGAATCAGGCTTCACGTCACCCACCACTAGAACAGGCCACTGTCAGATATTTTTAGGCCCCGGCACCCAGACAGAGGAGAGAGGTCCCATAGCAGAGAATCAGGCTTCATGTCATAGCAGAGAATCAGGCTTCAAGTCATAGCAGAGAATCAGGCTTCATGTCATAGCAGAGAATCAGGCTTCACGTCACCCACCACTGGAACAGGCCACTGTCAGATATTTTTAGGCCCCGGCACCCAGACAGAGGAGAGAGGTCCCATAGCAGAGAATCAGGCTTCATGTCATAGCAGAGAACCAGGCTTCAAGTCATAGCAGAGAATCAGGCTTCATGTCACCCAACACTGGAACAGGCCATTGTCAGATATTTTTAGGCCCCGGCACCCAGACAGAGGAGAGAGGTCCCATAGCAGAGAATCAGGCTTCATGTCATAGCAGAGAATCATGCTTCATGTCACCCAACACTGGAACAAGCCACTGTCAGATATTTATAGGCCCCGGCACCCAGACAGAGGAGAGAGGTCCCATAGCAGAGATTCAGGCTTCATGTCATAGCAGAGAATCAGGCTTCATGTCACCCAACACTGGAACAGGCCACTGTCAGATATTTTTAGGCACCGGCACCCAGACAGAGGAGAGGTTCATTCAACTTTGGGTTGCCCCGCAATATAATGGTAAAATGAAAATAAAAAAAGGATTAAATGAGGAAGTGCCCTGGAGTACAATAATATATGGTTAAGGGGAGGTAGTTATAAATGTCCAATCTGCACAAGGGATGGACAGGTCCTGTGGGATCCATGCTTGGTTCATTTTTATGAACGTCAGCTTGTCCACATTGGCTGTAGACAGGCGGCTGCGTTTGTCTGTAATGACGCCCCCTGCCGTGCTGAATACACGTTCAGACAAAACGCTGGCCGCCGGGCAGGCCAGCACCTCCAAGGCATAAAAGGCTAGCTCTGGCCACGTGGACAATTTGGAGACCCAGAAGTAGAATGGGGCCGAACCATCAGTCAGTACGTGGAGGGGTGTGCACACGTACCATGTTAGTGAAATGTTGCCTCCTGCTAACACGTTCCGTATCAGGTGGTGGTGCAGTTAGCTGTGGCGTGGTGACAAAACTTTTCCACATCTCTGCCATGCTAACCCTGCCCTCAGAGGAGCTGGCCGTGACACAGCTGCGTTGGCGACCTCTTGCTCCTCCTCTGCCTTCGCCTTGGGCTTCCACTTGTTTCCCTGTGACATTTGGGAATGCTCTCAGTAGCGCGTCTACCAATGTGCGCTTGTACTCGCGCATCTTCCTATCACGCTCCAGTGCAGGAAGTAAGGACGGCACATTGTCTTTGTACCGGGGATCCAGCAGGGTGGCAACCCAGTAGTCCGCACGCGTTAAAATGTGGGCAACTCTGCTGTCGTTGCGCAGGCACTGCAGCATGTAGTCGCTCATGTGTGCCAGGCTGCCCAGAGGTAAGGACAAGCTGTCCTCTGTGGGAGGCGTATCGTCATCGTCCTGCGTTTCCCCCCAGCCACGCACCAGTGATGGGCCCGAGCTGCGTTGGGTGCCACCCCGCTGTGAACATGCTTCATCCTCATCCTCCTCCACCTCCACCTCCTCCTCATCCTCGTCCTCCTCGTCCTCCAGTAGTGGGCCCTGGCTGGCCACATTTGTACCTGGCCTCTGCTGTTGCAAAAAACCTCCCTCTGAGTCACTTCGAAGAGACTGGCCTGAAAGTGCTAAAAATGACCCCTCTTCCTCCTCCTCCTCCTGGGCCACCTCCTCTTCCATCATCGCCCTAAGTGTTTTCTCAAGGAGACATAGAAGTGGTATTGTAACGCTGATAACGGCGTCATCGCCACTGGCCATGTTGGTGGAGTACTCGAAACAGCGCAACAGGGCACACAGGTCTCGCATGAAGGCCCAGTCATTGATGGTGAAGTGGTGCTGTTCCGCAGTGCGACTGACCCGTGCGTGCTGCAGCTGAAATTCCACTATGGCCTGCTGCTGCTCGCACAGTCTGTCCAGCATGTGCAAGGTGGAGTTCCACCTGGTGGGCACGTCGCATATGAGGCGGTGAGCGGGAAGGCCGAAGTTACGCTGTAGCGCAGACAGGCGAGCAGCAGCAGGATGTGAACGCCGGAAGCGCGCACAGACGGCACACACTTTATGCAGCAGCTCTGACATGTCGGGGTAGTTGTGAATGAACTTCTGCACCACCAAATTCAGCACATGCGCCAGGCAAGGGATGTGCGTCAAACCGGCTAGTCCCAGAGCTGCAACGAGATTTCGCCCATTATCGCACGCCACCAGGCCGGGCTTGAGGCTCACCGGCAGCAACCACTCTTCGGTCTGTTGTTCTATACCCCGCCACAACTCCTGTGCGGTGTGGGGCCTGTCCCCCAAGCATATGAGTTTCAGAATGGCCTGCTGACATTTACCCCGGGCTGTGCTGAAGTTGGTGGTGAAGGTGTGTGGCTGACTGGATGAGCAGGTGGAAGAAGAGGAGGAGGAAGCCGAGTAGGAGGAGGAGGCAACAGGAGGCAAAGAATGTTGCCCTGCGATCCTTGGCGGCGGAAGGACGTGCGCCAAACAGCTCTCCGCCTGGGGCCCAGCCGCCACTACATTTACCCAGTGTGCAGTTAGGGAGATATAGCGTCCCTGGCCGTGCTTACTGGTCCACGTATCTGTGGTTAGGTGGGCCTTGCCACAGATGGCGTTGCGTAGTGCACACTTGATTTTATCGGATACTTGGTTGTGCAGGGAAGGCACGGCTCTCTTGGAGAAGTAGTGAGGGCTGGGAACAACATATTGTGGGACAGCAAGCGACATGAGCTGTTTGAAGCTGTCTGTGTCCACCAGCCTGAATGACAGCATTTCATAAGCCAGTAGTTTAGAAATGCTGGCATTCAGGGCCAGGGATCGAGGGTGGCTACGTGGGAATTTACGCTTTCTCTCAAATGTTTGTGAGATGGAGAGCTGAACGCTGCCGTGTGACATGGTTGAGATGCTTGGTGACGGAGGTGGTGGTGTTGGTGGTACATCCTCTGTTTGCTGGGCGGCAGGTGCCAACGTTCCTCCAGAGGCGGAGGAAGAGGCCGAGGCGGCAGCAGCAGAAGAGGTAGCAGGGGGAGCCTGAGTGACTTCCTTGTTTTTAAGGTGTTTACTCCACTGCAGTTCATGCTTTGCATGCAGGTGCCTGGTCATGCAGGTTGTGCTAAGGTTCAGAACGTTAATGCCTCGCTTCAGGCTCTGATGGCACAGCGTGCAAACCACTCGGGTCTTGTCGTCAGCACATTGTTTGAAGAACTGCCACGCCAGGGAACTCCTTGAAGCTGCCTTTGGGGTGCTCGGTCCCAGATGGCGGTGGCCAGTAGCAGACGGACTCTCTTGGCGGCGGGTGTTCTGCTTTTGCCCACTGCTCCCTCTTTTGCTACGCTGTTGGCTCGGTCTCACCACTGCCTCTTCCTCCGAACTCTGAAAGTCAGTGGCACGACCTTCATTCCATGTGGGGTCTAGGACCTCATTTTCCCCTGCATCGTCTTCCACCCAGTCTTCCTCCCTGACCTCCTGTTCAGTCTGCACACTGCAGAAAGACGCAGCAGTTGGCACCTGTG
The DNA here is from genome assembly GCF_905171765.1 of Bufo bufo. Lineage (NCBI taxonomy): Eukaryota > Metazoa > Chordata > Amphibia > Anura > Bufonidae > Bufo > Bufo bufo. Next base: position 118,508,892 of record NC_053398.1, on the reverse strand, counting down.
TTTCGTCATCATCAGAGACGTGCTGAGGTGGTATTCCCATGTCCTCATCATCAGGAAACATAAGTGGTTGTTCGTCAGTGCATTCTATGTCTTCCACCGCTGGGGAAGGGCTAGGTGGATGCCCTTGGGAAACCCTGCCAGCAGAGTCTTCAAACAGCATAAGAGACTGCTGCATAACTTGAGGCTCAGACAGTTTCCCTGATATGCATGGGGGGTGATGTGACAGACTGATGGGCTTGGTTTTCAGGCGCCATCTGTGCGCTTTCTGCAGAAGACTGGGTGGGAGATAATGTGAACGTGCTGGATCCACTGTCGGCCACCCAATTGACTAATGCCTGTACCTGCTCAGGCCTTACCATCCTTAGAACGGCATTGGGCCCCACCAAATATCGCTGTAAATTCTGGCGGCTACTGGGACCTGAGGTAGTTGGTTCACTAGGACGTGTGGCTGTGGCAGAACGGCCACGTCCTCTCCCAGCACCAGAGGGTCCACTAACACCACCATGACCATGTCCGCGTCCCTTACTCGATGTTTTCCTCATTGTTACCGTTCACCACAATAAGAAAAAAATGATTTGGCCCAATGTATTGAATTCAAATTCAGGCCTTTTTTTTACAGGCACCTAACACTATCTGGCTATCTATTTAGGTACCGTATTACACTAATACAGGCACAACAGTAACGACAGATTTAGCTGAATATAAATTGTAGGCCTAGTATTTAGGCCCTGGATGACAGGTATACGTTTACGGACAGAATTAGACTTGGAAATGCACGGTAGCGTGTGAAGTTATTGAGGATGACCCTATCCGCACCTTCAATCTAATATACCCTTTTATGGATAGATTTAAACTTGGCCTGATACAGCAGAAACCACTGATTTAGGGAATTGCTAAGTTGGGAATTGTATTTCAACCCAGAACAAAAATATATCCTTTGCCAGACAGCAGACAGTATTAAAATTGGCTAGCCACAGCTGAAACACCAGATTTAGGGTACTGCTATTTTGGCAATTGTATTTCACCCCTCAATAAAATAGCAAGCACAGCCAAGCACCTGATGTAGAATATAGCAAAAAATAAACCACACTATTGATGGTTAAATGTATTTGGTGGCAGCTTGTGCTGGCGCACCACAAGACACAAAATGGCCGCCGATCACCCTAGAAAAAAGTGACTGAAAAACGCTCTGGGCAGCCTTAAAACAGTGAGCAATTGAATAGCAGAGGTTGTATGATACACAGCTGTACATCGATCACTTCAGTAAGTAAATCACTGCCTAATCTCGCCCTAACAGCAGCAGCTGCATCCTATCCCTACACTGCTCAGAGCAGAGTGACGTGCAGCGCTACGTGACTCCAGCTTAAATAGAGGCTGGGTCACATGCTGCACTGGCCAATCACAGCCATGCCAATAGTAGTCATGGCTGTGATGGCCTCTTGGGGTAAGAAGTATGACGCTTGTTGATTGGCTGCTTTGCAGCCTTTCAAAAAGCGCCAAGAAAGCGCCGAACACCGAACCCGAACCCGGACTTTTACGAAAATGTTCGGGTTCGGGTCCGTGTCACGGACACCCCAAAATTCGGTACGAACTACAGTTCGGGTTCGCTCATCCCTAGTCCGCACCCATTCTGCAAAATTGCAGAGCGGATGTGGACCCAGAAATACAGTTGTGTGAATGTGCTATCCAGGATTTTGATATTGATGGCCTATCCTTAGGATAGGTCATCAATATCAGATTGGCAAATTTCTTTTTTAAAGATTCATCCATTGTTCTTTAACTCCTTTATCACTGGTATTTGTTTCCTTTCTACATTTTCAGAAACCATTTATTTTGTCATTGATGGCTGTACGAGGCCTTGATTTATGCTTGAGAAATGGTATTACTTTTGGCAGTGTGTGTAGGTACATATAAACTGTGGTGTAACAAAAAAAAAATTATGCAGACTTTTATATTATTTATACATTACAACATTATTTATAGCTTTTTAAAAGTTCCATTATGGAATTACTATTTTAAAACTTTATTTTACATTATACTTTGTGTCTTTGACAAAGGCTTCTGTTAGTGCACTCTAACAGCAGGATTGCTGGAGAAAGAGAACAGTCCAGTCTCTGATTGGATTTCTAAGAAACCCATTGACTTGATCATGTCTGAGCTCCCTTTGATCATGCCATGGTCATGAACCATGACAATCAAAGGGTTAAAAGCTGGGATCGGAGCTTCCTCTGACCCTGGCTGTGGAGCAGGAAGTGGAACTTTTAGCAACAGCTGGTTCTTAGAGTAAGAAAGCTCCAGGAGCCACCAGATCTACTCCACTGGAGTGACATCAAAAGATGTTGCTGCAGATTGAGGACCCAATATCAAAAGAAAAAGGGTTAAAACAAAAAATTCCTAACTCATTCTATCTGCTCAGTCTTTCTCTTCTGGTCTTCTATACTAGAAACAAATGGCAGATTCTCAGACTTTACGAATAAGCAGATGTCAGATTATAGGAATTCACTTTATAATTATTGCTGGAATACTAAAATATTCAGTATATGTGCGTCATTCCATAACATTTCATTAAATTCACATCCATAGCACAGGGTATTTAAAAAATAATTTTTAAATAATCGTTCAATGGCCTGAAGCTGCAGAGCAGTTAATTCAGGCAGCCGTCTTCAAACACAAACGCATTCAGATAATTTGGTATGCCAGTGAACTTATCCATTTAGAATCTGATCGATAGGGTAATTACTATCTGTTGAGTCTAGCAGTGTCCATTTAGTGGGAGATGTCATGGAGATGACCCTTTTTCTAAGCATTTCCTGTGACTAAATCTCCTGTTTTCATTTCATGAAAGACACTGGGAATCATTTGAGAGATTAGTCAGGCAGGTTGTAGAGTGAGGATGGAGGTGAGGCGTGCAGAACTTGACTTACCGGCAGCCGTAACCTCATTTTATAACACGGGGATTATCTAGATAAACAGCATGTGTCTGCTTAGACAGGAGAATGTGTTGCAGATGGGTTAACCCTTTTGTGGATTAAATAAATTGGAATTTTTGAAAAGCAGAGTCTACATCGAGGGCTAATGAAAAGGAGCTTTTTGCAGGTCTGGAAAAAGCTGTCATTACTGTCCCCACTGCTCCACCCACCAGTCTAATGTCAGGCTGGCCCACCAGAATACCAGAAAATTCTCTGGTGCGCCAAGGCTCTGATACTATAGTAGAGCCCAAAGATCCTGGACAAAAATGCAATTTCCATCACTTGCCACAAGGGTCTATTTCTTTCTGTTAAACTCTATTGATGATATAGGAGTTGGGCCCCGAGAAAAAGTTTCTCTGGTGGGCCCATGCAACCCCAGTCCAACACTGAACTTGTCCCAAGTTCTCCACTGCATAGTTGTCAACATACCCTACAATATTTAAGCCCAGCTCTCAGGATCATTCAGATCAGCCCAAAATGACCAGAAAACTCCCATAAACCATATAAAGTTCACCAAATACAGACTTCTGCAAAGCATCTTTTGCAAGTCCAATTATCATACCCCTTGGCCAGTAATGGTAGTGGAAGCAGAAAGAGTTGGACTGTCATTCATTGGGCCCATCAGAGCAAATTATTCTGAGAGTGCACCTTCCATCTATAGAGAACATTGCAATCTATGTTATCATTGTGTACATGGGACATCTTATTGATAAAGTCTAATAGGTTAACTAAGAATCAACTCATAGGAAATAGACCTTAGTGACTCTAAGGCCCCTTTCACACGGGCGAGTATTCCGCGCGGATGCGATTGCGTGAGTTGAACGAATCTCACCCGCACTGAATCCTGACCCATTCATGGGGCTGTGCACACGAGCGGTGATTTTCACGCATCACTTGTGCGTTGCATGAAAATCACAGCATGCTCCTCTTTGTGCGTTTTTCATGTAACGCAGGCCCCATAGAAATGAATGGGGTTGCGTGAAAATCGCAAGCATCCGCAAGCAAGACGATCGGGATGGAGACCCGATCGTTATTATTTTCCCTTATAACATGGTTATAAGGGAAAATAATAGCATTCTGAATACAGAATGCATAGTACAATAGCGCTGGAGGGGTTAAAAAAAGAATAATAATAATTTAACTCACCTTAATCCACTTGATCACGCAGCCGGCATCTCTTCTGTCTTCATCTTTGCTGTGTGCAGGAAAAGGACCTGTGGTGACGTCACTCCGGTCATCACATGATCCATCACCATGGTAAAATATCATGTGACGGACCATGTGATGACCGGAGGTCCTTTTCCTGCACACAGCAAAGATGAAGACAGAAGAGAAGCCGGGCTGCGCGATCAAGTGGATTAATGTGAGTAAAAAAAAAATTCATTTTTTTTAACCCCTCCAGCGCTATTGTACTATGCATTCTGTATTCAGAATGCTATTATTTTCCCTTATAACCATGTTATAAGGGAAAATAATACAATCTACAGAACACCGATCCCAAGCCCGAACTTCTGTGAAGAAGTTCGGGTTTGGGTACCAAACATGCCGATTTTTCTCATGCGCGTGCAAAACGCATTAAAATGTTTTGCACTCGCGCGGAAAAATTGTGCATGTAATGCAATGCACCCGCGCCTTTTCCCGCAACGCCCGTGTGAAAGAGGCCTTAGTCAGCTTCAAATGGGCTTCTCTTCTGCTGGAATTTTTGGAACCATTACTGTGTAAGAGTCTACGCCTACTGGTGGATACTCTGGTATGTGATCTAGTAAGTCTTCCTACTCCTGGACCTAGAACTTGTGCATGACAGCAAACCACATACAGAGGTTGTTTAGCTTCTATTGGGTTAGATTTTATTGCCTCAATTAGGAGAAACATGGTTCTGCAATATACTGTAAATTATCAATATATCTTTTGGACAACCCTTGATCATATTGTAGGTGGAAAACCGACAAGCCAATGGCAGTGCGTCTTGTTTGGGTTGCCCAGGTGATCCACTATTCAGAAAAGGGACAATCTCTTGAATAAATGTAAGGGGTGTGAAGTTTGCAGTTGGTGGTGGAATAGAAGTCTTAATATAGCTTCTCAAAGAAAAGCTAAGTCGTAAGGTAAGATGATACATCTTAAGAAACTTTCAAAACAATTATTTGGGTATAGGGATCTATATACAAGATGTAACTGCATGGCTTTAAAACTTTACATTTCAAATACTGTAGACAATCTGTTTCGGGCAATCTGCACAATATTGTAAGAAAGCTACATTTACGTAAGCCTTTGTATGGCAAAGCTGCTGGAAAACAACATTAAGATGCAAAATATGATTTCCAATCCAGGAAACCAAAACCAGAGAACATAACATGAACTCGAAGAGATTATGAAAATAAAGATTAGTATTGGAAACCAAATTGCAAACAGAAGCCAGGAAACTGTTGAATATACATTGAGGGAATTTAAAGTCTTCCGATTTTCATCTAGAGTATGACTATAGGAAGAATTACCCAGGAAAATGTTATGTTAACCATCATATGGCCTGGATTAGAAACATTCGCCAGCATCTTAAGTCACACCTCCGTTATTTACCGTACAAAGATGATGGAATGTTTTTAACTACAACTTGATGGGTCTTCCATTCTGATGAATAGAGGCTGGTCCGAGGACTCTGTCTCTATGTAACACAGTAGGGCATATCGCAAGGGGTTGTTCAAAACGGACAACCTACTCAAAGGAAAAATGTCCCCTTTAAAGGGAAAATAATCTCCTGACATGTAAAAAAAATCTATTAAGTGGAGTCCTTGGACACCACCACCACTTTCCAGAATAATTGGCTCTGCTGCTCAGACATTTTATTTACAAAATGTTATGTCCCATGGATTTCAGTGGAATTTTGTTAGAAACGTCTCGTGATAGGAAGCTCTGAATGTTACTGAAAAAAGGTCAGTGGTATGTTATTTAGGAAATCAAGGGAATTCTGAACTCATTGGCCAACCAATCAGATTCAACCTTTCAATTTTCAGAGCTGCTTTGGAAAATTAAAGACGGAATCTTATTGGTTGCTATGGACAATTAAGCCAGTTTTAATTTACACCAGTTTTGATAAATCACTCCTATTGACTCCAATATAATCTCCTTAACTTGCCTCGATGACATGCCAAACGAACACTTTTGTTTTCCAGGAATATCCTAGGCCACGAATATCTGATCGATAGGGATTAGACCCCGCAATCCCCATCAATCAGAAGAATGACGGCACTTGCTGTTTGTTATTCTAGATACACACATGTGGATGGTATTGACCTGCAGTACCACGCACAGCCACAGGTAGGGGCCACATCCCCTTTGTTCAGTAAATTGGTGGGGATCCATTAGAAAACCCTTCAATCACAAGGAACCAAGACACTTGCTGTTTGTTATTCTAGACACTGTGAATGGTGTTGACCTAAAGTAGGGACCACTGCCCATTTATTCTATTGATCCATTGGGATTGACCCCCCACAGCTCACACAATAATGGCCTACCTTAAGAATAGGCCATTAACAGAAGTAGAAACAGATATCAGAGAGCCCCAGTTCAAGAATAATAAATGGGCCCCATGCTCTCCAATAGAATACCCCACCTTGTGCTTCTCGAACAATTAGAAACCTGTGGGCCATAAAATTAATTAGCTCAGTCAATTATATGTAGTCTAATGGACAGTAGCAAGCTATTTGTAAGACGCCAATGCACCTATGATATGTCCATCCCTAGTAAAAATATTCCTTTGGTCACCGCAACCTCTGCCTTGGCATTTCCTCCAACCATGTTCACCGTGGCCGTGTGACCACTGGGGTACCTGTATGTTGCTATAGGCCATAGGTACCATATATGCTCTATAAGATCCCCCTATATAGATTTGTGTATAAGACTGGCAGCTTTGTTAAATGCATTTACACAGCACAAGCTTTTCTGGACGTATCTTCTACGTCGTGCTGGCATGAAAGCAGTTAAACCCTGTGAGTGTGATGGACATTATCCAGAACTTCAAACCGCTGGTTCCAAGCCTGGCACAATAAACATTAAAGTTAATTTGTGGTGCTCTTTACTTGATGAGTGGTGTGTGCATGGCTGATTCACATCTCGTGTAGTAACCAGACCTCTCACTGTATATAATTTATAATGTTTACATGCTTCCAGAACCCTCCTGATTTGCTGCACACATCCCACATTCTGCGGTTTCTATATAACTCCCCAGATTTCAGCGCCGTCATTTTCCATTTCGTACAAATTATTTTGATTCAATCAGTGCGAATGGGAGGGATTATTAACAGCAGCCGTCCAAGGTGCGAAAGGCGACTCGTCTAAAGTTGTGTATGTCTACATGAACCTCTGTGCATTGAGATATCTATACATGTAACATTTCCTGAAGGGATTATTCCATGAACATTCCCTGTTTCTATATGCCCTACAACAGGGGTACTGAACTGGCAGACCGCTGTCCGAATCTGGTTTGAGAACGCCAGCTGTTGGGACTCCCTGCAGTCCTGACCAAAGGGCAGTGGGCACACCTTTAAAGGGGTCTTCTGAGACTTTTATACTGATGACCCATCCTCTGGATAGGTCATCAGTATCTGATCGGTGGGCGCAGAACCCGCGCACAACAGCAGTGTGAGAAGGTACCGGAGATTGAAGTAGCGACCCGGCCTTCTCACAGCTTTCCCTAGGCCAGTGACGAAACGTTCATCGGTCACGTGGCCTAGGTGCAGCACAGTCCCATTGAGGTAAATTAGGCTGAGCTGCGATACCAATTACAGCCACTATACAATGTACAGCACTGTGCTTGGGGAGCTCAGAGATAGCCACGTCACTGGTTCCATCTCAGCTGATTGGGGATGGTCCCGGATGTTGGACTTCCACTGATCAGATACTGATGACCTATCCAGAGGATAGGTTATCAGTATAAAAGTCCCAGAAAACCCCTTTAAAGGGGTTTCCTGGGTTTCCTGGGTTTTTTAACAGATGTTTATGTAGTTGCTTACCTCATGTATATCTTAAGTTTTATATAAGTTTTTTTCAATTTGCACTCTCCTGACCCGTTTTCACCATGTAAACCATTACCCCTGCTTTGTTTCCATCCTGTATGTAGCACTTCCTGTTGCTCTATCCAACCAAACCCATGATGCACTTCTACTTCCTCTGCATCAGCTCCAACACCATCCCTAACAACGCCCAGCTAATTTATATCTCCTCCCACTCAGCTAGTCACATAGACACTCCCCTATCACTGCCCCGCCCATGGACATCACAGGAAATAAGAAAGAGCTGCATGGACATGGTCATGTGACCACAGCCCAGAATGGGAAATAGGAGCAATAAGGGTAAAAGAAATACATTACAAAATTACAAAATTACACCAACCTCTATAAAGGATATTGATGCAAACTGTAAAACCCCTTTAAGCAGGGAGCTGTTCGTCTGTGTGGTGATCCTGACACCGAGATGATTCCAGTGAAGGAGGGGTGTTCCTCCTCTGCTGCAGTAGCACCTAAGTGAGCTCTGAGCTCCAAAATAGACATAGGTGCTGCTTGAGCAAAGGAGGAACGTTGACTTCTGTCACCAATTGAACCAGTAAGAGATGGGGGAGTGATGGAGGGTAACAGAGAGGATAAACAGCGGGAACGCATCACTACAGGCAAGGACTGCCTCCCACAGTGACGTGCTCCCATTTTGTCTTTGCCTGGCTCCGCCTGGGGATGTTGGGGCTATAAAAGGGTAAAATTATACTTAAAAAAAACATGGTTTACATGGGATTAAGGCACATCGGGTTACTAACTTAGCATCTCACATTAGCAACCCCTGACATTATTAAAGGGCATCTGTCAGCAGATTTGTCCCTATGACACTGGCTGACCTGTTACATGTGCTCTTGGCAGCTGAAGACATCTGTGTTGGTCCCATGTTCATATGTAGTGTACGGGGACTGTAATACCCGTCACTACCAAAGGTCACTTGGTGTGCTGTCGTCCCTCCTTATTTATGGGGAAGTTGGTATATGTCATCTTTATAAAATGTCATTTAATGTAATGCTATGTATTTCCCTGTTACTGTGAAACTTGCATGTACAGGCCTGCTAGGGGTGTCATTCCAGCTCTTAGTCACTAGAGGGAGCGAGGGAGCCCTAGTTTATATAAGGCCCAGTCAAGGAAGGGAAAGTCAGTGTAGTCTAAGTGCCTGTCTACAGCTGCAGCCTGTAGTCTGAAGCTGGAGCTTAGACTATGTCAGAGACCAGTCCAGGCCTGAAGCCTGCGGACCAGGAGAGGGTGTTGCAGTCCCTGTAGCCGGGTTCCAAATCCAAGGAGAAGGTTCCCCTCCTGAAGATATATATGCAGAAGCAGGAAGACCACAGTGCAGAAGCTTCTAGAGTCTGAGGAAGCTGAGAGAGAGACAGAGGCAAAGCTCAGGAAAGCAAGAGGTACTCAAGATAACAGAGGAGGTACTTTATAAAGAGAAAACCAAGGATATACGCCAGAGTTAGGGTATTGGGCCTTGGAGAGGATTTTCTATGTCCCAGGATCAGTCAGAAATAGAGTGCAAGCTCCTGTACTGCAAGTCCTGTGTTTCACACTCTGAATTCACCTTGCTTAATCTGTATTGCCTGCATCGACCGTATTGCAAAATCAACTGTATGCAAAGGAACTGTGCTTCCGTTAATGTCTCTAGATGAAAACTACTAAAGTTGAAGTTCTGTTTTAACATCACGTGGTTCCTCATTTATTCCTGCTATCAGCAAACGGTGTGCCACCGTTTAATTGGCACTGGCGTCACGAACTTTCTATCATCACCTGCCCTTGCAGAGAGTCAGCCGTACCAGGTTAGTGTCTATTGCACTACATCATCCAGAAACACTTCTAAACACAACTTGAGTACGCTGCACTGCTCTCTTTTGGCGTCACGAACAGGATACGCACGCTTTATAGTGCAAGAAGCTTGAACTTTGTGCCTTATACAGTTGCCCTGTGACCAAAGTGACAATTTGCCTGTTTATTTAAAGTGGACTTTGTGGACTGAAAATAATACCCAAAGTGTACCAAAAACCCCTAAAAAGCGCTGTGCAGTGTTGCGCTACCCAGAGGAAGAAAATCGCCACGTTGGAGTGTGATTTTATGGACTTTTTATCATCCTGCTTGCTGTCAGTGAATAGACAGCGTTTCTACTCAAAGATGGCCGCTGAGGCTGCTGAAATAGCTGCTGCGTCATCTTCATCTCGAAAAGGCGGGAAAAATTGGCCTTTCTGAGGAAATAGCGGGAAGAAGTTCAAGGTCAGGCGCCACGGCTTATCTGGACATTTGCATGTCTGCCAGCCTGGACACCGCCTTCCCTATACTGGAATACCTGGGGGGCGGCCTCCCAGTGCAATGGGAGGAGCTGGCTGATGTAATGGACGTGACCCTATCGCTCTCCTCAGAAGGATCGAGCATGTTGGAGAGTGAACCGAGTGTTGCTGCAGCGTCCGCGCCTGACATACCAGAGATGACTGATATTGGTGTCGAGCCAGAAGAGGCTCCACCAGCCTACTCTCCGGGACCGGAGAAACCCGCCTGCCGCCCACGGGAGAAAGAACCAGAACCCTGCTATGGCTCTTGGAGAGACTTCTTTCAGCCCTCTTTCAAATGGTCCTCACTAATGGCGGAGATCCGGGAGGCCGCTATAAAGCGGAACACAAAGACCAAGATCTACTATGAAGAGTTGACCAAGACAATCCATGAACGACACACCGACACCCAACCCCGCCTGGAAAGGAAAAAGGGAGTGGTGGTGTCCTTTGAAAAAACCCGTGGCTACGGGTTCATCCAAGATTATGTGACTGGCAGAGACCTGTATGTTAATAGAAGGTCTGTCAAGAGAGACTACCTCCCGTCCTATCAACACAGCCTCCGCGAGGGAGAGGAAGTGGAGTTCACCCCTGCCGAGAGCCTGAGAGGGCCTTATGGAACTGCCGTGACCCGTCCCAAGTGAGGACCTGAGGACTGGGAAGCAGAAGAAGAAGAAGACTACTCTGGCTGCGAGCGGGAACCGGAACGCTCTCCAGAGCCGGCCCATCACGCCTTCCAGGAGCGGAGCTCCTTCATTGGGCCTAACGTCTTCTGGCAGCCAACCGTGTTGGAAAAATGGGTGAGTCCCTATCCTTCCCCCGAGCTGCCTCGTCGGGAGAAGACCATACAAGAGATGGAAAGTTTAAAAGGATTTCGAAATACCTTTGAGAACATCCGGAGAGGTCAGAGACCCGACGCATCGCCAGAACCTGCAGAGGCCGAGTCCGCGCCATCGGTGACTGTACCTGCGCCGGCGGCGCCAGCAGATGACAGCGGCTCTGACACAGAGAGCATCGGTGAGCAGATTGTCCGGCTGGAGGAGAAGTTGCGGGAGCTGCGCAAGATCGTGACCGCCAGGATCCAGACGCCGCCAAAGAAGGACGAGGTAAGGGTGCCTGTCACCACCCGTAGACCACCTTCTGCTACCACCGCTCCGTCTGTGCCCCAAAGAAGACCCCCTGTTGCTGGGAGTTGCTGCCCAGAACCCACCGTACCGCTTGCGGCGGCGGTATCAACTCCACTTCATCCCACAATTATCATGCCGGGACCGGTACGGTCCACCCAAGGGTTTACCCCTAGGGCCATGGGGCCAATACCTATTAGGGGCCCCTTTACTCTGCAACTGCCCCCTAACACAGTGATGTGGGCACATCCTCCTGTAGAGGACTACTACAGGCCATATTTGCCAGCAGAGCCGGGTAATTATGACATGCCACTGTGAATCAGCCTGCTAGGCCTTTTGATTTATTTCATCAGAGAATGATGTTATTAACCCTTCCAGGACAGGGGTCCTATGTTTCCTGGTTGTTTGTTGCGGCTGCCAGTTCATCCACGGCTCAGTGGTAGGTGTTGACCACTGAAGTAATAAAGTCAACAAAGCCAAGTTTGTTTCCAGGACCTCCTGCCTGCTTTTGCTACCCCACGCCAAGTTGTGCCTGTTCCTGAGTTGCACCTTTTACCCTTCACCCCCTTTTCAGGTTGATCAGGGGTATTACAGCACTTGTCTTGCTGTCATTTTATTGTGCAACTTGATACTAAGGAACCGTGCCCGGAGACAGACTCAAAAGAACCTGAGCCTCTGAGATTTTGCTCTTTTAAAAGGAAATGTGCCCAGAGATGGACTCCACCGCATGAGAGCCTCTGTGATTTAATAGGAAAATAACCTGGGTACGGACTCATGTTTGTTCTTTGAGCCTCCAAAAACTTTTATGCTGTTTTATCTGTTTTACTGTTCTATTATGGACTTTTTCATTGTCATGGACTATCCTGGTTATAATGTTACGCTGTGCCAGGTCAGCGCCCCAGTTCCATTCACTATCCTGAGAAGAAGAGAACGACGCCCCTTGTCACCACCCTGCACCTTTATCAATTGGACCTGATCTGAATGTAAATGCAGATGAATTGCATATATGTATGCCTGCATGTCTCTATTTTCTGTTTCAGGTAGAGGTTCCAGTTGGGCGAGCCCTGATGGAGTACGAGGGCGTACTCAGCTTAAAGCAGTGGGGTATGTAGTGTACGGGGACTGTAATACCTGTCACTACCAAAGGTCACTTGGTGTGCTGTCGTCCCTCCTTATTTATGGGGAAGTTGGTATATGTCATCTTTATAAAATGTCATGTAATGTAATGCTATGTATTTCCCTGTTACTGTGAAACTTGCATGTACAGGCCTGCTAGGGGTGTCATTCCAGCTCTTAGTCACTAGAGGGAGCTAGGGAGCCCTAGTTTATATAAGGCCCAGTCAAGGAAGGGAAAGTCAGTGTAGTCTAAGTGCCTGTCTACAGCTGCAGCCTGTAGTCTGAAGCTGGAGCTTAGACTATGTCAGAGACCAGTCCAGGCCTGAAGCCTGCGGACCAGGAGAGGGTGTTGCAGTCCCTGTAGCCGGGTTCCAAATCCAAGGAGAAGGTTCCCCTCCTGAAGATATATATGCAGAAGCAGGAAGACCACAGTGCAGAAGCTTCTAGAGTCTGAGGAAGCTGAGAGAGAGACAGAGGCAAAGCTCAGGAAAGCAAGAGGTACTCAAGATAACAGAGGAGGTACTTTATAAAGAGAAAACCAAGGATATACGCCAGAGTTAGGGTATTGGGCCTTGGAGAGGATTTTCTATGTCCCAGGATCAGTCAGAAATAGAGTGCAAGCTCCTGTACTGCAAGTCCTGTGTTTCACACTCTGAATTCACCTTGCTTAATCTGTATTGCCTGCATCGACCGTATTGCAAAATCAACTGTATGCAAAGGAACTGTGCTTCCGTTAATGTCTCTAGATGAAAACTACTAAAGTTGAAGTTCTGTTTTAACATCACGTGGTTCCTCATTTATTCCTGCTATCAGCAAACGGCGTGCCACCGTTTAATTGGCACTGGCGTCACAAACTTTCTATCATCACCTGCCCTTGCAGAGAGTCAGCCGTACCAGGTTAGTGTCTATTGCACTACATCATCCAGAAACACTTCTAAACACAACTTGAGTACGCTGCACATATGTGTCCGCATTACTGAGAAAAATGATGTTTTATTATATGCAAATGAGCCTCTAGGAGCAATGGGGGCGTTACCATTACACCTAGAAGCTCAGCTCTCTCTGAAACGGACATGCCCTCTCCACTTTGATTGACAGGGCATGATGACGTTTTTACTGCCTGATCCTGTCAATCAAAGTGGAGAGGGCTCAGCAGTTGCAGAGAGAGCTGAGCCTCTAGGTGTAATGGTAACGCCTCGTTGCTCCTAGAGGCTCATTTACATATAATAAAACATCATTTTTCTCAGCAATGTGGACACATATGAACATGGGACCAACACAGATGCCTTCAGCTGCCAAGCCCACATGTAACAGGTCAGCCAGTGTCCTAGGTACAAAACTGCAGACAGATGCCCTTTAACACAGAGCCTGTGTTCACACATTGTGACTATGATGATGCCAAAAACCACACCAGCATTTTACATGGCTGCAGGAAAAAGCATGTTCATTTTTAATGGCCATATGGAGAACTAATATTTCGCTACATAACGGCACAACCATCCGTATTTACAGTGATTATTCCTAAAATAAAACTGCACCAATCTCTAAGGCTACATACAAACGACAGTGAAAAAACGGACATGTGAAGTACCTTTTTTTAACAGCCATCACAAGTCTGTTTTAAGACCAACGGTAGTCTATGGGGTTATTCAGATGGCAATTTTTTGAACTGTCAGTGAAAAACTGAAAAAAAAAAAAAAAAAACATGTTCTATCTTGTCTGTTTTTCATTGACAGACTGCCCTCATACAATTGAATGGGTCCATTTTTAACGTCCGTTTCTCAGAAAGACATCAGTGAAATAAACGTTAAACATCCGTTAAAAATGTCCTTTTTGAACTGACAATTTTTTTCACTGTCGAGTGCATGTAGCCTAAGTTGGTACCATTTTGGCCACCTCCTGGGTGCACACAAATAACAAAAAGAAAAATAATAAATGCCAACCAATAAATCCTGTGTAGCTAAAAATGCTAACAATGAAAAGCACATCAAATAAGTCCACATACAGCTACATTGCAAAAAAAATAAAATAAAAAATGAAAAGTTGCAACCCTTAGACGGTGGCGGCATAAAAAAAAATTCTTTGCAAAAAAATAAAACTTTTTCTCCATTCACTCCCTCCCCTATAAAAATGTAATCAAGTTATATGTACCCAACAATAGTTTTATTGCAAAAAATATCTCGGCCCACAAAATTCAAGCCCACACAAAAATAATAAAGTTATTGCTTTTGGAATGCAATGACATAAAACTTAAATTTTTTCCATGAAATGTGCTATTATTGTGAATAAGTAGCAAATGAAACAAAAAAAAATTACATATTTGATTTCATTGTAATCCAACCTTCTCCCAACAGCAGACCCAGGTAAGTAGACCTTTAAAAGTAGTTGAACCTCCCTGCCCTATATGATATCACATAAGGTCAAAAGTGTCAAAGCCTATCACAGCCAGCTGGAGTTATTATAGCTTGTGCCAGAAACTGGTATAAGTCATGGCTCAAGTCTATGCCATGCCCCTGCCTGGCGTAATTTGAGATTCTGGAGTGACAGAGATGCGTCTATTGATTAAGAGGTGCTTCTCAAACCAGTTGTAATAAATATCACCCATTCTCTGCAAATTTGGGATAAGTATGTGTCACGGTCTCTCCCATGAGGTGAGAAGATCGGAGAGACTGGCGGCACATGAGGGTATCTGACAGTCTCTCTGTTTTTTCCTTTCAGTGTTGTGCTTGGTCGCCCTATTTAGTTCTGACTCTCACTGCTTACCATGCAGTTGATATTTTCTGCTGGAGTTGGTTGAGCTGGTGCGTTGTTCCTTTAGATCTCCTGCTTCTCCATTCTGCTTTAAGCTAAGTGCGTTTTGTCTTGCATTTTGTTGTTCGCTTGTGTGTGTTGTTGTCTAGGCCTCAGGGAGACGCTGGTTCCTTCATCTGGGAAGGAACCAGTAGTCTCATTCCTTGTCACCATTCCAAGGGCATTCCAGGGTCTTCAGGGCCTAGGTTCCTGTGTATGAGTATTTCCACCTTGAGGGTCTACTCATACTGGCAGCAGTCAGGGAGAGGTCTAGGTATTCCTAGGAGGTCACCATCCCTCTCCCTTAGCTTTGAGGCCTAGACTTTGGTCTATTCCTTCTGTGTGTCATTTGGTGTTATCCCCTCCCCATTACCCGTGACAATATGGGTACGGCTTATGTCATAGCCACTCATAAACACACATTCCCAAGGCAGGGTCTATTTGTCCCAAATTTACCAACTGCAATGTTGGTAATATGGAGGTGTTTTATAGAATTTTCATACCATACAGTACATTATAAAATACATTTTTATATTGTGTGACATTGTTGAATCCAGCATGATGTGGCTGGATGGTTCCTACAGCAATCACATCCTAAGGCCTCTTGCACGCATCCACGTTGGTTATGACATCCGTGACAACATACTCAGTGGTTCATCTGTGAAGATCTCTGTGATGGATCCATGTTTGGTCCATGATTTTGGATTTTGCTCTCCATGTGTCATCCATATTCCACGGACACTACTAGACTGAAAATTAATTTCTTGAGCATCTCCCAGGAATGATCCATGAAAACCATGGACCAAACATGTTGGTAATATGGAGGTGTTGTATAGAATTTTTATACCATGCATTATAAAATACATTTTTAGATTGTGTGACATGGGTTATAGGCCCACAAGGTGTAGCAGGATATTCACTTCCTACACCAATCACTTCCTAAGGCCTCTTTCACGTGTCCCTGTCGGTTATGACATCTGTGACAACATACTCAGTTGTTCATCTGTGAAGATCTCCGTGATGGATCCGTGTTTGGTCCATGATTTTTTTATTTTGCTGTCCATGTATCTGTCACGGAAGTTATGTCAGCAGGGAAATAACCAAACACAGGGAAAACAAACAGAACAATAGACTAGGCCCAAAAGCTAAGGAGAGAGGGTCACCTCCTAGCGATCCCTGAAGCTTTCCCTATACTGCTGTGCACATGTGCATACCCTTATGGTGGATATGCACATGCCCTCATGCCTATGTCTATATACCCTGGGAAAACCCTGAGTAGGAGGGAAAGGAGAAGAGGCGAACTGCTTCCTCAAGTAGGAGGAAGCAAGCATCTCCCTAGAGGCCTAGACAAAAGACAACAAGGGAAGAAACAGAGAGGACTTATCTTGAGCTGAGCTGGAGCAGACAATCCACAACACATCCAAAGCCCACAGGAAGGAACTATAACCCACACAAAATAGATTCGCTAGGTTATGGCAGAAATGGTTAATTAAAAACTGAGCGGTCTTGAGGAGGAAGAGCGGGGACCGGGGGCTTGGGGAGAGTTTGGGAGGCGGGGTGGTTGAGATGGGGAGGAGAGGAGAATTTTTTTTTAAAAGAGAAAAATATTTTAATTTTATTTTTTCTCTTGGAAGGAGCAAGCGGCGCGCAAAGGGAGGAAGATGGGGTAATATATAGGAAATGCAATAACTGAATATGAACATTTTTTAACATGACTGTAAAATGTTATCGATTGAAATTGTGTAAATGGCTGAAAAAATGCAATAGAAAGATATATATATATAAAAAAAAAAAAAAGAACTATAACCCGCACAGGCCACTGGGAGAAGGAGGAATAAATAGCCTCGCTAACAATCAACCCAGTACACCTGAGGGAAGGTGGATCCAACTCAACTCAAACCAAAACAAAGAGAAGAGTCAAACATGTGCAGCCAGCCTGGCAGATTTTCGCACATTCACAGGGCAAGGCGTGACAGTATCATCCATATTCCACGGACACTATGAGATTGAAAATTAATTTCTTGAACATCTCCTAGCAATGATCCATGAAAACCATGGGCCAAACATGGATGACATCCGTTCTGTGTCCATAGTGTTCATAGACCCATAGACTATGATGTCTGTGAGATATCCATAATCCTGGACAAAAATAGGGTATGCCTCCACGGTGTCAACACCGACCAATGGTATGTGGAAAACCACTGATATGTGAATACACACATGAAAGTCAATGGATACGCGTGCTGTCTGTGAAGACCACGATTCTCTGACAAGTGAACCAGGCCTAAGGATCTAAATAAATTCATCCAGGCTCTCTATTGGCATATTTGCCATGAGCTCCATGTGTCGGAGCAAATCTCCACAACAATATGAATGAATTAATGACACGGCCTGGTTACCTTTTGTATTTTATTCAAGCAGGACTCGATCTGGTTCCAAATAGTTAATTTGACAATCCTTTGAGATTTGCTAATGATTCTCGGTTATGTGAGCCTCCATTCATAATGTTGGCTCAGTAATACATTTTCAGGGCACATCTTCAGACGTATTATGACTGGAAGTGATCTTGACAGCGAATGGAAGATTGTCTTTCTCCTTAGTGAAGGCCTCGGAGTGTTCCCTCCATGCGACCTCCTCAGACCTTGGCTCTACATTAGACTTATTGTCCTGAGAGAAGATTCAGTTACGGCACCCAATTCATTTCGTATAGTGCTCTGTACTTTATGCTCGTTGGCAGCTAACTTGTAAAATTTTATTACTACTCCTTTTTTTTGTTTCCTTGATGGAAAACAATTATTCTATCATCAGCTGTGCGTACAGCTGCATTCCTTGATATATGAATTGCTTATTTTCCCTTCCTATATCACCAATTAGTCAATGTACAGCCGACATATGTAGTATGTGTTCTCTGTGTGATTTATTTGCATCGGAGCCAGTGACATCACAGACCATAGGATAAAAGAATGCTGGATTCTCAACATTATCATGTCCAACATGCAGCACAATGTACATTGCAGGTCCAACATTTTCTGCTGATTAATTTCAGAATATATAGCAGATGGAGATCAGATTTCCTGAAACAGAGCTTCATATGTCCTGCATAGACATGTAGCTAAAGTCTAGAGACACCTTTGTGTTTTTTTATTTTATTACTGCATTCTACTCATTTTGGGCTAAAAAATATTTTATCAGTTGGTCTTAATAAAACGCTTTCAACAGTTTTTCTTCTAAAGGTCTCACTTTCAGTGCATTTGCAGACTTGCAGGTTCTCTGCTTCCCACTGAATTCACCAAAGAACTGCTCTTTCGGCTGGATCTGCAGCCCTCACCTCTGAACTCCTGACAGCTCATAAACACTCATTTAATCTAAATTCTTACCTCACATTGGAAAGTACAGATAAGACCTGGTTCACATTTCTGTGTCTGACATCCGTGAAAAAATCTGTCGTGTTTCATCTGTGAAGATATCCATGAAGGATCTGTGTTTGGTCCGTGTCTCTGTTTTTTGCCCTCCGTGTGTCATCCGTATTCCATGGACACTGCTGAGCTAACAATGACCTAACACGGACCAAACACTGATGCCATCCGCCCTGTGTCTGTGATATTCACGGATCCATAGACTAAACGGACATCATGGATCAAAGGAGGGCACATCTGTGATTTTTCAACTGACCCATGGTCAGTAAAAAAAAGAATGATGTGTGAACAGACCAATTAAAATCAATGAGTACGTGTGCTGTTCGTGGAGTACACGTCAGAAAAAATGGAATTGTGAATGAGGCCTTAGTTTCCAAATGTACTGAACCAGAAAGCTCCAGAATGGTTGAAAAATTTTACTAGAGACCAATTGAAAGAATGACGGCAGCCAGCCAGAGCCCACAGACTCTGCCAGGGAAGGCCCGCGGCCCGCCGCCCACACACAGAAGACTCTTCTGAGACAGGCAGCCAAGTTCCAACTTAGTAAAGTACAACAGTTACTGGTAGGTAGGTAGGTTGGTTAATTATAACAACTTACTGGATCCCATTCCCACCATCTCACCCATCCCAGTAGTGCCAGCCAGTGTACTAGCCCGCCCTTGTTCTATTTGGACTGGAGAAATGTGCATGGGGGGGTTGGCACTTGATTTTGGCACATGGGAATAGCGGGAGGCACTTGATACTGGCACATGGGGATGAGGGGGGTTTGGCACTTGATACTGGTACATGGGGGGAGCAGGAGGGACTTGATACTGGCACATGGGGGTGAGGGGGGTTTGGCACTTGATACTGGCACATGGGGGGGTTGGCATTTGATACTGGCACATGGGGGGTTGGCACTTGATACTGGCACATGGGGGGGTTGGCACTTGATACTGGCACATGGGGGGGT
This sequence comes from Bufo bufo, assembly GCF_905171765.1. Classification (NCBI taxonomy): domain Eukaryota; kingdom Metazoa; phylum Chordata; class Amphibia; order Anura; family Bufonidae; genus Bufo; species Bufo bufo. The sequence continues at coordinate 118,489,186 of NC_053398.1, read as the reverse complement.
TGGCACTTGATACTGGCACATGGGGGGTTTGCACTTGATACTGGCACATGGGGGGGTTGGCACTTGATACTGGCACATGGGGGGTTTGGCACTTGATGCTGGCACATGGGGTGTTGGCACTTGATACTGGCACATGGGGGGAAGAGGGGCACTTGTTACTGGCACATGGGGGGTTTGGCACTTGTTACTGGCACATGGGGGGCATGGAGAGGCACTTGATACTGGCACATGGGGGTGAGGGGGGTTTGGCACTTGATACGGGTACATGGGGGGAGCGGGAGGGACTTGATACTGGCACATGGGGGTGAGGGGGGTTTGGCACTTGATACTGGCACATGGGGGGATTGGCACTTGATGCTGGCACATGGGGGGTTGGCACTTGATACTGGCACATGGGGGGGTTGGCACTTGATACTGGCACATGGGGGGGTTGGCACTTGATACTGGCACATGGGGAGTTTGCACTTGATACTGGCACATGGGGGGGTTGGCACTTGATACTGGCACATGGGGGGGTTTGGCACTTGATGCTGGCACATGGGGTGTTGGCACTTGATACTGGCACATGGGGGGAAGAGGGGCACTTGTTACTGGCACATGGGGGGTTTGGCACTTGTTACTGGCACATGGGGGGCATGGAGAGGCACTTGATACTGGCACATGGGGGTGAGGGGGGTTTGGCACTTGATACTGGTACATGGGGGGAGCGGGAGGGACTTGATACTGGCACATGGGGGTGAGGGGGGTTTGGCACTTGATACTGGCACATGGGGGGATTGGCACTTGATACTGGCACATGGGGGGTTGGCACTTGATACTGGCACATGGGGTGGTTGGCACTTGATACTGGCACATGGGGGGGTTGGCACTTGATACTGGCACATGGGGAGTTTGCACTTGATACTGGCACATGGGGGGGTTGGCACTTGATACTGGCACATGGGGGGGTTTGGCACTTGATGCTGGCACATGGGGTGTTGGCACTTGATACTGGCACATGGGGGGAAGAGAGGCACTTGTTACTGGCACATGGGGGGCATGGAGAGGCACTTGATACTGGCACATTATTATGGGGCACAATGGGGGCTTCTACTGAGGCCACAAAGAAGGGGTATTTTATTTGGGGGGCTCTGTGTGGTACTAGTATTATCAGGGGTAATATCTGTTTCTGCAGTATAGTATTGGGGAGCATAGCGGCACAGTATTGGGGGTAGTAGGATGATTTGTCCAGAAGATGGGAGGATGATGGAAAAGTAGTAAACTAAGGTTTTTTTTGTCAAACTGCAGAGATGCGAAATGGTGGTCTGGTCTGTTCTGAAAGGAGAAGACGAGGACAGCGAACATCTACATCAAAGGAGACATCACTAGATGTAAGTGGTATGGGGCACTGTATTTCTGTAGTGATGGGGGGGACGTTAAAGTCATCAAGTGTCGTGTGGGGGGGGGGCCTTATTGTTTTTCGCCCCAGGGCCCCATTTCACCTAGAACCGGCCCTGGGTGTTACCAATAAGTGGAATCCTAGAATAAAACAGTTTCCCTGTTCAAGCCAAAGAAATACATCGGAGCCCTTCCATTTTCTGTAAAGGAAATTTAAGTATGGTATTCTGCTTTAAAAAAAAGGCTGAATTGGTTCTTACTTCCAAACAGATCATATAACAAGAGAATATGTTTTGCAAATAAAGTATAATTTTGTGGTATAAACGCTTCCAGGAGCCCGTCTAACGCTAGCAATCCCTCTTCAGTCATGACTGTAGACAGAGTCCTGTGGGCTACAGCAACACGTGAGCCCATTGTTGATCTGGGCATCTGCACCCAGGTACACCTCAGATAGATCAATAAGTACAGTATCCAGGTTGTGCCTTGCAGTTTGCCTTTATTTAAAAATTATTATCAAGATAATCCTCTTTTACACTAAAACTGGCCCAGTGATCATTTGATCACTGTAGATCTGGTTTGAGAAATCCCCAGCAATCAGCTGTTGGATAGGCCCGGTATGGCAAAGTCACTTTTTCTTAGCATGTCCCTGGGAGCAATTGACTCCCAGTCCCTTCTATGATTTCCTTAAATGGGGTTTCCGGTACTTTTATATTGATGGTCTATGCTCAGGTCCGGATCTGGCAACTGCAGCATTGCTCCTAAGGAGGCCAATGGGAGTAGAGGTTCAGTAATCAGTTCCGTCCACTAAACCATGGACAGAACTGTGTCATTCTGGTGGCAAACTCTACGCTAGAGCTACTGAAGAACAGCAGATCAGTAGAGGAGAAGTGTTGGACCCTCAACAATTAGATAATGATGGCCTATCCTGAGGGTAGGCCATCAATATAAAGGGAAGGATAATTCCTTTAAGACCTAATAGGTCTTCTAGATGAGACCTCTCTTCCCCTCTATCCATTTTGCATCATCTTGTTTGTAAGACATTTATGCCCATTTCAAGGAGGTTTTCCAGGAAAGAAATACTGACGACCTATCGTCAGGTCATCAAGATAAATTTGGTGGGAGTCTGTGTCTCCCCTGACCGCAGCACTCATCCCCTTCATGCCGTTGAACCCCCACCCACCAGTAGTTGAACCCCCACCAATCTGATACCAATTATCTATCCTGGGAATAGGTTATATTTAATTCCCCCAAAAAGCCCTTTAAGAGACTCTTCCAGTGATGATTGTGCAGAGAATAGTATTTTTGCATTGACCCTTTTTAAGCTGTTTTTGTAAAGCACAATGGTTACTTACAGTAATAACACATATGGATGGAGAATAATTCGATGTATGGCCATTTTTGAACATTGAAGTGAATCAGATCTGATCATGACTTATCTGTGATACACCAGGTTGGTGCTTATTAAAAATGATAAATATTCTAAAAATGAAATGTCCCCATAAAACCCATAATTCTTATAATATATATTTTTTCACAATCTAAATGTCATTTTGTCATTTTCTAAGACTGAGCGACAAACAACACCTGGAATCCACGAAGTGAGAAATGTTAATTACAGGTACATGGAACCTGTGTCAGTCCTTAATTGACTCAGTCCCATATGGAGGAGGAAGGGTACCTGTGTTATCCACACTGTCAAGTCTAATGTTTGCCACAATCTTACTGAAGTCAGTGGGGGACTTCATCTGTCATCTTGAATCAGTGATACGGTCCTGGAGGCAGTCACAGCCATACTAGCAGGTGTATACAAAGGAACTCTGCTCCAGAACAGAGACATCACATTCCGGGGCACTGACACAAGTGAGCTGACGCGCTTCAGGAGCGATTAGCACAGGCATTAACATTGAGATGTAGAATAACGGTTTTCCTAAAGGTGCAAATCCAAAACTATCATCTAGAATCCAAAGTATTTTTTTTTCTGTACAATGCATCATCTTTATCTATTAGGGTCAATGACTTTTAAAGCGTTTTCCGGGAGCACAGGATCTGATCCGTGTGGGACCGACACCTGGCACTGCTACTGATCAGCTTTTTGAAGCTGATCGGTAGCAATCAGTGAATGTTGCTGCCTCCTTAGGCCTCTTTCATACATCAATGAATCACGGATGTGTCCTATCTGTAGAATCCATGTACAGCGCACGTTTCCATTGTCTTTAATGGGTATACTCACACATCAGTGGTTTTCCATGGACTGTGGGTCTGTGGTGACACCACGGAAGCATGCTCTAGTTTTGTCGCGTATTACAGTCTATTGGTCCGTAAAATCCACGGACAAAGCACAGATGGCATCCGTGTTTGGTCCATGGTTTTCGCGGACCATTGGTAGGAGATGCTCAGGAAATTCATTTTTAGCCTATTAGTGTCCATGGAATACTGATGACACAAAGGGGGAAAAAAATGAGCACACGGATCCTTCACAGACATTTTCTTGTTACTGATGTCATCACGGACAGAGACGTGTGAAAGAGGCCTTACAGCTGACCAAGCATGGCGCCATACATTGTATAGTGACTGTGCTTGGTGTTGCATCCCAGGCCCATTCACTTGGGCCGCATTATCAAAATATTGTGACCTTTTCATGATGGTAAACGTGTGGCTCTACGGTCAGGGAAATGTGAGGCAGCATCACGCAAGACAGGCTTTGGTCTCATTCACACTTGCTTTTTTTTTTTGCTTTTTTTTTATATTTCACACAATTTATTACTAATATGAAGAGAGTCAAAGATCCTGTTCCAATCTCTTGAAACCAAATGAAGACCAAAAAGCTCTCCCAGTGGACCTGAATTGATCCCATCAATTTTCTTATTTTATTGAATGTTGGAACTTTTTTCATCATCTTTTTTAATTTCGCATCAGTTGTCCGAATTTTTCAAATATTTGCCTTTTTATTGGTTAATTTCCAGCATATATTGTTTTTCGATTTTTTTTATCATTATCTTTTTTATAACTTTTTTTGGCCTTGTTCAAATTTTTCGCCTTTTTATTGGTAACTTTTAAGCATAAAACAGCTATTGTTTTTCAATTTGTTTTTATCTTTTGTACTACTTTTTTGGCCTTTACATGATTACATCTCTTACTAAAAACATTTTCCCTGGCCTGACTACTGTTCCTCACAGTCACTCTAATTATATCCATGTATAAAAGTAAAAAATAAAATAAAATCCTAACAAGAATTAATGATGTAAAAAACAGCAAAAAATAAAATAATCAAATTTTCTCAGTGGGTTAAGAAAAAAAAAACTGCTAAGTGATCTTCAAAAAATTCCTTGCGGGTGACTAAATGGCCTGCTTGTTCTAATTATTTCAGGAGGAAAATATATGGGCAGTTTTGGAGGCAGAACGAGCATTTATCTATCAAGAAAACAGCCACTTACGGCCAAGTCAGCAGCAGTTCACCCAACGTCTTCATGTTTCAGGAAGGCGAAGACGTATCCGTATGACACAATTACAGCAATGTAATCTTCTAATATCATACACCTCGCAATTTCCTCTCCTTGTTTTATCTACAAGACATCAAGCCTCGTTCCCATCAGTCAGCCGCTTTGATAGAGAGCTTTAACTAATATAAAAAATTTCTGACAGCTTGTCTGTTGGCGGTAAGTGAATATCTGCCACTTCTGAGCCGTGCAATGTATATGGCAGTGTAATAAATTGCAATTAACCTGTGCATCTAAATGTGAAGATGAATCATTTTAATGAAGCGAGACACATAGCTTAATTTCAAGTGGGTAATATCTGGCGCTGCACAGCTCCGAGGAAACATCCAGCTCCCGGGATCTTAAGTGCCTTTTTAAAGCCCTGTAGATTTGACATGAGAATGTGACATCAAAATAATGCATTCCAAGAAATACAATGCTTCTGACATTGAGGCAATGATTCTATGGAAAGACATTAGTGGGGCAACGAAAGGCGCGCCGGATCGTTTATTTTTCATAGACTTATCTACCTCACAGCGTCGCTGCTCTTCATACTCCACTGTGCACGCGTCCTCTGCTGATAACCCATTCAATTCCAGGTGCCTCTGAAATTATAGACGGTTTCACACTGACTGAAAGTGACCGGCCCGGCACCGGAATCAGATCTAAATTAAAAAAGTGGATTGTCCCATGAAAAATAATAACATTTTTATACCAGCACCTGGATCTGAATACGTTTGTCATTTCATATGATTTCACTGAGATATTCAATAAAATGTATCTGTATAGCGCCACCTGCTGTTTTTCTCTCTTTCCCTTATTTCTCCATCGCTGAGATGGACGCACATGCTCAGTTCTATTCGTCGGCTGCCACCAAGTGGATCTTCTGTTAGAAGCTGTGACGGTGACAAGGAGAGAGCTTCAGCAGAAAGGGTGCAAGCCCTGAGAAAGGACACGTCCCCTAAGCTTCCAGCCTGAAATAAATCTAGCAGAGCAATTGGAGCAATAAATGCGGAGATCTCTGGATCCATGTGAGGTACAGGGCTGGTTCTAGCTTTGTTAAAAAGGGACTTTCATGTACTGTATGATGTCAGATTTTTTTTACATTGCTCGTGAGATACTCCTTTAAATAAATCCAGATTTCACTTTTTAAAGGGGAAGGTTCTGTTAATAACCCTCCAGGGCCGCCTGTTGTTCACATAGCCGGGTCAATTTCACACAAGTGTAACATGGGTGCGTTTTTTAATCTTATATTACGGCTACAGATCCTGGCCCCACAGTGGGTCTAGTGACCTGACTTAGACCCTAGGATTACTTCAGGTTATTGGAACCACGGACGGCCCAGTATTTACAGCTTGTCGGGTCCAGGCTGTCATAAAGAGCACCTTATTCTTCTGATGACTCCATTAGTACAGTGTAGGCCTGTGATGGCTATCCTTCGGCACTCCAGCTGTGGTAAAACTACAACTCCCAAGATACACACTTGCTTAGCTGTTCTCAGAACTCCGTAGAAATGAATGGAGCATGCTTAGAGTTGTAGTTTCACCACAGCTGGAGTGCCGGAGGTTAGACATCACAGGAGATAAAAGAGCCCAGTTCCTAATAATAAACTTAAATTTGCAGAGTGGTATACGGCTCTCTTGGAGACCATATCTACGATTGAAAAGAAATGAGGAGAAATTGACTATGGTGCAAATGCACTTGTGAGGTTCCACAAATATCTGATATTTCTACTAATAGTGAGAATTTCTGTGATTAAGACATTAAAAGAGCAACTGTCAGCAGGATCAAACCTATTAAACCAAACATACTTTCTGGTAGGATTGATCCTGCTGATTAAAATGATACCATCCTTGTGAAAATAAGTTGTGGCATTCCCGAGAAAAAAGATTTTTATTCTACATGCAAAGGAGGAATTCAGTGGACCAAGGGGTGTGGCCTGCACTGTACTGAAAGCTAGGCTCCACCCCTCTGTGAATTGAAGCCTTTATTTGCCTACAGACTAAAAGTCTTTTTTCTTGGGAACACCACAACCGATTTTGACAAGACAGGTACCATTTTAATCAGCCAGATCAACCCTACCAGGCATTATGCCGAGTTTAATAGCAATGACCCTGCTGACAAATGCTCTTGAAACTACTAATAGCCCACATGGTGGATTATAAAGCTTGCACAGACCCATGCAGTGTCCGTCCACTTCTCCCCCGCATAGTTACAATGTACCCATATAGTGCCATACTGGGCACACGGTGCTATACACAGAGCCATATAGGGGCACATTTATTAAGACTGGCATTTCAGATGCCGGCCTTAATGCAGCCCTAAGCAGGCGTCGCCTCTCCATAACTTTGGCGCATCCAGTGCCAGTTCTAAACGTAAGCCAGCTTCTGAGCTGTCTTACATTTAGACCATTTTCTACGCCTAAAACAAGCGTAGAAAATGATGAATGAGACAGGCCTGCCGACCCGACCTCTTCCCCGTCCATGCCACACCCACAATTTTAGAGCGGGGAGAAGTATTTCAGCTTAGTAAATGACCCCCCTAGTCTCTAAATACAAAGAAGTCAACACTCCCCCTCCTGCTCTGCACCTTGTGCATGAGAAATGATACTGCCCTATACTGGCTACAGCTTGCATTGCTGGCAATGTCTCAGACTTCACTAATTGTGTTATACTAACAGTATCCCAAGCCTTGAAGGTTCTCCCACCTGAGGCCAAAACCAAAATCCAGATTGTCTCTCCGGTTCTTGGACGTTCAAGATGCCAGTAATATTTTCAGGCTTTAGGAACTTCTAGCCCAGAAAATGGTTGCCACAGCTGTGAAGGAGCTCGAATAGTAGTAAAGTATTACAATAGCTAAATTGTATTTTTGCCTTCTTTACACACAGAGATGGTGATCATTGCGGCGTCTTAACTGCAAAGTTATTAATGTCAAATATGCCTTAGGGTGCATAGAAATTCAGCCTGGAATGTCTTGTTAGGTAAGTAGCCCCCAAGGTGTTTACTGATGGTGGTTTCATAATTGACTGCCTTCTTTGCATTTCTAGCTGCTCTCTTCTGTGTAAGGGATATTCTGCTTTCAATGGTTTTTAGGGTTTTGCATTGAAGACATTGCACGGTTTATGGAAATGTGCCTTCTGCTTGATTGCTCCAGCGAAAGGGTTATTTTTAGGCCAAAAAGGACAGACTAGAGCTTGCCATGCATATTAAACGCGTGTAGAAGCCCCTGTTTTTCCATGCTCTGTGTATGGGCAGACATGATTCCAGCTAGTGTCCACTTACCAGCTCAGAAAAAATGTAGAATTACAGAGGAAATATAGAATTGCAGAGGGAAAGCTGCACAGAGATGGCAAATAGAAGTAATATAAAATGGCCAGAGATAGCATTATTCCATGTGGCACACCCAGATTATCTTGATGGCAATAAATTAAGTCAGTTTTGCTTGAGTGTGCGTTGGCGTAATTTTAACCAAATGTATCAAATGTCACATTCTGTTTGCTGTTAGTGCATCTTTAAACTTAACAGTTCTGTCTAGAAAGTTTACTCCACTTTTACTACTCCACCCCCCGAGTAAGTTTGCAACTTTTTTTTTTGACTTTTTTTTTTTAGGCTAACCATGCCCACTTTCCCAACCACTTTTCAAAACTGGAACGAGTTGTGTAACGATGCAAAAAATAATAAAAAAAAGGCACCAAATGTTTGCGCAAGTAACCTCAAAAAGTCATAATGCTCTATTTGGAGACTTTTTGAAGACAGAATGCAGGACAGAATAAATAGACAGAAACCTATGCATTTTGAGCACTTGAAATGCATAGGTTTCTCTAATGTTTTTATTTAGTCATTTTCCATGGGTTAAATAAAGGAACTTTGCTGGTACTGTACATTTGCATGTTACATTTTGGATTTAGGTCAGGTTGCCAGCCCTGCATCCTGTTCCGTGCACAAGGAGACTTTTGGAGGTGTAGTGAGTTCCGGGTGAGCTGTCTCTCTATTTTCAGTTTTTGCTTATGAATGGATCTGTTGGGCTTCATTCACATCTCCTTCCAGTAGAGGAACAGACTACCAAAGTGAATGTATCAGGCGTAGCCAGACACTGTCGGGTACGTCGCGTATCTAAATAGGATCTGGTGGATTCCGGATAAATGCTGGCTGGAAATACCACTGCATGCATTCATTATAGTGAAAGGGGATGCCTGGCAGTGTCTGGCTATCCCAGATACAGTAACTCCGGTAGTCTGCTCTTCTGCCAGAACAGACTACCGGATTTACCAAACGGAGATCTGAACCTAGCCTAATTTTTATTTTATTTTATTTTATTTTATTCTTATGGTCTCTTTAGTATATTAATTCCATCATTATGTCCTGCTATGTGGGGTCCTATTGGGTCATTAACACTTCATTGCCCCTCAAGTCCCCCTCATAAACATACTGTAGGAATACACAATGTAGATATTGGGCCCTTAATTCAATTATTTACATATGCACATGTAAATGACCATAAGGTATATAAATGTTATTTAATCTGCCTCCCTTCGATAATTAGAATATTTTTTCTGATTTATTTCAAAGGGGTTGTCCCACGAAAAATATTTTATATAGTTCAAACTACCACCTGTATCTGAATACTTTTGTAATAATAAAAAATTTAGCATAGCCACTGAGTTATTTAATTAAATGTATTTGTATACCGCCACCTGCTGTTTGGTCTTTTTTTATTTCTTGGTCCGGTCGCACATGTTCAGTTTCATCCTTCATCTGCCTCCTGAGCTGTGATAGGAAGAGCATGGACACGCTCCCTGAGCTGAAGCAGAAAAGACCCTCCCCTGAGCTGCAGTAGAAAAGATACTCCCCTGAGCTGCAGCAGAAAAGACACTCCCCTGAGCTTCATATAAATCTAGCAGAGCAATGAATGTGGAGATCTCTGGATCCATGTGAGGTACAAGGCTGGTTCTAGCTTTGTTAGAAAGACATTGTTGTGTACCATATTATTTTCTTTTTTTACATTAGTCATGAGATAACCCCTTTAAGATCATTCAAAAGCAGGTAGCCGACACATATCAACTGGAGAAATGTTATAGATTGTGGCTTATACAAGTTAATGCAAGTTTATTACAACATTATAGAATAGATTTTATATTTGTTGCCTTTGATGTAACTTTTTTTTTCTGGAGGTAAGTTCCCCTTATAGATTTGTATATTTTATAAAGACAGTAAGTGCCCTATATAAATACCAATGAAGTGCAGGATCACTTTAGGTGTCATCCATAAATAACTTAATATGTGACATATTTTGTAGAAGAATTTATTTGCAATATATATTTAGTCTGTAATCAACTCTACATTATATAGGCCACTGGAGGAGCCGATGTCATCAAAAACTGGTGTCCTGCACATGGAAACAGTTAAAGTTAATGCAAGCTTATTATATCTTTGGCAGCAATTAGTATGCATCATATATTAGGACTAGGTAGACCCTTGCACGTCAGCTTGCATTATCTTGCCAAAGGCTGAAGCCAAAGAATACCATTCTCAGCAGAAGTATCACATACGATTCTTGCATCTCCTTTAGACTTGAGACGTGGCTCTCTGATTGGGCATGAAGTCTGCATACAATATTTAAAGAAATTGTGTAAGGGGCACCAGTTCTTCTGCGTTCTCAGACTGGTAGAAAGAGAAAAAAGGTGCAATGGGATATTTGTTCTGTTCTGCTACTGTGTAATTGCTGGGAAATGTAGGCTAAGTGTAAAATACCTACAAGTTGGTTGTATCGAAAGGCCTGGAATTAGGTGGTGTTGGGTAATACAGGTGTGGGTCACTTTTTCAAGTTTCCTGAGACTGGAGAAAATGGAGAACATCACAATAGCTTTATATGCAGATAGAGAGCTCCGATATATTTGCGATTGCGCAAATTGGCAATTATTGATGTGCATATTTTTGTGCAATACGTGCAACTTTACATTTTAGCAGGTCTGACTACATAATACTGATTGGTAAAGTATTGTTGTGAACTTGTGACATCACAGCACTATGTCTGTATGGACAGCAGAACCTATCACACTATCTAACACCCTGCACTGCAACAGCTACATTATATCACAATCTAACCTACACTGACTATCTCCCACTATCTATCTGTATTATATATATAAGCTAACTATCTAATGAAATTAGACAGCAAAGCACAGAGCACAGCAATGACACTGTTGTCTCTCTCAGAACTCCATAAAACTACAGAAAATGGCTGCTGGGGAGGTTCTTATATAGTAAAGGGGTAGGCAACTTTCCTATTGGTTGCTAGGGATGTTGCTAAGCTCTGACAAATATGTTGCAGCCTTCTCATTGGCCCACAAGCAAGAAGGTAGGTTACTGATGAAAAAAAAATCTAGAATATTTGCGAATACGAATATATAGCACTATATTCTAAATCTTCGCGAATTCTCGAAGTGGCGATATTCACTATTAAAATTCGCAATTAGAATATTTGCGCCCAACATTAGTGTTGAGTATCACAAGCTCCAGAAGACTCATTATATGATAGTCACCGTTAGAGATGATGAATCACTTAAAATTCATTTCAGGTTCAATTCAGCCAAATCGGTCAACAGATTTGGTTCTGGTCCGAATCAACAACACTTCAGTTGCCCTGAAAATTTATGTACAACACTTTGAGATCTCCTAGGAATTATCATTTTTTTCTCTCTAATCTCTCAAATTAATTTCTCTCTTTCTCTCCCATGATTAATTGACTAAATCGAATAGACAAAAATTCAAATGCAATGTCATGTCATAGAGCAGCAGGAAATGCTAGCAGAATGCTTGGGTGTATAGGGAGAGGAATTACCAGTAGAAAGAGGGAGGCGCTCATGCCGCTCTACAGAGCACTAGTGAGACCTCATCTGGAGTATTGTGCTCAGTACTGGAGACCATATCTCCAGAAGGATATTGATACTTTGGAGAGAGTTCAGAGAAGAGCTACTAAACTGGTACATGGATTGCAGGATAAAACTTACCAGGAAAGATTAAAGGACCTTAACATGTATAGCTTGGAAGAAAGATGAGACAGAGGGGATATGATAGAAACTTTTAAATACATAAAGGGAATCAACAAGGTAAAAGAGGAGAGAATATTTAAAAGAAGAAAAACTGCTACAAGAGGACATAGTTTTAAATTAGAGGGGCAAAGGTTTAAAAGTAATATCAGGAAGTATTACTTTACTGAGAGAGTAGTGGATGCATGGAATAGCCTTCCTGCAGAAGTGGTAGCTGCAAATACAGTGGAGGAGTTTAAGCATGCATGGGATAGGCATAAGGCCATCCTTCATATAAGATAGTGCCAAGGGCTATCCATAGTATTTAGTATATTGGGCAGACTGCATGGGCCAAATGGTTCTTATCTGCCGACACGTTTCTATGTTTCTATGTCTCTAACTCAAATTTTTTTACATTTAATTTAAAAATTTTAAAATTAATTCACTCATCTCTAGCAATAGTATGATCAGAAGATAGTGGGAAAATGAAATAGGTCTATTCCTAGTATTAGTTCATCCCCATTCACGTGAATGAGCCTATGAGCCTGAGCTGTAATACCAGACACAACCTATGGACAAGAGTGACGGTGGTTCTGAGGGGAAAAAAAATCCAGGTTGAATTCGACTCATTTAGAATCGATTCATTCATCTCTAATAAGGGTATGATCAGAAGAAAGTGGGAAAATGAAATAGGTCTAGTCCTAGTATTACATGTTCATCCCCATTCACATGAATAAGCCGAGCTATAATACTAGACATGATCTATGGACAAGAGTGGCAATGTTTCTGGAGAAAAAATAAAATAAAAAAGGACTAAACCTCTAACATGCCCCAGGCAGTCAGAGAAACAAAATTGTATGATATGTTCAATGGATCAGTTTTATCAGATCTGTCATGTTAATGGCTGTACAGTTTTGTGGGCTATGTAAGGATTTGAGAGGACCAAATAGTGATGGGTAGACAACTGGATCAGAAAATCTCCAAAAATGAAGGCCTTATGGGATGTCCAAGGAAAGACAGTCGGTGAACCAACAAGTTTATTAATGACCAAGACTCATTGAAGTGCAGGACAAATGAAACCTGGCCTGTCTGGCCCAGAGCTCCAGAAGATCTACTCTAGCACAATTTCTTTAAAAAAAGGTAATAATGACAAGAAAGGTGTTGAAACACAAAGTGCATTGCAGCTTGTCTTGTATTGAGCAGGTGATATAATTAGTGTCAATGCATCAAGACTTACCACAGGTATTGATTCTGTTGGATATTCTCAAATTATGACTGGTCGGTGGGTCCTCAGAACTAGAGTTGAGGAACACTGCAATAGAGCATCTCTGGAATGTGCTGGGAAAAAAACAAGTCCGATCCAAAGAGACCCATCCTCACAACTTACAGGACTTATAGGATCTGCTTATAACATCTTGGTGCCAAATACTAAAGGACTCCTTCAGAGGTCTTGTGGAGTCTAGGCCTCCACAGGTCAGAATAATTTTGATAGCACGAAAGTGGCCAACATGATTGTCACGGGGTTCCGAAGGTGCACTCGGTCCCCCATCGCCCGCAGACCTGTTGCTTAGCTTTGGGAATGAGGATCTGTGTTTGACCTCATTCCCAGGGCGGCTTTACTAGCTGGGTGGCTCCCTGCTCCTAAGTCTGCCTTGAGCGCCGAGCTGATCACTCGGTGCTCGACTGGTTGGTCTGTCGGTCATGTGACGCTGGCCACGTCACATGACCCTCACTCCCCACTATAAATACAGGCAGCCTGCTGGCTACAGGTTGCCTGTTAATTTCTAGGTTCCTGGCTATTTGTTGGACTGCTGAATACTTACCTGATCCTGTTCCTTGACCATCCTTTTGCCTGATCCTCCTGTACTGCGCATCCGTCCTGGTATTGTGACCTCGGCTCCCACCTGACTACTCTCTTAGGACTCCTCTTGTACTTCTCTGCTCTCCTGGTATTTGACCCCGGCTTCTCCTGACCATTCTTTGCTTAATCCTTTGTACTTTGTAGCTTTCCTGGTATTGACTCGGTCCGTTCACGTCCTGTTGTTTGTCTGTCTGTCATCCCTGCACTTATTCCAAGTTAGGGATTGCCGTCCAGTTGTCCCCTGTCATTAGGACTCGCGAGGCAAGTAGGCAGGGGTAAGGGTGGAGCGCAGTGGTCACTTCCCTCCCCCCCTGTGTGTGTGTGTACGCGACCGTTACAATGATATTGGGCCGGAGGTTTTAATGTTAGGTTAAGATTTTCTGTTTCTGTTCTGGTGTTCCAACCATCTGCATAATAAATGTTCTAATCCTGCTGCCGCTGCTACTACTACTCATTGAATAATCTTAAAATCTCTACACTTTTGCCTATTTAAATGTAAAAAAAAATAAAAAATATGTAAAAATCAATAAATATGATGGGTATTTAAATGTAAAAAAAAAAAAAAGAAAATATGTAAAAATCAATAGATATGATGGGAAGTGCGATGCTTATGGTCTGTGGAGACTGAGCTGCACACAACCTGCTTTTGCAGAAAAGTGCCTCTGGAAATATTTTAAATTTTTGGCAACTATCTGCGTAAAATAAATTCTACAGTAATTAAAATCATGATTTTGAAAAACAGTTTTTGAGATCTGTCCTAAATATAAAAGTTTAATAAAATATTGTAACAGAAATTAAATCTTATGCATTTTTTGCTTTCTAACTAGTCCAACTTTTACTGTATCTATCCCTCCATGTATAGACTTCATTCAATGATTTTCCTTTCATAAAATGGACATTTAATTATAATAAAAAATATGTATATAATATATACATTTAGAGTACTATATTCCATTCAAATGCACTTAATATATTAAACTTACATGTAATCTGCTAGTAATTAACACATTTTGTTGCAGTGATAATTTCATAAACTAGATAGATTTTTTAGATTTTCTTTTAACATCTGTACAGTGCAAAATAGGAATGTTACACTTTTTAAAATAATGGTTATAAGAAATTAAATAAAATAATTTAATGTTTTTGCCTCTTTTATTTTATTTTGTGTTAAAAAAAATTATGTTTTATCACTTTTTTTTTTAAATTACATAAGCATAAAATACAAATAAAAATTTTTTTTACTTCTAAAATAACCGTTTAATTATACTTTTAAATAATGTAAAAGATAAAAATGACTACTAAAATAATATATACCTATATGAGAGAACCCCAGCCAACAGCACTATACTCCCGAATATCAAGTATACGCATGGATTTATACACACATTTCATGTTATGCTTCATATGATACAAGCCATGGAAGTTATAAATTAACAAAAATGCAAGCAGATGTATTCAATTATGAGCATAGAAACAATGCAAATACTTCAGTTATTAAAAACATATATACACTGCTGGTGTTGGCCTAAGTTAAAAGACCCTTATTTGGTCGTATTTGCTTTTTTTATTTTTATACAATTTTTTTTTAATGAATCTCTATTAAGAAATTTCCATCTCAAATTTCATTTAAAAATATATTCATAATAATACATGCTGAAAAATCTTAAATGGAACCTGTCACCATGAAAATGCAATGCAGTCTGCATGCCGCATGTTATAGAGCAGTAGGAGCTGAGAAGATTGATATATAAATTTTGTGGGAAACAATTTAGTATAACTTGTATTTTACTCATTTGAATTCCTCTCCATTTGTGGACTTTTTGAAGTCAAGGAGGCGGTCCTATCAGTGATTGACAGCAGTCTGTGTATACACAGTCTATCAATCACTATCAATCACTGATAGGACCGCCTACTTGACTCCAAAGCCCAGAATGAGCAGACATTTTATTTGAATCACATACAAATTTTTATTGCATCTGTTCCCAAAAAATTATACATCAATCTGGTCAGCTTCTCCTGCTCTTTAACAAGCTGCACTCGGCTCAGACACCATGTTCAGCCTGACAGGTTCCAGTTAATACTGTTTAAATTGCATCCTACCCACCTTAACTGCTCAGTGAGAAAAAAAAAGGACCGTATCCAAGACCCTTTATCATCTACAGTAGTATACTGTGTGGGTGGTGTTTTATATGGATATATACTTACAATGAATTTGTCCTTTAACACTTTTCGAACTGCATCATTTTTGCAGCTGAAGGCCGGTTTCAGATGGTCTTAATATGGACACATTTTAAAAGGAGTTGTCCAGTGAAGAAAAATGTTCTCAAAGGGTTGGGTTAAAAAAGTGACTGGGCTAAAAAGTGATATCTACTTTACCGTTCCTCAGCCGCTCTCATTCCAATGCTTACTGGGTCCCACTAGCCTTTGTAGTGGCCTGGAGCAGGAGTACTTTGAAGTCTGGACATTTGCCCGTTTCCCTAGGCAAAGTCATCAACTCCTTACTTTATTTCAGTTTAAATGGTTAACTTGCATTGACTTATACTGTTTAATACTGTGTAACTGCATTTTATATGTATGTTGTGATATACAGTTGAAACCAGAAGTTTACATACACTATATAAAAAGACACATATGCATGTTTTTCTCAATATCTGACATGACATCAGAATAAACCTTTCCTGTTTTTGGTCAATTAGGATTACCATAATTATTATTATTTGCCAAATGCCAGAGTAATGAAAAAGAGAGAGAGAGAGAGAATGTTTTAAGGCATTTTTATTACTTTCTGCAAAGTCAAAAGTTTACATACATTTCATTAATATTTGGTACCATTGCACTTAAACTGTAAGCCGGGGGGGCAAAAATTTTGGATATCCTTCCACAAGCTTCTCACAAAAGTTGGTCAGAATTTGGGCCGATTCCTCCTGACAAAACTGGTATAACTGAGCCATATTTGTTGGTCACCTTGCTCGTACCTGCTTTTTCAGCTTTGCCCATAAACTTTCAATAGGATTGAGATCAGGGCTTTGTGATGGCCGCTCCAAAACACTGACTTTGTTATCCTTTAGCCACTTTGTAACCAGTTTGGCAGTATGCTTTGGGTCATTGTCCATTTGGAAGACCCATTTCCGCCCAAGCTTTAACTTCCTGACTGATGTTTCGAGATGTTGCTTCAGTATTTCCACATAATCTTCTTTCCTCATGATGCCATCTATTTTGTGAAGTGCGCCAGTCCCTCCTGCAGCAAAACAAGCCCACAATATGCTGACACCCCCATGTTTCACATTTGGGATGGGGTTCTTAGGCTTACAAGCTTCTCCCTTTTTCCTCCAAACTTAACGATGGTCATTTTAGCCAAAAAGTAAAATTTTAGTTTCGGCAGACCACAGGACATGTCTCCATAAATGTAGGTCTTTGTTCCTGTGTGCATTTGCAAACATTAATCTTGCTTTTTTATGTTTCTTTTGGAGTAATAATGGCTTCTACCTGGCAGAGTGGCCTTTCAGCCCAATTGTTTGTACAGATGAATGAGGCACCTTCAGGTATCTTGAAATTGCACCCAACGTTGAGCCAGACTTGTGCAAGTCCACAATTCTCTTCCTGATATCTTGGCTGATTTCTTTAGACTTTCCCATGATGTGACACAAAGAAGCAGTGTGTTTCAGGTGTGCATTTAAATACTTCCACAGGTGTGTCTCTAATTAACTCAGATTTTGCCAACAAACCTAACAGAAGCTTCCATTTCATCATCATATGGGCAGTCCAGAATTGTTTAAGGGCATAGTAATCTTAGTGTATGTAAACTTTTGACATTGCAGAAAATAATAAAAATGCCTTAAAACATTCTCTCTCTCTCATTATTCTGGCATTTGGCAAATAATAATAATTATGGTAATCCTAATTGACCAAAAACAGGAAAGCTTTATTCTGATTTCATGTCAGATATTGAGAAAAACATGCATATGTGTCTTTTTTTTATAGTGTATGTAAACTTCTGGTTTCAACTGTATATCCTGTTCATCTGCACTGTTTTTGCACGGCACTGTGGAAACGGTCAATGAACACTGAGAGACTTTTGGGACCTGAATTCCTCCAGCAAAGAAGCAGACTGGTTTACTTATTTCCCATTGGGGTGTACCACGTCTTACCATCCCTTCTAGAGAGCAGAAACATGTGATGACACCTCAACGATGTCCGGGGGACCCAGTGTAGCGTTGGGGCCACTCTAAACCTCTACTTCCCTGTCTTGCATTGACACAGAGAAAATGCTTCCTCAGCCAATCATTGGCTTTAATGCTGACCTGTTTCAGACAGTGATTGGCTGAGCAGGCATTTCCTGTGTGTCAAGACAAGACCAGGAAGTAGAAACCTGCAGGTACCCAGCAAGTATCAAAACAGGAGCAGCACTGGATCAAGGAGGTGAATATCATTTCTTTTATTGTTTTTTTTTTTATCTACTTAGCTTTTTGAGTACACTTTTTCCCCACTGGACAACCCCTTTAAAGCAAAAATTCGTTACTGTAGAATCTAGACCCATCATGTTTATACTGAACCAAACTTTGTTGACAGTACAACCTTTTAGTGATCTAACTTTGTGTCACAGCTGAGACAATAACCCGTCAAAGGGTCAATATGCTAAAGGTAGTATAAATCAAAATAGACAATTCACAGACTACCACCCTAACAAAACGTAGCCCTTCATATAAATGTCCAAAATACCCAAATGAAAAATAAACACATTTTTTATTTATTTTTAATAAGTAAATAAATATAATAATCAGTACTCCAAATTACAGGATAGGGCAGTGCTGTAGGCACAGGTGTAGGTGATCAGATGGGGAACTTTCCCTAATTCTCACCCTGCACTTTTAGCCCTGCCTACAGAACGGAATAGTCGCTCCAATAGGGGCGATCCTGTATTCAGGAAACTACTATAAGCCCTCGGATGGCCCTGAAAGGGGGTTATAGAGGCAAACTTTGGTAAGGTGGCCTACCTTCAGGACATGGTCAATGTCTGTAGTAGAGTGGCAGGAAGATGTAGGCTAAGGGGGTTTAAATAAACCGCCGGACATAGGAGGGGCGTTACTGCTTACTGCGTCATATGACGCTTACCAGGATCACATGATAAAGGTCATGCCCCCAGCTATGGCGTGGCGCGGGCCACATACCAAACTAACAGGTCACATGGTCACGCTCACGCCCCAAGCAGTCATGCGATGCGGACCATGTGACTGCTAAAGGGTCACATGATCAGCGCCACGGACTCAACACATAGTGCGCTATCTTTATATGTGTATAAGGGTATAGTCACATGAGCGGGCCGCATGGAACACCTACAGTACATCAAGGTTAGATAAGGTAGCATAATACAGAGGCAGAAAAGAAAAAAAAAGGAGGGGGGAGAGGAGGAAAGTGGAAGGGGGGAAAAGCGGGGGGCGCACTAACCCAAAATACAAAGAAAGATTTGGCAAGACCCAAAATAAAAACCAAATAGTGGGTTAAAGGGTAACTTAATCAACAGATATAGCAATAGTGCCCAGTATAGGGGATAGCTACATATTCCCAACCATCAATTATTTTAGCTGGGACAAATATATTTACCTACTTAGTGAGATATTTAGTTGGCCGACTATAAAAAACATAAAAAGTCTATGTTTTCATTAAGACCAAAGGGCGAAGTAGTATTTAACACATAAATCCATTTGGATTATTTTTGTTTCAAAATTTTGTTGAAGTCTCCTCCCCTAATGGAATGTTTTATTGTCTCGATCATGGAGAACCATATTTTCCTGATATTGCCTCCAGGATGAAGCACTACATGTCTTGAGAGCGTTTTATCATGTTTGCAGCAAATATCCCCAACATGCTCAAGGATTATTTTTTTTGAAGGCTCTACAGGTCTTACCAACATATTTACTTCTGCACTCACATTGAGCCAAATATACTAGCCCCACGGTGTTACAGTTCGCAAATGTACGGGCTCTATAGGTCCGTTCTTGGGCACTATTAGAGAACATATCACCCACTCCAATAAAGGGGCATGTTTTACACTTCCCGCACACTCTCCTATCTGACAGCCTAAGATTTCCCAGACTTGGTGGTCTAGGTTGGAAACTGTCCCACCTTAGCAGGCTGTTAGTTGATGTTTTTTAACGGAACAATGTTGTTTTGATGGCATTATTATAACCCCTCTCGATTTGTATATCAAAAAAGGTTATTATATCACGCTGAAGTTCATATGTGAAATATAACCCAATATGGTTTGTATTGAGTTCACGCATAAAGAATCTAAAATCCTCATGTGTTCCAGACCATAATAACAAGATGTCATCTATAAATCTGGACCAGGAGGTGAAAAATCTGGTCCGATGTGTCATGGTCTCGGAAAAAATAACTGCATCCTCCCACCAGCCCAGGAGTAGGTTTGCGTAAGTCGGTGCACATGGGCTACTCATCGCGGTGCCCCTGAGCTGGTGGTTGAATTGGCCATTGAACACAAAGTAGTTATGGGTAAGTACAAAGTCCAAGAGTTGAATGACAAAATGATTATGTTCCTTTAAATCATTGCACCTAGAATCTAGAAAGTACTTTACCGCTGCCAAACCTTTATTGTGGGGGATTGAGGTATACAATGCCTCTACATCAATGGATGGATGCTAGCCAAGTATCTGATTCCAATGTAATGCCATCAAGACGTTTAAGTAAATCTGTTGTGTCCCGTAAATACGATGGTAGAGCTGTGACAAATGGACAAAGTATTTGTAGGTGCCTGCATGTTCAGTAAGGCTACCTATCCCAGATACTATCGGTCGGCCCCTGACGGGATTTGTACCTTTGTGTATTTTTGGAAGACCGTAGAAGGTTTACCAGCCTTTGTTTTTGAAGACCAAACAAGAGAAGACCGACAAGAAGACCAGAAGCGGTGATGCACTCTAAGTATTGTGATGCTGGAGATGTCAGGGGGTTAAGAAGTGAATACGATGGGCTCTTTAATTTTTTTCAATTTTTGGGCAACCTCTATAAAATAATGTAGTAGTTTCCCCTAAGCTAAAAATTGAATTTAAAGAATTCTTCTAATTATCTTGATTTTTAGAATTTAGACAGATCACATATGTAGCAGTCTTCCCAGCTACTATCCCATTGTGAAAAATAGCAGCTACAATATTGTAACACCCCAAGAAGCTTCAGTACTAAAGAAAGACCAAGATAAATGATATCCGAAGCATCCTCTGAAAATGAGCACAGGACAGGCCGGGGAGAGAGAAAAATGGAAGCGTCAGGGTGAATTTGTACGTTCTCATGTGTTTATATATATACTGTATATATATCATTTTACTCGCTTAGAGGATAAGAAGGAGGTCTTGAAACTAAGACAATCAATACAATCCAACGATCAATGGGAAATGCAAAGTGTAACTGTATATCACACACTGCTTCACATTCACAATTAGGACCCTCTGCCTGTGTGGAAGGAGCTGGGAGACACTCCAGGCCTGAAGCAAGTGGATAAATTCTACTTCAAGTTCCTGACGTTACTTTCATTGAAGAAGTCTAATGGGAATAATACTAGACAAAGTAATATTCTCATTTTCTAGGGGTTGTCCCACGAAATATTGGTTGCCATCCAGCACCTGGATCTGAATGCTTTTCTAATTGCTTGTAATTAAATATTACGGGTCATTTATGATCAGAAATACACCTATATTAGTAGTTCTGGTGTAGATTGCGGCACAAAGGTTATTTGCGCCACCAACTGCGACTCTTTCCCGCTCACGCCAGGTCTAAAAAAAGTGGGCGTGGCCGGGGAATGTCTCAATCATCATTTTCTACGGCTGTTTTAGGCGTAGAAAATGGGCTAAATGTAAGACAGCGAAGAAACAGTCTTATATTTAGACCGGCGCTGGATATGCTGAAGTTATGTAGAGGCACACTAACCTGCTGTCCGGGAGCTGCAGTCTCTCCAGTAAGTAGAAGAAGCCTAACACTGATTGGCTGAGCCTCAGACAATAAGTGCTCTGCTTTATTCCTTCTCCAGGACGTCATGCCGTCAGCTCAGCACACAGGACAGGAGGAGCTCAGCCTCAGGACGCAAAGTGCAGGGATATACATAATGTACAGTACGTCACTAATCCCCCCTCACTGACATACTCCCTCCAGGACTCCACTGTCACCCACCTGACAATAAGGCCCCCCCCCCTCAGTAAGTGTATGGGTGGGGGAGGTCGCCTCCCATCATACAGTTTAGTGTCAAATACCATCTACCACATTATTTGTACTAATAGTTACCTGTTATCACTGTGTTACCTGTGGTGTTACATAGGACTGCAGGAGATATCTACTACATTATCTGTATTAAAGAGTTATCACCATGTTACCTGTGGTGTTACATAGGACTGCAGGAGACATCTACTACATTATCTGTACTCAGAGAGTTATCACTGTATTATCTATGGCGTTACATAGGACTGCAGGAGACATCTACCTCATTATCTGTATTCAAAGTTATTATTACTGTTATCTGGTGTTACATAGGACTGCAGGAGACATCTAAAACATCTAAAACATCTGCGTTATCTGTGATGCTGCACAGGACTGCAGGTGACATCTACTACATTATCTGTTCTCAGAGAACAAACGCTCGCTCATTCGGCAATTGTGATTTTTTAAGCATGCCTAAAAATCTTTCACGAATACAGAGTAGGGGAAGGACACAGAACTAGGCCTCAAGGCTGGGGAGAGAGAAATGGTCACCTCCCAGGAAGCCCCTAAACCTGGCCCTGACTTGTGCCGTAATTCAGAAGAGACAAACAACTTTCCCGGAGGACAAGAATCTGGTGCATCTCCCTGGGCCTCCAACACCTCTACCTTAAGGTCAGGATAAAGAGCGGCTATTACTACCCCTTCAGACAAGATAGGACCAGGATCTTCCGAATCACCCACCCCCCCAGGAAAGCTACGCGACAAGGCATCCTCCTTGACGTTCTTAATGCCAGGGCGATAGGTGACAATGAAATTAAATCTGGTAAAAAACAACGACCATATGGCCTGCCTTGGGTTCAGATGTTTAGCCGACTCCAGGTAAGCCAGATTTTTGTGATCGGTAGTTACTGCAATGGGATGAATCGCTCCTTCCAACCAATGACGCCATTCCTCAAAAGCCAACTTAATGGCCAGCAATTCTCTATTGCCTACGTCATAATTTCTTTCAGCAGCCGAGAGTTTCTTAGAGAAGAAAGCACATGGGCGCGATTTACTAGGTGAAGGACCCTGCAACAAGACTGCTCCTACCCCTACCTCGGATGCGTCAACCTCCACAATAAATAGCTGTGACACATCAGGTTGCACCAGTATAGGAGCAGAAGCAAAACACTCCTTTACCGCTGAAAAAGGCATGTAATGCCTCATCAGAGCAGACTGAGAAATCCGCACCTTTCTTAGTCATATATGTTAATGGTTTAAAGGGACTCTGTCACCACTTTCTAACCCCACCTTTTAAAAGTATTGTTCTCTCCATGGCGCCCTTGTGATTACAAAGGTGTTGTTATAACATAAATTCGCCGTCTCGTTTTGATAAAAATACCTTTTATCTAACCTGTCAATCTTGTGGATAAGGTGCCCAGGGCGTTTCTGAAGGTCTGAAGCTGCCGCCCGCCGCCGCCGCCGTTGGTGCCCAGCTCCTCCCCTGATCCTTTCAGCGCCGCCTGAATGTAAAGCAATCCGGCTCTCGCTCAGTGCCCCCTCCTCCTTTTCAAAGATCCTGCGCGTGCGCACAGGCCTGTGCCTGATGCGCCCGTGCGGACATTTAGAATCAGCCTCATTGAGCGAAGTGCGCATGCGCGCACTTCGCTCAACCTCCTCATAAGAGGAGCACTGCAGCCAGCCACTCAGAGCCTGCCAAGCGCTGTATGGAGCCGCAGGCTCTGAGTGGCTGGCTGCAGTGCTCGTCTTATGAGGAGGTTGAGCGAAGTGCGCGCATGCGCACTTCGCTCAATGAGGCTAATTCTAAATGTCTGCATGGGCGCATCAGGCACAGGCCTGTGCGCACGCGCGGGATCTTTGAAAAGGAGGAGGGGGCACTGAGCGAGAGCCGGAGGCGGATTGCTTTACATTCAGGCGGCGCTGAAAGGATCAGGGGAGGAGCTGGGCACCAACGGCGGCGGCGGGCGGCAGCTTCAGACCTTCAGAAACGCCCTGGGCACCTTATCCACAAGATTGACAGGTTAGATAAAAGGTATTTTTATCAAAACGAGACGGCGAATTTATGTTATAACAACACCTTTGTAATCACAAGGGCGCCATGGAGAGAACAATACTTTTAAAAGGGGGGGTTAGAAAGTGGTGACAGAGTCCCTTTAACAACAATCGAGTAATTCAAGATACATTTATTGTAGTAGTTGGTGAACCCCAAAAATCGCATGAGCGCTTTAAGATTTTCGGGTCGATCCCAGTCCAACACAGCACAGACTTTTTCCGGATTCATACGAGAACCCGAAGTAGGTAACCCAGGAATTGCACTTCCGGAACACACTTCTCCATCTTAGCATACAGTTTATTCTCCCTTAGGATCTGTAAGACCTGTCTCACGTGATCCTGATGCTTTTCCATGTTGGGGAAATAAATTAAAATGTCATCCAGATACACCACCACAAACCTGTCTACCAGATGATGAAAGATGTCATTGATGAAATATTAAAAAACAGCAGGAGCATTGGTCAACCCAAAAGGCATGACCAAATTCTCAAAATGATCTTCAGGGGTATTAAAGGCCATCTTCCATTTGTCCCCCTCCTTGACCCTTACCAGATTATATGCCCGCCTCAAATCCAACTTAGAGAACACCTTGGCACAGACAATCTGATTAAACAAATCTGGGATCAAAGGAAGGGGCTAGGGATCACGGACAGTAAGCTCACGGAAATCCAGACATGGCCTAAGAGTTCCATCATTTTTCTAAACAAAGAAAAACCCTGCATCAACTGGGGATTTGGACAGTCTAATATGTCCCTTAGCCAAACTCTCGGTGATATACTCTCCCATGGTTGCTCTTTCGGGTTCAGAAAGATTATACAACTGAGATTTGGGCAATTTAACTCCGGGAATAAGGTTGATAGGGCAATCATACTCTCGATGTGGGGGTAACTCCTGGTCTCCATTTTCAGAGAATACATCAGCAAAATCAGAAATAAAGTAAGGTACGGCTTTAGTGGTTACAACAGAAAGCAATGTGCTAAGACAGTTGTCTATGCAATAATCACTCCAATCAAGAATCTGTCTCGCTTGCCAATTGATGGTAGGGTTAAGTTTACTTAACTATGGTAAACCTAGCACCACTGGAGCAGGCAGACCCTCCAGTACAAAACACGAGATGGATTCTTGATGAAAATCACCCACCTTTAAATGGATGTCCTGCACAATTTGTGCTAAAAAATTTTTAGTGAGTAGAGCGGAATTAATTGCAAACACCAAAATATTTTTGTCTAATGCATTTGTTGTCAAACCATGCAAACAAACAAACTGACCATCAACTAGGTTAACCCCTGCCACACTGTCAATAAACACCTCAATTCCCACAGTTTTGGAGTCTAGCGCCACCTCGGCTGACAGGAGAAATCGGGTGCTACCAGTAAATGAAAAAAGTACGTTTTCTGGCTCCCCACCCAGACCACCAATAGTAAGTAAATGAAAAAAGTACGTTTTCTGGCTCCCCACCCACACCACCAATAGTAAATTGGGGATTAAACGTTTTTTGTCCCCTTGACGCTGAATGTACGGACATATATTCAAAAATTTCCTTTATTTACACAACAAAAACAGACTCCCTTCATATGACCAAAGCTCTTGCCAGCAGTTCCAGGAGTGGCTCCTCCTAACTACATAGGCTCGTCACAAGGCGTAACCACAGGTGTCTCTCCACCATAAGTGTCAAAGGAAGCCGTCACATTATTCAACAGTACGTCCTCAGGGTGAGGAACCCTAGATCTCTATCTCAGGCGTCTATCAAAATGTACAGCAAGGGACATAGCTGCTTCCAATGACTCAGGATTTTCATAAAAGGCTAATGCGTCCTTAAGCCTCTCAGATACCACCTGACAGAATTGGCTACGGAGAGCAGTATCATTACACTCCATATCCATAGACCATCTCCTAAATTCAGAGCAATAGGTCTCTGCGGAGCGCTCTCCCTGCCGTAAACCACGTAATTTGGTCTCGGCCAGATAGCTCCAATCCGGGTCATCGTAAATAAGACCCAAGGCTCTTAAAACGTCATATTCCGACTGGAGGGACTGTGATCCAGTCGGCAGTGAAAAAGCCCAAGACTGGGCATCACCTTTAAAGGGATTCTGTCACCAGGTTTCACCCCCTCCAGATAAAAATATGGTTATGTTCAGGGAGCTTTCACGATTCCTAATGTGGTCTTATAAATGTAATCTGTAGGCTCATTTTGCTAAAAAAAACGCTATTACTAACCTGTCATTCAACAAAATAAGGTGCCCAAGGGGATGTAAATGGACCGAAGCTGCCGCCCGCACCCGCCGCCGTTCGTGCCCAGCTCCACCTTTCCCGACCTCAGCGCCGCCTCATAATCCTGTGTGACGCCTCCGGCTCTCCCTCCCTCCCCCCTCCTTCTGCTCTAACATCTCGCGCGTGCGCACAGGGCTCTGCCTGATGCGCCCGTGCGGACTTCTGCATTCGGCTTCATAGAGTGAAGTGCGCATGCGCCGGCACTTCGCTCAACCTCTCGATGACCTGCACACTGGCAGAGCCCTGTGTGCACGCGCGAGATGTTAGAGCAGAAGTAGGGGGAAGGGAGGGAGAGCCGGAGGCGTCACACAGGATTATGAGGCGGCGCTGAGGTCGGGAAAGGCGGAGCTGGGCACGAACGGTGGCGGGTGCGGGCGGCAGCTTCGGTCCATTTACATCCCCTTGGGCACCTTATTTTGTTGAATGACAGGTTAGTAATAGTGTTTTTTTTAGCAAAATGAGCCTACAGATTACATTTATAAGACCACATTAGGAATCGTGAAAGCTCCCTGAACATAACCATGTTTTTATCTGGAGGGGGTGAAACCTGGTGACAGAATCCCTTTAAGCAATGAAATGATCATACCCACACGTTGACTCTCATCCCCAGAAGAGTACGGACGCAGCTTAAAGTACAGGTGAACGAACCAGCATCTCCCTGAGGCCTAGAAACAACAAGTACAGGGGAACAACCAAATACAAAGAGCAGTACAACTTATCTTATAGAAAATGGATGAGCAGAAACACAGGTAAGGTCCACACACCAACTCTTCCAAATCCAAGCAGAGAATATCAACCGCATGGTATGAAGTGTGAGACCAAACTAAGTAGGGAATGCAATAATGACCACGGGCTGCACCTGACAAAAGGTGTAGTCATTACCAAACCACAACACTGAGAATCAAGAGACTCAGTTAACCTCACGTGTAGTGTTGATTGAGCACCGTAGTGCTCGGGGGCTCGGGCCGAACACATCAATACACCCGAGTATAATGGAAGTCAATGGGAGAACCCGAGCATTAAACCAGTCACCCCCTGCTCTGAAGAGGGGAGGGTGTCTGGTTCATAGGAAAATGTCAGAAATGTATGGAAACACCACCGAAATGGTTCTGTAACAGCATGGGGAGGATGTCTGGATGCCTCTTGGACTCCCAGGTCACTGCTGGGAATGATATTGTCTAAATAGTACGCCACTTTTACAGACTGACAATAAGGCTACAGGCACACGACCGTATGCCATCCGTTTTTTTTGCGGATCTATTGTAACAATGCCTAAAACGGACAAGAATAGGACATGTTCTATTTTTCTTGCGGGACTACGGAACGGACATAGTGATGAGGACAGCACACGGTGCGGACCTATTGAAATGAATGGGTCCGCATCCTATCCGCCAAAAAAACCTGCTGGTGACCCCTTAAAAACATTTGGATCAAGGGCCTGCTGATCTGATCATCTAAAACATTATGGGTGAGGGCCTGCTGCCGTTTTGGTGACTCTAGTTAACCTGGGGCCGATCTCACGTCCCCGTGACGGCGACGATCGATTCGGATGTCTGGCTTATCAACTTTCGATGTTATTGTCAGTGCTTACAATTGAAACTACGGGTAACGGGGAATCAGTGTTTAATCAGGAGAGGGAGCCTGAGAAACGGCTACTGCTATCACATCCAAGCAAGGCAGCATGCGCGCAAATTACCTAATAGGTATAATTAGGTGAGGGCCTGCAGGTGAGCAGACCCAGTGAAAGATTTTAGGTGCGGGCCTGCAGGTAAGCTGACCCTGTAAAAGATTTTAGGTGCAAGCCTGATGATGAGCTGACCCTGTAAAAAATAAAATGCGAGCGCCTGCTGGTGAGCTGACCCTGTAAAACATTATATGCAAGGGCCTTCAGGTGAGCTAACCGTGTAAAAGATTTGAGGTGCGGGCCTGCAGGTGAGCTGACCCTCTAAAAAATTAAATGTGAGGGCCTTCAGGTGAGCTGACCCTGTAAATTATTTGAGTTGCGGGCCTGCTGGTGAGCTGACCCTGTAAAAGATTTGAGGTGTGGGCCTGCTGGTGAGCAGGCCCTGTAAAAGATTTGAGGTGCGGGCCTGCTGGTGAGCTGACCCTGTAAAAGATTTTATGTGTGGGCCTGCTGGTGAGCTGACCCAGTAAAAGATTGTAGGTAAAGGCCTGCTGGTCAGCTGACCCTCTAAAAAATTTAATGCGAGGGCCTTCAGGTGAGCTGACCCGGTAACAGATTAGAGTTACGGGCCTGCTGATGAGCTAACCCTGTAAAAGATTTGAGGTGCAGGCCTGCTGGTGAGCTGACCCAGTAAAAGATTGTAGGTGAAGGCCTGCTGGTGAGCTGACCCTATAAAAAATTATATGCGAGGTCCTGCAGCTGAGCTGACCGTCTAAAAAAATTATATGCCAGGGCCTGACGCTAAGCTGACCCTCTAAAAAATTACAATATATGCTAGGTCCTGCAGGTGAGCTGACCCTGTAAAACATTATATTTGAAGGGCATATATGCGAGGGCATTATATGTGACGAATAAGCATGTTGATATGATGGAAGAGGGGGAGGAGGATGAGAAAAGGAAGATTCAACCATATACCCTTGTTTGTGGTCGAAGGGGTGCATAGGAATACAGTGTATTCACTACATTACAAACAACACATTTAAAGTGCCTTTATG
Organism: Bufo bufo; assembly: GCF_905171765.1. Classification (NCBI taxonomy): domain Eukaryota; kingdom Metazoa; phylum Chordata; class Amphibia; order Anura; family Bufonidae; genus Bufo; species Bufo bufo. The sequence goes on along the minus strand of NC_053398.1, from coordinate 118,460,244 downwards.
TTCAGACGCTTTCCTCTGGTGGAGTAGAGAAGTCAATGTCAATCCAGGCCTTGTTCATTTTTAAAAGAGTCAAGCTGTCAGCATTTTCAGTTGACAGGTGGATACACTTATCTGTTATAATGCCACCAGCAGCACTGAATACCCGCTCAGACAAAACGCTGGCGGCAGGGCAGGCCAGCATCTCCAAAGCATAGAGCGTCAGTTTTTGCCACATGTCCAGCTTGGATACCCAGTAGTTGTAAGGCACTGAGGGATCATTGAGGATGCTGACATGGTCTGCTATGTACTCCTTCACCATCTTCCAAAATTTTTCCCTCCTTGTGACACTAGGCTGCGCATCAGGGTGAGGGTGCTGGCGGGGTGTCATGAAACTGTCCCAGGCTTTGGAGAGTGTTGCCCTGCCTCTGTTGGAACTGATGTATGTTCCCCTTGTCTCCCCTCCTCGGTTGGCCAAGGAACTACGGACTCTGCTGCCAGCGTTGTCAGATGGAAATTTTTGGAGCAATTTTGAACAAGGAAATTCTGGTATTGCACCGTTTTGCTCATCCTCTCCACCAGAGGAATGAGAGATGAGAAGTTCTCTTTGTAGTTGGGTTCGAGAAGGGTGAACAACCAGTAATCCGTGTTGTCTAAAATGCGTATAACGCACAGGTCACGGGAAAAGCAGCCTAACATGAAGTCAGCCAACAGGCAAGACTTCGCTGTCATCATCAGAAGGATCACTCTCAATCTCCTCATCCTCTTCCTCCTCTTCTGCCCACCCACGCTGAACAAATGGAAGAATGAAACTACCCTCTGTAGCGGAGGCATCCGTCTCCTGCTCCTCCTCCTCCTCTTCATCGTCCAATTTGCGCTGAGAAGACGAACTGAGGGTGGTCTGTCTATCACCCAGTGTATTGTTTTCCCCCATTTCCAACGTGGAGTTCCAGTGCGTGCTCACGTCGCACAACAGCCAGTGAGCTGGCAATTTCAAGCGTTGCTGCAGCATTGACAGACCAGCTAAAGTTGTTGGTGACTTGCGGAAATGTGCACACATGCGGCGCACCTTCACCAGTAGCTCAGGCAAATTAGGGTAGGTTTTGAGAAACCGCTGAACCAAAAGGTTGAAGACGTGGGCTAGGCATGGTATGTGTGTGAGCTTGCCGAGCTCCAAAGCCGCCACCAAGTTACGGCCATTATCAGACACAACCATGCCTGGTTCTAGGTTGAGTGGAGAGAGCCACAGCTCAGTCTGGTCTTTTTACCCCTGCCACAGCTCTGCGGCAGTGTGCTGTTTGTCCCCTAAGCATATCAGCTTCAGCTCGGCCTGTTGCCGCTTCCCCACTGCAGTGCTACACTGCTCCTAGCTACCGACTGATGACTGATTGGTGCTGCACGTGGATAATTCGGAGGTGGAAGTGGAGGAGGATGCGGAGGAGGAGAAGTGGGGGTTGGAGCCACTAATGTAGGTGCTGGCGGAAACCCTGATCGACGCAGGGCCCGTTTTCCTTGATATCGATAGCACCTGTGCCATCCCAGGGTACGACTCGCTACCAGCATCCACAACATTCCCCCAGCTTGCCGTCAGGGAAATGTAGTGTCCCTGGCCGAATGCACTTGTCCATATGTCCGTGGTTAAGTGGACCTTCCCAGTAACTGCGTTTGTCAGGGCATGGGTGATGTTACGGGACACATGTTGGTGTAAGGCGGGCAGGGCACACCTTGAAAAAAAGTGGCTGCTGGGGACTGAGTAACAAGGGACGGCCGTCGACTTCAGGCTGCAGAAGGCCTCAGTGTCCACTAGCCTAAATGGCAACATTTCCAGGGCCAGTAATTTGGAAAACTGCGCATTTAGTGCTAAGGCCTGTGGGTGGGTGGTTGGATATTTGCGCTTGAGTTCAAATGCCTGGGGTGAGGACATTTGTACGCTGCGCTGCGACACGGAAGTGGATGTGGTCACTGATGGTGCTTGCGAAGGTCCAGGTGCAGGGTGGGAGGCATACGGGCCTGCGTCTTCAACAGGGGATTGGCCAGAACGTAACATAGGTGAAGAAGAGGCAGTGGTGTGACCCACATAAACAGATTGTGGACCCAGGCGTTCGTCCCACTTATTACGGTGCTTGGATGAAATGTGGCGGATCATGCTGGTGGTGGTGAGGTTGCTAGTGTTCATGCCCCGACTCATTTTCATATGGCACAGGTTGCAAACTACTATTCTTTTGTCGTTCGCACTTTCTTCAAAAAAGCAGCAGACTGTGGAACATCTACCCCTTGGCAAGGGAGATTTCCGCAAAGGTGTGCTCCGTGGAACAGTTACGGGCCTCTTTGGTGTGGCCCGCCTTCTACCTATTGCCATCTCAACGCCTCTTCCAGCCTGTTGTGGTGCTGCAGATCTCTCCCCCTCTGTACTGCTCTTCTCGCTCGGCTTGCGACCTTCCCAGGTTGGGTCAGTGACCTCATCGTCCACCACCTCCTCTTCCACTTCCTCACTCTGATCATCCTCCTGATTTTTTTACCTAACCACAACCTCAGTGATTGCCAACTGTGTCTTATCCTCTTCATTCATTCTTGAGACAGGAATTGCGTTTGACTCATTGGCAACTGTGTCTCATCATCATCCACCTCATTAAACTCTAATTGTTGTTCATCAGCGTCATGTTCTTCTGACTGTGGATGCTCAAAAGGTTGGGAATCAGGGCACAAGATCTCATGCCCCTCTTCAAGCGTGCTTGGTGAAAGGGCCAAATCAAGCAATGGCTAGTGTTGAGCGCGAATATTCGAATAGCAATTTTTTTTTGCGAATATCGGCACTTCGCTAATTCGCGAATATTTCGAATATAGCACTATAAATTCGTTATTTCAAATATTCATTTTTTGTTTTTTTTTATTGTTATTTTTTTTTCTTTCCCACTTTCCAAAAGTAGTTCTTACCTGTTCTGAGGATTCTTGGCTTCCTGGCTGCTCCAGTCAGTGCCCGTTGCTGCTTCTGCCGACTTCCGTGCTCATGGAGCGTCCCCATCACCATGGGAACGCCTCCATACTAGAATGTACTGTCGGATGTGAGAATTAAGTTGAAATCGCAATGCGATTAATATAACTTGAAGTAATCGCATTGCGATTTCAACTTAGAGCTGGGTTTCTAATGGGTCAGCTTGCTAGAATTAACGAAGTTAACGAATATGGAATATAGCAGTGCAAAGTTGAAATCGCAATGCGATTAATATAACTTGAAGCAATCGCATTGCGATTTCAACTTAGACCTGGTTTACTTTGGTTTGCTTGGAGAATTAGCGAAGATGACGAATATGACGAATGTATTCGTCATATTTCTCAAAACGAAGATAACAAAATATTCTCCATCTTTGTTTTAGCTCATATTCGTCAACTTCGCTAATTCTAGCAATCAAATAGGAAAGTTGACTATAGAGACAGCTGTGTTTAATTCGCTATGCGATTATATTACTTAGCTTTTTTTTTAATAAATAGAATAATTATAATACTTGATAATTATTATAATTATTCTATTTATTTAAAAAAAAGCAAAGTAATATAATCACATAGCGAATTAAATACAGCTGTCTCTATAGTCAACTTTCCTATTTGATTGCTAGAATTAGCGAAGTTGACGAATATGGAGCTAAAACGAAGATGGAGAATATTTCGTTATCTTCGTTTTGAGGAATATGACGAATACATTCGTCATATTCGTCATCTTCGCTAATTCTAGATATCAAACCAATAGGAAAGTTGCCTTAAGTTAAAATCGCAATACGCGATTATTTAAATCGCATATTAATCGCGATAACTAGAATAATGCCGAATATTCGATTTTGACGAATATGAGACGAATATTCTAGTGAATATTCGCTAATTTCGTCGAAATTGAATATGGCACCTCCCGCTCATCACTAGTAATGGCGCTGAAAAGAGCTCCTCTGAATATCCGAGTGTGAGATCACTTGTTTGGCCACACTGTAAATGGGCGGAGGAAGGAGTATCAGGGTGAGGATTGTGTGTACCAGACTCCTGGCTACTGAGACTGGACTTGGCGGAAGACAGGGTGGTGCTTAACCGACTGGAAGCATTATCGGCTGCAATCCAACCAAACCACCTGATCGCACTAGGCTGACTTCGAGAGCGTTGTCCTGCGCCGCCCTGCAAATTGGGACATGAAGTTAGGTATCTTGGATGATTGTTTTTCTTGTGCTCTGGCAGCAGGCACAGTTTCTCCGCGCCCAGGGCCACGGCCTCTACATGCACCATCAGCATCACGGCCACTTCCCTGTCCCCTACTGCTCGCCTTCTTCATTTTAAATGTGATATATTCTTGAAAGTATGTCACACGTACAGTAGTGTAGGATTTGGAAGTGTACAGTCGTGGCCAAAAGTTTTGAGAATGACACACATATTAGTTTTCACAAAGTTTGCTGCTAAACTGCTTTTAGATCTTTGTTTCCGTTGTTTCTGTGATGTAGTGAAATATAATTATACGCACTTCATACGTTTCAAAGGCTTTTATCGACAATTACATGACATTTATGCAAAGAGTCAGTATTTGCAGTGTTGGCCCTTCTTTTTCAGGACCTCTGCAATTTGACTGGGCATGCTCTCAATCAACTTCTGGGCCAATTCCTGACTGATAGCAACCCATTCTTTCATAATCACTTCTTGGAGTTTGTCAGAATAAGTGGGTTTTTGTTTGTCACCCGCCTCTTGAGGATTGACCACATGTTCTCAATAGGATTAAGATCTGGGGAGTTTCTAGGCCATAGACCCAAAATGTCAACGTTTTGGTCCCCGAGCCACTTAGTTATCACTTTTGCCTTATGGCACGGTGCTCCATCGTGCTGGAAAATGCATTGCTCTTCACCAAACTGTTGTTGGATTGTTGGAAGAAGTTGCTGTTGGATGGTGTTTTGGTACCATTCTTTATTCATGGCTGTGTTTTTGGCCAAAATTGTGAGTGAGCCCACTCCCTTGGATAAGAAGAAACCCCACACATGAATGGTCTCAGGATGCTTTACTGTTGGCATGACACAGGACTGATGGTAGCGCTCACCTTTTCTTCTCCGGACAAGCCTTTTTCCAGATGCCCCAAACAATCGGAAAGAGGCTTCATCAGAGAATATGACTTTGCCCCAGTCCTCAGCAGTCCATTCACCATACTTACTGCAGAAGATCAATCTGTCCCTGATGTTTTTTTTGGAGAGAAGTGGCTTCTTGGCTGCCCTTCTTGACACCAGGCCATCTTCCAAAAGTCTTCGCCTCACTGTGCGTGCAGATGCGCTCACACCTGCCTGCTGCCATTCCTGAGCAAGCTCTGCACTGGTGGCACTCCGATCCCGCAGCTGAATCCTCTTTAGGAGACGATCCTGGCGCTTGCTGGACTTTCTTGGATGCCCTGAAGCCTTCTTAACAAGAATTGAACCTCTTTCCTTGAAGTTCTTGATGATCCTATAAATTGTTGATTGAGGTGCAATCTTAGTAGCCACAATATCCTTGCCTGTGAAGCCATTTTTGTGCAACGCAATGATGGCTGCACGCGTTTCTTTGCAGGTCACTATGGTTAACAATGGAAGAACAATGATTTCAAGCATCACCCTCCTTTTAACATGTCAAGTCTGCCATTTTAACCTAATCAGCCTGACATAATGATCTCCAGCCTTGTGCTCGTCAACATTCTCACCTGAGTTAACAAGACGATTACTGAAATGATCTCAGCAGGTCCTTTAATGACAGCAATGAAATGCAGTGGAAAGTTTTTTTTGGGATTAAGTTAATTTTCATGGCAAAGAAGGACTATGCAATTCATCTGATCACTCTTCATAACATTCTGGAGTATATGCAAATCGCTATTATAAAAACTTAAGCAGCAACTTTTCCAATTTCCAATATTTATGTAATTCTCAAAACTTTTGGCCACGACTGTATGTGCAAAAAAATTAACAACAGTATATGTGATGAGGAAACATTATACAGGACAGGTACCACAGGTAATGTCACAGTTCGCAGGGTCTACAGAAAAAATGCACTGGATGTCACTGATATTTTAGGAATATACATTATAGGCCATTACACCACTCTGGCATTCCTAATCTGGGACGTGCATTATAACACCTTGGAAGGGCCCTGGGATAGTACCCTGCGCATGCTGCGATTGGCGTCACGACAAATACAGAACTTTAAGCACCCGTATCCTGGCCTTTGCATAATGACACTGCTAAGGCAGTGAATACAAGTACTGCCCTGAGTGACATGTCTGCCTGCTGGGAAACTCAGCAGCATGTTGTATGTGTAGAACTACAAGTCCCAGCTGTACAATGACACTGCTAATACACACAGGATCTTCCCCCTTCCTGTAATGCTCTGCAGAACTTCTCTTTCAGCTCCTGTGCCCAGCATTTGTCTCCTCACTGCCTGCAGCTACACAGTAAACACTTCAGCCCTGAGTCTGTACAGCTGAAGGGGTTAAGAATCCTTGGAGAGAGCAATAAGCAGCAACCGGCAGTGGGGGGCGTGGCCAGCACAGTAACCTCTGGTGTACAGATCTCTCAGGCTTGTGCACTAACATTATCATAGCAAGGAGAGAAGCTGACATCACAGGTCATGTGATCCTCAGTGAAATCTGAGAAACTAGCCACTGGAGATAAAGTGAGTTAATTGGAAAGCTGTTACATTTGCCTAGTTGGAAACATACAAAGAATAAAAAAATAACTCGGACAACCACTTTAAAGGGTTTCTATCACTTCATATGACATAATTAGCTGGCAGACACTAGCGATCTGCTAGTGTCTGCTCTGGCCAACCATCCTACTATAATCACTTGTGGGGCAGCGGTTTTGCTAAAAAACTAACTTTTATAAATATGCTAATGAGCCTCTAGGTGCTATGTGGGCGTCATTAGCACCTAGAGGCTCCGTCTACCTTCATACACAGCGGCCGCCCAGCACGTCCCTCCAGCCCGCCCATGTCCTCCTCCGTGTGACGCAGCGGCCGAATTCTCACGCATGCGCCGTGCGCGGCTGTATTCGGCGCATTAGAGATGTCTGAGCTCGGAGCGGTCAGACATTCAATGCGCATGCGCCGAATACAGCCGCGCATGCGCATTGAATGTCTGACCGCTCCGAGCTCAGACATCTCTAATGCGCCGAATACAGCCGCGCACGGCGCATGCGCGAGAATTCGGCCGCTGCGTCACACGGAGGAGGACATGGGCGGGCTGGAGGGACGTGCTGGGCGGCCGCTGTGTATGAAGGTAGACGGAGCCTCTAGGTGCTAATGACGCCCACATAGCACCTAGAGGCTCATTAGCATATTTATAAAAGTTAGTTTTTTAGCAAAACCGCTGCCCCACAAGTGATTATAGTAGGATGGTTGGCCAGAGCAGACACTAGCAGATCGCTAGTGTCTGCCAGCTAATTATGTCATATGAAGTGATAGAAACCCTTTAAAGACGAATATGGCTTTGACGTGTTATCGGCACCTGGGAAATTTGGGTGCCGCAATTAGCTATTGTTAATAATTATAAATGCTACATATCTGCGTTAGATGCAGTGATCAAATATTTTGCTTAGATCACGTACGCCTTTGATTTTAGTAAACACAATATTATATATTTAAAGCAAATTTACAACATCGCAGGTCCTGCAGAATCTAACAAAGGGACTGCGTCAGTTAACTTCGAGGACCTGCGGTGACATCATAAAAGCTACTAGCTTTTAGGGAGATGGACGGATCAATTAGCCGTTGTCAATATTTATAATGGCTTAGTAAGAGGTTAATACAAGCTTAATATTTTTTTTTTTAAAGACATTAAAACTTAATTAAATTTAGAGATGGGACGGGGGATTAGTCGAATGCACGAATCCCTCGAATCTTGCTGGATTTGTGGGATTCGTGTACTCGAATCCCGACGTAATTTACCGGATACGAATCCGACGAATCCCGGTGGGGCCCAGACTGGTGGTGGCGGCGGCAGGGCACAGCAGAAGATGAGCGCTTCGCTGCTGCGACAGGGGAGGGAGAGGCGTTTCCTTTCCCTGTTCCTCTGATAGGCTGCCGGCACAAGGCCCGCAGCCTATCAGAGGCCGATGCAGGCGGCGCGATGACGTCATTGCGCCGCCTGAGCTGTACAGTGCGGGACACAGGCCAGAAGAGGCCTGCATCGCAGCGGAGGTAAGTAAAAGTGTATTATTATTTTTTTTTAGCTGTTATTGGCACATTGGCGAGGGGGAGAGATGAGAGGCACTATGATACTACTGGCACATTGGGGGGCGGAGGCACTATGATACTGGCACATTATGAGGGGAGATGGCACTATGATACTACTGGCACATTGGGGGGGAGGCACTATGATACTGGCACATTATGGGGGGAGATGGCACTATGATACTGGCACATTATGGGGGGAGATGGCACTATAATACTGGCACATTGGGGGGGTGGCACTATGATACTGGCACATTATGGGGGGAGGTGGCACTATAATACTAGCACATTATGGGGGGAGATGGCACTATGATACTGGCACATTGGGGGGAGATGGCACTATGATACTGGCACATTATGGGGGGAGATGGCACTATGATACTGGCACATTGGGGGGAGATGGCACTATGATACTGGCACATTATGGGGGGAGATGGCACTAAGATACTGGCACATTATGGGGGGAGGTGGCACTATAATACTGGCACATTATGGGGGGAGATGGCACTATGATACTGGCACATTGGGGGAGATGGCACTATGATACTGGCACATTATAGGGGGAGATGGCACTATGATACTGGCACATTATGGGTGGAGGTGGCACTATAATACTGGCACATTATGGGGGGAGATGGCACTATGATACTGGCACATTGGGGGGAGATGGCACTATGATACTGGCACATTATGGGGGGGAGATGGCACTATGATTCTGGCACATTATGGGGGGAGATGGCACTATAATACTGGCACATTGGGGGGGGAGATGGCACTATGATACTGGCACATTATGGGGGGAGATGGCACTATGATTCTGGCACATTATGGGGGGAGGTGGCACTATAATACTGGCACATTATGGGGGGATATGGCACTATGATACTGGCACATTGGGGGGAGATGGCACTATGATACTGGCACATTGGGGGGGAGATGGCTCTATGATACTGGCACATTATGGGGGGAGATGACACTATGATACTGGCACATTATGGGGGGAGATGGCACTATAATACTAGCACATTGGGGGGGAGAGGGCACTATGATACTGGCACATTGAGGGGGAGATGGCACTATGATACTGGCACATTGGGGGGGAGATGGCACTATGATACTGGCACATTATGGGGGGAGATGGCACTATGATACTGGCACATTATGGGGGGAGATGGCACTATAATACTGGCACATTGGGGGGGAGATGGCACTATGATACTGGCTCATTGAGGGGGAGATGGCACTATGATACTGGCACATTGGGGGGGAGATGGCACTATGATACCGGCACATGGGGGGGAGGAGAGAGGCACTCCGCACTTGATACTGGCACATGAGGGGGGGGAGAGGCACTTGATACTGGCACATGATTGGGGGGCATCTATGGGGACACTTACTGGCACATTATTGAAAGGCACTGCGGGGCCACTTCTTATTGGCACATTATTGGGGGCACTATGGGGGTATCTACTGAGGCCACATAGAAGGGGTATTTTATATGGGGGGCTCTGTGTGGTACTAGTATTTTCAGGGATATTATCTGTTTCTGCAGTATAATATTGGGGAGCACAGCGGCACAGTATTGGGGGTGGTAGGATGATTTGTCCAGAAGATGCGAGGATGATGGAAAAGTAGTAAACTAAGATTTTTTTTTTGTCAAACTGCAGAGACGAAAAATGGCTGAAAAATGGTGTCTGGTCTGAAGGTCTGAAAGGAGAAGATGAGGAAAGAGAACATCTACATCAAAGGAGATGTCACTAGATGTAAGAGGTATGTGGCGCTGTATTACCCTGTATTTCTGTAGTGATAGAAGCAGGGGCGTAACGATCGCGGTCATAGAGGGTGCGACCGTGACCGGGGGGTGGAGGCAGAGGTTCAGACAAACTGACGCGGTCTGACTTTGTTTCTTACACCGTTCACACAATTATGTACAGGATTCGTAGGATTCGAGATTCGAAAGATTCTATATATTCGAGAACCTTTTCGGATTCGGATTTGAAAAAAATTGGATTCGTCCCACATCTAATTAAATTACTGACGTAATATCAGCTCTAACAGTCTAAAAGGGCGTACAGAATAAAAGGCACAGTGCCAAATAAAAAACAATAAACCTCAGCTGTCAGCGATGCGGGTCAGGCTTTTTCCGGCCTGTTTCCTGAGCTGTACACTTCATGGCTTAGGATCATGATAGGCTACAGGCGCTTACACTGTGCTTGTGTAGCATTCTCTCCATTCCCTACTAAGGGACTGCCGGAAATAGCCAAGCCAGTGCTCAGTTATTTTCAGAACTCCTACAGCAGTGAATATAGGGTGGCTGTGCATCTGCACCTTGTTCTCCATTCACTTTGGGGGCCCTATTCTGAAAGTAGGAGTGGGTCCTAGAGATGGGATCTGCACCTAACAGACATTTTTAGCATATTAGCCTAGTAATATGTCACAAATGTTGAGATGGGACAGCCCCTTTAAGGGCACATGTACCAGTGATAGAACAAGCATCTGCTATGGGCCCTAAGAAAGAGAGAGCCAAAGCCCTGGTTTTAACATTCATTTTGTAGTTTGGTGATGAAAACCAACTCCTGTCATACGTGGAATAAATTGGCACCAAAATGGGGGTGCCCATTTTTATCTTTGCTACGGATGCCCACTCCTATATCTCCATTTCTCTGCATCCCTTTATAGCTAATTAGTGTGTGGTAATACGTGAAACTAGGAAGAGGTTAATTGCATCCTCTTCAACTGAGGCAGTACACAGGTTAAATCCAATGCACAGTACAGGCGAGGTATGGGCAGGTTTGTGAAAATAATGCAGCTGCTGGTAATTAATCATTAGAAGGAAACTCATTGTTTGGCTTCTATTTCTGATGTTCTAGTTCCAGCCAGTAATGAATTATAGCGCTGACTGCATCTCGCCCGTATGACAGGTCACAGCTACCTAATAACCACCATGGAGTACTTATGCAATCAATACCAAGCTAGCAAATAAAACCGGGGAATATCCACGTCAGTGTTACGGCTTTATGATCGCTGGCAGTTGTCACTGACAAAAAACTGAGCACCCACTTTGTTCAGACAATAGAAGTCTAGGAGTGGTCGTTGTAAAGTAACTATGAACGTCGTGATGTCACATCACTCTGTCTGCCGTCATAAATCATCCCGGCAGTGAGGACTCCTCTTTAGCTACTACGACATAGATAGGAGTTTAGAATATAAAAATCTACCTCAATTAATAGGAGGACAGATACCACGTCTAGGGTGTCTACACAAGTACCATGTCTAGGGTATCTACTGTTTATCAATGTAGCTTTACCTCAGGCCACAGTTTTGGTGCAAAACTGCTACATAATTTATAGTCTTTCTTTTCCAGCCTAGTATTGCATGTGTAAGAAGTCCAGGAGTCATTGTAAAGTTTCTATGAACGCCATGATGTCACATCACTCTGTCTGCCGTCATAAATCATCCCGGCAGTGAAGGCTCCTCTTTAGCTTCTTGAAAATCAACTCAAGGCTTTTCCGTTCATGCTGAGGGATATCCCTATGAACACGACACAGATAGGAGTTTTGAATATAAAACTCTACTGCAATTAATAGGTTAGATACCAAGTCTAGGGTGTCTACACAGGTTTCCATGTCTAGGGTATCTACAGATTATCACTCAAGTCAAAGTCATGGTGCAAATCTGCTACATAATTTATGACTTTTAGTATCCACCCTGGCATTGCGTGTATGAGAAGTCCAGGAGTCGTTGTTGTAAAGTAACTAAAAATGCCATGATGTCACATCACCCTGTCTGCCATCATAATTCATCCCGGCAGTGAAGACTCCTCTTTAGCTACTTCAACTCTTTTCCGCTCATGCTGAGGGATATTCCAGTGAGCATGACACAGATAGGAGTATAAAACTCCACTGCAATTAATAAAAGGACAGCCACTATGTCTAGGGTGCCTACACAGATTACCATGTATAGGGTATCTACAGATTATCGGTGAAGCATCTCCCTTAAGCCACAGTTTTGGTGCAAAACTGCTACATATTTATAGTCTTTCTTATCCATCTTGGTATTGAGTGTAATTTCTTTTGCAGTCTTCTCATGATCCCAGACACCTGAGTAGAAGAAAACTAAAACAAGTCTGTGTAGAATAAAGAGGTAATCTACTTTACTGCACATATAATGTCCTGTGAGTGATTATTTCACTTCATGAATCTACATGGGCTCATATAGTGGTCACCCAGATAACAGAGGGCAATGCAGAGGTTCTTTGTAGATACTAGATACATGTTATGACTAGAGTTGAGCGAACCCGAACTGCAAAGTTCGGGTTTATACCGAACCTTGCGAGTTTGGGTACCCGGACCCGAACCCGGACTTTTTCACTGAAGGGTTCGGGGTGAAGTTCGGGTCCCAAACCCGAACTTTGACCTGAAGTTCGGCCGAACCCGGCAATCCCGAACTTCCACGGGTTTGGTCAACCCTAGTTATGACATGTCTGATTGAGCTGGCCATATTTTCCCACCGACAGCTAACTATCTTGATCCTCTATGCCCTCTGCTTGGCCGAGCATGTATTGTAGTAAGTCGGGAGAGGGAGCGAGCTGCAGACACTCTCCTCTAGCAGCAGCTTCTATTCCTATGAATGAGCAGTTGATTGTGCCTGATCCTTATCTCCCTGACATCTAGCATTGGGGCCTACTCCAAAGGCCCCATACACCCAAAATCGGTAAGGTTGGCAAACATAGATCTAATGTGAATGATCGCCTCTGACCACTGAGATGCCTAATGATCCCAAGAATGAAGGAATTGAGGATGTTTCAGCTTTATTCTTGCTTCCTGTCCACATTCTGTGCAGGGAATTGCAACAGCTATATTTAAGTGAAGAAGAATTTAGTAAACGGGTGGCCATGATTGTCACTGGACAATCTGTGAAGGAGTCACAATGAATTGTCTTTTATAGGGAATATAGACATGATGGAGGGCAAAACATCTTTAGTGGATCGTCCTCTTTGAGTCAGAACAAAGAACCACAATAGGAGGACAGATACCATGTCTAGGGTATCTACAGATTATCTCTGTAGACCTCCCTCAAGCCACAGTGGTGCAAAACATCTAGATTACATTCTGTAACTTACAGGGAGAGATTTCAACATTTGGGAGACCAGCATTTTTCATAGCGAGTCAAGCAATAGGTTCTGGATCCTTTATGGACCAGAACAAAGAACCGCACTGTAAGAGTAGCTCCCACTCTGGTGGACTGGGACCTTACATGTATTACATGGATGGTTATTCGTCTGAATGACTGGTTGGTTTTCCCCTAACAAATTCAACTACTTGCTGGGAATGCCAGTAGTCAGACCCAGCGTGATTAGATGATCACTATGATGGCTGCAAATTTAAATTGGTTGTATCTAGTGCAGCAACCTCATCATTTTTAGGTCTCAACAGTCAGACACGCATTTTTTAGGAAGTGATGACATATCCCAGCAATATGCTATCCTCCAGTGTATTACAATGTATTAGATCCATAGATGGGATAGTATGATGTCATCAATGAGTGACATCATTGGTGTTTACATGGTAGTACTTCAACTATAGATTTTCTTTAACTAGGGCATTAAACCTTTCCCATATCTCGACTTACATGTGCACCCTTGTGGACAACTCTCTCACTAATCAGGCATACAGGCAAGGGTTGTCCCCTTGGGATAGACCTGTTTAATGCAGATCTAATGATCAACTCCAAAAAGGGGATAGAGGAATTTGGGGACGAAACATAAGGACTGTTCCTCCAAAGGAGAGACCATTACGAGATGTCAACATTGCATGGTGCTATTTCATAGGAGATCATTTTTTACGACGATGCAGACTACACATCACTTCACATGAAGCTGAGATCTGCTCCTCTGAATCTTAGGACTACATAGGGGTATGAGGGGAGTTTTTGTGGTTTCCTCTCTTGTATATCGGTCACTCTGCTTTGGTTTTCAGATTTGTGGTTGTGAAGCCCATTTAAGTGTTACTGTACAAAATGGCAGATTCAGTATCCATGTACTCTCCGGGGATGGAGTCTGTTTAGCCAACTTAACAGGAGCTCATTCTAAAAGCCCTCTGGTTCTGTCATCCATCCTAGACCAGAGAGAGATTTTGGATGGCTTAAAGGGGTTGTTCAAAGAGATTTAGGGGGAGAATTTTTCATAGACCGGTGTTTTACACCAGCCTTTGGATTCTCTCTCGCTGCTAAGGGATGCGACTAAAATTCGTCGCAAGTGGAGTGCTGCTTGCAACTTTTTTCTACCATTTTTCTGGTGGAGGGAGATGATAAATCTCCTCCTTAGTTTTTATGTATGGGGCAGAATGGATAAAAAAAAAAGAAAAAAAAAAGAAGCATTATGCACCTTTCTAATCCCCCTACTGCTGCTGTGTGAATACTAACCATGTCTCTGCTGGTGTTTGCCTCCTGGTATGTCCTGCATGTCATACCAAGACCAGAAAGCGGAGACTTATTGAGTGTCGGAATGGCAGCGTCAGGGATCGGTGCTCATAGTAATGCATTTTTTCTAACCTATTTTGCTTCATATAATTTTTTTTTTTAAAGAATGGAATTCTAGTGGACAACCCCTTTAAGTCACATGCTTTGTAATCACACTTTCTATATCACAAGCATAGGCTTGCGAATACAAGAAGGGTCATCCTTCGGCGCAAAAACTGACCGACCAGTTGGCGTTAGTAGCAATCTTCAAAGGTTTATTGGTTACAGAATCACTTCACAACGCGTTTCGGGGAACCAGCTCCCCTTCTTCAGGTGAAAATGGTTGCTTAAAATAACACCATCAGGCTGCTCTGATAATGTTATTTTAAGCAACCATTTTCACCTGAAGAAGGGGAGCTGGTTCCCCAAAACGCGTTGTGAAGTGATTCTGTAACCAATAAACCTTTGAAAGTTGCTACTAACTCCAACTGGCCGGTCCGTTTTTTAAACCGAAGGATGACCCTTCTTGTATTCGCATAATAATCCTCCGTGAGACTTCAGGCAATCTGACTTGAGGATATCTACATCCGTGGCTGCACACCGACCACATCCGGGGAACGTTAAAGGGGTTATCCCATCTTAGACAATGGGGGCATATCGCTAGCATATGCCCCCATTGTCTGATAGGTGCGGGTCCCACCTCTGGGACCCGGACCTACAAGGAGAACAGAGCCGGGGAGAGTTGTGGCTGGAGGACCCCGGGTTTCCCGGGGTCCGTCCACCACCAGGCGCAGCTCCCTGCCTCTCCCATTGAAGTGAATGGGAGCACACCGCGCATGCGCGGCCACCGCTCCCATTCATTTCTATGGGGCCAACAGAAATAGCCGAGCCAGCGGCGGCTCTATAGAAATGAATAGAGGGCGGCTGCGCATGCGCAGTGCGCCCTCCTCAACTTTCTCCGCTCCATTCTCCTTGTAGGTGTGGGTCCCAGCGGTGGGACCCACACCTATCAGACAATGGGGGCATATCCTAGCGATATGCCCCCATTGTCTAAGATGGGATAACCCCTTTAAGTTATTCCTGACACGTCTACATTAGTGTTCTGCCTATGTTTTTGCACAACACCCTAAGGTGAGCCTCCAATTGGAGTATCATTTGGAACCCTTTATGTACGTTTTTTACCCTATGGTGCGCCTCTCTTTTGTTTATTCATACAGTAAACAAACCCTGTGTACGTGACAAGCATGGGCTTGTCATTCCTCGGGTGTGTTCATAAGAACGGTGAAAGCGGCAGAGGCCACCATCTAAGGGTCTTCACCACGCTCCAATCAGGGCGCTGCATGGGCAGGGCTTACAAGTTGCAGTATTGTGCATGCATTTGTTGCAATTTTGTGATGCAGTGTTTGGCGGCCTGGTTTTTGGAAGAGAAAAGCATATTTTTCTTTTTTTTTTACATATTTCACTTGTAAAACTCATGCGACCGAAAGCTGCATTGCGAAACTGAGACAAATGCATGTCCTATTGCCGCACGGTAGTTGGGCTAGCGGCACGAAACTGAAACACGTAAGCCCAAATTTAAGCACATTATGTCATTAGACTAATATGACGGTGGGACGGTTGCATCGCTTTCATTTTTTTACCTGTAGCCTATCCCTTTCGTTTCTTCAAGAAAAACATTGGGGACCCCCACAAGATCACAATCCTAGAAACCCCCTTTAAAAAGGGCCTCGCCTGACGTGTCTGTTTTAGTAACTACATGCATCCCCCATGTAATAACAATTCCGGAACATGTATTCTTATGACAGTGTCATTCCTTCATTATTCCTACTAGAGGTTTATGAATGAATTGATAGCAGTTTGCAGTGAAGGTCCAGCTGGGTGTTACCAGTTGGAGGTGTGTCCCTGCACAGTCTGACACTATCCAATCAGTGCTGCCAGTGTCACTGTGGGACATACCCCCAATTGGTAATATCCATCTGGACCGTCATTGGATACTGCTGGTAGTTCACTCATTAACTTCTAGCAGGAATAATAGAGGAATGGCACAACATATTGTCATCAGAATAGATGCTCCAGAATTGTTATTACATGGGGAATGCAAGTAGTTACTAAAACAGACATGTCAGGAGAGGCGAGGGAATAGATCCTATACATCACATCATTTATGGATATATTTTTAAGTGTCTCCATAGTTGGCGCTAACAATAAAAAACATTCCACGCTCCGTACAGGCGATAGAGTCGGATAAGCGCTCATTTAGATAACACGTTCTACCTGTACCAGATCTCTAAGCTTCGTCTCTTTCCTCAATGTCATTTTCCTAATGAAACAGCAAGAGGTGAGCAAGAAGCGCGCGCCCCTTACAAGCTCCCAGAAGCCCCGTTGTGTTTCCCCCCATCCGAAATACAAGACGCCTTCCCCCAGTACAAGTGAACAGATCCTGCCACAAGAGGCAGCCGCTGACCTCCATTAGCGAAGAACACCCCATGTATCACAGACGTGCCATATGAAATTATTAAAATGTAAAGTGATGAACAAGAAGCGCGGGCAAAGGCAATCATTGTAACAGCGGTGCCGGCGACAACTGTTAGTCTAAATTCCCAGGGCTGTCACAGTCGGTGGCCACCATTTGTCACACCTGCTTAAGTCTTCATAACGTTGGATGGCCAAGAAGACGGGGAAGACAATTTCACAGCGACCTCCAAAGACGAGCGTCTCTGAGTGTGCAGCACAAATCACCACGTGATACAATGTAGCGAATCTATTTATAAACAACGCTTCGCACAACTCATTCCGCATGCGGAAAATTCCACATAAGTTGGCAAAGGAGCCAAGAGGGTCATTCTTGGACTTCCGGCACAATTTGAAATGCCACGGATAGAGACGAGCGAAGTATGACACAATTCGATGCGGCTGTTTCGCTGAGTTCTACCAAAAAATTAGCGATTTGTGATAAATTACAAGCGCATTTCTTTGCAAGTAGTGGGTGCAATGACAGGGAGCCGCGATTGCGCCACCCCCCCATCATTGTACCCCTTAGACGCCGCATTCATAGCTGATCGCGGCATCTGACAGTAATAACCAGCGTAAAATAATTTATAAAAAAGTATTACATCATACTTACCTCATCCATTTGCTCGCGACGGGCCGCCATCTTGATTGAAGATCTGGGGCGAAATCTTGCGCTGCCCGTGATGACATCATTAGGACGGCTGGCGTGGTGACGTCGTCATGCATTACCGCGCACGGGATTTCGCGCGAGATCTTCAATCAAGATGGTGGCAGCCGGCTCTTTACGCTCAAACTGATGAGGTAAGTATGATTTTTTTATATATTTTTTTTATTTACCGCCATTTAGGGAAAATCGATTCGCTACCCCGAAGCACGAGGAAATTTAGCTTTGCGTCAAATCGAATTTTCCCCGAAATTCGGATCGAGTTTGATTCGCTCAACACTAACGAGCACCTGTGAGTGTGCAGCACAAATCACCGCGTGATACAATGTAACGAATCTATTTATAAACAATGTATCACACAACTTATTCCGCGTGCGGAAAATTCCACATAGGTTGGCAAAGGAGCCTGCGGCAGAAATCCGAGGGTCATTCTTGAAATGCCACAGATTTCCGGTACACTCAGATAAGCCCCATTCCATCCGGCCAATCCGCATGTGGCTACCCTGCCGCAGGTTCTACGCGAAATTTGATATTTTTCCTGTTATGCACGGATTTTTTTAAAAAACAGAACACTGAAGAGAGGTGCAGATTTCCCATTGAAATCAGTGGTGCGGCTGAAAAATGGTGTTAAAAAGCGTTGCCAGCCTGAAACCTAGCAGAGCAATTGGAGAAATGAATGGGGAGATCTCTGGACCCATGTGAGGTACAGGGCTGGTTCTAGCTTTGTTTGAGGACGTCATGTACTTTTTTTTACGTTATTCATGGACAGCCCCTTTAAAGAATAAAACAACAAATTTAGCTCTGCTACATCGGTATATTCATATGAGTGTCCCTGTTTATAACATTTGGAAAAGCATATTGCTTGTCCTAATTTATTGGCTATAAATAATAGAAATATTACATGTGGCCTTCTTACTGGAAAATTTATATTCTGACTTCTCCGCGCTAACATGCTTTTACCATAAACCCGTGCGCTTCCAATATACGAGCTAACAAACTTGATTTTTCCAGTAATATAATTTTTCTGTACCCAGTTATTTCCTTTTTCTCTTTTTTAACACCTTTACGTTTCCTTCCTTCTTTGGACAGCTTCGCACTCCACATTTCATGACCTCACCTCGCTTGTTTCACGTGTTTCACAAATCCCGAAAGGGCTGCGGGGATAATAACTCACCGCGCATTTCAGATTGGATCAAAGTCCCCCTTAATATTTACACTGCCGCACAGAAGACCGCAGATCTTTTTCAATCAGCTCGGCTGGCAGTCATTTAATTACATGAATGTTATATCCAGCCATAAATAATGTCCTGTGCAAATCCAGTTTAAACTACAGAACTGAGTATCCCTCCCCGAAAACAGAAAAGACTAATGGAAATGAGAGGCTTTCCTGAACATAAAGGGAATTTGTTCTATGGCGTCTACCACTGGGCTTTGCCAGCTGGATCCAATGTGGTTACATTTACAGAAGAGCAGGACAGGGCTTGTACTGAGGCTGCGGAGTCCCTGCAGGTCGGCATTACTGCTTCTAGGGCAGGGGATCTCCATAATCAGCCGCCATGTACAGAATCTATCGATCTATCTATCTATCTATCTAGAGGTGTCTATGTAGTGCCAATAAATAATATACGGTATATATATATATATATATAGATAGATGTATAGGTTGTGGAGTTTTGCTCTGGTAGACAGGCTAGCGGACACAGTATAGAGGCAATCACAAAGTCTTTAACTTAAACAGTTCGGTGTTTATTCACACATAAGGAAAAACAAAAATGACCGTTCAGAGTCTTAGTGTTTGTTCACACCATGCAATGAACAACCAGGTGAAGAACAAAATCTTCACCTGGTTAGCAGTTTTCCACCCACAGTCCACAGGCTTTAGGGGCCTGTATCCCGACATGCGGCTCTCAGCTCTTTAGCACGGCACAACTTCACAGGTCCCAAAACAAAGAGATTCCCCAGCTTCTCAGTCAGATGGAGGATAAACCACACCCAGCTGAGATTGCTGGCTGGGTTTTTTATATAGGCCAAAAACACCCGGCCTGGAGCGTGGGGAGAAGCCACCCACCCAGCACTTTGGCTATTCCTAGTAAGAGCCGGCCCGGATCGGCTTTACAGCCATACTAACAAAACACAGTGTCAGTCAGCACTAGCTGCCGCAGACACTTAAAACTACTGTCTCTTACCTCCCCGAGGCCAGGAATCTTGGTGACACATACCTTCCATCAATGACGGCCCCTTGCTCATTCCTACAATATATATTGTGACACAGTGAGGGGTTGCATCTGGCAAGGCAGGTGTTTTCCTCCCAGCATGTGCGGCTGGGCTGGTTTCCAGCCAGGTGAGGTCAAATACTGGACTGGAGTTTAAGTGTCGGTCTGGGTTTTGGCAGCACCTGGCTGTCCTTAAATAGGCAGCTGGGCTCAGCAGAGATGTCTCTGTTTTGGGGATCTGAGGCTTTGTGCCATGCTGGAGGGCTGAGAGCCGCACGCTGGGGAAACAGGCCCCCTAAAGCCTGCTGTGGACTACTGGAGGCAGAACTGCCAGCAAGGTGACTTGTGTTATATGAACTTTCCATTGTGTGTGAATTAACACCAAGACTGCAAAGTTACGAGCGGTTTTGTGCAATTGCTTCAAGTGTGAATAAACACTGACGTTTTGAGTTAAGAACTTGTATTTTGCCTCTGTACTGCGCCCGCCTACCCTATCTACCAGAGCGAAACCCCACAATATATATAAACATAGCGGGACAGAAAGATCAATATCTATCTCCTATCATCTAATATATATCTTTTTAATTATCTATCTATCTATCTGTCTGTCTATCCATCTATGATACATCCATATACTAGCAGGATGACCTGGCTTTGCACAGGTGTATTTCAACTATTTTATTTCATGTTTTTGTGTTTGGTTAAAAGATATCCACAGTGTTCCCCATAACCGTGACCTCTACAGCAGCCCACCCTCTTAACTTTGACCTCCGCAGTGCGCCACCCAGTTAACTGTGACCTTCACCGCCCCCATAAGTGTTCTCCACAGCAGCATGTGCGGCTGGGCTGGTTTCCAGCCAGGTGAGGTCAAATACTGGACTGGAGTTTAAGTGTCGGTCTGGGTTTTGGCAGCACCTGGCTGTCCTTAAATAGGCAGCTGGGCTCAGCAGAGATGTCCATGTTTTTGGGATCTGGGGCTTTGTGCCATGCTGGAGGGCTGAGAGCCGCACGGTGGGGAAACAGGCCCCCTAAAGCCTGCTAAAGTCAATCCCCTTTACACTTACCCTCCACAGCACTCTGCCCTTTAACATTGACCTTACAGCATTCCGTACCCTTAATATTGACCTCCACAGCAGCCCACTCTCTTAACAATGACATCCACAGCACCTCGCCCCCTTAACAGTGACCTTCAAAGTGTGCCGCCCCCTTAATAGGGACATTTGTCTAGCATATTGACTTGCATACATACCAGCAGACACAGGTTGTTTTATGGTGTCCACTTCTCCAGGGTCCATTGACAGACTATTGACTGCCATAAACTAGTCTTCAATCTGCTGACGGTGGCACTGGGAAAAATATGAGTAATTTAAAGTGACCCTCTGGGCTCCCCCACACAAAGCCTCATTTACCTCGGCATACGCGCACTGATTACCTGATGATCATCTTTTTCTTAGGCCTCATGCACAGGAATGTATTTTAGAGTCCTCGTCCAGTCTGCATTCGTTTCTATGGGTCCACAAAAAATACAGACAGCCCGTCATCTGTGTTCTGTCCGCATCCTTGTGGTCTTTCCACAAAATATAGACCAAGTCTTATTCTTGTCCGTTGTGTCCACATCCTCAACTGGTAACACCCATCTGGACCTTCATTGCAAAGCCGCTCGTAATTTATACATAACTTCTAGCAGAAATAATAAAAGGACAGCTTATTATAGAGTCGGTATTACATGGGGGATGCAAGTACTTACTAAAACAGAGCCATCGGGTCTTTTTTAAATACAGAACTGAATACTGCACCTTGTATAAATCTGAAGCAGTTCCATAGCTGTGATCCGCACCGCACAACGTCTCCGTTCTACGGATTGTCCACAGTTAAAAACGGATGAAAACGCCCTGATGTCTTTGGCTTGTTCCCGCTGTTGGATGTCCCTGCTATTTGCTGCACGTCTTCATAAAAAATTCATGAGGGGAAGAAATTAGTAGAAGGGTAATATGATTGACGTCAGTCTAATGTCCACGGCAGAGGACACCAGGAGAACTGCCCAACAGTGTCAGTGTGTCACCCGAGTCATGTCACTTATCTGCATGGGTGTGGAAATCCAGAGGGGGCCGGGGGGTAACCACTGTACCACTAAAGGCAGGTTTACACAACCCGAGGTTTAGGCCAATTATTTGGAATCTCAGCTGCTTTAAAGGGATTGTCTTATGCATACAACCAGCTTTCTACAGCAGTCGCACTTACCACCATTACCACACGATGAGACCAAGTTGCGGTGTGATATCATGTGTCACCCATGGTAGCTGTATATGAGCAATGTGTACAGACATGTGGAGATAGGCCAGCAGTAATCTTATGTCCAGCCAATAAGAAATCACAGATCAGGACGACACAGTGAGTTGTACCACATGACAAACTCAGCTATGCTACATCTTATATTCTGAAGAAACACTACTCCCATGGTTGCCAGCTACAAGACTGCACTTAAAAGGACTTTTCAAGGACCTCCCTATAGTTTTACAACCCTCTCCTCCTCTCCCCCTCTCTCTCTAACACTCTACCTCTCTCCCTTCTCTCTCTTTACATCTGTCCTTCTGTCTCCCTCTCTCTCTCTTCCACCCTGTCCCTCTCTCACCCCCGTCCCTTACCCTCTCCTTCTCCCTCTCTCTTTCTCTCCCACCCTCTTTCTTCCTTTCTCTTTTTCTCTCTCTTTCCCACCCTCTCCCTCTCTCTCTCCCCTCCCTACCCTCTTTCTCCCTCTTTTTTTTCCCTCTTTCCCACCCTCTCCCTCTCCTACCCTCTCCTTCTGTCCGACCCTCTCTCTCCCTCTCTTTATCCCTCTCTCTCCCCCCTCTCCTACCCTCTATATCTCTCTCTCATTCTCTCTCTCCCCCTCTCCTTCTCTCCGACCCTCTGTCACTTCCCCCCCTCCTTCTCTCTTACGCTCTCCCTCTCTCTTCCTCTCTCTCTCTCCCCCTCTCCTTCTCTCCGACCCTCTCTCTCCCTCTTTCTTCCTCTCTCTCCCCCTCTACTTCTCTCCGACCCTCTCTCCCTCTCTCTTCCTCTCTCTCTCTCCTTCTCTCCGACCCTCTATCTCCCTCTCTCTTCCTCTCTCTCTCTCTACTTCTCTCCGACCCTCTCTCTCCCTCTCTCTTCCTCTCTATCTACTTCTCTCCGACCCTCTCT
Organism: Bufo bufo; assembly: GCF_905171765.1. Lineage (NCBI taxonomy): Eukaryota > Metazoa > Chordata > Amphibia > Anura > Bufonidae > Bufo > Bufo bufo. The sequence continues at coordinate 118,437,027 of NC_053398.1, read as the reverse complement.
CTCCCTCTCTCTCTCCTTCTCTCCGACCCTCTCTTTCCCTCTCTCTTCCTCTCTCTCTCCCCATTTCCTTCTCTCTTCCCCTATCTCCCTCTCTCTTCCTCTCTCTCTCTCTCCCCCTCTACTTCTCTCCGACCCTCTCTCTCCCTCTCTCTTCCTCTCTCTCTCTCCCCCTCTACTTCTCTCCGACCCTCTCTCTCCCTCTACTTCTCTCCGACCCTCTCTCTCCCTATCTCTTCCTCTCTTCCTCTCTCTCTCCCTCTTTCTTCCTCTCTTTTTCTCTCTCTCTCTCCTTTTCTCCGACCCTCTCTCTCCCTCTACTTCTCTCCGACCCTCTCTCTCCCTATCTCTTCCTCTCTTCCTCTCTCTCTCCCTCTTTCTTCCTCTCTTTTTCTCTCTCTCTCTCCTTTTCTCCGACCCTCTCTCTCCCTCTCTCTTTCTCTGCCTCACTTCTTTTTTTTTTTTTCTCTGATTCTCCCCAAATCAAATCACTCAGAATTCGGGTTCATAAAAATCTTTTTTTGTTTATGATATTTGGGTCAAACCTCCAAATTGATTCGCTCATCTTTAACTATAATCACTAGACAAACTCATCTCTGCTACATCTGTACATCTGTCAGTCAAGCATCAGATCATGCCGGTCCACGCCCAGATGGTTATCATTGCCCTTTCCACCTGAGGGCCATTAGCTGATGGTGATTTAGACTTGAAAAAGGAAACGTATGTTCCCAATGCACATCCATACACGTATCCTTTGGGAAGTGTCACCTGTGGAGGTCAGGGCCTGCGCTATTAAAAAAATCCACCTGCGTTATAAAAAAAAATCCTCCACCTGGATATAAGAGAAGACAACATGAGGTTCTGGGGTCTCATCTGGAGGGGTGTTACAGTTCATTAGAAAGACATCAGGGAATCATCATATGAACGTAATGTGTAAATCTTTCATCCAGATGAAAATAACAGCGTTGGCCGGGATGACTCTTTACAGTCGGGGGCCAAGCATCCCCAGCGGACGCGCACAGCACTCCTGTTATATAAACTATTCTCCGAATGTGTCTGTCATCGGCGAGCGTAGACAAAAGCCACGGTGCAGACAGCAGAGACCGTGGCCACCACATATTTCACTCTTCAGCTAACGAGGGCACAAGGATTGGAACGGAAGACGACGCTCTTGTTTCCCTTTCATTATCCAATGTGTCGAGTAGGAAGCAGCTGCCTTCCTGCCTATGAAGAGGTGGACTATTGTGTAACGCTCAGTGAGTAAACACACTCACACTCAGCAGGCCGGCGGGGGAAGGGGGGGCGCTAATTTCAGCAGGCAATTAATGAGAAGACACAGATCCTGCTGTGAGAAATAATATTTGGAAAAACTGCAAAAAAGGAGGCATTCCAAAAAGATTCAAAGGAATCAAACTTTTATTTTTAATTTTCTCTGATAGGAAAATGTATTTATTTATTATTGCATTTATTTACTAAACTTCATTTGTTTATGTTTCAATAGAATAATAATAATAACGAAGAATTAAAATAAATAATTCTCCCTAATTAGCTTTTTAGTAATATTTTTATATTTTTATCTGCAATAATACTAATAATTAAAAAAAATTTCATTTTATATCAGGTTTATAATAATAATTAGTGTTGAGCGAATTTCAGGGAAAATTCTACTCGCTGCAAAGCCGAATTTCCTCGTGCTTCGTGGTAGGGAATCGGATTTTTCCTGAATGGCGGTAAAAATTTATAAAAAATCATACTTACCTCATCCGCTTGAGCTCGAAGAGCCGGTCTCTGCCATCTTGATTGAAGATCTCACATGAAATTCTGTGCACGGTGATCTATGACGTCTTCCTATCAGCCGACGTGATGACATCATCACGGGCCGCGGGAGATTTTGCGCTAGATCTTTAATTAAGATGGGGGCGGCAGGCCCGTCGCAAGCAAATGGATGATTTTATATATATATTTTTTTTTTACACTGTGTTGTTACTGTCAGATGCCACGATCAGAGATGAACACTCGCAGCTCCCTCTCATTGCACCCACTACTTACAAAGAAATGCGCTTTGTGACAACGTAATTATTACCATGCCCAAAAGCTTGGCTATCTATCTGCAAGGCTCTGCCAGGGCCTATGCACATACAGCTGTTTTCGCATTTGCACCCCTTTCCACTTAGTGCTCTGAAACGTCAGTCTACAGTGCAGTAATGGCATTCTATTCATGAAGCAAACAGCTCAGCATGAACAGTGCTATCAGCTTCTTCCGAATTATGGGACTGCTTTAGGGTGCCACGTGTGAAGGCATCCTTAGGGTAGTTGCACACGATGCGGATTACATGTGGTTTTTCCGTGCACTGCAGCGAAGTGAATGAGATCTGACAAATCTCATGTACACTTTGCTTTTTTCTTCCGGGGGCGGAAATTGTCTTGCTGTGCGGATTTCAAAATCCGCAGCATGTCAATTATTTGTGCGATTACGCATCTTGTGTAAGGTGTTTTTCCCCATAGACTTCAATGGGGTTATTAACATAAACAGAAAATCCATACCAAAATCTGCACCAAAAAACACATAAAACCTACACAAAAAAATGTGATAAATAGTGCAGATTGATGTGTGTTTTTTTTGTGGGGGTTTTGGCGCTGATTTCTTGTGGATTCTCTGCATATAAAATGCACACGACCGTGATCGGTCCTGAATACACGACCTGTGTGTATCTCGCGGCTCCCCAAGCTGAACTAGTTGTTTATTACACAGCCAGTCCCTATCTGATTGCGGGGTATTGTAGTGTACTCACATCATCAGATACAGTCAGATCGGGTCAAGGGAGGCCTGGGAGATGCCGGCGACACATGGACACTGTTTCGGGATTGCGAGCTTGAGCCTTTAGGCCTTGTTCACATTTCTATTTGACATTCGTGGAAAATCCATTTTTGTTTCATCACTGGAAATGTCCGTGAAGAATCCATGTTTGGTCCGTGTGTCCTTTTTTGCTCTCCCTGCGTCATCCGTATTCCATGGACTCTACTCAGCTGAAAAATAAATGGGCTGTGAAAAAACCACTGACAGAACACTGATGCCATCTATGTTGTGTCTGTGTTTTTTTCCCTGGCCTACAGATTTTAATGGGTTCGTTCGGTGGTGCATGTCTCCGTGATTTTCCGACTGACCCATGGTTCATGGAAAACCACTGATGTGTTAACAAACACATTAGAATCAATGGTCACGTGCAACATCTGTGGAGAACAAGGACAGCACATGTCCATGATTCACTCAAGTGTGAATGAGCCCCTTAGGCTGGGTATGTAAATTGTGAGAGTTCAGGGCCAAAAAATACCATTTCCATTTTCAGGGGTTGCCCCACAAACAAAAAATATTCTACAGTTTTCAAACCACCACATGGATCTGAATACTTTTATAATTGCATGTAATTAAAAATGTGTTATAGCCACTGAGTTATTCAATAAAATGTATCTTTATAGCACCACCTGCTGTTTGTTTTTTTTGCTTATTTCTTTGTCCGGCTCACTTAGAAGGCCGCACATGCTCAGTTTCATCCTTCAACTGCCTCCTGAGCTGTGATAGGGAGAGCATGGACACGCCCCCTGAGCTGTGATAGGGAGATCATGGACACGCCCCCTGAGCTGTGATAGGGAGAGCATGGACATGCCCTCCTGAGCTGTGATAGGGAGAGCATGGACACGCCCCCTGATCTGCAGCAGAAAGGACACTCCCCCTGAGCTGCCAGCTTGATATAAATCTGGCAGAGCAATGAATGGGGAGATCTCTGGATCCATGTGAGGGACAGGGCTGGTTCTAGCTTTGTTAGAAAGAGATCGTCATGTACTATATGATGTCTGATTTTCATTTTTTACATTAGTTATGGGATAAGTGCAGAGATTCTACATCTATATCTGAAATCTATGGAGTCACCCTCTAAGTGTCATCAAGGCTCTTGGCAAACAGTAATGTTTCTCCAGAATATCCTGTCTAAAGGGTTCTCAAACAGATGTAGCAGTGCTGACTTTGAAGTGAATTTGTCATGTTGGCACAGCTCGTAGATGATGTGTCTTCTGTGTTTTTACACACGGCCGCAGTATCATGATGTAGAAACAATGCTGCCCCCTCTCATGATAAGACTCTGCTCTGCTACATCTGGATTATGTAAGAAAGAGGTAGAAACGTTATAAACCTCTCCGTATCTATCATGAAATGTAATCAACTGCAGCAGCTTCCTATTAATCCAGTGGTGTGTACTGGTGATACTGCTGCAAATGTGTCTGTCTGGATGAGGCCTCATTCATACACTCTTATTTACAGCATTTTGTTTGCTTGTAATAAAATATCATGAATGTTGTGCATTGTCCATTGTGTCTTTACAAGCATTTTTTTGTTTGTTTTTAGCTTGCTTCTTTTTGTGGAGTTTACAGTATTTCAAGTTCTATAGAGAGATCAATGCAATAAATGCCAAGAAAACAGAACTAGGGTATGCTGTTTGGAAAAAACAAAAACATTCCGCCAACTTAAAAAAGATAAAAAGGCCACAAAAGGCTGCAAAAATAAAGTTTGTATTGCATTTCATAGACTGCAATAAATGCAATAAATGCTGGTAAAAACACCAGGAAAAATGTGTGTGATAGATAGATAGATAGATAGATAGATAGATAGATAGATAATAGATAGATAGATAGATAGATAATAGATAGATAGATAGATAGATAGATAGATAGATAGATAGATAGATAATAGATAGACAGAAAGATAGATAATAGATGATAGATAGATAGATGGATAGAAGATAGATAATATATGATAGATAGATAGATAGATAGATAGATAGATAGATAATAGATAGATAATAGATAGATCTGTCCCGCAATGTTTTTATATATATATATATATAGTATTTATTGGCAGTACATAGACACCTCTAAATAGATAGATAGATAGATAGATAGATAGATGATAGATAGATAATAGATAGATAATAGATAGATAGATAGATAGATAGATAGATAGATAAGTATAGATAGATAGATAGATAGATAGATAGATAGATAGATAATAGATAGATAATAGATAGATAGATAGATAGATAGATAGATAGATAGATAGATAGATAAGTATAGATAGATAGATAGATAGATAGATAATAGATAGATAATAGATAGATAGATAGATAAATAGATAGATAATAGATATAGATATAGATAATAGATAGATAGATAATAGATAGATAGATAGATAATAGATAGATAGATAGATAGATAGGTAATAGATAGATAATAGATAGATAATAGATAGATAGATAGATAGATAGATAGATAGATAATAGATAGATAGATAGATAGATAGATAGATAATAGATAGATAGATAGATAGATAGATAGATAGATAGATAGGTAATAGATAGATAATAGATAGATAGATAGATAGATAGATAGATAGATAGGAGATAGGAGATAGATAATAGATAATAGATAGATAGATAGATAGATAGATAGATAGATAGATAGATAATAGATAGATAATAGATAGATAGATAATAGATAGATAGATAGATAGATAGATAGATAGGAGATAGATAGATAGATCTGTCCCGCAATGTTTTTATATATATATAGTATTTATTGGCAGTACATAGACACCTCTAGATAGATAGATAATAGATAGATAGATAGATAATAGATAGATAGATAGATAATAGATAGATAATAGATAATAGATAGATAGATAGATAGATAGATAATAGATAGATAATAGATAGATAGATAGATAGATAATAGATAATAGATAGATAGATAGATAATAGATAGATAGATAGATAGATAGATAATAGATAGATAGATAATAGATAATAGATAGATAGATAGATAGATAGATAATAGATAGATAATAGATAGATAGATAGATAGATAGATAGATAGATAGATAATAGATAATAGATAGATAGATAATAGATAGATAGATAGATAGATAGATAATAGATAATAGATAGATAGATAGATAGATAGATAGATAGATAGATAGATAATAGATAGATAGTTAGATAGATAGATAGGTAATAGATAGATAATAGATAGATAATAGATAGATAGATAGATAGATAGATAGATAGATAGATAGATAGATAGATAGATAGGAGATAGGAGATAGATAATAGATAGATAGATAGATAGATAGATAGATAGATAGATAGATAGATAGGAGATAGGAGATAGATAGATAGATAATAGATAGATAGATAATAGATAGATAGATAGATAGATCTGTCCCGCAATGTTTATATATATATAGTATTTATTGGCAGTACATAGACACCTCTGCGTGGTCTGTACATATAAATCTGACACATCTTTATGTATTAATATTACAGTCACATATTATTCATGAACATCCAGTCTGGGAGTCATGATTTCCTCTCTGATCCCCAAGTGAGGATTATGGGGAACCCTTGGATAATCTATCCCTGCATGAATAAATAATTAGAGACTACCGGAGATCTTCAAGAGGATTTAACTCTGAATTTGTGATGGGTTAAGCAGAATAAAAGGTTTAACCACTCCACAGCCAGACACAGGAATGCCAGCGCTCTCACCCCTCCACGAGCGGGCAGCGTGCCCGCCACCAACAATTAGCTCCTCGGTTTTAGGGATTTTTTTTTTGTTATTAAAATCAATGAGTCTCATAGGGTTACAAACCATTAAGTGATACAGTGCAAAGCGATCAAACCAAAGCTGTAACCAGGTGCAGACAGCAGAGAGCATTGCTGTGCGCTTCCCTTGTGTGAGATTTACATAGGACTGCAGGTAAAAGCTACTGAATTATTTTATCCATGTGCACGGACAAAACATTGCTCCCTGTATACAGGTACTTATATATATATTTATAAATCATCAGACATTGAAAGGGAAAGCTGGTTTGCAATTCCTATGGGGCATAATGATACCTGCCAATTATCCTGTTCTGTGAACGGGACAACAATAATTGCAAATTGGCAGGAAAGGGACATACCTGGCTCCTTGTGGGCTTTCCTTGGATAAGTGGGGGTGGGGCTTACAGATGTTTGCGATGAAGCATATTGGTTGTCATTTAGCTTTCCTAGAAGCAGATATAGCCATATCCACCAACAATCCCATATTCACTGAACAGTCTTATACAACAAGGAGTGGTTTATGCAAATTTTCAGAGGCCCCTTTAAAGGGAACCTGCCGCCATGAAAATGCTTTGGAGTCTGCAGTCAGCATGATCTAATGCAGGAGGAGCTGAACAGATTCATTTATAGGGGGTCGTTTATCAATCTGAAATACGCCACGCCTGAGTTTAGTAGCCACGTGGTCGGTCATATCAGTTATAGACAGTCTTTCCTATACATAGATAGCTGTCAATCACTAACAAGACCACCCACATGCCTACTAAAGCTCAAAAAGATCAGAGATTTGAATAAATAAATTACAAGTTTTATTGAATCTTTTCCCACTTAACCATATATTAATCTGCTCAGCTCCTCCTGATCTATATCATGCTGCCTGTAGACTCCAAAGCATCTTCATGGCGGCAGGTTCCCTTTATAGGGTTGTATAAACAGTAGAACTCTTATTTTTGGGACTTTTTTTCATGAAAATATGCCTAAACCACACCTCGTTTAATAGGATTGTTCAGTGCTGTATCAGTGCTCAATCCCACAAAACTATACATCAATCAGCTCAGCTCCTCCTGATCTATATCATGCTGCCTGTAGACTCCAAAGCATCTTCATGGCGGCAGGTTCCCTTTATAGGGTTGTATAAACAGTAGAACTCTTATTTTTGGGACTTTTTTTCATGAAAATTTGCCTAAACCACACCTCGTTTAATAGGATTGTTCAGTGCTGTATCAGTGCTCAATCCCACAATACTATACATCAATCAGCTCAGCTCCTCCTGATCTAAAACACACTGCTTGCTGCAGGTTCCCTTTAAATGGAACTTGCCAAATGTCCTGGCAATGTTGTCTAAGTAAGTAATTGCATTTCCAATAAATTATTTCTGGAGCATCTTTTCGTAGAACTTTATATTGTACCATTCTTCTGTTATTCCTCCTGGAAATGGATGAATAAACTGACACTGGGCACCACCATTTCCTCTTCAATTTCATGTGTGCACGCAAAGTCTTCCACTCTCTGTGAGTGCGTAGAGGGGTCTTTTCCAAGAGGAATAGTAACATACTGTTGTCAAGTAATTTATTTTTTATTTCCGGGAGTAAGAACAGAGGATTTGCAATAAAAATAAAAAGTCCTAAGAAGAGATGTTATCACATATAGGCGAAAGTTGCTTAAAACAGAGCTCTATAAGGAACCATTTACATTTCAATTGTCCGTATCAAAGGTGTCGACCTGGCTATGAGGTAATTGCACTATTAGCAATTAGGGAGTTGCATTGCCAGCGTTTATGGAAGTGTATAGATGCCATCTGGCCCGTGATGGAGATCTAGTATTGAGTACACAGTAAAACAGTTTGACTGTGATGCTGAACACCAGCTCTTGTCACGCTGGCGGCGGGTGCTAGGGCGATGTTCCACCCGTGGTCTGCTGGCTAACATTTCTGCAAGCCCTGCACTAAAGTGATCAGTAAGAGATGTCTAATGAACGTTCCTCTTCTTTAAGTGCAGACACATTTCCTGACGTCGTTTCCACCGCTCTGCACAGTAACACGGTGGCATTTGCAGTGACAATGCCTTTGGGTATCGGTAGAGTCCGACTTGGCTTTATGAATATTAACAGATCTGCAAATCGTGCATGAATGAAGCCAGAAACCAATCCGGTGGCTTCATCTGATTCCAAGAGACACTTCTGCTGAATGTGTGCTACGTTACAGCATCAAGGACGCGTGCAGCGCCAGCTGTGTGAGACCAGCGTCTACGCCCGGGCATGAGGGCAGCACAAGGAACATGCAGGATCATTCACTCTCGAAAAGGCTTGCAAATCATTAGCTGTGATGGGACCCAAGTGCTCGAGTTGTCCTCTTCTAGCAAGTAACTTGATTGCAGCCATCTCATGCTGACAGCTGCTATTTGTAAAGTGGCACCTAATGTGGCATCATTATAGGTGCTACACGGGGTGCCACCCAGCTTTCCTAGAGTCCTTATTCATCGATATGTGATTATCTACAAATACATGATGGTGGCCACTAAAGGATCATGTGTGATGCAAGCAGGGCAGGGGTTTAGGGGTTGTTCATTGTAGACACCCTCTTTCCATACTGCGGGTTTCGAAGCGACTATTTGCAAAGGGTAAGGGTGTCACTCTAATAGGGCATATGGGAAGAGGTAGAAATCCTTCCTAATAGGGTATGCGGGTAAAGATTGTCTAGATGAGACATTCTATTTAAGTCAAGCCACCACATCTTCTATGAGGACCAGAGCTCTCCTGCTAGTAGGTCCATGTCAAGAACATTTGCACCATAGAAGCACACTATGCAGCTGTTATAGGGAGAGGTGCTTAGACCAGGTTGAGGTTTTCCTTATTTAAAAGGGTTTTCCCATCTGAAATATTGATGGCATATCGCTAGAATATACCATCAATGTTAGATAGTTGGGACCTGCTCCTATCTCCAGAACAGGGCCCTCAAAGAGAAGAAGAGGGCACTGCGCATGTGCGGCCAACCTCCATTCACCACTATAGGAGTTCCAAAAATAGCTGAGCTCGCTACTTCTGCTCTCCTTCAATTTGTGGGCCCCATTCTGGAGATAGGAGTGATATGCCATCAATGTCTGAGATAAGACAACTAGTGTCGGTCGAGCACCAAAGCATTAAACCAGGCACCCCCTGCTCTGAAGAGGAGAGGGTGTGGGGACTCTAGTTTGGCTTAGGAGTCCCTGCTCTAACTCCATATACAGCTATGTCTATATATGGAGTCAGTGCTTGGGGACACCCAGTGTATTTAAATCTAATTTAGCCTCTATTTCTGAAAAGTTTCTAGCAGGATTCAAACTCACAACCTTCTACATTACAGCCAATAATCTTATCCACTACACTATAGAGCTGCACGGCCAGTTACTTAAAATATATATATATATATATTTGCTGTATAAGTATTCCTATAAAGCAGAAGTCTCATATCTTTTTTTTGGGCTGTAATGTAGAAGGTTGTGAGTTTGAATCCACCAGAAATAGAGGCTAAATGTAAAGGCTAAATGTAATTTAAACATATATATATAAGTTTTTAGCCATTATATATTTACATATATTATATATATATTTTGACTATATAACATATTATAATATATGTAAATATATTATGGCTAAAACATCCGTAGTAGTTTCCCACATATTATGCATTCATATATATCAGAAGTAGGATTTTCTATATATATATAATATATGAAACCATATGAGACTTCTGCAGTATAGGAATACTTATACAGCAAGTATTCCTATACAGTAGAAGTCTCATATTTATTTTTATTTATATATATATATATATATATATATATATATATATGTATATATTTATTTTTTTATTATTTTTTTAGAGTAACTGGCCATGCAGCTCTATAGTGTAGTGGTCAACATTCTGGGCTGTAATGTAGAAGGTTGTGAGTTTGAATCCTGCCAGAAACTTTTCAGAAATAGAGGCTAAATTAGATTTAAATACACTGACTCGAGCACACGCGATGTGCCGGGCCGAACTGGTGTTTGGCCGAGCAAGCTCGCCCAATACCAGAGACAACCCCTTTAAATGAATCTCTTCTCAACTGGCCATACAAACAAGGGTGTGGAATGTAATCAAGGGGGGAGAGGGAAAAATAAGCACCAAGTCCTTCTGTCTCAGAGGGTTAGGAGTATGTGTCGACCAAACCCAGAATACCCATTTTATTCATTGCTATAGGCCCCCCTCATCTCCATGTGTATCGCTGGACTATTAGGGTACTTTCACACTTGCGGCAGAGGATTCCGGCAGGCAATCCAGATGCAAACGGATGCATTTGTGAGACGGATCCGTCTCTCCGGTGCCATCTGGAAAAACGGATCCGGTATTAATTTTTTGGGCATTTTTAAAGGTCTGCGCATGCACAGACCGGAAATCCGGATCCGTTTTGCCGGAACACTTAATGCAATTCAATGTAAATTAATGCCGGATCCGGCATTCCGGCAAGTGTTCAGTATTTTTGGCCGGAGAGAAAATTGCAGCATGCTGCGGTATTTTCTCCGTCCAAAAAACGTTAGAGAGACTGAACTGATGCATCCTGAACAGATTGCTCTCCATTCAGAATCCATTAGGATAAAACTGATCAGTTCTTTTCCGGTATTGAGCCCCTGTGACGGAACTCAACACCGGAAAACTTTAACGCAAGTGTGAAGATGTTGGTGCTATAGAAATACAGATAGAGAAGACAGGGCCCTGCCATCTTGGCAGACAGCGAGACCACCCAGCTGACCAGAGATTCAGAGAGACCAGAGAGTCCTTCACACTTGGCATTTAGATGAAGTTCTTGACCAAGCCCCTCACCATAGTCTAATGACTGTGAAGAACAGCAGTACAGACTGCCCCATGGTGAAATAGAAGAGGATCCTGGGAGGTCAGTCATGTCCGCGGGCCCCTTGATGAATTGTTATCTTGCAGGAACACATGTAGGTTAAAGCAACATTCAGATCAAACTACAGTTCTGCTTATTTTTTAATCCCCCCGGTTCAGGCCAAGACTCACTTCTGATTATTTTCACTAAAAATAAAAGGATGTTTCCTTTAATAAATGATGGCTTCCTGAGTTTCAGATGGACATTGGAAAAAAGATGGAAAAAAGAAAGAGCAGATATCAGGGTTCACCTTAGTCTATAAAAATGTAGCAGAGCTGAATAAGTGTAACAGAGCTGAGTTATGAGCTAGCCATATACATCATATTAATGATAGACAAACCAGATGCTTTTGGTGGGACCGGTCGCCCATCTAATATGTATGGGTGCCTCAGCAGGGGAGAGAAGGATCAGGCTGTTGGATCTCAACATGCTCAATCCTTTTATTCTCAGAGAGATAAACAGTTGCCGAGGCGTCTGTCATGCTTATTTCTCTCTCCTCATTTAGAACACTTGTATGCTTGGCCTAGCCAAGTGTGCATATGTATGGGGCAGATTGACAGACATAGATGTCGCCCATCTAATGTGTCCTCCTGACTCTTCTCTGACAGCAGGGAAGAGAAGGATCAGGCATGTTCCAACATGCTCAATACTTTTGTTATCAGGGAGATAAGCTCTTGACAGAGGTGGCTTATTCCTCTCTCCTCATTTAGGAACACATGCATGCTTGGCTGAGCTGAGTATGCATAGGGGAGGGGGCAAGAGAGATAGCTATTGGCCAAAGGAGCATTTTGTATGGCCAGATTTATACTTCATAGGACTGCAAGTCAAACTACAGCATTATTTTTGGGCCATAACAGAGGCAGAGTTTGGGGTATGTGACTTGGGTCTTAGGTGGCAGAGGCAAAAATAAGCTACTCAGCCATGGTCAGGTAATTTCAATACAGGGCACTTTTAATCTTTGCCCCAGTTTTGGGAAAGTCTTATTTTATCCCTGATTTGACAAGAAATCAAGAGTCAAAGGGGTTTGATGCAGTAAAAAAGTCACAGTTGGAGTACAACTCAATTTTTCTACACCAATCATTAGGGAACAGAAAAAGACCAATCATTGGGAGTAGAAGAAAACTGATCATTGAGGGATAGAAGACCAATCATTGAGGGGCAGAAGAGGACCGATCATTGAGGGGCAGAAGAAGACCGTTCATTGGGGGACAGAAGAAGACCGTTCATTGGGGGACAGAAGAAGACCGATCATTGAGGGGCAGAAGAAGACCGTTCATTGGGGGACAGAAGAAGACTGATCATTGGGGGTAGAAGAAGAAGACCGATCATTGAGGGGCAGAAAGACTGATCATTGGGGAGGTAAAAGAAAACCGATCTTTGAGGGATAGAAAAAGACCAATCATTGGGGGTGAAAGAAGACCAATCATTGAGGGTAGAAGAAGAAGACTGATCATTGAGGGGCAGAAGAAGACAAATCATTGAGGGGTAGAAGAAAACTGATCACTGAGGGATAGAAGAAGACCGATCATTGGGGGTAGAAGAAGACTCATCACTGAGGAATAGAGATGTCCCGAACTATTCGCCGGCGAATAGTTCCAGGCGAACATCGCTTGTTCGCGTTCGCCGCGGTGGGCGAACATATGCAATGTTCGGTCCGCCCCCTATTTGTCATCATTGTGTAAACTTTGACCCTGTACCTCACAGTCAGCAGACACATTCTAGCCAATCAGCATCATACCCTCCCTCCCAGACCGTCCCACCTCCTGGACAGCATCCATTTTAGATTCATTCGGAAGCTGCAGTGTCACAAATTTGACTAAGTTGTAATCACAATGCGATTAATACAGGTACAGATATTGCGAATTTAACTTACCACACTCTGCTTCAACTATGTAATTTTCCATGGGAGTTTTGCCATGGATCCCCCTCCGGCATGCCACAGTCCAGGTGTTAGTCCCCTTGAAACAACTTTTCCATCACTATTGTGGCCAGAAAGATTCCCTGTGGGTTTTAAAATTCGCCTGTCTATTGAAGTCTATGGCGGTTCGCCCGTTCGCGAACATTTACGGAAATTCGCATTCGCCATTCGCGAACTGAAAATTTTATGTTCGCAACATCTCTACTGAGGAATAGAAGAAGACGGATCATTACGGGGTTGAAGAAGACTTATCACTGAGGGTAGAAAAAGACAGATCAATGAGGGGTAAAAGAAGACATCATTGAGTGGTAGAAGAAGACAGATCATTGAGAGGTTAGAAGAGGATCGATCATTGAGGAATAAAAGGAGACCTATCATTTAGGAGCAGAAGAAGACCACAAGAAGAAAAACTGCTACAAGAGGACACAGTTTTAAATTATAGGGGCAAAGGTTTACAAGTAATATCAGGAAGTATTACTTTACTGAGAGAGTAGTGGATGCATGGAATAGCCTTCCTGCAGAAGTGGTAGCTGCAAATACAGTGAAGGAGTTTAAGCATGCATGGGATAGGCATAAGGCCATCCTTCATATAAGATAGGGCCAGGGGCTATCCATAGTATTTAGTATATTGGGCAGACTAGATGGGCCAAATGGTTCCTATCTGCCAACACATTCTATGTTTCTATGTAATCATTGGGTGTAGAAGAAGACTGATAACCCCATCCCAATTTATACCTGTGGGGCACTCTTAAAGTATCCCCTTTGAATAGCATGTTTAGCTCTGCTACAAATGCATCTATCTAGCTAAAGAATTTAACCCTTTCCTGTCCAACCGGATCCAGCTCTCCCCAAGCATCATTGTCTGAATGACAAAAGGAGTATTTAGAGGACAGGTGGGAAATGACACCGCCAGAGTGTCTTTCATCTTCTACACATTTCTACAATTTCATTTAAGTGGTTTCCTGTTCACTAGATGTAATTACACGCATTTTAAACATGTTAAAAATTGTCGTAGTCAGCCATCTTAAATGGCCTGCCACAATAAAAAAAAAAAAAGAAGGCATTACACGTGTTTCCTCTCAAGGGTGGCTTTTATTTGTGGTTAGACCCTAAATGGGAGACGATAATGTCCTTCCCTGAACTTCTGGGACTTTGTAGGTCTCAAATAACACAGTCACTTTAATTGTGCCGCAGTCCCCATCCCGCGCGCACAGTCCAATCCCAAAACTGCTAACCTATCATAACGGAAGAAGAGATAGTATGAAAGGTGCCGGGTCAGCAGTCCCCACAAGGAACAAATCTAAAAAAGCATAAATACAATCCACCCAAGGAAGAGATAAATGGATTGGAGGTGACATGATGTCCGTCGGGGGCTTCCTGAGGACAAGTGAATGGTGTTGACAACAATCGGTGCAGAATTCAAACTCCTCAAATCCAAAGAATAATTGTCTCGGGACCATTCGACGTCTTTCTCCGGGTTTGAGACGCTGCAGGATGGAGGATGCATTGGGGCTTGTGATCGATGCATTGTTCAATGTCTTACAAATGACTTGACATCTGAGATTATCATAAATGATAAGAGCAGCCAGGACAGAAATTAGCATTGACATGAATCTCCAGTGCTCAGCATCAGCGGGAATATCACTACCGGAGCTGAAATAGTGTTAAGGGGGGGAAAAAAGCTGTAGAATGCGCGGTTCCAGGAGGTGTCGGTGACGAGATGATGTGACACGGCGTGAACTGAAATCATACAAAATTCACATCTCTGTCTGCGCGTGACGGAATAAATTCCGGGTTTATGGAAAGATATCATAGTCGGGGAGTAGGGAGAATGTCTGCAGCTTTCTATTAGGCCTCCTGCACACGACCGTATGGCTTTTTCAGTGTTTTTTGGTCCGTTTTTCACGGATCCGTTGTTCCGTTTTTTGTTTCCGTTGTGTTCACGTTTCTGTTCCGTTTTTCCGTATGGCATATACGGTATACAGTAATTACATAGAAAAAATTGGGCTGGGCATAACATTTTCAATAGATGGTTCCGCAAAAAACGGAACGGATACGGAAGATATACGGATGCATTTCCGTATATATGTGTTCTGTTTTTTTTGCGGACCCATTGACTTGAATGGAGCCACGGAACATGATTTGCGGGCAATAATAGGATATGTTCTATCTTTCAACGGAACGGAAACACGGAAACGGAATGCACACGGAGTACTTTTTTTTTTTTTTTGTGGAACCTTTGAAATGAATGGTTCCGTATACGGACCGTATGCGGAAGACAAAAAACGGCCCATAAACAGAAAAAAAAAACGGTCGTGTGAAAGAGGCCTTAGACTTTAGGTTTCATTTCTTCATTTTTTTTTTAAAGATCTCTGCTTGCTGCCAGTGCATGGAAAGGCCCTGGTTTATTATCCAAGCCCATTAAATTGACCCAGGTGCAGGACTCATATATCAGTAGCGAGTCATGGCTGGATGACTTGCTTGAGCCCTGACTTAAATGAGGGCATCTGCAAAAGTGGTCACCTGTGCTGAGCACTTTAAGGGATTGTTTAGAATTGCTCTTTTTTTTTTTAAAGCCTCCCACCCCCAGCGTAACCTGAGAAGAGAGCTAAACTTACCTGCTCCCTGCCACTCCATTCAGACTCCTGGGCTGTTTTCACTGGACCTCCAATCCCCAGCCTGTAGGCTTCCTGCATGGACAAAGTCATGTGAATGAATGTCAGGAAGCTTACAGGCTGGGGCTGGAGGTCCGTAATCCTTGCGTCTAGGCGGAAGTAGGTTCTGATATTAGAGTATCTTTATACAGATATAAATGATAGGCTTGTTGGTGGCTTTCTATTGAAGTGGCAAGGTGGCTTCGATGGTGGGCACTGGGGTCATGATTTCAAATCTGAATAAGACATGATTACTTAGGTTACCTTGAAGGCATACATTAGGCACCATGGTGGCTCAGTGTTTGGCATTGTTGCCTTACAGTAATAGGGTCCCAGGACCAACTAAGGTCGACATCTGCCTGTAGATGAAATGTCCTCCCCATGTTTGTATGGAGGCTTTCTGATTTCTTCCCCTACATACTGGTACGTTCATTGGATTCCAATGAAACTGGCCTTAAAGGGGTTGTCTCACTTCAGTAAGTGGCCTTTATCACGTAGAGAAAGTTAATACAAGGCACTTACTAATGTAATGTGATTGTCCATATTGCTCCCTTGGCTGGCTGGACTCATTTTTCCATCACATTATATACTTCTCGTTTCCATAGTTACGACCACCTTGAAATCCAGCAGCGATGGCCGTGCTTGTACACTATAGGAAAAAGCGCTGGCCTCCCGGGTGGCCGGGCCCATAGGAGCGCACATAGGCTGGTGCTTTTTCCTATAGTGTGCAAGCACGGCCACTGATGCTGGATTGCAGGGTGGTCATGAGCATGGAAACGAGAAGTGTATAATGTGATGGAAAAATAAGTTTGGCCAGCAAAGGAAGCAATATGGACAATCACAATACATTAGTAAGCGCTTTGTATTAACTTTATCTACATGAGAAATGCTATTTGGTGAAGCGAGACAACCCCTTTCACCTTTGTGTCTGAGATGGGGAAATTAAATTGGAAGTCCCATTGGGGACATTAGGAACCTGAAGGTGAACTCTGAGTAGCTCCAGGAAACATTTGCATGCTGATATTAGAACAAATATAAGTTAAGATAAGCGTTAATAGCAGAGTAATAATTACTATGTACCGTAATTATCAAAGTTCCTGGGGTCGGGGGTTATGTGTTCTGCTAGAACAGGAATTGTGTGCAGTAAAGGAGAATAACCTGGGCAAATCACTTGAAGACAATGACCTCTGTACCCAGAACACATCTCACTGTGTCTCTGACAAACAGGGTTGGACTTTACTTTCTCTGTAAGGGAAAGTCTTTACATGGTGTTAAATGAATGGGTTTGGGGCTCGTCCGGATGACATCATCCTATTTTTGTATCAGATCCTATGATCTTTCAGCCTTTCATTCATTACCTATGGTGCCTCTCAGCACGTTCCTCTGCTTTAAAACCTGCCAGTGAACTGCAGCCGTGCAGAGATTAAAGGTCCAACAAAGGGTTCATCGCGAGTCCACCCTAGATTTAGTTTCTACCCAGTGAACTGTGCAAACCAGAGCTGACGAAATTAAGAACGTCACAGCAGGACATCTTCTGACGGCCATCATGTCAAAAATACAGACTCCAAATTGTTATAAGTGCAAATATAAGACAGGAGCTCTGGCTGATACTTTCATTAATGGTGGAGATAGTCTGGTCAAGTTCTAGGTC